>NC_134351.1:36911225-37511225 GCF_964195595.1 Calonectris borealis | reverse complement strand
AGACGTGTAGATGAGGTGCTTAGGGACATGGTTTAGTGGGCATGGTGGTGTTGGGTTGACGGTTGGACTCAATGATCTTAGAGGTCTTTTCCAACCTTAATGATTCTATGATTCTATGAATTCAAAGTCTAATTGGAATATTACATTATCAACAAATCTGCAGAACTTATTCTCTGGACATACATGATGGGGTCATTAGTACCAGGTACTTTGTGCAGTTACATACAAGAGTTTAAATGAGGTTTGCACTGAAAAGATATAGAATCATAGGATGGTTTGGGTTGGATGGGACCTTAAAGATCATCTAGTTCCAACCCCCCTGCCATGGGCAGGGATACCTTCCACTAGATCAGGTTGCTCAAAGCCTCATCCAACCTGACCTTGAACACTTCCAGGGAGGGGGCATCCACAGCTTCTCTGGGCAACCTGTTCCAGTGCCTCACCATGCTCACAGTAAAGAATTTCTTCCTAATATCTAATCTAAATCTACCCTCTTTCAGTTTAAAACTGTTACCCCTCATCCTATCACTACACTCCCTGAGAAAGAGTCCCTCCCCATCTTTCCTGTAGGCCCCCTTTAAGTACTGGAAGGCCGCAATAAGGTTTCCCCAGAGCCTTCTCTTCTCCAGGCTAAACCACCCCAACTCTCTCTGCCTGTCCTCATACGGGAGGTGCTCCAGCCCCCTGATTATCATCATGGCCCTCCTAGGGACCCGCTTGAGCACGTCTGTGGTGGTGCATTCATACCCCCCCCTTTTCTTCCCTGGGCCACTTGTTGATCTGGGCTGCTTGTTGATCTCAGAAATTTCCATGAAACCTCGGCCTTGGTGTATTGAAGTCTGGCAGTTGAGCGCCCCTTGACTGTATCAGAAACTCTGCATAGCTGAGGCTGGGAACATCCTCCTACTGCCTGGCCCAGGTGTCCAGCAGAACAACACCGAAACCTTGAGAATTTTTAGTAATTACCACCTGGGACTGTGGCCAGGGTGCAAATTTATGGATGACTAAAGCCAACCATCTTGCAAACCTATAAACGGTGGTCCTAAGTGAGGCCCTTTGAGCTCTCCTGGACCGCAGCGGGCTGCACCCAGCATCTCCCTCTGAGTGGGACGCCTCTCAGAGCTTGCGATCTTTCGGGCCTGCGATATTCGGAGGACCACTGGGTCCTGGGTGAGTCCCTTTCGAAGCTCAACCCTTCGCCCGTTGAGAGGGAATGCCTAGACATTCGACGTGAATATTTCTTCACTGAAATCGAGGGGAATTTTTAACAGGTATACCTTCTGTATATTTTTATATAGAATCATAGAATCATAGAATCATACAGGTTGGAAAAGACCTCTAAGATCATCGTGTCCAACCGTCAACCCAACACCACCATGCCCACTACACCATGTCCCTAAGGGCCTCATCTACACGTCTTTTGAATACCTCCAGGGATGGTGACTCCACCACTTCCCTGGGCAGCCTCTTCCAAGGCCTGACCACTCTTTCAGTAAAGAAATTTCTCCTAATGTTCAATCTAAACCTCCCCTGGCACAACTTGAGGCCATTTCCTCTTGTCCTATCGCTAGTTACTTGGCAGAAGAGACCAACACCCACCTCGCTACAACCTCCTTTCAGGTAGTTGTAGAGCGCGATGAGGTCTCCCCTCAGCCTCCTCTTCTCCAGGCTAAACAACCTCAGTTCCCTCAGCCGCTCCTCATAAGGCTTGTGCTCCAGGCCCTTCACCAGCTTCGTTGCCCTCCTCTGGACACGCTCCAGCACCTCCATGTCCTTCTTGTAGTGAGGGGCCCAAAACTGAACACAGTATTCGAGGTGCGGCCTCACCAGTGCCGAGTACAGGGGCACGATCACCTCCCTGCTCCTGCTGGCCACACTATTTCTGATACAGGCCAGGATGCTGTTGGCCTTCTTGGCCACCTGAGCACACTGCCGGCTCATGTTCAGCCGGCTGTCGACCAGCACCCCCAGGTCCTTTTCCTCTGGGCAGCTTTCCAGCCACTCTTCCCCAAGCCTGTAGCGTTGCCTGGGGTTGTTGTGGCCCAAGTGCAGGACCCGGCACTTGGCCTTGTTGAACCTCATACAGTTGGCCTCGGCCCATCGATCCAGCCTGTCCAGGTCCCTCTGCAGAGCCTTCCTACCCTCGAGCAGATCAACACTCCCGCCCAACTTGGTGTCGTCTGCAAACTTACTGAGGGAGCACTTGATCCCCTCGTCCAGATCATTGATGAAGATATTGAACAGGACCGGCCCCAGTACTGAGCCCTGGGGAACACCGCTCGTGACCGGCCGCCAACTGGATTTAACTCCATTCACCACAACTCTCTGGGCTCGGCCGTCCAGCCAGTTTTTTACCCAGCAAAGAGTGCACCTGTCTAGGCCGTGAGCCGCCAGCTTCTCTAGGAGAATGCTGTGGGAGACAGTGTCAAAGGCCTTACTGAAGTCCAAGTAGACCACATCCACTGCCTTTCCCTCATCCACTAGGCGGGTCACCTGGTCATAGAAGGAGATCAGGTTGGTCAAGCAGGACCTGCCTTCCATGAACCCGTGCTGGCTGGGCCTGATCCCCTGGTTGTCCCGGACATGGCTCGTGAGCGCCCTCAAAATGAACCGCTCCATGATCTTCCCCGGCAGCGAGGTCAGACTGACCGGTCTGTAGTTCCCCGGATCCTCCCTCCGGCCCTTCTTGTAGATGGGAGTCACATTGGCGAGCCTCCAGTCGTCCGGGACCTCCCCTGTTAACCAGGACTGCTGGTAAATGATGGAGAGCGGCTCGGCAAGCTCCTCCGCCAGCTCCCTCAGTACCCTCGGGTGGATCCCATCCGGCCCCATAGACTTGTGAACGTCCAGGTGGCATAGCAGGTCATGAACTTCATCCTCTTGAATTATGGGGGGTTTATCCTGCTCGTCGTCCCTGTCTTCCAGCTCAGGGGGCTGAGTACCCTGAGGATAACCACTCTGACTACTAAAGACTGAGGCAAAGAAGGCGTTGAGTACCTCAGCCTTATCCTCGTCCTTGGTGGCAACGTTCCCCCCCGCATCCAATAGAGGATGGAGATTCTCCTTGGCTCTCCTTTTGTCATTAACATACTTATAAAAGCATTTTTTGTTGTCTCTCACGACAGTGGCCAGGTTGAGTTCTAGCTGGGCTTTTGCCTTTCTAATTTCCTCTCTGCACGACCTAACGCGATCCCTGTACTCTTCCTGAGTTGCCTGACCCTTCCTCCACAAGTGATAAACTCTCCTTTTTTTCCTGAGTCCCAGCCAGAGCTCCCCGTTCAGCCAGGCCGGTCGCCTTCCCCGCCCGTTCTTCTTTCGACACATGGGGACAGCCCGCTCCTGCGCCTTTAAGACTTCCTTCTTGAAGAACGTCCAGCCTTCCTGGACCCCTTTGCCCTTCAGGACTGTCTCCCAAGGGACCCTCTCGACCAATGTCCTGAGCAGGCCAAAGTCCGCCCGCCGGAAGTCCATGGTAGCGGTTTTGCTGGCCCCCCTCCTTACTTCACCAAGTATCGAAAATTCTACCATTTCATGGTCGCTAAGCCCAAGCCGGCCTCCGACCACCACATCTCCCACCAGCCCTTCTCTGTTCGTGAACAGCAGGTCAAGCGAGGCATCTCCCCTGGTGGGCTCGCTTACCAGCTGCGTCAGGAAGTTATCCTCCACACACTCCAGGAACCTCCTCGACTGTTTCCTCTCTGCCGTGTGGTATTTCCAGCAGACATCCGGAAAGTTGAAGTCCCCCACGAGAACAAGGGCTAGCGACTGGGAGACTTCTGCCAGCCTCTGGTAGAATATTTTGTCTGCCTCCTCTTCCTGGCTAGGTGGTCTATAACAGACCCCCAGCAGGATATCTGCCTTGTTGGCCTTCCCCCTCATCCTCACCCACAAGCACTCGACCTCGTCATCACTACCATCGAGCTCTAGACAGTCGAAGCATTCCCTAACATACAGGGCTACTCCACCGCCTCTCCTTCCTCGCCTGTCCCTTCTGAAAAGCTTATAGCCATCCATTGCAGCACTCCAGTCGTGAGACTCATCCCACCATGTTTCCGTGATGGCGACTAAGTCATAGCTACTCCGCTGCACAATGGCTTCCAGCTCCTCCTGTTTGCCGCCCATGCTGCGTGCATTGGTATAGATGCACTTCAGCTGGGCTGCCGATTTCTCCCCTGACAATGGCGTGCAGTCCCTAGGCTCTTCTCTAGAGAGCCTGGTTTTATCCCCATCCCCCTTCGAATCTAGTTTAAAGCCCTCTCGATGAGCCCGGCCAACTCACACGCGAGAATCCTTTTCCCCCTGCGAGACAGCTGAACTCCGTCCGTCGCCAGCAGGCCCGGTGCCGTGTAAACCTCCCCGTGGTCAAAGAAGCCAAAATTCTGTCGATGGCACCAGCCCCTGAGCCACGTGTTGATCCGATGAGTTTTCCTGTTCCTTTCGGTGTTCCGCCCTGCCACTAAAGGGTTCGAGGAAAAAACTACCTGTGCTCCCGATCCTCCCACCAGTCGCCCCAGCGCCCTGAAGTCCCTTTTGATCCGTTCGGGACTTCTCCCTGCAACCTCCTCACTGCCAGCCTGTATAACCAGTAGTGGGTAGTAATCGGAGGCCTGCACGAGACTAGGGAGTTTCCTATCCTGGCCCCGCCCACGCTGAGTCAGAGCTGCCGCTCGTCAGGAGCTCGCTCCTCCGGCTCGGGGGAGGGGGGCTGGGGCACCCTCTCGCTCCCCTGCGCTGTTGCCTTCGCGGTTTTCGCCGCGGTTTCGCCGCTTCAGGAAGGGTCCCCCGGCGCATATATATATATATATATATGTTTCTCTGTGTGTGTGAACTAATAGTAAGCATAATCTGTAATTAAGTTGTGATTGTAGTAGACTTACTAACCTACTTTGCAAATATTGAATAGTTAATGATTAGGCGTTACTAAACTAATGATTAGTTGATACTCAAGTGTTGCTAAATTGTGAATGAAACCTAGACTGTCCCTGAAATATAAACCCTTAGATGATTTTCCTTTATATGTTTCACCCGTGTAGTAAGTAATAGAGTGAACCTTGCCGTCGAATTCTATTAGGTCGCACCTTTATAAATCTCTATTAAAATCACTTTCTGCTAATTTCTTTGACGGTGATTCTTTAAGTGGCCTCTAAACCACTTATTCGCAACAACGTCCATGTCTTTCTTGTACTGGGGGCTCCAGAGCTGGACGCAGTACTCCAGGTGGGGTCTCACCAGAGCAGAGTAGAGGGGCAGAATCACCTCGTTCGACCTGCTGTTCACGCTTCTTTTGATGCAGCCCAGGATACGGTTGGCTTCCTGGGCTGCTAGTGCACATTGCTGGCTCATATTCAGTTTTTCATCCACCAACACCCCCAAGTCCTTCTCCGCAGGTCTGCTCTCCATCCCTTCATCCCCCAGCCTGTATCCACGTTTGGGATTGCCCTGACCCAGGAGCAGGACCTTGCACTTGGCCTTGTTGAACTTCATGAGGTTCACATGGGCCCGCCTCTCAAGCCTGTTGTCCTGGTTTTAGCTGGGATAGGGTTAAATTTCTTCCTAGTGCTATGTTTTGCATTTAGTATGAGAAGAATGTTGATAACACACTGATGTTTTCAGTTGTTGCTAAGTAGCCTGGCTAGCAGGGCTAGTCAAGGACATTCAGCTTCCATGCTCTGGAAGAAGCTGGGAGGGAGCATAGCCAGGACAGCTAGCCCAGCTGGCCAACGGGGTATCCCAATCCATGTGACTTCATGCTCAGTATATGAAGGGTAGGCGTGATCCAGGAAGTAGCGATTGCTACTTGGTTATCGGTCAGCACAGGTGGTGAGCAATTGCATTGTGCATCACTCATTTTGTATATTCTATCATTATTATTATTATTATTATTATTATTATTTTCCCTTTTCTGTTCTATTAAACTGTCTTTATCTCAACCCACGAGTTTTTCTCACTCTTACCCTTCCGATTCTCTCCCCGTCCCACTGGGGGGGGCGGGGGGAGTGAGAGAGCGGCTGCGTGGTATTTGGCTGCCTGCCAGGTTAAACCACGACAGTCCTTTTTGGTGCCCAACGTGGGGCTCGAAGGGTTGAGATAACGATAGATCTGACCAAAGCATGTTAAGACAAAGTTTGTTATAAGCATTCATTATATTGATTGGTCACAATGTTGATGTATTGGCTGTCAAAGTTGTGGGGCTGGCTCTCAATGTTGGGTTATGTAATACCTTGCTTGCAGTATATGTTCCCTTTTGTGCTGTTTATCACTATTCGGAACTGGCCCAAGATTATCATTTTGCTGCTGTTTTATGATGTGATAAAATCATTGGTCGTAAGTCTAATCTGGTATCTGTACTCAGCACTGCCATCATCTCTGTACCTCGGGAACCACCTCTTAGAAACTATTAGTAATTACACTTTTTTCTCCTCGGAGAATGAATTTATGGGGGAGACGGGATGGGACACTCTCTCCCACTTGTCCATCTTCCCTTCCATATCGTCAGAAACTCCTTTTTCTTCTGTCCTCTTCATGAAGCTGACCACAACACTCCCTGAGAATTTTGAATATCCTTGGGATGTTCAAACAAGCATGTTCATATTGCTATGTCTCCTGAATGTGGTTCAGGCCTTGTTTAGGGTTAAACAACTATTCAGGAATAATGTCCAGAGATCAAACCCGGCAACAGACATGGTGGCTACTCAAACCCCTGCGACAGGCACTGCAGTTACTCCAACCCCCGCAACAGGCACTGTGGCTACTCAAACCCCGGCGACAGTCACTGCAGTTACTCCAACCCCCGCAACAGGCACTGTGGCTACTCAAACCCCGGCAACAGACACCGCAGGTACTCCAACCCCCGCGACAGGTACCGCAGCCACTCAAACCCCGGCAACAGTCACTACAGCTGAACCAGAGGACCAACCCTTGCTGGTATCCGTTGCCCCTGTACAGAAAAGGAAATCTTGGAAGCGGAAGTCAGGTCGTTTAGAAAGGGATCATCCTATCACTACACTCCCTGAGAAAGAGTCCCTCCCCATCTTTCCTGTAGGCCCCCTTTAAGTACTGGAAGGCTGCTATAAATGTAAAGATGCACGGATTTTGAACAGAAATTTAATCCTGTTCCACTTTATTCACAAGTCTTTTTATTATATTCCTCCTCGTACATCAGTCATGCCAAACTGTTGTTTGTCTGAGTGTGTGAGCCCAGGAGCTCCGCTGTGTGGAGGGGGAAGGATCTCCGGGTGGGCAGGCAGATGTTTGGGGTAACAAGACCTGCTGGGGCCAGATTCATGGAGTGGCTCAAAAAGGAGCCCCATGTCACCTTGAACAAGGCTGCTGGAAAAACTCAGCCAGGAAGTGTAGCAGTTGGGAAGAGGCCTATGGAATCCCCAACCTTAAAGGATAATTTCCATGCTGGGACGTGTGGAGTTGGAAATGCAGAGATGCAGGATGAGCCTCCCTGAAACCCATAATCTACCAAAGCATGGTGGCAAAGAAGAAAAAGCCCATTAACTTGAATAAATAAGGGGAAAACAATGTCTTTGAAAAATCTGAAATTTTTGCTAGAATTCAGAGAGAAACTGAGGTGGGGCATCCAGAACTGTGAGGAGGTGCTTTGAAATGCCCCTTGTTCAGTTGTCTGAGAAGAGCGAAGGGGTGTGCATCTCTAGGGAGAAAACTGTGCATTTTCTGTCTGCTTTAGAAATGTCACTCCAGTCAGACTTTCTCCAATGTTTTCCTAGAGGGATATATGCAATCGCTGGAATGTTTGTGCTTTTCTAACACTCTTGCTTGGTGGATCATCACCTCTGGTGCTTAGATGTTTGGGAATGAGAGAAAATAAATAGTGGTCAAACCTTGGCAGGAATTGATCCACAACGGAGATTACCTAAACCCTTTGCTGTTCCATATATCATTTAAAGAGGCAGCTTGCTGTAGGTAAAATAAATTTATCTGGCCCAGTGGGATTATTGGGGCAACTGTCTCTATCAGGACTTGATGCTGGAAATGGGAGGCTCATCAGCTGGCAAAGGCACAGGAGGAAAGATCTGGTTACAGGACAACCAGGGACTGGAAATGAGAAAGGCAAGTGTGGTGCCACAGTGTATGCAGTGAAGTATTTTCAGTGGTGGTGAGAAATTTTTAATGCTACTGTGCAAATCCTTGGCGAGACCTCAGCTGGAATAGCTTGTACAATTCTGGATGCTAACTTGCAAGGATGAGGAGTCACACCTGGGACGTGTGAAGAGGGCTGTCAAGGCCTTCAGAAACATGGACAGCCCATGTGATGGGAAGAGGGAAGTGGTTTAGAGACAGAAAGAAGCAACATCACTTTTGGAAAGGTACAAGCCAGTCCTAGTTTAAAAGTTGTATAGCTATTTGAGTGATGATGAGTCTGAAGTACTAAGCTTTAAGACATTGGTCTTGTCAGGTGTAGTGCCATATTCATGTGGAAATACAGCTTCTGGATTTGGAACTGGTTTGCACTGGGAAGTCTGGGCATGGTCATGGGGCCTTGCAGGCATCTATATGCAAGCACCTAACTTGGAGAAGTTGTCTTCCCTCTGCTGCATAGCTCAGATTCTTTCACTAGCTTGCAAAACTGTGTGCAGAGTCATTTTCTTCCTTATGTATGTCATGTAACCAATTGTCTAGTTGGCTAAGTTGAGCCAGTGTATTCCCGGCTCACATGGGAAGTGCTAGTGCCACCCTCACGTCTAATAAACCAGCAATCCCTAGGCTGTGGTTATGCTTACTCCAGCCTGGAGGTGTTTGGGGGTCAGCACAAGCGGACTGTTAAGGACACCAGCTCTACGCCTCATGCTAGCACTAGTGCCTGTGGTTTTACCACTGACTTCTGCAGGCTTGAAATCATCAGTCTCAAAAATTATGGCCTGGTACCTTAGTATCGGGTGCTCCTTCCTCTCTGGCATTTTGGCTGGGCTTTTAGTTTTGTTATTGAAAGTGGTGAACATGGGAAATCTTATCTCTTGTCTGAATGACTTCCGTAGCTGTGCTCAACATCCTGTGATGGTGCTGTCTCTCCATGAATGTCTCCCTTGTCATTGTTAACATGGAACAAATATCCCTGGAAACAAACAAAACAAGGAAATATAGAAAATATTTGCTATAAAACAGAATTGTGTTTAAATTGAGGGTCTTCCCAAGGAGCTTATTAATACATGCTTAGAGCAGAGCATGCTTTGTCTAGCCCTGAATGTTGACTTTTCCTTCTGAATCCTGGTGGGATAATGTGGGGCTTTTTTAAATGTCAGAGTCTCTTTCATGGACCTAAATCATGATAAGTCTTTTGTACAGAATGATTTAAAAGCTGAAATAGACTTAGAGCCTTAATGTCATTAATGTGCAGAAATTTTTGAAAAATTAGATTTTTAATTAGTTAACAGTATTTTATTGTAGTCATTTTTGAGGGTGGAGAGAAATGTTTGAGTATGCTTTTCTCAGTACCTGATCCACAGATCTGAGCATCAATCATATAGTATCTCCGGGGATGCAGTTTTGGGGACTAGCCCATGGTGTCATTTAAAGAACAGAACTTTTGCTTTTTATGGAGTTGTTCCAAGTGGCAGTTTTGGGATTAGATGTCTCAAGACACATGTACAAAGAGAGCTTTTTGTATGCGTGCTGCCTGCTCAAATCCAATCCAGAGGCTGCTGGTATACAGGTTGGGATATTTTGGCTTTGCTTTATTTCATTAGGAGAGTGAAGAGGTGGGTTGTCTTGTTTAGGTGACTTTCACAGATGCTTGTTACTGAATAGTAACAGGGCAAAGAGTTGACCTGGAGGTTGACTCTCCAGTGACCCTTAAAGTTGGAATAACTGAGAAAGCAGCAGTTACACCAATAAAAGCTTCAAATGAGCTGAGGGCTGAGAAAAGGGAGATTGTTGCTTATAAGAAGAACTGAACCAATGCCAGCAGAAAGCTGATACAGGAGTGACATGAGCGATATTATCTCTCAAACAGACGTGAATGTGTTCCAGAGGCTGCAAGGTCAGACCCCGGGTTTGCTTAAGGGCACGTGAAGACAAAATACATCCTTTCTATACTACTGTAAACAGGGATCTTAAACAGGATAATTAACATTATTAGAATGAGCTCTCTGCTTCATGGAACTTCTTGTATTTCTCAGCCAAGAAGAACAGAAGAGTCTTTGAAAAAATAATTTGCAGCAAGTTTGAAATGACTCAATGGCCAGAAAGAGAGAGGCTATGGGTGTTCTTTCCACTGTGTGTAGAAATTGCTCCATCTAGATGATTTTTACCATGAGTAGGATCTTACTATGGAACAAGGATTTACAGGATGAAGTCAAGGTGAACACGTCCCAGCCGTCCACTTAACTTCCAACCCAACATTTAGAGCTGTTTTCTCCTGACCTTCCGTATTTAAGGGTCATTACCAAAAATACCAGAGGTTTTGGGGCAGATTCTGCCTTTTTATTATTATTTTTGAAGTCCTTGGGACATGAGTGAAGGACAGCTCAATTGTGAGTCACGGCGGCAGACCATCTCCGAAGGCATTCTGATCGCTTCACAGAAAGAAGCCCAAGCTTGCCAAATATTTGAGAGTTACTGACACATTTAGTGCTAGATATGGTCATGAACAGCTCTTTAGAAATAGCCACCGCAAGAGTTGGTGACTAACTGCAAGGAGGGCTCAGGGGTACTGAAAGATAATTTTAGAGCAATGCAGTCGCATGGGTACTTGGTTTAGGCACGTGTCTCATGGTGACGGTTCTGTAACTTCATATATATAACAAACAGAATGGAAAAAATAAAAGTAAACAATAACAATGACTTTTTCCAGAATCCTGATGGAATTGTTAAGTGAAATGTAATACTCTGTCAATTTAACAACCTGACAAGTCTAAGGTCAGAAGGTAAAATGAGCTAGATGAAACATTTTACAGAAAAGTAAACTAGTGGACTTTAGCTCATGGGTTTTTTGTTTGCATGTTTATTTTTCCAAAAAATTAGGATGCTGGCATGATGAAGTTACTTGCTGTGGGTCAATGTGTTCCCAACAGCAATGTCAAACTAAATCAAATCCCATGCCTAAACCCCATGCAGTGAAGGCCTGAACTTCGAGAGGGCTGCCCTGAAGTTTGTGGGGACACGAGCCAGCAGCAGCTGACGCGCTCAATCCCACCGAGGAGCCAGGCCACCTTTTCGGATGGATCAGGTAGCTGGAAACACTTTCCACAGTTGTATCCTATCTGATCCTCCAACTTTATCTTTTTTTTTTTTTTTTGCATTCTGTTTCCCAGTACAAAGAGGAATCTGAATATGTATTTTGTTGTGGCACCTACCAAAGAAAGCTAGAAATAAGCCAAATCTTTTTGCTGTAATTACTTGTTACAGGCTAAGAGCAGTTGCTGTGTGTAGTTCAGGATTTGAAAATATAGTTCCAGTCCTAAAGCCAATAACTGTATCTCATGCTGTTATTTTGGCAGGGATCTCCAGAGGGGGTACAATTTAGCAAAAATGGGTGGAGACCTCAAGAAACATTAACTTTCTTGGAAAAGTCTGAAGTGACCAAATACTATGGGAAAGATTGGAAGAATACAAATTATCTCTAATCTCTTGAGAGGTATCAGAAGTAAGGTTTTCTCAAGCAATATATGATCTCTCATATCTATCAACTGAAATGGAAATCCAAATGTAAAATCAGGGTTGGGAAGCACTGTAGAATCTGACAATCCCTGATATCCATAATTTATACCTGGGTTACAGGGAAATGTGAAACAGTATTTTAAACTGTGACAGCTGTAAGCTTGCTGTAATTTTTAAGAAAAGACAAAGTGAGGAAAGAGCTGTATTTTTAGTGAGGTTTAGGATCTCTGTTCTACTTGTCTTGAATGTGATTTCAATGCATGCTGCAGAATGAAATCAGCATAGTAAACTCTGTGCTTTAAATAGAAACTATGTATGTTTTCTTAAATCCCCAAGCAGTGCAGGATTTGGGGGGGGGAAGGAGGGGAAAGATATCACTCTGTTGCTAACTGGTATAAAACTTGCTTGTTCCTTCAATAGATCTAGATTAGTTTTTACCATCTCACAATCTAGTCCATGTGAAAGATTTTTAGACACTCATATGGCATTTGTTCATTTGTTGGGTTGGGAGTAAAAAAGACCCAAACTAGGCTGGTATTTTTAATTTCTCTGTTACATAGCACTGGTGAAATAAAGGAAGCACCACACTGGCCCTGAGGACACAACTGGTGTTTCATATTCAGGGGAAGTTGGAGGAGCTATAAATCCTATAAGAACAACACTGTGAACACAGTAACTTCTAGTCTGAGGAAAGCTGTCCTGAGCCTCCCTAAATACAACCTCTAGTCTGGGTATGCAGAGCCCACCTGTTGTCCCTACATCCTTTTGCACATTTCCCAGTTGGGAAGGTGCCATGGGCTGGCAGCGAGGGTGCACAGCAGGGACTGGATGCATCTCATTGAGGACGCTATTTTTTATTTCTCAAGCAGCAAGTCTAAACCATATCTGTGCCTGATAGTAGGAGCCAGCTCCTGCTAATATCAGTGTCTCTCATCAGCTGGCATTAAAACTTACTGGGTGGGGAAGATATGGGTAGGAGGCTACGTTAAGTGCCTGTGAAGCCTTAACAGTGATCTGTTTTGAGGAACAAAGTGATATTTACTGTGGGATAAAAGCCTAAATTGCTTGCATTTTCACTGACATTTTGCCAGTGGTGTTTTAGAGCTCAGACCACACAAGGAAAATTGTTTTCCAGGATATATTGCCTCCTTAAAGTGAGACTCTGAGACTATGACCTAATGTTTATAATTGTAAGAGTTATTGAGAGTCAATTGAAAATGCAAAATTCCCAAGTGATTGCATTTATCACTTGTGTGATTAGCACGCTTGTGGAGTATAAACAGCTGAACAAATCCAAATGGTTTATGTAGTTCATCAAGAGAAAGAAAATTAAAAATATGTCAGATATTGTTGAAAATGTAGGTAAGGCATGATTTTAAACTCTGCTTAGAGAGGATGATCAAAGGATTTCTTAATGGGCTTTTCATCATTGCCGGTCACCGTAAATGTCTGGGCAAATACAGTTTACTTGGAAACTGATAGGAATATTGATAGCATCACTGTATTCAGTGGGATTTTACACATTCAGATATGAAAGCTTGCATTATGGATTACTCCAGAGAAGGTTTGGTTCTAGCAAAATGCTCCTAAGACGAGCTTTACTTTTAACATAAATATATTCAAATATGCTAATATATATAGTATAATCTTTATAATTTATGTAATAAACTTTATATGATACATATATAATCTTATATATCTCATATATGTATCTTATTTTATGTATATATAAAAATAGAATCTCTTTATCCTTCCCTAAGGCACCATTTTATAGCACTGTATTTGTGTGAGTGTAGCAAAGGTTTCTTTAGGTGAGATTACAGTTTGAAGTCTGCAGCATCTTGAAAATTATTTTTTAATTCAGATTTCAGTGTATATAGTTGAAATTGTCATATCTTGGATGACAGAAGGCCAGATATTTAGTGCTAGTCTGCAAAACCTGGAAGATCTATTTTGTTGTAGATGAAACACAATTATTTCTTCATTCTGGTTGTATCTTATTTTTACATCTTTGTTGGCTCAAGAAAGAACATGAAATGATTTTTTTTTTTTGAGCTTCCTTTCAGAAAGATTTATTATTTTTAGATTTTGGCTAAGGTTAAAGTTAAGGATTTTTCCCAGCTTGCTCCATTTCAATATGCCTGCATCCTGGAGAAAGAATCTGGGAAAAGAGAGGAGAAACTAAATGTATAATTACAACTGAAAATTGCCGATAAGTTTCATTGACTTTGTAACAAGTTTTGTTTTGTGCTGCTTTACCCCTTCTTGTTTATATATTATTTTTAAGGCATGTCAATGTTAATTAAAAAAATAATTTTTCTCTTTTTTTTAATAATAAGGGAAATAGGAACATGTTCTTTTTTTAAAGAGCTCATCTGAAAAAGGATACTTGAAAAGTTGGCTTATTGGTGGTAACTACTGCCAAAATTATTATCCCTACTGCTATAATATGGGAATGTTTCACAAACAATGTCTAACTTCTATATCTGCCTTAGTTCATTTGTGAGTGTAAATTCTTCTGATCCAGAAACTGCAAAGATGTCTATAAGGCCTTAGCTGGAAACCTAAGCTGGAAGGTGCTTGTCCAGGGGGCAGCTTCGAGACAGATTTACGCAGCTTTCTGTTTGCGTGAAGATAGAGTTTGCTGAGGGGTTAGGAACGCTGCTTCTATTGGTTTTGTTCTGTTTTTTTCTTTTGGCTGACTTTGCCCATCTTCATTCACTCAGCCCCGGGAGTGTGCTGTGGTTGGGACCTTACACTTAATTCACATCGACACAGCAGTTTCAGTAAACACTTAGTAAATAGTAGATCGCGTACTTAAAAAAAAGATATGTTTTGGGATGCATTTTTTAAACAGCTTTAACACCTGTATTATTGGCGATTTTTAACAATGCAGGATGTCGCATGACTGTAATCCAAGAACAATCACATATTGATTTTGGAGAGACAAATACTTGCAGACCAAGTGTGCTTTTGTGCTTGCCAAGTCCCTGACCTGCTGCTTGTGTTAAATTTCTGTGGTTGTGGTGGCTTGCAGCATGGGCTCTGGCACAGGGGGACTGCCTTAAAACCACCCTTTCTTTCTACCAGCCAGGTGTCTCAGCTGGGCTGTACAAAGGTGGTTGTTTTCTCAGTAAAACCCGTGACTCGCATTTTCTCTGTTTAGCTTATGATTTATTCCTCAAAATGGCCCTAACACACATTTCTTGTAAATGGCCCATAGTGTCATGAGAGCAGCTTGGCTCATCTGCTGTGGCTTTTGAAATCCTAATGACCATTTAATTGAGTAAATGTGAGATAAGCTGTGAGCTAGAGCTGGTTTCATGGCTCTGCTTGCATTTAACAGTGTCATGGTCTTCAAACAATACGTATCCTAAAGCGTTAAAACATCCCACTCGTTGATGGCATTAAGCTATTTTCCATGCCCACAGTCTAGCTGTGCATCTGCAGCTCAGTGCAAATTGCCATGCAGTTGGGAAAGCCACAAATATCCATGTATGCTGTCTTTCATTACACAGCTTAATGAGATTTCCGCATCCTCTGGGAAACCAGCATGGCCCGCAGATGGGTGATAACCATGCTATTTTTCTACTGCCACCACGTCCCCATACTTCTGAGATCCTCTCCAAAGAAAAGGTGTAGTTATGTGTAACAGAATGTAAAAAAAGAAGTTAAAACAAATGCCAATATTACAACTTCATACTGTTAAAATGTATTTTAAACAATAGAGGGAAGGAATATATTACAATTTTTTTTTTTAGTTTGTTTCCGTATGAGCCTCCAGGTACTGCTGAGAGGCTGATGATGTAATTTATGTGCTAATGGCATATGCCCAGCAGAAGATAATTATCTTTCAAGAGTGCCTGACTTCTTTTTTAGGGACTTAAAATAACTGGCCAGCAGAGAAGAAATTGTTCCAAAGTTTCGTGCTTGAGAAGAGATTTCCCAAACTACAAACTTTTATCAAGAACAAATGAGATCTTGAATGAACGTGCAGGCAACCACTTAAAATCTGACTAAAAGAAAATTCTGCTCTAAACAGCACAAAATTACAGGAATGTGTTTCATCAAAGTCACAATTCATTGAATTAAAATTTCTCAGAGCTGACTGCTCTCCCCTTCTCATAGAGCACAAACACAGAACATATTTTTCCATTTTCAAACCCTCTAGGTCTGGAGTCTATACAGCCACCAAAGAGAGAGGAGCTTAATTGTGTTGCTATGACAGGGAATGTAAAAGTTCTCTTAAAAGTTTCTATTAATTTACATCTGCACTGTGAAAAGCATTGGGATATCAAATTAGATAGAAATAGAGCATCAACCAGGTCACAGAAATTACAAACAACTTTTATCCTCATATTTACAAGGAGATGTGAATAGGTCCTTCTGCAGTCACCAGACTGCAGTCTGCATTTTACTAATCTTAACAGAGCTCTTTCTACATGATTGCTTATAATGCTGATATATCTAGTATTAAACCATGTATTTTATATCACCTCTTTTCAGTACTGCTGCAAAAACATTAGTTACTAGGAAAAAAAAAACCAAACCAAGCCAAACTGTAGAAAGGTAAATGTGATTAAACATCAAAATTATAAACTCATTAAAGATGATGAAAAAATTGTGCTCAAGACTAGCATCCTTGAACCATTTTGTATTTGCCTCTTCTTAAACACACTTTTTCATCTTTGATCGATAAGAAAGCATAGGCTACTTAACTCTAAAATCATGATTTGAAGTTATATCATTTCTAAGTATTTTTAAGTGAAGAAATGTTTAAAGTAATTTCCTGTTTCCATAGGATGCCATGCCCAGAAACCGAGGGAGAAAATCTGTTTCTCTACTTGTACCGTGCACATCCACAGGACATCCCCAGGCAGCCAAGCACTGGCCCGGGCTGTAAATAAAATGAGGCTGAGAGCTTTGAGCTAGTACAGGTCTAATACATTGTGTGTGCTTCAAGCATTAATAATGCAACCACATTTTCTCTAGATTAGAAATATGCTTTGCTATATGTGAGATTTTCTATGGAATTGTATCTTTTTTTTTTTACAGTGGGGGCCAAGTATTTTTACAGTCTGCATAGTATTTTGAATATAGGTGTTTAAAGGGGGTGTGATTTGATTATTTATTTCTAGCTGAAGCATAACAGGTGTTTTGTAACACCTGTTTTTGGTTTTGTGGTGATAAATGACTGCCTGACAGACATTTGCAATAGGAAATATGGTTGTGTCCCAGACAAGCCAGGACATCCACTCCTTGGGTATAACCAAGGGCTGAATTCAGCCAGGAGTCTGATCTTACCTGGTAATGCTGAATTAATACAGAGTTAAGTTCTTGACTGGGAGATTTTTGTGTGAGCAAGAACTTTGTGATTTTAAATATAGCCACAGGAAATTAAATAATCATTAATGATTTTAGAGTAGATGAGTATACAGATTGAAAACCGAAGAGGACTCCCTGCACTGAAAATGTTAGCCAACACTGGGTAAAAAACTATTTTGTGAGGTCTTCGGTCACACTGGAAGTTGCAACATCAACTTTCGGCTGCTGTAGTGTTACCCAAAGGGCTTGCTAATACCACACAATTAAGTGAGGCTACAAATAGATCCATAATCCTGCTTTTTAAAATTTTGCCTTATGTGAATGTTAGTCTTTCCATTTTTGGATAAGATTATGTCCATTACAAAATGTACTAATACTTTTCCTACCAGAGGCAAATCCTCACACACTAGTGATCTCTTGAGTGTTATTTCTCATGCAAATTCAGATTATGTATTTAAAGAAATTTTTAGCCTCTAATGCTGATGATGCTTGGTAAAATGACACTGCAGTGAGGAATACAGCCAATTTAGTGCCCACCCTAAACCATCAGGGATGCCTACAAGCCATTTTCTTACATATTTTTCTCGCCTGTGGCCTGTCTTTGGTCTATGAGTTAATTGATCTGGTATTTTCTGAGATAATTATCTTAAGCTTTGACAAATCGGTTAGGAAAGTGGTTGCACATGTAAATCAAAAATAAAACCCATATGCTTTCATCACTCTTGCAATTAGGCAGCAGTGCTATGGTTGGCTTATCAGGAACAACAGTGGATTTTTTTCCTTCTTTAATTGAAGATGAGATTGGCACTTGATTACTGACCTCTTGGGAGTTCAAAGCTCTAAGAGAGACCTCAACTATCACACATGTTGTGACCATTTGGTGTTTCTCAGTGATGGTAAATGAAAACATTTGCACCCCCAAATTTAACTAGATCCTCAAGGATTTATATGATGTTGAGAGAAAGGCTCAGTATGAAGGCAGTTCAGACCAGATCTTTAACTTGCATGGTGGGAAGAAGCTTTGTACAGTATGTTTGACCTCAGCAGAGGTTTAGTCTCTTTGGTTATGGTTTAGTAGTAGTATTTACACCCAAGACTTTTATCAGCATTTAGAGGGAGTGGGGACAGCAATCAGAGTATAATTAAACACCATTTAGAGGGTTTAATTTGTGCTTTGGTGCTGAGGGAGTCATTCCAAAGCTTAGAATTATAAAGGGGAATTAATCATAAAAGATTAAATAAATCCCAGCTACATATGATAAGGGGACCCTTCCTGAAGCGGCAAAACCGCGAAGGCAAAAACCGCGAAGGCAAAAGCGCAGGGAGCGAGAGGGTGCCCCAGCCTCCCTCCCCCGAGCCGGAGGAGGAAGCTCCTGACGAGCGGCAGCTCTGACTCGGCGTGGGCGGGGACAGGAGGGACGGCGGCCAAACCCCCTCAGATACAAGAGCAGCCCCCAGGGAGCGCGAGCGACCCGGAGCGCGGCAAACAGGGCGCGGCGCGGCGCGGCGCGGCGCGGCGCGGCAGTTTCTGCTGGCTAGGGCGTGCGAGCAGGGCGCAGCCCTCCTCCAGGCTCTAGAGGCTAGCTCAACTCGTGGTCGTCGCCCTCCCAGAAGAGGACCTGGCCATGGTATCCACTCGGCCGAAAGCCATAGCCAGAAGAAACGTGGCGACCCAGACAGAGCCCCCACGCAAACACACATCTGTCCAGGTCTCCGGCTGCAGGGAGTGCCTGAGCCTGTCCCTTGTACAGGAGGGCAGCAGAGACGATGCCTGTGTGTGCTGTGACCAGGTGGATGATCTGCTCAGCCTGGTGGCAGAGCTGAAGGAGGAAGTGGAGAGGTTAAGGAGTATCAGGGGAGTGTGAGAGGGAGATAGATTGGTGGAGCCGCACCCTGCCATCCCTGAGGCAGCACATGGAGGCTCCGCAAGAAACGGAGGAACCCCTGCCCTCTTGCTGACAGGCAGAAGGAGGGGACCCAGGCGACGGAGGGGAATGGACACAGGTCCCTGCTCGGGGTGCCAGGCGAACCCCTGCCCGGCCTCCCTCACCTCAACCTTCCCAGTTGCCCTTACAGAACAGATACGGGGCTCTGGATCTTGAGGGCCAGACGAACGAGGACGCAGATGAAGGCCCATCCAGGGGGTTGCCCGAGGCGAGGCAGTCAGCCCCACGCATTACGACTGCCTCTGCTAAGAAAAAAAGGAGGGTAATTGTCATTGGTGATTCCCTTCTGAGGGGGACCGAGGGCCCAATTTGTCGGCCAGACCCATCCCACAGGGAAGTCTGCTGCCTCCCTGGGGCCCGGGTGAAGGACATTACTAGGAAGCTCCCTAGTCTCATGCAGGCCTCCGATTACTACCCGCTACTGGTTATACAGGCTGGCAGTGAGGAGGTTGCAGGGAGAAGTCCCGAAGGGATCAAAAGGGACTTCAGGGCGCTGGGGCGACTGGTGGAAGGATCAGGAGCAGAGGTAGTGTTTTCCTCAATCCCTTTAGTGGCGGGGAGGAATACTGAAGGGAACAGGAAAACTCATCGGATCAACACGTGGCTTAGGGGCTGGTGCCATCGGCAGAATTTTGGCTTCTTTGACCACGGGGAGGTTTACACGGCACCGGGCCTGCTGGCGACGGACGGAGTTCAGCTGTCTCACAGGGGGAAAAGGATTCTCGCGTATGAGTTGGCGGGGCTCATCAAGAGGGCTTTAAACTAGATTCGAAGGGGGAAGGGGATAAAACCAGGCTCACTAGAGAAGAGCCTAGGGGCGGCACGCCAGTGTCGGGGGAGAAATCGGCAGCCCAGCTCAAGTGCATCTACACCAATGCACGCAGCATGGGTGGCAAACAGGAGGAGCTGGAAGCCATTGTGCAGCGGGGTAGCTATGACTTAGTCGCCATCACGGAAACATGGTGGGATGAGTCTCATGACTGGAGTGCTGCAATGGATGGCTATAAGCTCTTCAGAAGGGACAGGCGAGGAAGGAGAGGCGGTGGGGTAGCCCTGTTGTATGTTAGGGAGTGCTTCGACTGTCTAGAGCTCAATGGTAGTGATGACAAGGTCGAGTGCTTGTGGGTAAGGATGAGGGGGAAGGCCAACAAGGCAGATATCCTGCTGGGAGTCTGTTATAGACCACCTAGCCAGGACGAGGAGGCAGACGAAATATTCTACCAGAGGCTGGCAGAAGTCTCCCAGTCGCCAGCCCTTGTTCTCGTGGGGGACTTCAACTTTCCGGACGTCTGCTGGAAATACAACACGGCAGAGAGGAAACAGTCGAGGAGGTTCCTGGAGTGTGTGGAAGATAACTTCCTGACACAGCTGGTGAGTGAGCCAACTAGGGAAGGCGCCCCGCTGGAACTGTTGTTTGGGAACAGAGAAGGACTTGTGGGTGATGTGATGGTTGGAGGCCGTCTTGGGCATAGTGATCATAAAATGATAGCGTTTTCGATTCTTGGAGAAGTAAGGAGGGGGGTCAGCAGAACTGCCACCTTGGACTTCCAGAGGACAGACTTTGTCCTGTTTAGGAGCCTGGTTGACTTCCTGACGCAGCTGGTAAGCGAGCCCGCTAGGGGAGGTGCCTCGCTTGACCTGCTGTTCACAAACAGAGAAGGACTGGTGGGAGATGTGGTGGTCGGAGGCTGGCTTGGGCTTAGCGACCATGAAATGGTAGCATTCTCAATACTTGGTGAAGTAAGGAGGGGGGCCAGCAAAACCGCTACCATGGACTTCCGGAGGGCGGACTTTGGCCTGCTCAGGACACTGGTCGAGAGGGTCCCTTGGGAGACAGTCCTGAAGGGCAAAGGGGTCCAGGAAGGCTGGACACTCTTCAAGAAGGAAGTCTTAAAGGCGCAGGAGCAGGCTGTCCCCATGTGCCGCAAGAAGAACGGGCAGGGAAGACGACCGGCCTGGCTGAATGGGGAGCTCTGGCTGGGACTCAGGAAAAAAAGGAGAGTTTATCACCTTTGGAAGAAGGGGCAGGCAACTCAAGAAGAGTACAGGGATCTCATTAGGTCGTGCAGAGAGGAAATTAGAAAGGCAAAAGCCCAGCTAGAACTCAACCTGTCCACTGTCGTGAGAGACAACAAAAAATGTTTTTACAAGTATATTAATGACAAAAGGAGAGCCAAGGAGAATCTCCATCCTCTATTAGATGCGGGGGGGAACGTTGCCACCGAGGACGAGGATAAGGCTGAGGTACTTAATGCCTTCTTTGCCTCAGTCTTTAGTAGTCAGACCAGTTATCCTCAGGGTACTCAGCCCCCTGAGCTGGAAGACATGGACGACGAGCAGGATAAACCCCCCATAATCCAAGAGGAAGCAGTTAACGACCTGCTATGCCACCTGGACGCTCACAAGTCTAGGGGGCCGGATGGGATCCACCCGAGGGTACTGAGGGAGCTGGCGGAGGAGCTTGCCAAGCCGCTCTCCATCATTTACCAGCAGTCCTGGTTAACAGGGGAGGTCCTGGACGACTGGAGGCTTGCCAATGTGATGCCCATCTACAAGAAGGGCCAGAAGGAGGATCCAGGGAACTACAGGCTGGTCAGCCTGACCTCGGTGCCGGGGAAGATCATGGAGCGGTTTGTTTTGAGGGCGCTCACAAGCCATGTCCGGGACAACCAGGGGATCAGGCCCAGCCAGCACGGGTTCATGGAAGGCAGGTCCTGCTTGACCAACCTGATCTCCTTCTATGACCAGGTGACCCGCCTAGTGGATGAGGGAAAGGCTGTGGATGTGGTCTACCTGGACTTCAGTAAAGCCTTTGACACTGTCTCCCACAGCATTCTCCTAGAGAAGCTGGCGGCTCACGGCCTAGACAGGTACACTCTTTGCTGGGTAAAAAACTGGCTGGACGGCTGAGCCCAGAGAGTTGTGGTGAACGGAGTTAAATCCAGTTGGCGGCCGGTCACGAGCGGTGTTCCCCAGGGCTCAGTTTTGGGGCTGGTCTTGTTCAATATCTTTATCAATGATCTGGATGAGGGGATCGAGTGCTCCCTCAGTAAGTTTGCAGATGACACCAAGTTGGCCGGGAGTGTTGATCTGCTCGAGGGTAGGAAGGCTCTGCAGAGGGACCTGGACAGGCTGGATCAATGGGCCGAGGCCAATTGTATGAGGTTCAACAAGGCCAAGTGCCGGGTCCTGCACTTGGGCCACAACAACCCCAGGCAACGCTACAGGCTTGGGGAAGAGTGGCTGGAAAGCTGCCCAGAGGAAAAGGACCTGGGGGTGCTGGTTGACAGCCGGCTGAACATGAGCCGGCAGTGTGCCCAGATGGCCAAGAAGGCCAACGGCATCCTGGCCTGTATCAGAAATAGTGTGGCCAGCAGGAGTAGGGAGGTGATCGTGCCCCTGTACTCGGCACTGATGAGGCCGCACCTCGAATACTGTGTTCTGTTTTGGGCCCCTCACTACAAGAAGGACATGGAGGTGCTGGAGCGTGTCCAGAGGAGGGCAACGAAGCTGGTGAAGGGCCTGGAGAACAAGTCTTATGAGGAGCGGCTGAGGGAACTGGGGTTGTTTAGCCTGGAGAAGAGGAGGCTGAGGGGGGACCTCATCGCGCTCTACAACTACCTGAAAGGAGGTTGTAGCGAGGTGGGTGTTGGTCTCTTCTCCCAAGTAACTAGCGATAGGACGAGAGGAAATGGCCTCAAGTTGCGCCAAGGGAGGTTTAGACTGGACATTAGGAGAAATTTCTTTACTGAAAGAGTGGTCAGGCCTTGGAACAGGCTGCCCGGGGAAGTGGTGGAGTCACCATCCCTGGAAGTATTTAAAAGACGTGTAGATGTGGCGCTTAGGGACATGGTTTAGTGGGCATGGTGTGTTGGGTTGACGGTTGGACTTGATGATCTTAGAGGTCTTTTCCAACCTTAATGATTCTATGATTCACTCTTCAGTAAGTCATATGATCCATAATTATTCTCCAAAAGCCTGTCCTTTTTTAAATTGTATATCTTCCACAAGACTCTTCCAGCATTGCTCGATCTGTATTGCCTTTTTGATGCATGTTTTGCTAATCAGGCTTTTCAGCCAGCCAGTTAATCAACCCTTCCCTGCCGTGAAGCCCTGCTGTCATACTCCCATTTCAGCAACATGTTTTAGATGTCTCATAACCCGGCCCTAGAAAGTTTCTGTGGTCAAGTGCCCAAGGGCAGGCGATAGCACAAGTCAAAGGTCAGCGTGATGTAAAGCAGCGTGATTTAAACCTGTCTGAAGAAACCTCTAAAGAAGTTTTTGCTGGAGGCTTACATTCCACCTGTTGCCCGATGACCTCCTCTGCTGGGACAGAGACACATTTTATTCTCTTCATGGAAACTTTTATTTTCTTCTATCGAAACAAAACCATTTCTCTTCTATGTTCATGTCCTTTTTTCCGAGCGGAGTTTCTAGCAGGAAAAACTTGGGGTATATTGCCCCAAAATTGATACAGTTTCAGTATTGTACTGGGTGTGTGTCACTCTGCCAAATGTACATACCTGGCTCAGGAAAAAAATCAAATCTTTTACCTAATCAAAAATTCCTTAAAAATAGCTCAGCCGGAGTGCATGAACTTTTCCAAATACTTGACATTATTAATGGAGATGCCTTCTGAAGTGTAATAGCAAACCTGCATTTTCCAGTAAGTGGATATGTAATCTGTTCACATCTAATAGTGCTGGGGAACAACATTTGTCAAGGTTCATTTGGCTACAGTTATCCCTTTTTTCCTCCTTTAAAACTCAGTTGCAGAATTTCTACAGTACTTTCTGTTGAACAACAAGAAAGAAATAAAGGAGCTCTCATGCATACTAATTGCTTGCATGTTTTGCCTGAAATCTTTAATGGGTGGCTGTGCTGTGCAAATGCTGTTTCCTCTGCATCAAGAACTGGTTTGGAGCTGGAGGCCAGATCTCTGGAGAAAGGCATAGCACTGCTGTATTTTCTATGGCTAAATTCCTTAAAAGAAGGCTTAAACCTCCCCATCTGGGTGTGTTTCTCGCCCTACTTTCCCACCTAAGCGACTGGACTGCCTGGGAGTGGAGATGTGTAAACCCTGACACTGGTATCAGAGCAACACTTCGGAAATCCATCTTGATTCCACTATGCTTGATTTCACTGATTGATTATGTCCCACTGATTTTTATTATTCTTTTATTTATTTTTTTATTCTATGATGCTCCAAGTAGATAGTAAATAATGTAGGTGTCTAGAAAACCAACCCAAACCCTGCTGTGGGGAGGAACACTAAATGGGGCAGGACTTGAGTTGCCAGGGCTTATATTGGACAACTTTTTTCTGTTTTGTTTGATAAGATTGCTTGTCGAGGTCAAGCAAAAGCCTAAATGAGGTGTGTAGTCCAGTCCATGCTCGCACAGCGGTGCAGTCTGCCCCTCTCTGCTGATATGTGGACTACAGAGGGGAATTAATGAGCCATGGTTAATAGAGGCTGCAGGTTTTCGGTTCATATTGCACGGGCTCCACACTAAAGATTATGAGATGTCTGTCGCCAGCAACCCCTTTGGGAGTTTGTTGTACCACCAGAGCTGGTGCTGACGCAGACGCGGGGTCTCTGACCTGACTGCAGCTCTGTACCAAACCTCTGAGGATAAGAGCGATCCCCATGAGATGGGAATCACCGTGGTTAGGACTGAGGAAGGCAAAGCTTATTAGCAAAGCCTCGGGCAGAAGGACCCCCCTGGCAGCAGTGGTTTGGCAATTCAGAGCTGCCGTGTACATGGCCAGCGCTCTGTTTTGATTGTTTTTCAGAGTATCAACTCCTGATGTTTCTGTCCCAGTCTCCTGACTTCCAGGTGACATAAACTCTGCCAGCAGAAATCTCATTCAGTATACACCAAATCATTCAATGCTGGAAAGATTCCTTAAAATCAGTCTGTGCTCTTAGACTTTTGCATAGAGTGATTTCCCAAGCGGTCACAGCAGATGTCAGATGTTTTGCTTCTAGCATCTTCACAGTTTCACCCTTCCTTAAAACAGAGGGATACACCAAGATATTTTTTAAATTGGAATCCATAGGAGAGGGGAACTATTTTGCTACATTTCTTCAGCTAAAATGTTTCTCTGTGAAGGTATGATATGAAATCAGTTATAAATTAAAAAAAAAATATTTAGAAATAAAAAAGTCTGCGTCCTGAACCTGAAGCAGTCAATGGCACGTGGTCTTAAATTCTCCTTACTCAGGTTCTCTTTGTTATCCTGTCATGTGGAGTTGGGCCTCAAAACAACAAAATGTATGGTCAGACCTGAAGATGAGATATATCACCAAGGAATAAAGAACGTTGGCTAATTTATCTGAGGATAATTTGTTATAGGCTTTTCTAACAACAGCTTTAAGTGTGCCAAAATTTAGAATGCAATTTGATTTTTTTTGGGGGGGGGGGGTAAAAAAAAAAGAAAAAGAAAAAAAATATCCCAAGGAAACATTCTGTATTTATAAAAAGCTACATTAATGCAGTGTGCACCCCTTGTTGTGCCAGGTCCGCTTCCTTGGCACAAATGAGGAGCAATGCAAGTGGAGTGGACACTCCCCATCTGCCCTGCTGTAACCGGGGCGCCATGTGATGCTCTGTGTGGTCTCCGTCACTCTGGCTCCGTGGACTATCTCCTTCGTTCCCCTGCACCCTAGGCTGTCGTTACTCCCCAGCAATGAGAAGCCTCTTTATCCAGCCTAAGTTAATGCACTCTGAATCAAGTGTGTCCCCCTCATCCCCGCCATGCTGCAGCAGGGCCAGGCCAGCTATTTATATTTGTGTGCCAGGATTATACAATTCAGGTGCGTTCCTCCAAAGAAGGATGGAGAGGAATAGGGACATAGTACTATTACACCGCTAGGGACATGGTGCAAAGGAGGACAGTATGGAGTATAAGAGGCAGGAGAATTGGCAGCAGAGAATACAAATTCCCAGCTCAGGAGAGGCATCCCCATCAGAGGCACTTTGCTCCCTGACACAGCATACCTTTGCAGCTGCAGTTTAGTCCCAAATCCTGAATGAAACTGTTAAGAAACTTGAGGTCTTTCCAAGATTTCAGAGCAGCTTTGTTAATGCACCAAAGCCTTTGTTCGACCTTTTCCTGTAATCCCTGAGTGCAGCATTGTTTAATCAAAAAATAATGTCATTACTTTGGGAATAATTATAATAATAATTGCTATGTGATATCTTTTTCACAATTTTTAAACCAGCAGTCATTTACCAAAAATAGTTGAGGCGTTTACATAGTTGAGAGCCTTTAAAAAAGATATTGTCTACCTCATCGTCCTGGTCAATTCAAATATTGAATAAATCCTGTGCCAGGGAAACTGGCAACTGGAGTCTCTTTACTTAGTTTTTGGGTCTTTGGTGACTGACAGGAGTCTGACTCTTCTGGGATGGAGTGGGGAACATTTTGAAAACCAAACCGTGGGAGCCAGGCCACAAAGATGTCTCAGGTCCCCAGCCAAACTCTTTGCCCAAGCAGGTGAAGAGCTGGCCGGGTGTTAGACCCCCTGAGGGTCAGGTTTCCTGTGTGATTGGGCACAGACGACAGGTTTATTGCTGGCCATGTGGGTTGGCTTTCCATCAACCATAAGGGCAGTTTAGGATGCTTTAGGCAGACAGAGAGATGCAGCTCCCTGGGGAGCAACACTGGCCCTGAGCACAGCAACCAGGGACTGCACATCGGTCTGGAGCAGAGCCCGCTTGGATGCCCCAACTCTCCGCGTGTTGTCATCTTAAAACACCTATATGGCAAAAGACAGCTCTGATGGTAGCTGTTAGACTTCACATTGTTGATGCCACCTCCTTGGGATGTGTCCCAGTGACTTATTGCTGGAAGAGGGGATGGATGCAGGAGGAAAATCATGCAGTGCTTGACCATTTTTAATACTCTTTCCTTAAGCTATTGCTGGAGACAGGGCTGGATTAGATGGACTTTTGTTTTGACCTATCTATGGCAGTTTTCTGGTCTTATCATCACTGGTTATTTATGCTGCTCTTGTATTTATTAATTTCCAGAGTAGTCTTGTTTTACAGTATTTCATCTTTCTGAACATTTGAAGAACACATGCATGTACTTAGAGAGGTGATGGTCTGATTTAGTTTCCCAGTAACTTGAAAATAAAATATACCTCTTAAAAAATCATGAAATATTTGAAGAGCCAAAATGCTACACTTACTTAAAAATGGCAAAACACACTGAAATTTGCTTTAACAGTTTGGATTCACTAATACATTCCTTTTATCCCTCCTAAACTTCTTGGCTTACTTAAAAGATTTCTATCTAGATTGTCTCTAACAAATTCATCCTACAGATGGGTTGTACAATTAAAACCAATCTTATTTTTCTTTCTTAGGCTTTCAGAGTTATTCTCAAATTCTGGGTTGATTGTTGTTTTCTAATCTTAATTATCATGTCATTTTAAGTGCACAGAGGGGC
Organism: Calonectris borealis; assembly: GCF_964195595.1. Taxonomy (NCBI): domain Eukaryota; kingdom Metazoa; phylum Chordata; class Aves; order Procellariiformes; family Procellariidae; genus Calonectris; species Calonectris borealis. The sequence continues at coordinate 37,483,872 of NC_134351.1, read as the reverse complement.
TTTAAAAATAATTTGAACTGGGATCATGCCAAAAGCTGCATCTGGATTCCTGGAGGATGAGGGAAGCTTTGAATCAAACAGCTGGCAAGTTTGCTGGATAGAGAAAGGCCAGCACAGTACTCTCAACCTGTGTAGATATCAACGGGAACTCTTAGCTACTATGGCAGAGTTGCTCAACCTTGTGGTTTCATTGGGAACCTTTGCTTAACACCTGAGCTGTCGATACCCAGCTGTCCTGTGAAAAAGCTCTGCCTGAGGGACTGGTGGATTATTTTTTTTTAATTTTGTTTTAAGTTATTTTTAAGCTGTTGTCTGCAGAGGGGCTCAAGAAGATGAACCTAAAAGCCAAAAACATCAAGTGAAGCAACCCCCCTGCTGTGCAGTATCCCTGTGCCTGCTGCAGGCTGCCTCCCTTGGCATTTTACACTAGTGGGATCCCGCTCCCTCAGGGGCTGCAGCACCCCGGAGCTGCTGTCCTTGCAGCAATTGAAGCGGTTTTGTGGTGCCTGCTGCGAGGGTGTGAATGGGCCCCTCTCAACCCAGATCAACGAGCAAACTTAAAACCACAAGAAGAGGCTGTGAGCTCTGCTTGGCGCTCACAGTTTTCTGGAGACACGTCAAACCTGTGGGCCTCTGCTGGCTCAGGTGGTAGCACGTCCCTGTGAGCCCAGGTCAACCCTTGCAGCTTTAGGGTCCAAAGAGAAATTGTGGTTGTAGATCACTTCCCTCTCTGTAGCTCTTCTTGGACCTGCTTGATGTGACATAGATAATGGCCTCACTTTTTGCTAGAAAAAAAGATGACGCCATCATGGATGGCATCATCATGAGTGTCCCATTGGAAATGCTGTGTTTATTGTTCTGCTTATACAACCTGGTGTTTTTCAAGCAGAGCTTCATCTGCAGTTTCATGATGCAGAGTACTTGGTGGTACTACAAGTTCAAAGGATCCCCCCCTTTTCTCGTGTCTCCCCGTCCCCTGGTGCTCGTCCCCACACCGCACTGCCTCAGCTCTGCCTGCACGGCGGCTTCAGGCTGACACCAAGAACTGGGTTGGGGAACAGATCTTGCTTTTTTGTTGTTGGGTTTGGGTTTTTTTCCTTTATTTTGCTTCATTTTGTTTTTAAGCCAGAGAGGTCCCCAATGTGGCTAATGGAGTGGCCTGTGTCTGGGCTGGGGAAACACCATAATGGGTGCAGGGAATCCCCTGTGAATAGCAGGGCTGCCAGGGAGGCTGTGCCCACAGTTTCATTGCTGCCATTTACCCACGGAGTCATATGTTTGTGCCTTCAAAAAAGATTGCTAATTTTGATTTTTTTTTTTTTTTTTAGTATGTTCAGAAGCAAACCTGTACTTCCAACCTCACCTGCAAGTGCAGTGTTGTTTGCTTGCGAGCAACCAGAGTGTTGCAGGGAGCACACCAAAAATTCGCTGGCTGTGGCAGAGTGCTGGAGCTTTGTGAATTTTCCCCTAGATGATGCATGTCCAATTCTACTCTCCTTATCCCAGTCCTGAGGTGAACAGAGTGAGACAACTGAACTAATTCCAATTATTAGCATAAATGTGAACGTTGCCTTTGCGGTGGCAAAGCAACAAGTATATCTCATTGCAGGATCTGCCAAGGTTAATAATATGCATTTAGGGAGGGTGGGGGTGTGTGTGGGGGTGTGTGTATGTGTGTACACATTTAGCACATTGTATGCTAATGCCAGAAGGCACTCTGGAAGCTGGATGAACTTGCTGCTCTTCGTGTCGCTAAACTTAATACCAAGAAGTATTCTTCCTTACCCCAAATAGCAGAAGTGTTAGCATATTTAACTTCAAACTTCTGATTGTCATGCAAAAGTTGAATCTGAAGTACTTCCCAATTTTAAAAAATTGTTGTAATATCTAAAATAAGAAGAAAAATATCTTGTGCCTGACAATGCTTATTTATAAAGACTTTCAAAGGGAAAAAAGAAGAAACAATGTAGTTTTTGTGACCTGAGCCTTTGGCACCCATCCAAACCCGTTTGCATGCTGAGTCCGTCCATTATACACTTTGTCAAATCTCTCATATAATCCCAGTGTCTCTGGTCTTAATCTTAAAAAAATAGGCCTTTGTTTTGTACTTGACTCTAAAGGACAAAGAATAGGAGACTGTCTACAGTGTTGTCAAACCTGGGTGGGCATTTTAATGTGCCTTATACATTTTTCTATTGTGTAAGGGCATTTCCCTCCATGTCTGTGAGTCCGCTGGGTGTCCATTGTTTATATCCTCCTCTGGTGTTATCTCCAAATTCCTCCTCTTCTCCAAGGGAGTAGATTTCTCCATAACAACTTTTCTTCCAGGCTCAGAAAAGCTGTCTTCATGGGGCCACTGGCAAGGCATGCAGCTCTGCTCGTGGGCTGCTGGGGGGGTGAGCACTCCTGCAGGGATGAAGCCTATATTAAGCTTTTTTGGAGAAATAATAGGAAAATTGCAATACCTCAGGAGGGAGGGAGACGCGGGGCTGCTCTGCCAAGGGCAGACCTTGCACACTAGGCTGTGCAATCAGGAACCAAGTCTCTGAATAGACTGAAATCTGCAGCCTCCATTTCCACTGTGATTTTAGCCTATACTTTATGAGTTTCATTATTTTCTGTAAAGGAGCACTTCGGTTGCAATAGCCGCAGCAGACTTTGTGTGCAGCTGTTTATTGCTTTTTGTTGATGCAATTGGTGATGTCAAGTCCCAGTCTGTATCTTTGCATCTCTTGGGAGAGCAAGACACATTCAGCTGTCAAAATATCACGTTCTGGTGGGGAGGGAAGAAAAGGCAACATTTAGTCTTGGATTTGTCAAAACTGTTGTTTGTCACCTATCCCCTCCTTTTTAGCTCACAGTTCGAATAGCCTCCCTATGCTCCCTGTGGTGCTGAAAAAAAATGCAAGACCTTAGATGCTCTGTTATTTTAAGATTAAAACAACATTGAGCTGGCCCACATTATGCAACTAAGAATTGTACTTCATAGTTTAGTGAGTTTGTATACAATTAACCTTTTTTTAGCTAACTACATTCTTGTTTTTGCCAAACGTCTGTAGCTCGAGAGTTATGGTCACTGATAGCCTGTATCACGTATTGAGGAAATATTCAGGACTGTGGTCAGATTGGTATGGAAGTGATAAAGGGATGGGTTATTCCATGGCAGCATCTGTCCAGAAATGCAAAAGGTATCAGTTGGTTGCCTGCAAGTCTCTTGGCAACTCATTATAGATGTTTCTTTTCTACATAATGTAATTTCCATTCTTTTCCCCAATAATCATAGAATCATAGAATCATTAAGGTTGGAAAAGACCTCTAAGATCATCGAGTCCAACCATCAACCCAACACCACCATGCCCACTAAACCATGTCCCTAAGCGCCACATCTACACGTCTTTTAAATACTTCCAGGGATGGTGACTCAACCACTTCCCTGGGCAGCCTGTTCCAATGCTTGAATGCTATTATCATTATGCCAGCTGAAAATCTTTTATACCTGTAGCTGCAGCTGGTCCCTGGGCTCAGTCTAGGGCCTGTGTTTAACCACCTCCCTGTAATTTGGCCATGCAGGGCCAGCATTGTGGTCCTATGTCCATGCCTTTTCCAGGGATGCCTGTTAGAGGGTGATTTCCTTTTTACGAGTCAGTTGATGAAACAAAACAGAACTGCAGTGCAAACCATTGCCAAAAAGTATGTGAATATTGAGACTTAAACCACAAGAAAGCCAGGCCTTTGCAAGTTACAACAGCAGAGGCTTGCTGCATTTCACTCTGACGAGGGCAGCAGAGGTGATACCAACAAGAGTAGAAGAAAATGCTTGGTGTGGACATGGGCTTCAGTTGTGGGATCTGTGGGAACTGTGATATTCGGTAAAGATGTTTTGACTTGTTTAACCGGAACAGGTTCTTTGGTTCCTATACATGATGCACTTCTCAGAAATGGTCTGTGCGTGTTTGTTGGTGAATCCTCCCCCTCTCCTAGGTAAATGTGCATGTGATGTAATTACTCAGGGGGCTGGGGCAAGCAGGCTGCAGCTGCTCCACACAGCCCTGTGCAACGATAATGCTTATTAACTCAGCACTTCTGGCACCTCCTGTCCACCAAGCTGCAATGCCACAGCCTAAAGCACCGCCTAAAAACACCAGAATCATTGAGCTGGGTGATGCTGACGAGCCACCAGTCCCAATATGTCATCTTCATGAGTAGCCAAAGTCATTCTCCTCAATACTCTCCTGTTGTTTTTCCCCAATTTTCAACCATTTTCAACTCAGGGACTCACAGAGCAGGACATGATTTATATGTATTTAGTAACAAAATAGATTTCTCTTCTGTGAATTTGTTCAGTTTCCCCTTTGACAGATAAAAACTTTATCATCCCTTGGCAAGCAGCTCCACAGTTCAAATAGACATTGTGTGGGTAAAACTTACTTTTATTTTATTTGTATCTGTATCTGATTCTTACTAGCGTCATCTGATGCTCCCTGCTTCTTGTAATGTGCCAGCTATGTAATATTGGATGGTACGGTGTAGTCATGCATTTAGAGGGTTTTCAGCTTGGCAATCTCCAATATGTTTTATGGACATTTGTTTGGTTAAAAGTTATTCCAGCACAAATGTTCCTCCTATAAAGTCCTTGTTTCTAATCCCTTGTATTGCTTAAATCTGATTTCTGGGATAAACATCTCTTAAAATATATTTTCCATTAAGTAAACAGTTTTTCATTTGTAGTCAATTAGGAAAGAAATTATTGAGGGACTCGCTTGTATTCAGGAGATTGCCTGTTTGTAAAAGCAGGGAAGAATTGTGGCCAGATTTAGCATAGGCAGATCTACATCTGTAAAGTTTGGGGCCTGTTTCTGCTGGCACATGGATGGTTGACCACTGCTGTGACTCCCCAAAACCTCCTTAGCTGCCCGCTATGACATTGTTATGGATTTGTGGCAGATTTCCAGGCTCACTCTGGCTGCCTTGCACTGCTGAGATGATGCACTTCTTTCCTAGAGCTGGTTCTCCAGCCCTGCTGGTGGTTTCTGTGCAAGAGCTTTAACCTGTCCTTGATTTCCAAAGTGCCTCACGTGCTTTGGGTTAATGTGTGAAAGGCTCTAGCATGCCAACAGCTCAGCTCCAGGGCTTGATCACCAGCCCTGGGGCAGCGCTGCCCACATGGTCACGGCTGGGGCCAGCTCCCTGCATGGGTCTAGCCCTGAAGGTAAGCACCTCCTGGTCAGGCTCTTTTCAGAGGTCCCAGAAAACTGTTTCACCAGTGTCCCACTTGGCTCATGCAAAAAACTCATCCTCACCTCCCCTTTATCCAAAACTTGGCCTGCAGGTAACCTGCAAGTTGTCTGGTTCTCATGCCTGCTGGCGGACCCGACGTTGCTGACGTCAAGGAACACCTCTTCAGTCATCCTTCCTTACACTGGTGTATCACTGTGCTGGGGCAAGCAGGGAAAATGAGGGCTTCTGGCTTTTGTAAGCTTCCTGGAGAGGTGGGAACCCAGCAAAGCAGCTGCTGGTAGCTGGGCTGGGCGTGCAATGAGCCCCCCTGGGATGGATGCACACAGGGGCTTGGAGAGAGGAGGCGAGCCTGCGAGTGCTGTGGCCTTTCTGGAGACGTGGGCTCTGCCATAAGCATTTTCCTTAGGTGACTTATTTACACAGAATGGGGATCATGGTATTTACTGATAAACTGTAGGAAAAGGGAAAGCTAGTGAAATGAAGGCTTCTTATCTGTGCATGATGTGGCATGCAACCCAGGATATAAATTACAATTTTCACCAAGTACTAATGGAGAGTCTGTTCCTGAAAAGCAAATGTAAAGCCTGTGAAGCATGCTAAGCAGCTGTGTGCTTTTTAACCAAACTGCAGTCAAATTACTCCTCAGATAACTACTTAGCTTGAGTATCTGTAAACTGTGGGTGTCATTTGGGTGGGAGATGTGGGAGGCTGAGAAACTGGCTTATTTCTGTGCTTTCTGGGATGTCCTCGGGGTGGCTGTGAGAGGAGACACAGGCTGGATGCTAATGAGTTCAGCAGCTGCTGCAAGTTATGTTATTTTCCCACTGTCAGCACAGATGCTGTGTTGCCAGGCTGGGTGTTTTTAAGATGATGGATACCTACAGTCTGGTGCCAAAGCTCCTTCAGTCTTTGTGGGCTTTTTTTCTTTGTCCCTTCTAAGATTTAAACCAGTTCTGCTCTTACAGAGTCTCTCACTTGCTTATGAGTATTTGACATCACGGGCATAAACTGCATATTTTTTAAGCTCTTGACAGCATCTCTTAAGTTCTGCTAATGCCTAATATTGACCTTGCCAGTGGGTTGTTATCCCAATTCCTGTTCTCAGGAGTGCCACGGACACAGGCTGGTGTGCCTACAGGGACCTGCAGAGCAAGTCTCACTGAGTGCCCAGATATCAGCGGTCACTCTCATGTGGCCATCCTCTCTTCCAATTACAAAGGATAAATATCCTTCTACAGACCAGGTTTTCCGAGAGGTTCAGGGACAGATCTCAGTGCACACAGTCTTCCCCTAAAGACATCATGTCTTCCCCTAAACAAGAGTTAGCTTTTATTATTTCTAGAGGTTCAAGCCTATTGCTAGAATATTAATACTACTAGTTTATCTTTCTTGAGGTGGTTTAATATTTTCTTGGCTATGTAACCCATCTTCCTGTGCAGTGAACAGATGCTTTCACTGGATTCCTCGCATCTCTGAGGTCTCTTTCCTGGATGTTTTACATTCAATTAGAATTTATGAATGTGTAGAAGCTCCTTCTGGGATGTACTGCATTTCTTTCCAGCAAGTTTCCCAGGGCACTGGGGTGTCTGTTTGCTTTCTGGTGTCTCTCAGACTTGTGTGAATGTAACTCTCCAGAACGCTTTGTCAGCCAAGGGTCTTGCCACCGTATGCAGCTGATAATTAGCAGACATTAATCGTTATTAACAGCCGAGGCAGGTTTCTCTCCTACTATTTCACTTTCTTCATGCTGGAAACTGCCAGCTTTTCCATTCTCAATGTTTCTCTCTGTTTTTGAACTTTTCACCCCATAACGTAACATCCAGTAATAATAGTGAATCATTAATTTTTACATCATAGTGCATGTGAAATAATGGGGGGGGGGGGGTTTGCTGGTCCTTAGTCTTTCAGCTTTGCTATTCCAGGGCCTATGATTTTCTTGCAGGCATAAGCATATTGCTGTCCCTCTGGGTCTGTTTTGGGTTTCTACCCTTTACTTAGAGGTGCAGCTTTTTGAAGACAAGTATCTGTCATCTGTACTGTGACGGGCTTGACATGCCTACACTGCCCCATGAGTAACAAGCACAGCTAATCCATGCCGTTTCTCATATGCTTTTCCAGTTGAACATATACAAATAATTTGAGCTGAAACTTCAGCTTGGCAATATTTGGGTAATAGCTCTGTGTATGGGATGAAGCAGGCTTCTGCTACAAGATTACCTTATGGGAGAACTCCTTCAATTCTTTCCAGTTTGGCCTCAGAAATACATTTTGGTTTAGTTGGTTAATTTCTAAAAATTAAGTTAAGACAACTAGGGCATGGTTTAGATGAATGATTAATGAACACTGGTCCAGTTATAGCTGTTCTGTGTAGCTTTTCATTATCCTAGCTACGGAATAAATAATTTAAAAAAACATTCATATGTTGTTTCACAGCACATGCCCAGAACTAATTCTTAAGCTTACTGATTTAAAAATGTGTTAAGCTTATGTGTTTACAATCAAGTTTATCTTTCTAAAGTGGGTTTCTTCCCTGTCTTCTCTCTGTCTTTTTTTTTATATCTCCCCTCTCTTTTTCTGGAGGAGAGTGTGATATGTGTTATGTAGCTCATTTATCCACTCTAACACATTAAGCAAACTTGGCAAAGGGAGGCATGAGTTGCCTGCACTGACTGCACACAGAGGATGTGCCTTGTGCTGTCCCCTGGTCTCCATCTTTTATCCTCCTGGTTATGCTATGCTGACCCCCAACTATCAGATCAAGAGCTTTAAAGCAGTCAGCTTGGGAGCTTTTTGGGACTCAGACTTTGCATTTCAGTTTTCAGAACTTCTCAGCACTCCTAAATCCCAGTTTGGAGTCAGAAAGAGATGTGCGTGCTCAGTGCTTAGAAGATTGGATGTATCTGTGTCTGTGTTCAGGAAAGTGCTGCATACATCTTTAGAAAGGAGAAGGCCATTTGCTTCAGCAGTGGGTCTTTCAATCACATTTGAAGATCTTGGATCTTTCTTGGCTTAGCTACAGCTGCTGGGTGTCATTAGGCGTGTTGCTTTGGGCTAAGCCCAAAGGGATTTTGGTATTGCAGTGGCTGACTTCTAGGTACCTGGTCACCTAATGAAATCCAGATCCCAAAGTCAGACATCCAGACACATCCAGGGAAAACAAAGGGCCTGTGAGAGGGAGCACCGTGAAAGCCCATGAGATGGGGGGATGCTGCATAAGCAAACCAGTGGGTATTTATGTTAACATGTTGCTCAGTGCAGTAACAGCTGCTAGGAGCCCTCTCCTGGATTTGGGTGCTTAAGGCATTGCAGGCACCTTTTTTTAATGGGGAAAGCAGAGAGACCCTCATGACGAGCCCTGCGTGATGGTGGGAGGTTCGCCTGGAGAGGGGAGCCCGCTCGCAAGCCTCCCTGCATCTGAGCCAGACCAGGGGCTCCAACCCCTCATGCAACAGGTCTGCTGGGACTCGGGTGCTGGATGCACGGGGACTTGGTGGTGCTGGGAGTGAGGTGCTGGTGTGCATGCCCCAGCAGAAGGGTTAGGGGCCCGGGGACAAGCGGCAGGGTTGCCAGTGTCAGAATCGGTGCTGGACTTGCATACTTAGTCCTTAAATTTATCTCAACTTCAGGGGAGGATTGGTTCTTCTCTCCGACAGCTTTGCAAAGGACTGGGCTGGATGAAAAAAGCTATATGGAAGCTAGATATCGGCAAATCAACATTCAGATACTTGGTCTGTAAAACTGTTTTAACAAAACCATAACGCGTAATACATTCCGTCATTTCAGAAGGCTAAAATATCTCTTCAACTAAAAAGCAGCCATGCTGGCAAATGGTCTTCAAAGGTAGCGAAATAATCCCTAAGGGGAGATCTGCTTTTGTGAGGAATTCCCCAGCAGATGGCTGAGAGATCTTAACAAACAAGTCCTTTTAAACTGCCATGTACTTTGAAGCTTGAGTGAGCATTCATTCATTTGGCACAAAAAGCAACAGTGAAAAGGGGGGGCAAGGGGTGGAAGGGCTTTGTCAAGGTGAAAACTAAGTTGGGTCTTTACCCAAAGCTATTGTAGGTACAAATTAATTGCTTCAGTGGAGGTAATAAAAGATATGTTATCCCACATTTAATAAAAAGCAACAGTGAAAATTTATTTTTAGCTTATTTAAGGCTTCAGTTATCTGATGCTTCCTGTTTATTGCACACAGCCATTTCTACCAGGACAGAGACCCAAGAAGTGTATTGCCCTTTGAAATGTGGGCTGTGTGGCCAGTTGCCCATTCGCTGTTTTATGGCCTTGCTAAATCTGCTTAATATGATCCACTTTCATACATTCATCTTTCCAGTGGCAGAGGGCTCTGCAGAGGGGAGAGGGCAGACGGGCTTCTGGATGAGCCCCGCAAACGTGCACTGAGGACAGGGAAAACCGGGGAGTGTTTCACTCTGGCGTGTATGTAGAAAGGAGGATGCGGGGTGAAGCAGAGGCTGGGCTCAGTGAGATGCAGAGCACATACAGTTTACAGTAGAAGTGGGATGCTTGGCAGGACTGTAAGGACCACAGGCCTTGCAGTGAAAAACACTCAGCAGAGCTATTGTAGAGTGAGTTTCTGTTCCCTTTGAGTAGGAATAATACAACCTGGTCGTAATTTTTGCTTACACTGCTAGTATTTTCAACTCTCATTTGAAACCATTGTGTTATCTCCAGTGGTTAGATCATGGTATTTACAAAAACAAGTTTCTTGACAGTGCATTTCCTGCTAAGATATTAAAGTCTGTGGAAGAATCCCCACTAATGTCAACAAGCTTTGGACTGGGGCCATAGTCCACTTCCAGGCAGTAATAAGCATTGCACATCTTTTCTATCAAAAGCAATTATTTTACAGATGAACTGTAATAAACTGGCTGAGAAGTTTACCTTTGTAATGCCATATAGGAAAAAACATCAGTGGACTTGAATCACAGTCATGTTTAAATTTTCTTGTATAAAACAGTAAAATACTTTTAAAGCTTATCTTAAAAAATATTTTGTCTTATGCTGAAGCATTTTGCACCAGCCTCGCATTTGTAAGCAAGCCCAAAAAATTTCAAGCAAATGGAATGGATTAAGATAGACTTTTTCAAGGAATTGTGTTGTGACCGTTCTTAAAATAACATCTTTCTTTCCTCAAAAAGTAGATTGTGGAGTTGTTATAAATGATTTAGTCCCAAACAGGATTCCAATTTAAGTTTACAATTTATTAAACGAATAGAGGCAAGCAAACAGCGCTGGGTGTGCCGGGAGTCTCCGCTCCACCAGGACACACACCATAACGCGGCACTCATCATAAATATATACAGTAAAACATTACATATTCATATAATTTTGTAATATGCCTATACATATGCATGACCTGTCCCCGCTTCGTATTAAAATGAGTTCCAAAAGTCATTTACATAGTCCAAGCATGCGCAGTAAAATTAGGGTTAGGGTCTTTTCCTCTCCGGTGGTCGTTCATAGTCTTCTTCACTGTGTCCGTTAGTTGAACTCTGGGCTTCCTTTGTCTATATATGGTCATTTAATTAACTCATCAGTTCCTTGACTCTTGGAATGTAACAAGGCATCAGGTTATCTTGTCCTTTAACACTTATCCTTTCACAGGTGTTCGTTATTAGTGATTTACATAGGACACTATCTCATCACAGCTGTTACATAGGAGGCCTAACGAGCCAGCTCAAGGCCTGTCTGCTCTTATCAAGTGGGAGGATGTACCATGGTGAAATCTCAGTCAGGAATTGTTAGTTAATTTATGGCTTAGGCTAGATAATGGCTCTGTTATTAACCCTTAAGTGTTAGTTCCCTCTATCAATCCCCCCTTTTCTGAAAAGTTAGTAAATTCATTTACTATACCAGAATGTTCACTAAGTGGCTTTTGCAAGCAGGAACTATATACATACTATATACATTAACCACTCTGCTAGACTTAGGCTTGTGGTCATACAAGGGTATGTAGGACAGAAGGTCACACTTCATCACACGAATCAGATAAACATATTTCACAGGAGTCATGACTTTGAGAAACAAACTTATTTATATTAATGAAAAATATTTCAGTTGAAAACACTGTCAAAACAATCTCCAGGAAAGTCATTGTTGTGGACTGGAAAGAATGCTACTTCACATGTGTTTAATTATTGGGGGGAAAAAATGAATCTTGCCTTGCATCACAAAAATCAATCTGCAATAACAGGAAATCCTGATCCATTTATGTAGAGGTTCCTCTTTCATTGTAACTGGCAATTGGTTCCAGCTTCTAAAACCTGTCTAATTCTCGACAGCTACAATAATACTGCCTCAGCCGGACTGTACACAGCAATGTTCTGATTGTGAGTCTGATTTAATGTTGTAAATCAAAAAAAAACCCACAAATGGAAATGACTTGTCAGTATGCAGCGATGCTCTGTTACTTTTTGGTTATGAACACAGAGGTCAGTAAAAATAGGAAAATGTCCAAATCCATGAGCAAGGGGCTGATTATTCTCCTTCCTTCCTCAACCTGTGCATGCCCGTGCTTGCACAAGCTAAGGAAATAAAAAGTGAGATCCAGATTGCTGTTATTTGTGCTGCCCCAGCCCCAGTGGAGGACACTATTGCATTAGTTACCGCACAAACACAGAGCAGGAGGAACAGCCCCTGTGCCAAAACATTTGTGTTTTGGGGTCCAGATCGAAAGGCAGCAAGATGCAGACACAGGACAACAAGGTAGTGCAAGGAAGCCACGTGATGGTGTTCATGGCACATCAGCAGCAAACCCTTTCAAAGCCTTTGGTGCACACAACAGCAAAGGAAGCTATCGAGGGACTACGCGGTAGCCACTGCCTCCCAAGGGTCAGACACAGGGATTTAAACTAAGGCTGTGCAAGGTCCTCCCACTAGTGAGTAACATCAGTTCTCTCATCCGTGAGAGCCACTGGTGTCTATATGACACCTTGTTTGATACTAAATATATGACACCAAAGAAGGTGTCTATATGACACCTTTTTTGTCATCTCCGTAGGTCATTTAACTAGGAAGTAATTTCACCAGCTCTCTTGTATTGTTCCACGTTTTTCCCACATATAATGAAACTGGTCTACCATTGCTGCATGTATCTTGACATGGATGCTTTCAGTCTCGTCAGTGGATATACTGTGTATTTTTTGCATTCTGCTTTCTCTTTATGTTCTTTATTTTTCACTTTCTGATCAGTTCTCTATAATGTGTGTTTTTAATCCTCCTCCAATCCATTTTTCCACCTGTCACACACACACTTACAGATAGAGTGCTTGCTTAAAAAAACTCCACAAAATTAATTTATTAGGATCTTGGCATAGGGTAATGCTCGCACAGGGAATCAAACCTCTCAAACAGGACAGTCAGTCACTGCCCAAATAGTGACAGGAGCCTCCATTGCAGGGGTCCTTGCAGTGCACTTTCAGCGGGATGAGGTGAGACTCCCCAAACTGCCATGCTGCTCAGTTCTTACAGTCTTGCTGGCCGTGCTCCAGTGTATGCATGATCCATTGCTACCAATTACCTTAAAACTGCATACAAAACATCTCCTACCTTGTCGTGGTTTAACCCTAGCCAGCAACTAAACACCACACAGCTGCTCGCTCACCCCCCCCCCCCCACCTACGGTGGGATGGGGGAGAGAATCGGGAGGGCAAAAGTGGGAAAACTCGCGGGTTGAGATAAAAACAGTTTAATAATTGAAAAAAAACAAAGTAGAACAGTAGTAATAACAACAACAACAACAACAATAATAGAATATACAAAGCAGGCGATGCACAATGCAACTGCTCACCACCCGCCAAACGATGCCCAGCCCGTCCCCGAGCCGCGAATCCCCCCTTTCCAGACCACGCCTCCTAGTTTATATACTGAGCATGACGTCATATGGTATGGAATACCCCATTGGCCACTTGGGTTAGCTGTCCTGGCTATGCTCCCTCCCAGCTTCTTGTGCACCTGGCAGAGCATGGGAAGCCGAAAAGTCCTTGACCATGTAAGCACTACTTAACAACAACTAAAGCATCAATGTGCCATCAACGTTCCTCTCATACCAAACCCAAAACACAGTGCCACACCAGCTACTAGAAAGAGAATTAACTCTATCCCAGCCGAAACCAGGACATACCTGTGTCGTGCTTTAACCTGGCAGGCAGCCAAATACCACGCAGCCACTCACTCACTCCACCCCCACCACAGTGGGATGGGGAGAGAATCGGAAGGGTAAGAGTGAGAAAAACTCGTGGGTTGAGACAAAGACAGTTTAATAGAACAGAAAAGGGAAAATAATGATGATAATGATAGAATATACAAAATGAGTGATGCACAATGCAATTGCTCACCACCCGTGCTGACCGATAACCAATTAGCGATCGCTACTTCCTGGATCACGCCTACCATTCATATACTGAGCATGAAGTCACATGGTATGGAATACCCCGTTGGCCAGCTGGGCTCGCTGTCTTGGCTGTGCTCCCTCCCAACGCTTGTTTTGTTTTGTTTTCTTGAGCTGAATGTCCTTGACTAGGAGGGCACTTAGCAACAACTGAAAACATCAGTGTGTTATCAACATTCTCCTCATACTAAATCCAAAACACAGCACTAGGAAGAAATTTAACTCTATCCCAGCCAAAACCAGGACAACCTGCCTTAAAAATATACAAAAGATTCTCCTTCATGACCATTTCTGCATCTGGAAGAGCAATTTCTAGGCCATTTGCAAGTATCTTTTCTATGTTCAGCTTTGGCTGCATTAGGGAGCCTCTGGGATAACCAGATTCTCCACCCTGATGTTAATCAGCACACTGAAGTGTACAAGTAGGGTCTATCAGCTGGCCTATGCACAGCAGGGGTAGCCTGGGGGAATTTCTGGGCTGTCCGAAAACCCCACCTGGAGACCTCCTGCAGCAGAATCAAATGCTGTGTTGTGAAGCCAGCTAGGAGGTCAGTCAATCCCCGTGTCTCACGCCGGGCTCTTGCCCCACCTATGCAGAGACGAGCTGGGGAGTTCCTGTACCACCCAGGGAATTAATGACTAAGCACCGTGGGTGTGCGCACAGGCACAGCCTTGATACTCCGCTGCACCACAGCTGCAACTATAAGATAAGCTTGAATTTCATCTTTATATCACAATTATAACTTAAATTCCGTAGAACTTATCATGTGCTTTGCAGCCTCTGGATTGAAAGGCAAGCACTGGCTGCTGTCTTCCAGATCCAAGGTAGATGTCTACTTTATCTCTTCTCATTTGCTTAATAACCAGTTGATAATTAGAAGAAAAAGGAAGGGAAGCAGCAATCACCTTGTGTTACACCCATTTGTACCTAGAGTGGCTCCAAAAGAGGATGATCACTGACTACTTTATTTTCAGATTCATTATGAAAGACTTGCAAATGGCAAGCCATGTCTGCACTGTTGCATGCTTTTCCAAAGTCCATAAAGTTTATGCTCTGCATCAGCTGCCAGTCAGCTGATCTTGAAGGATCATTTTCCAGGTTGCAACATGACTCATATAAGATTTCTCTTTCCTTTGCCTGAACCGATTCCTCAAGCTTAGTGTTTCTATTCATTTCCTCTGATAATGTTTGTATTGTGTGTTTAGAGAAGAATACGATTGTCTCGTCTCTTCCTACATGTGAAGGCATTCTCCTTCTGCAGGGCTTTTGTGAGGAGCAATCTTCCGCTTACAAGGGACATTGTCTCTTCCTACACTATGGCAAGGAGTTAATAGACTAGTGTCCAAACACTGTCCTGCCGCTCCAGCAGCAGCAACCTCCACATCTGCAGGCAGGCAAGACTAAGATAACCCTCAGCCTGGATTTCTGCCATGGCTGGGCTGCTCACAGGGACAACAGGGCTGATCAGAAGTATCGAGCAGTTTCCATACGGGGAGTGATTGAACAGCTAAGGATTTATTTTGGAAAAGAAACAACAGAGGAGGAGTAATAGAGGTCTCTGAAGTCAGGAGTGAATCGTGCACTGCTTTTCATAATGCAAAATCTAGCAGATGTCTAATAAAATTATCAGGTGGTAGGTTCACGGATGATAAAGTATACATAGCTTCAGAAGAAAATTTAATTCAGTGAAGAAAAGTCCATCCTGACCTCCTGGACATCTTGAACACAGAGACACCAACTCTGCCTTGCCTGCTCTACTACTTTTATGAATGGTAACTGAGGAAAAGAGAGAGCTTTTTGGACCCAAATGCTCCTTTTGCAAATAGTCAGTAAAACCTCTGCCATGCAGACTGGAGACTGTGGTTTATTAATAATAAAAGAAAACAATATAGGGACCCTGGCTGTAGGATGCTAAGCCCTGTCCTTCCTCGGGGCTGGCTGGGGACTTGTTACAGAATTTGGGGCACTTGGGACTCCTGTTTTTTTCAGAGAGGGCAGGAATACAACCTCCCAACATCCAGCTTCTCATGCTAACGGCTGGGTATTTTGGTATTGCTTTATTCAGAAAAGAGATTGTCCAACGTCTGATCAAACCACTGACTGGAGTGGCTTGGAGAGTTAAACTGCTTCTAACTGCTGCTATAACAAGATCACAGCAGGGATTGCCAGATTTCTTTATTCATTATTAAATTACAGAGCCCCCTTTCTAATATTCGGATTCTGTGCTAGTTTACCCAGGGATTTATTGATTTATTTGTGCCATGAGTCACTGCCCTGCAGTATACTCAGAATTGGACATGGTTAGCTGCACAGAGATAATGGGGCAGTTAGTGGCTGATCTTCACCAACAGCTGGTAGTGCTGAACTGTTTAATGCTTTTTTAATGCAAATATGTTCACAGAACTACTTAATTTCAGGTCTCAAATTGAACACATGGTATCTGTCCATATTACATATTATGTCCAAAAGCCTGGAGTAGCCTGAACTATTTCCATATGAACTTATCAATATTAAATTGTCCTTTCATAAGCAAGATGGAAAGCTGGAGACATGTTTTCAGTGCCGTCAATTTATCTAGTTGATGTCTGTAATGAGTAGCATTTTAGGTGATTCACTGTTGCTGTTCTGCCATGTTTGAAAATCAAGCCAGAAGTAGGAGCATGAAGAAAAATGGGTGACTGCGGTGTGTAAATGAAGCATCTTTAGATCAAAAATAACCCATAGAAACAGGACACTTATTTACAGTGTATGTAAAAGCAAACAAACTGGCCAAATTGGTGCTGGAGAGTGCATGGATGGTTTCTCTGCTGAAATCAGTACACAAGCTCATGGCTAAAGTACAAGCACTGCGTGTAGCAGGAAAATGGAGTTAAATGGATTGTTTCTAGAAAACAAATGTTCGCTTTATTCAGGTTCTTCTTGGAAGTAGAATGAAAGATACCCATTTTAAAAGGGAAAGATTTGGCATTCAAGCATAAATTCATCTCTTAACCATTGCCACTGAAGTTATCTCAGATATTTGGGAGTGCTAAGCACCATGCGCCTGGCTGTGGTTGGTAGCAGTTGCACGTTCTCAGTGCTTTGGAGAGTAAGACTTGTCATTCATCCTATCGGGAGCAAACCCAAGGGATTTGGGATTGGTTGTGCACCAAAAGTCAGGAGTAGAGACCAATTATACCAAAGAGTTCACAAACAAATGTGACAGAAAACAGGAAATAACAATACTTTAGCCATGTTTTCCATGGACTTAAGGTGTAGAATAAGAATTTCAGAATATTTTGTTGCCTGGAACTTTTTTTTGTAAGAAAATTTGAAATGCTCTTCAAATTACCTGGGATTTTTTCTGTTGAAAATGTCATCAACATTGACACAGTCATAGAAAACACTTGAATTGTGATTAATCAGCATTTTCCAGTGCCAGATGGGTCTGTCTGGAGTTTTTGACCAGCCCCGTTCAAGTTAGAGACAAGCCAGTTAGCAGGGAGCTCCTGAGAGGTAGTTAAAAAAGTGGGATTTTATTTTCAAATCCCATAGCTTACATATGATGATGTGAAAGCCAAATTCGTCTGATAAGTTGTTCACAATTAATCATTTAACCATTTCAATGGATGCACACATAGATAGATATATTTATATGACACTAGGATCAGATTACTTTGAAAATTAATATAGCTGAGTTAATCTGTTTCTCAATATAATGCAGCATAAAGTCTCACTTCTTTGTGGAGCACAATTACAGCAAATATTTCAAGCAACCCCATCCTCTCAGTTATTGCCTGTGAGCCCTCCCATGACATGAGTGAGTATGTACCAGTCATACTGTGGGAAATGACTGTGTTTGGATCAACTAACAGATGAACATGATGGTGAGGGGAGGTCCTGTGAGATGGTAGGAGAGGCTAGTTTGGAATAAAGCAAGTTGGACAGCATCACTGTAAAGTAGTTGGGGCAGGAGCCATGCTGGTGCCTGTGAACACACCCTGCCTGTCCCATGCGGCATATTCTACGATCTCAGCATCAACAAAGTGCTATTAATAATTTTTCTGGGAGCCTGGAACATGCCATTGTTCTACATAATGAAAGGAAAAGTAAATAAAATAACTCCTATTGTAGCTATTTTAAAATACTCAATCCATGGAATGCTGCTTTTTAAAAATATTCTGTTTTGGGTTTTTCCCTCCATGTGGACTGACTCCGGCACTTTTCTAGTCAGTGCTGTTCAATCAAAAATCTGGTATTGATAATATAGAGGCATTAGGGGTAAACACTTCCCTGCTGTAATTCCAGTGATAATAATGGCATTACGTCAAGGATAGCTGTGGAATTTAACTTTTTGTTTTAACTAACTATTGCATAGGAAATGAGGCATTAATCAGTCCTTGAACATCCTGCTGGGTTGTGAACTTCCAGAGTGTGTGTAGGGTTTTTTCCCCCCTTTTTTTTTGGTGGTAATACATGTTTGGAAGCAGTTGCGTTTCTGACACTCATGTCAAGAGTTCTTCAGATGAGATAGGGAGAGATATTAAAAATGCACCCTTTCGTCTTTGAAAACAAAGATTGTACACGGCATCATTGGTCTGTATCACACTTTTTAGTCTTTGGGGTGTATATGAAATTCTGAATGGCTGGCAGCTACAGCAGGACAAGAAAGTAGCATTTCTGGCAACCTCTGACATGATTGAAGCAGTCTATGTGTTCACCAGAAGTCCAATCCTTTTTTATTTACTATTTTTCCTCTGTTATTTATAAAACATCACAGCAACATAAATATCCTACATGAAAAGCTTATTGCATCCTGTTTGAAATAGTTGTTTTATTGTGTACAGGCCATATTTCCTGGACACTTAAAACCAAATTTGCTGGCCAACGTTCCCCAGTGCTTATAGGAAGATTTATACCGATGAGCGCAGATGAATGTGCACGCACGTCTGTTAAGTGCCTGTAGTGCTCGAGCCTGGATAGTAGAGTACCTTTGCTGGGAATTTCCATAGGGATGCTGCTATATGGGACTTCTGATCGACTTTGCTGGATTTTACAAAATTGAAGTAGGTCCATCATGAATGGTGCAAGAAAGCTGCCATGGAGCATGTGATATTAAATGGATTACCAAAGAGCCTTTCTGCTGGCTGTGGTGCTCGCCTGCCTACCTCCCGGAAACAAGCACAAGAACGTTTTTTTGCGAGGGGAAAAGAACAGAGTGTTTTCAGAGAAGTATCATAATTTGTCCCCTAAGGGTTCATTGAAGAATATTCTTTAGAGTAATTATTTTTCATTGGGATAAGAGAGCCTGTAGGATTTTAGATGTTGTGCAAGTTCTGGAAAAATCCTAGCTAGTGAACAAACTTTCTTTTCTCTTTGTGGTAAAAGCTTATTATTCACAGGAAAGAATTCAGACTGACAAGAAGCTCAGATCTGGCTTCCATTTTAATAGCCCTCCTCCTCCTTCCCTCTCCTCTCCTTCCGCAGACTTTTGTGTTTCTTGCAAGGGTTTTCATTTTACCACAAGCGTAATTCCAAGATGCAATAATGTTGTTCCCTTTATTGGGTTGTTTTTAGTTGTTGCTTAGTTAGTAATGCAGGCTGGCTCTCTCGGTCCGTGCTGTGACTCACCTCAGACTGTATGGGCAGTGGCTTTCCAGCCTTGCCAGGGCATTACAAGGTGTATTTTTGCCCCCGCCTCCCCTCTGCTGCCAGCACTCTGCAGCCTCCCTGGGGCTTGGGGTTCACCTGGTATATCGATATTTCATCTTTGATCAATAAAGGACAACAGGAGAAAAATACCTCCAGGGCTAGAGGGACACCTAACTGTTTGGATCAGAAAGTAAGATAGAAATGAAGATGCATTTCCATGGTAGTGATCTAAAACAAGACGAAGTGGGCAGCCCGGCAGCGCTGGTAACGCTGAGCATCCAAACTGTGGATGATTGCTCCCTACCCTTCTGCCAGCCCAGGGCTCCCCTTTGCTCTTCTTCAGCAAAGCAGCTGTCGGCTGCCTTCTTCCTTACACAAACACATGCTCTCACTGGTATGTCGTCCTCAATTACGGAATTACGGCGATACAGCTGATGGTTTGCGTTCATTAATCATCGCTTGGGAGGAATACCGGGGAGGGAGTTGTTGTGCAGTTCCCTTTCTCGTGTCCTTGCTGATACAAGGTCTTCTCACGTTCTGGTATCAAAAACATGACTCCCTCTTTATCACTCTCTGCAGACAGGGTACAGCTGCGGTCAGCAGCACCAGCCATCCAGAGGTGCAAACAGCCTCAGCCTTTCGCTACCCTCATTTCTCATTTGTGGGTGCAGAGGACAACCCCATGAGTGGTTCCACAGGTGGAGCCATGCGTCTTACACCGCAGCAACCACAGGTCTTCTGGCCAGCGGGACAGGCGAGGGGGAAGCCAAGGTAAAAGCTTCAAAGAGAAAAGTGAAGGGTGTTAAGACTCAGTGTGTCTCTATTGTTGGAGCAGGGAGTTCGCAATGAAGATGCTGGTTTCTTTGAGTTAATAAAAACAAGCAGAGGGTGAACTCTGCGTGGATCCCCAAAGACGGCTGAGCACCAGCATGTCCCCTCCGCCCCATCAGGGCCTGAGACACTCAGCTCCCTGTAAGATCAGGCCCTGCAGTTAGTAAACACAGACAATAAGACTTTGTTCCCCCCTCTAGTGTTTTCACTGCCAAAACTGAACTTTATGTGTAACAGATGGAGCCAGTCTGCAAACTCAGAGTGCCTGCTCATCTCCCAGGCTTGATCTTCGCATGTAGAAAATGGCAGGGAATTCATACTGGTTATTTTAGCAATCTCTGGCAGCTTGATTGATTTTTAAGTGCTACAAAACATGTTTTGCATTTAAAATGGAGTTCATTAGAATCACTGGATTTACTTAGCATTGTGGTGATGTGTTTAAAAAGAAAACTAAAGAGAAACCTAATAGTATAGCTGGCTTTCTGGCTCTGCCAAAGATTCAAGAAGTATGAAATTAAATAATATTCTAGCACAGAGTCAACTGCTGGGCTTCAAAGCAGGACCTTATTTAAGTTCACTTTGGGGTAGTGGCTATTTTATTGCGCTTTTAAAGCAAAAATGAAAAACGTAGTCAGCTGTTGCCTTGCAAAACACTCCATTAACATTAGAAGTTACTGTCCAGCGGCTTATGGTTCCTTGATTTCCAACAGCGTGAAAAGAAATGAGATGAGGAACAACGCCTGGCTGTCCTCTACATGCAAGTGTGTGAGGAAGAGAGGGAGGAAAAGGCCCTGGAGGTACCCAGTGCTGCTGTCCCGACGCATGATGGTTGCGCAGGAAAGCCCTTTGTGGTGGTGGTGGGCGGATGAGGCTGTGCCAGGACATCTCTGCCCCAACCAACGTCCTGAGGAGGGGTGTCTGCCCTGGGGAGAAGGTGGGGTGGAAGATTAAACCCTCTTTTATCTTTACCCCCATCATCCCCCTTCCTCCTCAGCCCCCTCCCTCCCTCCCCCTCCCTCCTCTTGAGGCCAAGATCGAGAGGTTTTTTATCTGTATGACCCTTTGCTTCTGGGAACGCTGGAGGAGGACATGTAAAAACGAAGCAAGGGCTGCAGAAAGGGAAGGTTGGGGAGAGCTGGACCTCACCTTCCAGCTCCTGATGCAGAAAAATGTTTTGTGCCCTTTCCTCACGTGATACTTGGCTGGGGACCTTGGTTTGCATTTGCAGTAGTAGTGAGCACTCACAGCTTCACCTAGAGTCAGTGGGAACCAGGCTTTGAACAAACACAGAATAGTGCAAAACCTCCGAAAACTTAGACTCTTGTGATCACAAATTGCTCCTCAGGAAGTGGAGATTTTTTTATCTTATTCTCCCTGTGTTTCAGCTCCCTACCTGGCAAAGAAAGGAGGAAACTGTCCGCTAACTTCACAGGAACTTCTTATTTGTGTGTGTTTCCAGAAGAGTGTGTACCTAGCTCACTACACAAAATTAGCTATATAAAAAGAAATACCTAGTCATTAGAAAACAGCTCTTGGACAACTCATTCATCTTTCTTTTCCACTGGTAAAATCCTGATTCTGACTGAGTAGTCATGCGCTCAGTGCAGTGTTTTTCATAGAATCATAGAATCATAGAATAGTTTGGATTGGAAGGGACCTTTAAAGGTCATCTAGTCCAACCCCCCTGCCGTGGGCAGGGACATCTTCAACTAGATCAGGTTGCTCAGAGCCCCGTCCAACCTGACCTTGAATGTTTCCAGGGAAACATGTTTTAATCCTGTAATCTTTCCTCTTGGCTTCAGTTGCTGATCTCCAATCTGAATCCTATAAAATGCTTTTTGGAAATGTAGGCATGTTGCTGTAAATGTATGCACGCGAGTGTCCTGGTTCCAGCTGGGACAGGGTTAACTTTCTTCCCAGTAGCTTGGGGGGTGTGCTGTGTTTTGGGTTCGGTGTGAAAGGAACGTTGATGGCCCATTGATGCTTTGGCTGTTGCTGGGTGATGCTTGCACCGGGAGGGGGGAGCACAGCCGGGGTGGTGGACCCAGCTGGCCAATGGGGTATTCTATACCGTGTGACATCATGCTCAGTATAAAAACCAGGGGTGTGGGGGGGCTCGCCCCCCGTTCGTGACACACGGTCGGCGGTGAGCGGTTGCGTTGTGCATTGCCTGCTTTGTGTATTCTGTTATTGTTGTTGTTCTCATTGTTATTATTACTGTTCTACTTAGTTTTCTTTCAATTATTAAACTGTTTTTATCTCAACCCGGGAGCTTTCCTACTTGTGCCCTCCCGATTCTCTCCCCCATCCCACCGGAGTGAGGGGGGTGATCGAGCGGCTGCGTGGCGTTTATTTTTGCTGGCTGGGGTTAAACCACGACAGTCCTTTTTGGCGCCCAACGTGGGGCATGAAGGGTTGAGATAACGACAGATTATTTAGAGCATATTAAGGAATTTATATCTGGTAACATATTAATTTGTTCTGCACCATGCTCTTGTTTTTATTGTACCTGTTAAAAATTGGAGTTGAGTTTTGTAGTTTGCTGTGCTCTGCCGTGATTAATGATGTTTTGCCTGGGAGATTTGTTACTAAAACGCTGGCATTGGGTTATTTGGTATTTGGGATTCGTAATGAAGCCGTTTCTGCATTTCGGGTACCACCTCATGGAGACCATTAGCAATTATACCTTTTCCTCCGAGAGATTTTTTATGGAGGAAATAGAGAATGGCACCCTCACTACCTTCCTCTACGATGTCATCTCCTTTGTTAAAATAACTTGCCAGTACATTGAACATCCCTGGGTAGTTAAGATACATCTATTGGTACTCCTTGGGAATATTGTTGCGGTTTTATCCAAGGTTAGTAAGCAATTTAAGAATGTCAGCCAGAGATCTGCCCCAAGGCTGGATAGTTATGAGTGGCAGGGCGAGTGGGATAGCATGGGCAAATGCCTAGGACGGTGGGCACCCCCAGTGTTCTGGAACTTTACCCCTGAACAAGTGCAGAACCCTGAAAAATTAGTAGAATATGTGGAAGAAGTATGCTGTCACCCTGGCCATTCTAGGGAGACACAAATCACTGCAATGTGCTGGGGCCTGGCCCATGCCTACCGAGCCCTGTTTAACACCACTCAGAACCCCCAAGGGGAAAGAAACGTCTCTGTAGCTGATGACAAAGCAACAGGCCCTGTGGCTACTCCACCCCCCACGGCAAGCACAGCGGCTCCCTCACCCCCCAGGGCAGGCACGGCAGCTACTCCGCCCCCTGCGACAGAGAACCAACCCATGCCGGTATCAGTCGCCCCTATACAAAAAAGAAAATGCACAAGAAAATCAGCTCGTTTAGTAAGGGATGAAGATGAACCAGGGCCATCACGAGAACAGGAGGAGGAGGAGGCAGAACCCGTAAATGAGATGGTGACCACCGGATCCCTATCTCTGGGTGACCTGCGAGATATGCGAAAAGACTTCAGCCGTCCTCCAGGCGAGCACATTGTCACCTGGCTACTCCGATGCTGGGATAACGGGGCCAGTAGCCTGGAATTAGAGGGTAGGGAAGCCAAGCAGCTGGGATCCCTTTCTAGGGAAGGGGGCATTGACAAAGCAATTGGACAAGGGGCACAAGTCCTCAGCCTCTGGAGGCAACTCCTGTCAGGTGTGAAGGAAAGGTATCCCTTCAAGGAAGATGTTATACGCCACCCAGGCAAGTGGACCACCATGGAGAGAGGTATCCAGTACCTGAGAGAATTAGCCGTGCTGGAAGTGATTTATGATGACCTGAACAACGAGCAGTTATCCAAAGACCCAGATGAAGTCAAGTGCACCCGACCCATGTGGCGGAAGTTTGTACGGAGCGCACCAGCGTCACATGCAAACTCATTGGCAGTAATGACCTGGAGAGATGGAGAGGAACAAACAGTGGATGAACTGGCTGGCCAACTCCGGCAATATGAAGAAAGTCTCTCTTCCTCCCTACGGGCCTGTGTCTCTGCTGTGGAGAAACTGTCTCAGGAGGTCCAGCAACTCAAAGAGGATATGTCCTGCTCCCCACCTGCACGGGCCAGTGTCTCAGCCATCAGGAGCAAGCGTCCCTCTGCTCAAGAGAGGAGACATCGTGGGTACACACCCCGGGGCACCCTGTGGTTTTACCTGCGTGACCACGGAGAGGACATGAGGAAGTGGGATGGAAAACCTACCTCAGTCCTACAGGCACGGGTACGTGAGTTGCAAGGGAAAACAACCACAAAAGGGGGTTCTTCCAGGAAAACTGCTGCTCCAGTCTCCAGTGAGTTCCCCAGACAGAGTAGAAGGGCTGATTCCACTTCTGACCTTAATAAAGGGGCTTCTGACTCATACTTACAAGAAGTGGATAGCGAATATGATGACCAGGACTAGAGGGGCCCTGCCTCCGGCCAGGTGCAGGAAAGGGACAACCGGGTTTACTGGACTGTGTGGATTCGATGGCCTGGCACATCAGATCCACAAGAATATAAGGCTCTCGTAGACACCGGTGCGCAGTGTACCCTGATGCCATCAGGCTATAAAGGGGCAGAATCCATTTGTATTTCTGGAGTGACAGGGGGATCCCAAGAGTTAACTGTGTTGGAGGCCAAAGTAAGTCTAACCGGGAATGAGTGGCAGAAGCACCCCATTGTGACTGGCCCAGAGGCTCCGTGCATCCTTGGCATAGACTACCTCAGGAGAGGGTATTTCAAGGACCCAAAAGGGTACCGGTGGGCTTTTGGTATAGCTGCCCTGGAGACGGAGGAAATTAAACAGCTGTCCACCTTGCCTGGTCTCTCGGAGGATCCTTCTGTTGTGGGGTTGTTGAAGGTCCAAGAACAACAGGTACCAATCGCTACCACAACAGTGCACCGGCGGCAATATCGCACCAACCGAGACTCCCTGATCCCCATCCATGAGCTGATTCGTCGACTGGAGAGCCAAGGAGTGATCAGTAAGACTCGCTCACCCTTCAACAGTCCCATACGGCCAGTGCGAAAGTCCAATGGAGAGTGGAGGCTAACAGTAGACTACCGTGGCCTGAACGAAGTCACGCCGCCACTGAGTGCTGCCGTGCCGGACATGCTGGAACTTCAATACGAACTGGAGTCAAAGGCAGCCAAGTGGTACGCCACCATTGATATCGCTAATGCGTTCTTCTCCATCCCTTTGGCGGCAGAGTGCAGGCCACAGTTTGCTTTCACTTGGAGGGGTGTCCAGTACACCTGGAACCGCCTGCCCCAGGGGTGGAAACACAGCCCTACCATTTGCCATGGACTGATCCACACCGCACTGGAACAGGGTGAGGCTCCGGAACACCTGCAATACATTGATGACATCACCGTGTGGGGCAACACAGCAGAGGAAGTTTTTGAGGTAGGGGAGAGAATAGGCCAAATCCTTCTGAAGGCCGGCTTTGCAATAAAACGAAGTAAGGTCAAGGGACCTGAACAGGAGATCCAGTTTTAAGGAATAAAATGGCAAGATGGACGTCATCAGATCCCAACGGATGTGATCAATAAAATAACAGCCATGTCTCCACCAACTAACAAAAAGGAAACGCAAGCTTTCTTAGGCGTTGTTGGCTTTTGGAGAATGCATATTCCAAATTACAGTCAGATCGTAAGCCCTCTCTATCACATGACCAGGAAGAAGAACGACTTCAGATGGGGCCCTGAGCAACGACAAGCATTTGAACAAATTAAACAGGAGATAGTTCAGGCAGTAGCCCTTGGGCCAGTCTGGGCAGGACAAGATGTGAAGAATGTGCTCTACACCGCAGCCGGGGAGAATGGCCCTACCTGGAGCCTCTGGCAGAAAGCACCAGGGGAGACTCGAGGTCGACCCTTAGGGTTCTGGAGTCGGGGATACAGAGGATCCGAGGCCCGCTACACTCCAACTGAGAAGGAGATATTGGCAGCATATGAAGGGGTTCAAGCTGCTTCGGAAGTGGTTGGTACTGAAGCACAGCTCCTCCTGGCACCCCGACTGCCGGTGCTGGGCTGGATGTTCAAAGGGAGCGTCCCCTCTACACATCATGCAACCGATGCTACGTGGAGTAAGTGGGTCGCCCTGATCACACAACAGGCCCGAATAGGAAACCCCAGTCGCCCAGGAATCTTGGAGGTGATCACAAACTGGCCAGAAGGCAAAGATTTTGACATATCCCCAGAGGAGGAGGTGACACGTGCTGAAGAAGCCCCACTGTATAATAAACTACCAGAAAACGAGAAGCAATATGCCCTGTTCACTGATGGGTCCTGTCGCCTTGTGGGAAAACATCGGAGATGGAAGGCTGCGGTATGGAGTCCTATACGCCAAGTTGCAGAAACTGCTGAAGGAGAAGGTGAATCGAGTCAGTTTGCAGAGGTGAAAGCCATCCAGCTGGCCTTGGACATTGCTGAACGAGAAAAATGGCCAGTACTTTATCTCTATACTGACTCATGGATGGTGGCAAATGCCCTGTGGGGGTGGCTGCAGCAGTGGAAGCAGAACAACTGGCAGCGCAGAGGGAAACCCATCTGGGCTGCCGCATTGTGGCAAGATATTGCTGCCCGGGTAGAGAACCTGGTTGTAAAAGTACGTCACGTAGATGCTCACGTACCCAAGAGTCGGGCCAGTGAAGAGCAACAAAACAACCAGCAGGTGGATCAGGCTGCCAAGATCGAAGTAGCTCAGGTAGATTTGGACTGGCAACATAAGGGTGAATTATTTATAGCTCGGTGGGCCCATGACACTTCAGGTCACCAAGGGAGAGATGCAACATATAGATGGTCTCGTGATCGAGGGGTGGACTTGACCATGGACACTATTGCACAGGTTATCCACGAATGTGAAACATGCGCTGCAATCAAGCAAGCCAAGTGAGTAAAGCCTCTTTGGTATGGAGGACGATGGTTGAAGTATAAATATGGGGAAGCTTGGCAGATTGATTATCTCACGCTCCCACAAACCCGACAGGGCAAGCGCTATGTGCTCACCATGGTAGAAGTAACCACAGGATGGCTGGAAACGTATCCTGTGCCCCATGGCACCACCCAGAACACCATCCTGGGCCTTGAAAAGCAAGTCCTATGGCGACATGGCACCCCAGAAAGAATTGAGTCAGACAACGGGACTCACTTCCAAAACACCCTCATAGACACCTGGGCCAAAGAGCACGGCATTGAGTGGGTCTATCACATCCCCTACCATGCACCAGCCTCTGGAAAAATTGAACGATACAACGGGCTGTTAAAGACAACACTGAGGGCAATGGGTGGTGGGACATTCAAGCATTGGGACACACATTTAGCAAAGGCCACCTGGTTAGTCAACACTAGGGGATCTGTCACTCGAGCTGGCCCTGCCCAATCCAAACCCTTACGTGCTGTAGAGGGGGATAAAGTCCCTGTCGTGCATATGAGAAATATGCTGGGGAAGACAGTCTGGGTTACTCCTGCCTCTGGCAAGGGAAAACCCATCCGTGGGGTTGCTTTTGCTCAGGGACCTGGATGCACTTGGTGGGTGATGAGAAAGGATGGGGAAGTCCGGTGTGTACCTCATGGGGATTTAATTTTGGGTGAAAATAGCCAATGAACTGAATTGTACGATGTTAGTTATTACACAGTACTGTATGTCATCACTTCTATGGTTACCATATGCCATATTAACAGTATTACAGTAAGAATCACCCAGATTAATGTAGGATGAACTCCGATGAAACTGAGCAAGGTGCAACAATGAACCGGACGAGCGCCCAGAACTGGCCTCCGCATGCAAGAGTCCAACACCACACACCATCTCTCCTGCCCTGCAAGACCGTTATAACAGGTGGAACCTGAAGTCATGGACTAAATGAACTCAGTGGACGTTTTAGAGGGATGGCTCATGGACTAAGGGAATGATATCTCTGTGTGTGTATATATCAAAAGGCAGGAAAAGTGGTGATGACTAATTGGAATGTATGGGAAAATGTGAGACCTGGGCATGATGTAGATGGTATAGAATAAGGGGTGGATATTGTCCTGGTTCCAGCTGGGACAGGGTTAACTTTCTTCCCAGTAGCCTGGGGGGTGTGCTGTGTTTTGGGTTCCGCGTGAAAGGAACGTGCACCGGGAGGGGGGAGCACAGCCTGGGTGGTGGACCCAGCTGGCCAATGGGGTATTCTATACCATGTGACATCATGCTCAGTATAAAAACCAGGTGTGTGGGGGGCTCGCCCCCCGTTCGTGACACGCGGTCGGCGGTCGGTGAGCGGTTGCATTGTGCATCGCCTGCTTTGTGTATTCTGTTATTGTTGTTGTTCTCATTGTTATTATTACTGTTCTACTTAGTTTTATTTCAATTATTAAACTGTTTTTATCTCAACCCGGGAGCTTTCCTACTTGTGCCCTCCCGATTCTCTCCCCCATCCCACCGCGGGGGGGTGATCGAGCGGCTGCGTGGCGTTTATTTTTGCTGGCTGTGGTTAAACCACGACAGCTAGTAAATTTTCTTTATCTCTCATAGCAGTAATGCTTTCAAAAAACTCTATAGCACAGATAAGGACATGCTGCACACGAATCTGTCCTTAGCCGACACGTGGTTTTGAAGTGTTTTCTTAGCCCATCTGTAAGATCACTTCTAGTGTTTCCTTTGCATGTCTATGCTTGCATTGGTCAAGAATTTATTGCAAAAGGTGAAATGTCTTTTCAAAAAAAATGCAAAACCACAGATCTCCGGTCAAATGCTACAGAGAAGTCTATAAATACCATGCAGATCATTTAACTGAAAAAGTGAATGAATTGTTCAAGCTCAGTGAACACATTGTCTGATCACTTCTGGGGTCCTTCTCATCTATTCACTGTCCTGGACAGCGTTATTTTTTGTGGGCTCTTCCCATCTCCTTTCTGAGCTTGTTTTTGTCATGTAGGTCCAGCAGTGAAGCGGCTGCCTGCCCAAGCACACGGCAATGACCGGCAGCACTCCTACCTCCCTCTTTCTTTCTGCAAATCAATCCTGTCTTATTTGTCCTGCTCTTGTCTGAGTTTTGCTTTCATATTGCAGGGTCGATAGCGTAATCTTGAAAAATGTTTTCAATTTTGAGAAAAAACAGCAATGTTCCTCTCCCTGTCCCATGCAACACTTGCAGTGTACGGCATGTTGCGGTGTGGATGTCACTGTGTCTCTTGCAAGCTGCTAGAATATCTAAAGATGCTCTAAGCCCTTGAAAGAAGAGAAATAATAATCACTACCTGGAATTAGAAATGTGCTAGTCATGGCATGGATGCTACCTGTGGGGTTAACATTTTTTATCTCTGTTTTTTCATCTGCACAAAGAACAGCCCCAGAGCATCCCTGTTTTCTTTGGCTGCTGTGCTATCATGGAGCTGTGCTTCTTGCCAGTGTTCTCCCACGATCCAGCCCTGTTGGTCTTTTGGGTTTAACGCTTTTTTTTAAATAGTTCTCCACCGCCAATATTTATGTGGGGCAGAGTGTGCTCAAGAGAGGCCTGTGGAGATTTATATCCTGGCATGTAAAGCATGTTTTTGGAAATAATGGCATAATTGACTAGGAAAACAACTCCCTTTTACAACAAGCCAGCCTATCGTGATGGTTAGCACAGTGACCAACAGCCACTGGTGAATTTCAGCTCTTGAAAAATTACTGCTGTATTTATGATGTAGGAAAAGCTTGACATGTGCCTCCGTTAAATTAGCAGAAGTATATTGGGGCATAACCAGTGCTCAGCTAGAAAAAGGTTTCAGTACAGCTATTAGTCTCTCTTATGTTTGAATGATTTGCTTTTGGGTGATGCTTTAAGGATCATTCCTTGATTTTGGTTTCTGAGTGTGATGCTGCTAAAAAATATCAAGTTTTCTTGGAATTTGCAGCGTGTTGCCTTCTCAAGCGAAAGCTGAAAGTTGCAAATTGGTTGGGAAAAACACCACCAGTAGCTTGGGGATCTGAGCTGACTGGGATTTGGAGTTGGGCAAGCACTGATTGCAGTGGTTTTTCAGGCACTTTAATGTGAGCATTTGCCACATAAAGTGCTGGTCAGAGAGAGTGCTGTGAATTGCAGGCACCGCTACCTCTGTCTCCATTGCAGTGCTCAGCAACATGTGTTTACTGAATTGCTGTGCTGTTTTGTTTCTCTGAGTACCAAGAGACTGGTGACCATGGGTGTCAGGAGGGGATGGCTGTGTTTGAGGGCAAAGACTTCATTTGAGTGTCTGCTGCTTTGCGTGCGGTGATCTTGAGTACAGGAGGTCCCTGCTGATATGATTGCTTTGCAGTGAGCCTTTTGATCATGCCCACTTTGTGAAGGAGTAAAACCCATGAGAATTGTGTTGCAGGGCTGTGCAGTAGGATGCTTAACCATGTGGGTACAAGAGTCTCTCTGTCTCCCACGTTTTCTCAAGGAGAACAAGGACTTGCCTGTTTTCTTATACATTAACTATGCCAGTGACTTAATGGCCTGTGTTAGTACACACTGCTGCCTCCTTTTGAGAGCTGCTGAGAAAGACCTTCTAACTGGGACTTTGTTTTTGATCTTGGTCTTTCGATGCTGTCTCTTATTCCCTGTTGACATTACACAGTGTTAGCAAAGCCAATAACCCATATTTTTTTGCCAGTTGCATTGCCACCACTGGCTGTTTCTTAGACTTTCTGCCATCTCTACATTTCCACGGGTGCCATGCCTGGAGGTAGGAGGAGTTTTGGAGGCGGTTAGCCCTGGAGGTCGTTCACATTGCAGTGGCCAGAATGGAGGTTCAGAAGTCCCTGGGTGAAATCTCCTTGCTGCAGCTCTAAGGCATTAAAAGCCCTGGTATAAAGGCTTGTTGCTTGTAGAAGTGCCGGTTCACATATCTATCTGTCCATATGCACATATGTAGGCATATACTGGCCCACTGTTAACCCCCCGTCTTACACAGTCATTCAGAGCAAATCCAAACCTAGCTCATCGTTCAGCTGGGATGAAGTACAAGCCGAAGTCCAGTCTTTGCATGGAATGTCTACTGGCAAAATAAATACTGCAACAGCCTCCTAAATCCACATTTACTTTGCACCTATAAGTTGATTTCTGAAATGCAGCATTAAGAAGTGAATCCATCGCATACTTCACACGTTTCCTGTTGACAATGAAACAGTAGAAGCAGGCTGGTATCCATCCCTGCTGGAAATGTTCACGTCAAGATTTCATTCCAGAAAATAATTTGAATTGTTTTGTAAAATAATTGAGCTGTTCCATAACCTTTTGTTCAGCTGTGCCAGGGACGTGTAACGCAGTAAGGGGGGAGGCCTTTTCCACTCCCCGCACTTCAGAGCGCTCTCCGGGTCAGGTATGATCCAGGAATGCAATTGTAATCCTCGTTTGGTTGGAGGAGACCAGGGTGACAGGGTGACATCGGAATTACTACTCCTTTCATGGGAGAGAGATTATGGCCATGTGGTTTTCCTTTCAAATTTGGGTTTTGGTTTCCATTTACGAGTGGTTCTTGTAAACAGAGTCTCTCTGCTTCATTTTTGCTAAAAGGCTTCTTATAACACTTGGAGGGCTGCTTTATCTTGCCTTCAAACGAGCCCAGGTAGCTGGGCAGGCTGAGAGCAAGCTGCTCTTGCTCGACATTCCCATTTGCAGCAAGAGCTTCGAAGTAAATCAAAGCAGACTGTGCAGCCTTAGGCCACCAGCATTCAGCTGATATCAATTTCTAAGGGGCTAAGATAGCGTGGCGGTGGATGACTTAGTACGAGCTTAGATAAAATGCTGGCAGATGGCAGCACAAGAGCAGCGCTGGGGAGGACTTTTGCTGTGTGTACCTCCCATCTACAGCTGGCAGCATCTCTATGCCTGCCTGTGCCGATGGGGACTGGCAGGTTTTTGCCTGTGGTGCCCACCCAGAGCCGATCCTCATGAATTTGTCTGAGTCCTGTGTGAACCTCCTTAATCCTCTAACCTCCACCTCACTCCAAATATTGCAGTTTAGTGTTGCATGAAAAAGTACTTGTTATCTGGGGTTTTTTTTAAATCTCATTTCCTTGGGTCGTCCCTGGATTTTACAAAGTGAGACACGGCACAGCGCTGCTCCTTATCCACCTGCTCCCCACTGTTCTTGAATTTCAGCCCTCTGTTCCACCTCCCTTTCATTGTCCCTTTTTTCTTTTCACTGAAAAGACCTTGCCTTATTTACAAGTTTCCCTTGCAGTACTGTTCCATGCTCTGTCCCTTTTCTCCAGACCTTTTACATTTGAAGATCCCCCACAGAGTGTGCCTGTACAGGTGTCCTCTGGCAAGCTCCTTGGGAGCTGGGGATGCATTTTGCTTTAGGTCTAGAGTTGCCTTCAGGGGTTTTGTCCCAGAGCTGTACATCCTGGGAGCCCCTTTCACCTGCCCACACGTCAGTGGGTTACAGACCGATTGACCCCATAATGTGTCTGGTGGCTGCAGTGGAGGGAGGGCTGCTGGAGCCTCGGGTTCCCAGGCGATGCTGGGTGCTGGGCATGCAGCAGCGTTCAGCCGAGGGGCGAGGAAGGAGTACCCAGGCTCTGCCCAGCTCTTTGGGCATCCCCGTACAATGGCCCTCTGTGCTGGCCAGGAGCGGGACTGCTGGCTCCAAACACCTCGGTGGCAGGGGAAGCGGGTCACTGTGAGAAGGGAGAAGCTCTGCAGTGTCACCCCAGCCACAGGACTGCCTCATTGCTGTCCTGCTTTTGCAAGACAGTGCCATGCACTTCTAAGTCCTTTGGGAATGCTAGAGAAAAGAAAGTAGATTAGTGCCCTCCGGGACCCTTGTGTGGTCATGCAGGAGGGAGATGCTGAATTTCCATGCAGATCAAGACCTGCCTTTTCAGCTCATCCTGTGTGTGCTCCCCTGCTTTCAATTCAACAGGAAACTTTAATGTTGCCTTTTTTTTTTTTAATTCCCCCCCTTCTGTGGGGATGCCATGCCAGACCTTATTTCCTTGCTTTCCTTTCCGTCTTCTGGTCCGCAGGGACAAGTTCAGGCAGGCTGAGTTGGGGAAGGCAGACGGGACTGTCCAGCGCACACTCCGCTTGGTGCAGTTGAAAAGCTCTTCCTCCACATCCAACGCACGTTGGCTAACTCAGGCTCTGTGAACGTGGGGAAAATCTGGATGTGATTCCTCGTCTATTTAAAAAACACACACTATTTGAACGCCCTGCTGAATCCAGGACAGGCAGGTCTCTAGGGCACCATGTATACAGTGCAGTCCAGCACCACAGTGATGGTTTTGTTTTTAACCACATTGATGATTCCATTGTGTTATATAAGGGTTTTGGTCATCTCTGTGTGTTTTCATGTGAAATGGTGCCATTTGCTTGGCTTCCTTCTCTGAATTAGACGTGCCTACATCAAAATCTGTTTGCTGAGTGAGAAGCCATTAGTGTTTCCAGAGATGATTCTCAGTGCATTGTTGGCTGATGCATTTGTTCTCTCCTCCTGTGTTTCTAAGTAGCAAAGAATGTATAAGTAAATAATGATTTGGGGGAGAAATTGGTAATGGAAAAAATAAATTGAACAAGATTTGATAAAAATGCACTGTTTTGATTCAAACTCATGGGTTACAAGCATTTCCTGCAGGCCAGTGGGAATTGAAAGACTGTCTTTGTGGGACTTTGAAATCTTAGAAATTTCAAAAGTGAGACAATCTCTGTGCCTGTTGCAAAACATCAGAAAGCAATCAAGTTATATCTTAGCAAACAGCTATTTTAGGTAGTACAACCAGAAGAACAAAATCCAACCTCTAACTTACAGATAGACCAGAGAGCGAGTATCACTCCTTTTAACCTGCCATGGCTTTGAGTATGTTCATACATTTTTAACTTGTAGATTTTGAACCCACAGAGGGATTACTGTGATCTTTTAATAAGCCATGTTGATGAGAGGAGATTAACCCCTATTATTAGGAGTTGAGCTAAATCTAGGGTGAAGGCATCAAACCGAAACAAAAATCTGTGCCACTGGCAAAGTCCGTGAGCAACTCCCTAAATAGCAAAATGGTTCATCTTGCTTGGATTTAAAACAGACCTGCTCTGAGGAGGGTTGCTTATCAGACCCGTTTTCCCCTCACTGGTTGAATGATGGACCACAGCTGCCAGGTCCAGGACCCCCCAGCATGCTGGGAGGAGAGGGATGAACCAGGCAAAGGTGGGTGAGAGTCCCCAGCCCTGGCAGCTGTGCCTAAACCAAGCTGCAGTCTTGCTCCGAAGGTCTTGGTCTGTGTGGCTGGGGAGGCTGTGAGCATCGCTGGGTGTTCCTGGTTGAGCGATGTCAGTGACTAGCTCCGAGCTCGCTGAGCCCAGCTGGCTTATGCCATCATTACGGGGGTGAGATCAAAGCAGGGATGAACTGAGGTTCAAAGGCTGAACTGGAAAAAAATCAAGGAATGCAATTTAGGCCTCCCTCAAAACACCTGTGCTTGGGGGTTTGGAGTCTCCTTTTTGCCTTTGAGAAGCAGTTGGTCACTTCTGATCTGCAAACACTGCTTCTCAATGAGGAACTGAAACACTTTGGCACTCAGGTTCTTCTTATTTTTTCCTTAAAATCCATCATTTCCTGAAACAGCACTGTTCTTAGGTTTCCCCCCCCTACAGTGAACTGTTTGTCACCCAAAAAAGGGAAGAAATTCCCCAGCTCAAAGCCTGGGTGTCCTCGAGGATGGAGGAAGAGTCACAAGGTTTGCTGTGGCTCTTCAGCCTGGAAGATGCACTCGTAGATCGACTGGGTCCAGCCTGGTGCTTCCAGGCTGCCTGATCAGTCATGCTTAATTGCTAATTATCTACCTCCAGCCCTTTCTCTGGGAATTATGATAATGAACATGAACTGTTTATTCTAAATGAGACTTCCCAAG
The DNA here is from genome assembly GCF_964195595.1 of Calonectris borealis. Taxonomy (NCBI): domain Eukaryota; kingdom Metazoa; phylum Chordata; class Aves; order Procellariiformes; family Procellariidae; genus Calonectris; species Calonectris borealis. Next base: position 37,448,924 of record NC_134351.1, on the reverse strand, counting down.
GGTAACAGCCTCCTCAGTGGCTGTAGAAATGGAAAGCAAGCCCGAGGAAACACCAGGGCGCTGTGGTTTTTGGCAACAGATGATAAACATTTCATTGTGGATGGAGCAGAGGATGTAATTTACTGCCTGGCTCTAACAAGAGCTGTCTTGACCATTTTGCTGTTCTTTGCCATTGCTGTCAAAATGCAACAGCTAAATCCATGGGGCCTGATGGGATTCATCCCAGAGTACTGAAGGAGCTAGCGGATGTTACGGCAGGACCCCTCTCAATCATCTACCAAAGGTCTTGGGAGTCTGGGGAGGTCCCCGCTGACTGGAAGCTAGCCAATGTTATTCCAATTTACAAGAAGGGTGTGAGGGAAGACCCAGGGAACTACAGACCTGTTAGTCTAACCTCAGTTCCTGGAAAAATTATGGAGAAGATTATACTAGGTACTATTGAAAGGCATTTGAAGAACAATGCAATCATCAGGCACAGTCAACATGGGTTCACAAAGGGAAAGTCCTGTCTAACTCATTTGATATCCTTCTATGATAGGGTCACCCGCCTAGTGGATGAAGAGAAGGCGGTGGATGTAGTTTTTCTGGACTTTAGTAAGGCTTTTGATACTGTCCCTCACAGCATCCTTCTGGACAAGTTGTCCAACTGTGGGATGAGCGGGTTCACGGTGCGCTGGGTGAAGAACTGGCTGAACAGCAGGGCTCAAAGGGTTGTAGTGAATGGGGCTACATCTGGCTAGCGACCGGTCACCAGCAGTGTTCCTTAGGGTTCAATTCTAGGGCCAGTCCTGTTCAATATATTTATCAATGATCTGGATGCAGGAGTTGAATGCACCATTAGCAAGTTTGCTGATGATACCAAACGGGGAGGTGCTGTTGACTCTCTTGAGGGACAAGAGGCCTTGCAGAGCGATCTAGCTAGACTGGAGCATTGGGCAATCATTAATGGGATGAAATTTAACAAGTCGAAATGCCAGATTCTGCACCTAGGACGGAGTAATGCCGGGCACAAGTATAAATTGGGAGAGGAGTGGCTGGAGAGCAGCCCTGCAGAAAGGGATCTGAGGGTGCTGGTTGACAGCAGGCTCAATATGAGGCAGCAGTGTGCCCTGGCAGCCAAGAGGGCAAACCGCATCCTGGGGTGCATCAAACACAGTATAACCAGCCGGTCAAAAGAGGTGATTATCCCACTGCGTTCAGCGTTGGTGCGGCCTCACCTTGAGTACTGTGTCCAGTTCTGGGCCCCACAATTTAAGAAGGATGTGAAGGTCCTTGAATGCATCCAGAGGAGGGCAACACAGCTGGTGAGAGGGCTGGAAGGCATGTCCTATGAGGAGCGGCTAAGGACTTTGGGCTTGTCTAGTTTGGAGAAAAGGAGGCTGAGGGGCGACCTCATTGCTCTCTACAGCTTCCTGAGGAGGGGAAGTGGAGAGGGAGGTGCTGATCTCTTCTCCCTGGTATCCAGTGACAGGACGCATGGGAATGGCTCAAAGCTGCATCAGGGGAGGTTTAGACTGGACATTAGGAAGCATTTCTTTACCGAGAGGGTGGTCAGACACTGGAACAGGCTTCCTAGAGAGGTGGTCAATGCCCCATGCCTGTCAGTATTTAAGAGGCATTTGGACAATGCCCTAAATAACATGCTTTAACTTTTGGTCAGCCCTGAAGTGGTCAGGCAGTTGGACTAGATGATCGTTGTAGGTCCTTTCCAACTGAACTATTCTATTCTATTCTATTCTATTCTATAAATCCTGGTCAGAAACTGTGCAGTTGACATTTTTGTATGTAGCAGCATAAAACTTACTGGACTTTATCTGTGAAAAATGAATTAATCATTTTTACAACATCTCAGATGGTCTCTTAACTTCATTGCTTGTGGAGGGGCAGACGGGTCCTGCCCATCATTCTGTCAAGGACAATGGTGGTGTGATCAGGTAGCACCTAGACAGTTGTGTGGATGCGTTCAAGGGCAGGAGGCTTCTATGGGACTCCCTGCTAGTTTTGCATCACACAGGTAAAAGGTGATGATCTAAAGCCACTGAGCTTGCTTGTTAAGCACAGTCATCAGCCGTTTTTATCAATCCCCAGAAGTGTTTACTTCAAAGACCATCCCCTGACAAGAACTGATCACAGTGGCTACTTTACTGCAATTTTGGTGACATCCCAGTGGGCAATAAAAGTCCAGTTGTCCCTGTTTTACCCCGAAAGCCATAGGACAGGGGAATACATCAACACAGAGTAATGCCTGGGCAAAGCGATGGACACAGGCAGCCATCCTGCTGCCAGGCCCACACTAGCACATTCAAAACTGGCTTGGTCATCTTTGAATACTACTGCATGATACCGCATGTGAACAGTGAATTGAATTAATTAAAATTCAGAGATACAAGTTGTGTGCCAGTGAGGGAAGGACCCGTACTGTTAGGTAATGAACGTGGGCAGTGCTCGCAGCTTCCTGGCACGAGCTGTCGGAGGAGCATCGGGCAAGTTGGGGCCCGTGCTCCGTGGTGGGGCACCCTAAGCTGGTTCCTCAAGGCGGTTAAGTCAGGGAACCTGATACAGGTGTATGAACTTCACACTGGGCTACGGAAGATCTGGACCTAGAGACTGGAGTGCCCATTCCCATGATTTTTCACCCCAGCCTGTGTTTTACAGTTGTCCCACCTTAGACTTCCACGAGCGTTCCTGGGTAGTGCATGCTCTCTGGGTTGACACTGAGCCGCTGCGGCAGCCCATGGTATCGCGCTGTGATGCTCTGACTGTATCTTCTGCAGGACTGCATCCGTTCAGTCATTCTGGTAGATAAAGTAGAAGTTGGACATTAGCCAGAAAAGTACAGGGGGACAAACATCATCTCTGACAGCTTCAAGGAGCGCTAAAAGGGAACTTGGTGTGTTAGAAACAGTGATCAATATAAAGTCACTGTTGCATACAACAGTGACCTTGTAAACATGCAAAGGGTTTAGCACTTACAAATTAAGAAAAGCCAGTGTTAACCACATGCCAGCATAATTTTCAGTGGACATCTATGGTTCTCTAGTATGATTCAGCATTTAATTACATGATTGCAGTCTGTTTTTTTTTCTAGCTCTGCTTCTGGAAGGGTTTCCTGAGAGGTCCAAACGCAATGAAGTTTTAGTATTGCAACATCTCCCTGGTTTACAAACCAGCTTAATCCACAGAGAGGGTCACTAGAGCTACACAGCTGAGGGGGCGGCTGCCCTTGTCTGCAGCTCTGCAAAGAGTTACCCTAAGAGCTCCCTCAAGGCTGACCCCTCTCTCTAGGAGCTCTTGGTTCACAACACTTGGATGTCAAACCACAGGTGCATGCCAAACCTCCCATGCTGGGTGATGCATTTGTGCGTGGGGGTGCTCAGGTTGTCTCCCTCTAGGAGGTACCTCCGCAGGGTCTCCCCACTGCTTCCCACCCCATCGCAGGAGGGCAGCAGGCTGTGGCTGGAGATCATCAGCAGAGTGAGCAAGGAGGCAACCTCCTCCTGTTGGTTTTGGTGCAAATTTCCCTGTTTCATGTCCTTTGACCACCTCCCATAGCAGTGAAGCTGTGAAAGAGTTTAAAAAAATTGGATAACCCTGCTGAAAATTGGGACATTAAAACCCAGGTTTTTCCCACCTACGTTTATCACTTAACCAAGACACCAAAGTTAGGAGATTTGCCATGCCATTGCCAGGCTGAGCCTCTCTCCAGAATCATAGAATCATAGAAACATTTAAGTTGGAAAAGACCTTTAAGATCATTGAGTCCAACTGTAAACCTAACACTGCCAAGTCCACCACTAAACCATGTCCCTAAGCGCCATGTCTACACGTCTTTTAAATACCTCCAGGGATGGTGACTCAACCACTTCCCTGGGCAGCCTGTTCCAATGCTTGACAACCCTTTCAGTGAAGAAATTTTTCCTAATATCCAGTCTAAACCTCCCCTGGCGCAACTTGAGGCTGTTTCCTCTATCCTATCACTCCTCATAGGACTTGTTCTCTAGACCCTTCACCAGCTTCATTGCTCTTCTACAAACTTGTTCTTTCAAACAACTTTGTAGAATCAGATTGATATCTCAGGCTGTAAAAATGTTGGGTTTCTTCCTTTGAGTGTTTTGGGAATAAAAACCAACTTGTGAACAGAGTAGGAAAGAAAACAAATAGTTTCTTTTATTCTGCATAAAATATTACCTCCACATAAGTGTAATAGTGTGAACTGTGGAGTGGGCTCAAAGACAACACACAGGTATTACATGTAGATAAATTGGTGGGAACGTAGAAGCAGTCCAAATTGACACAAAATGTATGTTCTGATAGGAAAAGAGGTATGAAGCTTGCAATGCTAATCCCATCTTTGCTGATATTGATTTAGCCTCAAATCTAAATTTAGCATTGTCTCTACAGGCTAACACAGACTGATGCCTTGTGTGTACAATGTGTTTACCTGCGATATCACTTTTTGGAGATAATATGCATTTTCCAGGGAGAGCTAAAATTAACTCAGGGAGAGCCAAAGTGACTGTCACCCATGGTCACACCAGTCATGACAAGACAGACAGAAAAAAATATGCTACTCCCTTATCTTCCAGACTTCCTTAGCAGTCAGTCTATATTATACTTATTAAAGTATAGCATCAACTTGAAAATGTCTGGAAGTTTGGTAATGACGGTCATAGCACGAAACACATTAGAGGACCATAAGTTAATAGGAAGAAATCACACAAACTTTCCCCAGTTCTTTGCTTTAGATGCAGGTGACGACTCTTGCCTATGATCAGGGACGTGATTCGTCCTGGGCAGTTGATCAGTGGGGCATCTGCCATTGCTTGTCAACTGCTTCCCGCAGGTGACAGGGCCCCATCCTGCTGCTGGCCGAGGCCACAGCTGTAGCTTCCCTACTGCAAAAAGCTCTTAGTGCTGTCACTGATTTTATTTGGAAAACAGATTTTAAGAGCCCAAGGTACATCACATTTAATTGACACTTCTCCCATAATTAATCTCAGAAAAAGAGGTTTTTAAAACAGTAGGTGACCAGAGCATGTTGCTGATGCAGTTGCTGTGGCCGAGGCAGATGAGACCTTGGGTTCTGTCGTGGTTTAACCCCAGCTGGCAACTAAGCACCACACAGCCGCTCGCTCACTCCCCCACGGTGGGATGGGGGAGAGAATCAGAAGGGTAAAAGTGAGAAAACTCATGGGTTGAGATAAAGACAGTTTAATAGGTAAAGCAAAAGCCGCACGTGCAAGCAAAGCAAAGCAAGGAATTCATTCACTACCCATCGGCAGGCAGGTGTTCAGCCATCTCCAGGAAAGCAGGGCTCCATCACACATAACGGAGCCACAGTCTCTCCAGGGGTATACCTGTTGCAGCATAGACTTATCCACAGCCACAGTCGCTTTGAGGTGCACCTGTTCCAGCGTGGCCTTCTCCATGGGCCACAATGCCTTCAGAGATATACCTGCTCCAGCGTGGCCTTACCCACAGCCACAGTCCCTTCAGAAGTAATCTTGCTCCAACATGGCCTTACCCATGGCTGCAATCCCTCCAGGGGTGTACCTGCTATGTCGTGGGCTTATCCATGGCCACACGCTTTGCGGTGCTCCAGCATGACCTCATGCACAGCCACTGATGCTTCAAGGTGTACCTGCTGCAGCATGGACTTATCCACAGCTGCAGATGCTTCAAGGGGTACCTTCTCCAGTGTGGACTTATCCTTGGGCCACCCACAATCCCTTCAGAGGTATACCTGCTGCGGCACAGACATAATCATGGCCACAGACGCTTCGAGATGTACCTGCTCTGGCGTGGGCTTATCCACGGCCACAGATGCTTCAGGGTGTCCTGCTCCCACGTGGACTCATCCACAGGTCACAGTCCCTTTGACTCGAGTTCACACTGGAGTTCCAGCCTGTCCAGTACAGCAGCACAGAAACAGCAGCGATGCCCTGGTCATCTACCAGCCCAGGCACATCGCCATTGCTGTTATCAGAATGTTCCCAGGCACAGCACAGTAAGATGATAAGCAGTGCAGCAGTACAGCAAAGCAGCAAAAGAAAAAAGCAGCCACTAATGAGGACTAGACTAACATACAGTGAGGCAAGCAAGCCCCATGGCAAGCACAGGAGCCTGCCGATTAATAGCTAAACAGCAATAACAGCTATAAACTCTATCTAGCACATTCCAATCGAACCTGTCGTTATCTCGAACCCTTCGAGCCCCACGTTGGGCGCCAAAAAGGACTGTTGTGGTTTAACCCCAGCCAGCAACTAAGCCCCACACAGCCACTCGTTCACTCCCTCCACAATGGGATGGGGGAGAGAATCAGAAGGGTAAAAGTGAGAAAACTCGTGGGTTGAGATAAAGACAGTTTAATAGGCAAAGCAAAAGCCACGCATGCAAGCAAAGCAAAACAAGGAATTCATTCCCTACTTCCCATCGGCAGGCAGGTGTTCAGCCATCTCCAGGAAAGCAGGGCTCCATCACGTGTAACGGTTACTTGGGAAGGCAAACGCCATCACTCTGAACGTCCCCCCTTTCCTTCTTCTTCCCCGAGCTTTATATTGCTGAGCATATGGTATGGAATATCCCTTTGGTCAGTTGGGGTCAGCTGTCCCAGCGGTGTCCCCTCCCAACTTCTTGTGCTCCCCCAGCCTACTCACTGGTGGGGTGGTGTGAGAAGCAGAAAAGGCCTTGACTCTGTGTAAGCACTGCTCAGCAATAACGAAACCATCCCTGTATTATCATAGAATCATAGAATCATAGAATCATACAGGTTGGAAAAGACCTCTAAGATCATCGTGTCCAACCGTCAACCCAACACCACCATGCCCACTACACCATGTCCCTAAGGGCCTCATCTACACGTCTTTTAAATACCTCCAGGGATGGTGACTCCACCACTTCCCCGGGCAGCCTCTTCCAAGGCCTGACCACTCTTTCAGTAAAGAAATTTCTCCTAATGTTCAATCTAAACCTCCCTTGGTGCAACTTGAGGCCATTTCCTCTTGTCCTATCGCTAGTTACTTGGCAGAAGAGACCAACACCCACCTCGCTACAACCTCCTTTCAGGTAGTTATAGAGCGCGATGAGGTCTCCCCTCAGCCTCCTCTTCTCCAGGCTAAACAACCCCAGTTCCCTCAGCCGCTCCTCATAAGACTTGTGCTCCAGGCCCTTCACCAGCTTCGTTGCCCTCCTCTGGACACGCTCCAGCACCTCCATGTCCTTCTTGTAGTGATGGGCCCAAAACTGAACACAGTATTCGAGGTGCGGCCTCACCAGTGCCGAGTACAGGGGCACGATCACCTCCTGACTCCTGCTGGCCACACTATTTCTGATACAGGCCAGGATGCCGTTGGCCTTCTTGGCCACCTGAGCACACTGCCAGCTCATGTTCAGCCGGCTGTCAATCAGCACCCCCAGGTCCTTTTCCTCTGGGCAGCTTTCCAGCCACTCTTCCCCAAGCCTGTAGCGTTGCCTGGGGTTGTTGTGGCCCAAGTGCAGGACCCGGCACTTGGCCTTGTTGAACCTCATACAGTTGGCCTCGGCCCATCGATCCAGCCTATCCAGGTCCCTCTGCAGAGCCTTCCTACCCTCCAGCAGATCAACACTCCTGCCCAACTTGGTGTCGTCTGCAAACTTACTGAGGGAGCACTCGATCCCCTCGTCCAGATCGTTGATAAAGATATTGAACAAGACTGGCCCCAGCACTGAGCCCTGGGGAACACCGCACGTGACCGGCCGCCAACTGGATTTAACTCCGTTGACCACAACTCTCTGGGCTCAGCCATCCAGCCAGTTTTTTACCCAGCGAAGAGTGTACCTGTCTAGGCCGTGAGCCGCCAGCTTCTCTAGGAGAATGCTGTGGGAGACAGTGTCAAAGGCCTTACTGAAGTCCAAGTAGACCACATCCACTGCCTTTCCCTCATCCACTAGGCGGGTCACCTGGTCATAGAAGGAGATCAGGTTGGTCAAGCAGGACCTGCCTTCCATGAACCCGTGCTGGCTGGGCCTGATCCCCTGGTTGTCCCAGACATGGCTCGTGAGCACCCTCAAAACCAACCGCTCCATGATCTTCCCCGGCACCGAGGTCAGACTGACTGGTCTGTAGTTCCCCGGATCCTCCCTCCGGCCCTTCTTGTAGATGGGCGTCACATTGGCGAGCCTCCAGTCGTCCGGGACCTCCCCAGTTAACCAGGACTGCTGGTAAATGATGGAGAGCGGCTCGGCAAGCTCCTCCGCCAGCTCCCTCAGTACCCTCGGGTGGATCCCATCCGGCCCCATAGACTTGTGAACGTCCAGGTGGCATAGCAGGTCATTAACTTCATCCTCTTGAATTATGGGGGGTTTATCCTGCTCGTCGTCCATGTCTTCCAGCTCAGGGGGCTGAGTACCCTGAGGATAACTGCTCTGACTACTAAAGACTGAGGCAAAGAAGGCGTTGAGTACCTCAGCCTTTTCCTCGTCCTTGGTGGCAACGTTCCCCCCCGCATCCAATAGAGGATGGAGATTCTCCTTGGCTCTCCTTTTGTCATTAATATACTTGTAAAAGCATTTTTTGTTGTCTCTCACGACAGTGGCCAGGTTGAGTTCTAGCTGGACTTTTGCCTTTCTAATTTCCTCTCTGCACGACCTAACGCGATCCCTGTACTCTTCCTGAGTTGCCTGCCCCTTTTTCCACAAGTGATAAACTCTCCTTTTTTCCCTGAGTCCCAGCCAGAGCTCCCCGTTCAGCCAGGCCGGTCGCCTTCCCCGCCCATTCTTCTTGCGGCACATGGGGACAGCCCGCTCCTGCGCCTTTAAGACTTCCTTCTTGAAGAACGTCCAGCCTTCCTGGACCCCTTTGCCCTTCAGGACCGTCTCCCAAGGGACCCTCTTGACCAGTGTCCTGAGCAGGCCAAAGTCCGCCCTCCGGAAGTCCATGGTAGCGGTCTTGCTGGCCCCCCTCCTTACTTCACCAAGTATCGAAAATTCTACCATTTCATGGTCGCTAAGCCCAAGCCGGCCTCCGACCACCACATCTCCCACCAGTCCTTCTTTGTTCGTGAACAGCAGGTCAAGCGAGGCATCTCCCCTGGTGGGCTCGCTTACCAGCTGCGTCAGGAAGTTATCCTCCACACACTCCAGGAACCTACTCGACTGTTTCCTCTCTGCCGTGTGGTATTTCCAGCAGACATCTGGAAAGTTGAAGTCCCCCACGAGAACAAGGGCTAGCGACTGGGAGACTTCTGCCAGCCTCTGGTAGAATATTTCATCTGCCTCCTCGTCCTGGCTAGGTGGTCTATAACAGACTCCCAGCAGGATATCTGCCTTGTTGGCCTTCCCCCTCATCCTTACCCACAAGCACTCGACCTCGTCATCACTACCATCGAGCTCTAGACAGTCGAAGCACTCCCTAACATACAGGGCTACCCCACCGCCTCTCCTTCCTCGCCTGTCCCTTCTGAAGAGCTTATAGCCATCCATTGCAGCACTCCAATCGTGCGACGCATCCCACCGTGTTTCCGTGATGGCGACTAAGTCATAGCTACTCCGCTGCACAATGGCTTCCAGCTCCTCCTGTTTGCCGCCCATGCTGCGTGCATTGGTATAGATGCACTTCAGCTGGGCTGCCGATTTCTCCCCTGACAATGGCGTGCGGTCCCTAGGCTCTTCTCTAGAGAGCCTGGTTTTATCCCCGTCCCCCTTCGAATCTAGTTTAAAGCCCTCTCGATGAGCCCGGCCAACTCACACGCGAGAATCCTTTTCCCCCTGTGAGACAGCTGAACTCCGTCCGTCGCCAGCAGGCCTGGTGCCGTGTAAACCTCCCCGTGGTCAAAGAAGCCAAAATTCTGTCGATGGCACCAGCCCCTGAGCCACGTGTTGATCCGATGAGTTTTCCTGATCCTTTCGGTGTTCCGCCCCGCCACTAAAGGGATCGAGGAAAACACTACCTGTGCTCCCGATCCTCCCACCAGTCGCCCCAGCGCCCTGAAGTCCTTTTTGATCCCTTCGGGACTTCTCTCTGCAACCTCCTCACTGCCAGCCTGTATAATCAGTAGTGGGTAGTAATCGGAGGCCTGCACGAGACTAGGGAGTTTCCTAGTAATGTCCTTCACCCGGGCCCCAGGGAGGCAGCAGACTTCCCTGTGGGATGGGTCCGGCTGACAAATTGGGCCCTCGGTCCCCCTCAGAAGGGAATCACCAATGACAATTACCCTCCTTTTTTTCTTAGCGGAGGCAGTCGTAATTTGTGGGGCTGACTGCCTCGCCTCGGGCAACCCCCTGGATGGGCCTTCATCTTCGTCCTCGTTCGTCTGGCCCTCAAGTTCCAGAGCCCCGTATCTGTTGTGTAGGGGCAGCTGGGAAGGTTGAGGCGAGGAAGGCCGGCCGGGGGTTCGCCTGGCACCCGGAGCAGGGACCTGTGTCCATTCCCCCCCGTCGCCTGGGTCTCCTCCTTCTGCCTGGTGGCAAGAGGGCAGGGGTTCTTCCGCTTCTTGCGGAGCCTCCGTGTGCTGCCCTTGCCTCAGGGACGGCAGGGTGCGGCTCCACCAATCTATCTCTCTCTCGCACTCCCTGATGCTCCTTAGCCTCTCCACTTCCTCCTTCAGCTCTGCCACCAGGCTGAGCAGATCATCCACCTGGTCGCAACGCACACAGGCATCGTCTCTGCTGCCCTCCTGTACAAGGGACAGGCTCAGGCACTCCCTGCAGCCGGAGACCTGGACAGATGTGTGTTTGCGTAGGGGCTCCGTCTGGGTCGCCACGTTTCTCCTGGGGATGGCTTTCGGCCGAGTGGATACCATGGCCAGGTCCTCTTCTGGGAGGGCGACGACCACGAGTTGAGCTAGCCTCTGGAGCCTGGAGGGGGGCTGCGCCCTGCCCTGTGCCAACTGCCGCGCAAACTGACGCGCCGCGCTCCTGGTTGCTCGCGCTCCCTGGGGGCTGCTCTTGTATCTGAGGGGGTTTGGCCGCTGTCCCTCCTGGCCCCGCCCACGCTGAGTCAGAGCTGCCGCTCGTCAGGAGCTCGCTCCTCCGGCTCGGGGGAGGGGGGCTGGGGCACCCTCTCGCTCCCTGCGCTGTTGCCTTCGCGGTTTTCGCCGCGGTTTCGCCGCTTCAGGAAGGGTCCCCCGGCGCGATCCTCCGCTCCGGAGCCCTTCGCCTCGGTGGCTTCGAAGGCGTTTTCAGTGAAAACACTGTTTTCATCACAAATCCAAAGCATAGTCCCATACTAGCTAATATGAAGAAAATTAACTCTATCCCAGCCAAAACCAGCTCAGGTTTGTATTTATTTTGGTGCTTGGGGCTTTTGAGAAGAGGGGCATGGTGGGAGATGTCCCGGCCAGCCCATCCCACTGTGCCACAAGGCTGACGGCGTTACTGCCCGGAGTGGTCGGGCTCACAGAGTGACCTCGGGCCAAGGCGAACACTGTAGGCAGCATCTGTCGGGCACTCCCTTGCAGTGCACCTTCAGTATTCATCTCCTGCGTACCTGCATCAGCCCGTCTTCTCTTCACCTTGCACTGAAGGCAAGAGGTCTTTCCTTTTCAAATGATCCAGTCTGCTCCCCCCGGCACGAGAAGATGCTCCTTGTGCCCGCGAGGATGTCCTGGAGGGAAACGGTCTTCTCTCAGCCACTAGTGCTATGATATGAAAATGCTATTTAAACACTGTGTAGAGAATAAAGCACCAGCAGGGATGAAGGTGCACGTTGTAGCGGTCGTTTAACCATCATGTTAACAACACTGAGTTTGTCAGGTTTATGGTACGATGCCAGGGAAGGCTGCACAGGCTGTTTCGGGTCCCTCCACGAGGATCCAGCCCTCCTCATATTTCCTAGGCATCGTCAGGCATTACAGTAATGAGACATTTATACTGTAATACCTTAAATGTGCTAATGGTAAAGGAAAAGCAAGAAATGTGACACTGAGAATTGTCAATAAACAGTAGCCTGAGCTGTTCAGAAAGGGGTTTTGCCTACAAAAAAGTGAAATTGTGAGCGAAATGCCAAAAGTCCATGGCAGAGCAATAGGAAGAGATGGATTCCCACAAGCAAACAAGCATGTGGCCGGTAACAAGCACATCTTAAAACTGACACCCGGCAGGATGCTTGCCTTCATCACAGCTCACGGAAATAAGGCAGACAGAGCAAAAACGAATTGCCAGAAGAAAACAAACATTTGTAAGTGAGTTGAAAAGACCCTGCAGCAGCAGACGAAACCACTGAATGCCACGACTGGGTTGGTGCACAGGATGGTCCTTGCAGGACGATCCACAAGGAGGGGAAACCTGGTGAAATGAGGCAAACTGAGGGGCATTCATAAAGAAAACCAGCATCTGATGCAAGGAAAAGCTCTGATCCCATACTGGTGAGCTCTTATAGAGTGCCTGCAAAGGCAGGCTGGAAAGGTCTGAAGCCGATAATCCTCCGTGTGTGCCTTTGAGGAGTGATGTTAGCCCTAGACAACAGCACTACTTGTATATATCCTACTCCATCTTCTGGGTAAATTGGTCAGTAACCCTGATTCTGATCTCACTCTAGTCTCGCTTTGTTTTGCTTCTGAGCCCAAACTTTGAGCCCATTTGGATGCTTCGAACGCCGAAGCTGCTCCAGCGATCGCAGCATGTTTGCCCTGAATTGCTGCCTGTAACTAGAACTGCTCCACCAGAGTCATCCCCGGTTTGCACTGGTTTTAGGAAGGGGTGTAGTAGTATAAATTCAATATGTGCTTGCAGGCACTATTGTCTAAAAACAAAACCCTGTTTCAATTGTGATGCCTAATTAGTACAAGGGTAATTACACAATACTGCAAGTCAACAAGAAAAAAAAAGAAAAAAAAAGAGATCTTCGGTTTTGCACCGATAATACCAAAAATGACAGCTAGAAGCATCACTTGCTACTTTGCAAAGACCTCAATAGAACAGTAAAATTAGACAGATTCCTACAATTTGTAGGAGAAAAAGCGAGCACCACAGAAGAATGGAACTTCTCCTTTTAAATGAAGCGAAATAGCCAAGAACAAAGCAATTCCCCAAGACAAAGCACAATATAATGTGAAAGGTTTTAATGTGCTTTTGTATGGGACACCTGACTGTCCATAACCCCCCCAGTTACATGTTGATAATAACTTCTAGCTTTACAAATGGATATGACAGGTATTTTCTCAGGTATTTACTCACTGAAGAAATACACCCACTTCTGAAGGAGAGCATGGTGGCGGGTTGGGAGCACACCCCAGCACACCCCACAGTTCAAACCACAACAAGAATACTGGGTCCATTTTGAACTTTATGGAGAATTTCTTTGCAACTATAAATATTTCCCTCCTGTAAAAAAAAAAAAAGTAAAATAACATTATGCAGCAGGCCAAAAGCCTAAAATCGATATGCTCCATTTCTTTACATGGAAATATTTATTTCTTAATAGGTAAAGTGAGAATAAAGCTTATCAAGGAATAAAAAAATATATTTTTCCAGGTGAAGCACATACCTTCACTACCAGCTGTACTCCAGGCCAAAGTCATATGGCTTAGTTTCTCTGATTAAGGGGCTAAACCAGCTAAAGCTGTTTTTTTTTTCCCAAACAACATACGCTGGTGGCAGATACCAAGCATTCTAGTGACACCATATAAATAACAGCTCATTCCAGTAATATTTGTCTGCTTAGCGAATTGTTTCAGGATTTACTCCATCCACCCTACCCTACAAGAAATAACCTGCAGATGTGTGTGTCTAAAAATAATCCTTGGCATTGGGGCCATGGTACAGCATCACTACATAATTCAGCAAACTTTCATTCTGTGTTGTTTTAAAAATTAATCTTTTCTGTATGCTGGAAGCAGTTCATGGAGACAGATTCTGTCCTAACAGAGACTGCTCTGTATATAGCAAGTATTTTGCTATCATCTCTGCGGACAATAAACATGGATCTGGCTTGTGAACATGTTATGTTAAGAATTATTTCTTTCCTTGTCCAATTCATTGTCCATATACTTAATAAGCAGTTTCAGCTTTTACAAGGTCTTCTCTGGGAACAATAAAAGAGAGTGGAAAAAGGAGAGAAACATCTGGATCAGTGAAACACTCCGGAAATAATATTTTTTCATGTCTTTATAGAGATTTCCAAGGGCTTACATTAAGAAATTAATTCCATTGCTACTATTGATGTTGTAAATATATTAGAAGCACAATTTTAACTTGGTCTTGTTGCTTAGATAGTGATCAGAGCTGGTCAACTCTTTTGTTTGAAAATACTGCCATGCCAAACAGCATTGTTGGTATTTCATTCAAGATTTACTACTTTTCTCAGGTTTTCTCCTTTTAAAATTTAATTGTGAAAATGGAGGGAAGAGGGGAGAGAAAACACTGGGAGGAGACCAAAGCTGCAATTCAATTGCAATTTAGCAAAGCACTTCTTTTTTCTTTTTTTTTTTTTTGTTTGCTTCCCATTTCTTTAATCTTTTTTATAGAATATCTGCTATGGATACTTTTTTATTTGGTTACCTACAGTTTTGTACACTTATCAAGAAACTGGAGCTAAGATGCTCAGGGGCTGGAGCATATCACATTCGAGAAGAGCCCCAGGGAGCTGTGTTTGCTCAGTCTGGAGAAGAGGGAGCTAAAGGGCAAATTTAATTGGCGTCTCCAACTACCTAATGAGGAGTTACAGAGAAGACAAAGCCAGACCTTCGTCAGAGGTGCACAGCAAAAGGACATGAGACAAGAGCCATGAGTTGCAGCAGGGACAAAAAAAACTGGCTGGACGGCCGAGCCCAGAGAGTTGTGGTCAACGGAGTTAAATCCAGTTGGCGGCCGGTCACGAGCGGTGTTCCCCAGGGCTCAGTACTGGGGCCAGTCTTGTTCAATATCTTTATCAACGATCTGGACGAGGGGATCGAGTGCTCCCTCAGTAAGTTTGCAGATGACACCAAGTTGGGCGGGAGTGTTGATCTGCTCGAGGGTAGGAAGGCTCTGCAGAGGGACCTGGACAGGCTGGATCGATGGGCCGAGGCCAACTGTATGAGGTTCAACAAGGCCAAGTGCCGGGTCCTGCACTTGGGCCACAACAACCCCAGGCAACGCTACAGGCTTGGGGAAGAGTGGCTGGAAAGCTGCCCAGAGGAAAAGGACCTGGGGGTGCTGGTTGACAGCCGGCTGAACATGAGCCAGCAGTGTGCCCAGGTGGCCAAGAAGGCCAACGGCATCCTGGCCTGTATCAGAAATAGTGTGGCCAGCAGGAGTCAGGAGGTGATCGTGCCCCTGTACTCGGCACTGGTGAGGCCGCACCTCGAATACTGTGTTCAGTTTTGGGCCCATCACTACAAGAAGGACATGGAGGTGCTGGAGCGTGTCCAGAGGAGGGCAACGAAGCTGGTGAAGGGCCTGGAGCACAAGCCTTATGAGGAGCGGCTGAGGGAACTGGGGTTGTTTAGCCTGGAGAAGAGGAGGCTGAGGGGAGACCTCATCGCGCTCTACAACTACCTGGAAGGAGGTTGTAGCGAGGTGGGTGTTGGTCTCTTCTGCCAAGTAACTAGTGATAGGACAAGAGGAAATGGCCTCAAGTTGCACCAAGGGAGGTTTAGATTGAACATTAGGAGAAATTTCTTTACTGAAAGAGTGGTCAGGCCTTGGAAGAGGCTGCCCAGGGAAGTGGTGGAGTCACCATCCCTGGAGGTACTTAAAAGACGTGTAGATGAGGCCCTTAGGGACATGGTGTAGTGGGCATGGTGTGTTGGGTTGACGGTTGGACACAATGATCTTAGAGGTCTTTTCCAACCTGTATGATTCTATGATTCTTCTACGATTCTATGACATTTTAAGTAGATATAAGGGGGAAAACGCACAGAGAAGTGATTAAGCACTGGAAGAGGGTTCCAGAGAAGTGGGGCAATCTCCATCCTTGAAGACATTCAAAACTCATCTGGGTCAGTCTCTGAGCAGTTAGCCCTGCTGTTAGATGCACTCGGATCAGATGATTTCCAAAGGTCCCTTGGAACCAAAATTATGCTGTGAATCTATTTTTGTAAAATTATAGGGTTTTTTCCTAGGATTTATTTCTGCTGCTTAGAGGATGGCTGAAACCTTGACTTGAAAAATTCCTTTGGCTGCGCTGAAGTAGGGTCATGCTCCTGTGACTCTAAGCCAGTACTGGAAGGATAAAAATCCTTAGGCATAAGTGGCTGTTAAGCACCCTTATGTGATTCATAATTGTCGTGGTTTAACCCCAGCCAGCAAAAATAAACTCCAAGCAGCCGCTCGATCACCCCCCACTCCGGTGGGATGGGGGAGAGAATCAAGAGGGCACAAGTAGGAAAGCTCCCAGGTTGAGATAAAAACAGTTTAATAATTGAAATAAAACTAAGTAGAACAGTAATAATAACAATGAGAACAACAACAATAACAGAATACACAAAGCAGGCGATGCACAATGCAACTGCTCGAAGCCACCGAGGCGAAGGGCTCCGGAGCGGAGGATCGCGCCGGGTGACCCTTCCTGAAGCGGCGAAATCACGGCGAAAACCGCGAAGGCAACAGCGCAGGGGAGCGAGAGGGTGCCCCAGCCCCCCTCCCCCGAGTCGGCGGAGCGAGCTCCTGACGAGCGGCAGCTCTGACTCAGCGTGGGCGGGGCCAGGAGGGACAGCGGCAGTTTAAAACCCAGGGCACCCGCCACTTCGTTTCATTCGAAGCCACCGAGGCGAAGGGCTCCGGAGCGGAGGATCGCGCCGGGGGACCCTTCCTGAAGCGGCGAAACAGCGGCGAAAACCGCGAAGGCAACAGCGCAGGGGAGCGAGAGGGTGCCCCAGCCCCCCTCCCCCGAGCCGGAGGAGCGAGCTCCTGACGAGCGGCAGCTCTGACTCAGCGTGGGCGGGGCCATGAGGGACGGCGGCCGAACCCCCTCAGGTACAAGAGCAGCCCCCAGGGAGCGCGAGCGACCCGGAGCGCGGCGACCAGGGCGGGCAAACAGGGCGTGGCGCGGCAGTTCGCGCCGGCAGGGCGTGCGAGCAGGGCGCAGCCCCCCTCCAGGCTCCAGAGGCCAGCTCAGCTCGTGGTCGTTGCCCTCCCAGAAGAGGACCTGGCCATGGTATCCACTCGGCCGAAAGCCATCGCCAGGAGAAACGTGGTGACCCAGATGGAGCCCCTACGCAAACACACATCTGTCCAGGCCTCCGGCTGCAGGGAGTGCCTGAGGCTGTCCCTTGTACAGGAGGGCAGCAGAGACGACGCCTGTGTGCGTTGCGACCAGGTGGATGATCTGCTCAGCCTGGTGGCAGAGCTGAAGGAGGAAGTGGAGAGGCTAAGGAGCATCAGGGAGTGCGAGAGAGAGATAGATTGGTGGAGCCGCACCCTGCCGTCCCTGAGGCAAGGGCAGCACACGGAGGCTCCGCAAGAAACGGAGGAACCCCTGCCCTCTTGCCACCAGGCAGAAGGAGGAGACCCAGGCGACGGAGGGGAATGGACACAGGTCCCTGCTCCGGGTGCCAGGCGAACCCCCGGCCGGCCTTCCTCGCCTCAACCTTCCCAGCTGCCCCTACACAACAGATATGGGGCTCTGGAACTTGAGGGCCAGACGAACGAGGACGAAGATGAAGGCCCATCCAGGGGGTTGCCCGAGGCGAGGCAGCCAGCCCCACAAATTACGACTGCCTCCGCTAAGAAAAAAAGGAGGGTAATTGTCATTGGTGATTCCCTTCTGAGGGGGACCGAGGGCCCAATTTGTCAGCCGGACCCATCCCACAGGGAAGTCTGCTGCCTCCCTGGGGCCCGGGTGAAGGACATTACTAGGAAACTCCCTAGTCTCGTGCAGGCCTCCGATTACTACCCACTACTGGTTATACAGGCTGGCAGTGAGGAGGTTGCAGGGAGAAGTCCCGAAGGGATCAAAAGGGACTTCAGGGCGCTGGGGCGACTGGTGGGAGGATCGGGAGCACAGGTAGTGTTTTCCTCGATCCCTTTAGTGGCAGGGCAGAACACCGAAAGGAACAGGAAAACTCATCGGATCAACACGTGGCTCAGGGGCTGGTGCCATCGACAGAATTTTGGCTTCTTTGACCACGGGGAGGTTTACATGGCACTGGGCCTGCTGGCGACGGACGGAGTTCAGCTGTCTCGCAGGGGGAAAAGGATTCTCGCGTGTGAGTTGGCCGGGCTCATCGAGAGGGCTTTAAACTAGATTCGAAGGGGGACGGGGATAAAACCAGGCTCTCTAGAGAAGAGCCTAGGGACCGCACGCCAATGCCGGGGGAGAAATCGGCAGCCCAGCTGAAGTGCATCTATACCAATGCACGCAGCATGGGCGGCAAACAGGAGGAGCTGGAAGCCATTGTGCAGCGGGGTAGCTATGACTTAGTCGCCATCACGGAATCATGGTGGGATGAGTCGCACGATTGGAGTGCTGCAATGGACGGCTATAAGCTTTTCAGAAGGGACAGGCGAGGAAGGAGAGGCGGTGGAGTAGCCCTGTATGTTAGGGAATGCTTCGACTGTCTAGAGCTCGATGGTAGTGATGATGAGGTCGAGTGCTTGTGGGTAAGGATGAGGGGGAAGGCCAACAAGGCAGATATCCTGCTTGGGGTCTGTTATAGACCACCTAGCCAGGAAGAGGAGGCAGACAAAATATTCTACCAGAGGCTGGCAGAAGTCTCCCAGTCGCTAGCCCTTGTTCTCGTGGGGGACTTCAACTTTCCGGATGTCTGCTGGAAATACCACATGGCAGAGAGGAAACAGTCGAGGAGGTTCCTGGAGTGTGTGGAGGATAACTTCCTGACGCAGCTGGTAAGCGAGCCCACCAGGGGAGATGCCTCGCTTGACCTGCTGTTCACGAACAGAGAAGGGCTGGTGGGAGATGTGGTGGTCGGAGGCCGGCTTGGGCTTAGCGACCATGAAATGGTAGAATTTTCGATACTTGGTGAAGTAAGGAGGGGGGCCAGCAAAACTGCTACCATGGACTTCCGGCGGGCGGACTTTGGCCTGCTCAGGACACTGGTCGAGAGGGTCCCTTGGGAGACGGTCCTGAAGGGCAAAGGGGTCCAGGAAGGCTGGACGTTCTTCAAGAAGGAAGTCTTAAAGGCGCAGGAGCGGGCTGTCCCCATGTGTCGAAAGAAGAACGGGCGGGGAAGGCGACCGGCCTGGCTGAACGGGGAGCTCTGGCTGGGACTCAGGGAAAAAAGGAGAGTTTATCACTTGTGGAGGAAGGGTCAGGCAACTCAAGCAGAGTACAGGGATCGCGTTAGGTCGTGCGGAGAGGAAATTAGAAAGGCAAAAGCCCGGCTAGAACTCAACCTGGCCACTGTCGTGAGAGACAACAAAAAATGCTTTTATAAGTATGTTAATGACAAAAGGAGAGCCAAGGAGAATCTCCATCCTCTATTGGATGCGGGGGGGAACGTTGCCACCGAGGACGAGGAAAAGGCTGAGGTACTCAACGCCTTCTTTGCCTCAGTCTTTAGTAGTCAGAGTGGTTATCCTCAGGGTACTCAGCCCCCTGAGCTGGAAGACAGGGACGACGAGCAGGATAAACCCCCCATAATTCAAGAGGATGAAGTTAATGACCTGCTATGCCACCTGGACGTTCACAAGTCTATGGGGCCGGATGGGATCCACCCGAGGGTACTGAGGGAGCTGGCGGAGGAGCTTGCCGAGCCGCTCTCCATCATTTACCAGCAGTCCTGGTTAACTGGGGAGGTCCCGGACGACTGGAGGCTCGCCAATGTGACGCCCATCTACAAGAAGGGCCGGAGGGAGGATCCGGGGAACTACAGACCAGTCAGTCTGACCTCGGTGCCGGGGAAGATCATGGAGCGGTTGGTTTTGAGGGCGCTCACGAGCCATGTCTGGGACAACCAGGGGATCAGGCCCAGCCAGCACGGGTTCATGGAAGGCAGGTCCTGCTTGACCAACCTGATCTCCTTCTATGACCAGGTGACCCACCTAGTGGATGAGGGAAAGGCTGTGGATGTGGTCTACTTGGACTTCAGTAAGGCCTTTGACACTGTCTCCCACAGCATTCTCCTAGAGAAGCTGGCGGCTCACGGCCTAGACAGGTGCACTCTTCGCTGGGTAAAAAACTGGCTGGACGGCCGAGCCCAGAGAGTTGTGGTGAACGGAGTTAAATCCAGTTGGCGGCCGGTCACGTGCGGTGTTCCCCAGGGCTCAGTGCTGGGGCCAGTCTTGTTCAATATCTTCATCAATGATCTGGACGAGGGGATCGAGTGCTCCCTCAGTAAGTTTGCAGACGACACCAAGCTGGGCGGGAGTGTTGATCTGCTGGAGGGTAGGAAGGCTCTGCAGAGGGACCTGGACAGGCTGGATCGATGGGCCGAGGCCAACTGTATGAGATTCAACAAGGCCAAGTGCCGGGTCCTGCACTTGGGCCACAACAACCCCAGGCAACGCTACAGGCTTGGGGAAGAGTGGCTGGAAAGCTGCCCAGAGGAAAAGGACCTGGGGGTACTGGTCGACAGCCGGCTGAACATGAGCCGGCAGTGTGCTCAGGTGGCCAAGAAGGCCAACGGCATCCTGGCCTGTATCAGAAATAGTGTGGCCAGCAGGAGTAGGGAGGTGATCGTGCCCCTGTACTCGGCCCTGGTGAGGCCGCACCTCGAATACTGTGTTCAGTTTTGGGCCCCTCACTACAAGAAGGACATGGAGGTGCTGGAGCGTGTCCAGAGGAGGGCAACGAAGCTGGTGAAGGGCCTGGAGCACAAGTCTTATGAGGAGCGGCTGAGGGAACTGGGGTTGTTTAGCCTGGAGAAGAGGAGGCTGAGGGGAGACCTCATCGCGCTCTACAACTACCTGAAAGGAGGTTGTAGTGAGGTGGGCGTTGGTCTCTTCTGCCAAGTAACTAGCGATAGGACAAGAGGAAATGGCCTCAAGTTGCGCCAAGGGAGCTTTAGATTGAACATTAGGAAAAATTTCTTTACTGAAAGAGTGGTCAGGCCTTGGAAGAGGCTGCCCAGGGAAGTGGTGGAGTCACCATCCCTGGAGGTATTTAAAAGACGTGTAGATGAGGCCCTTAGGGACATGGTGTAGTGGGCACGGTGGTGTTGGGTTGACGGTTGGACACGATGATCTTAGAGGTCTTTTCCAACCTGTATGATTCTATGATTCTATGCTCACCGACCACCACTGACCGCGTGTCACGAACAGGGGGCGAGCCCCCCCACACCCCTGGTTTTTATACTGAGCATGATGTCACATGGTATAGAATACCCCATTGGCCAGCTGGGTCCAACACCCCGGCTGTGCTCCCCCCTCCCGGTGCAAGCATCACCCAGCAACAGCCAAAGCATCAATGGGCCGTCAACGCTCCTTTCACACCGAACCCAAAACACAGCACACTCCCCAAGCTACTGGGAAGAAAGTTAACTCTGTCCCAGCCGGAACCAGGACAGTATACACCCCTTATTCTATACCATCTACATCATGCCCAGGTCTCACATTTTCCCATACATTCCAATTAGTCACCACTACTTTTCCTGCCTTTTGATATATACACACAGAGGGATATCATTCCCTTAGTCCATGGGCCATCCCTCTAAAACATCCGTTGAGTTCATTTAGTCCATGACTTCAGGTTCCATCTGTCATAACAGTCTTGCAGGGCAGGAGAGATGGTGTGTGGTGTTGGACTCTTGCATGCGGAGGCCAGTTCTGGGCGCTCGTCCGGTTCTATCATTGTTGCACTTTGCTCAGTTTCGTTGGAGTTCATCCTACATTAATCTGGGTGATTCTTACTGTAATACTGTTAATATGGCATATGGTAACCATAGAAGTGATGACATACAGTACTATATAATAAGTAACATCATACAGTCCAGTTCATTGGCTATTTTCACCCAAAATCAAATTCCCTTGAGGTACACACCGGACTTCCCCATCCTTTCTCATCACCCACCAAGTGCATCCAGGTCCCTGAGCGAAAGCAATCCCACGGATGGGTTTTCCCTTGCCAGAGGCAGGAGTAACCCAGACCGTCTTCCCCAGCATATTTCTCATATGCACGACAGGGACTTTATCCCCCTCTACAGTACGTAAGGGTTTGGATTGGGCAGGGCCAGCTCGAGTGACAGATCCCCTAGTGTTGACTAACCAGGTGGCCTTTGCTAAATGTGTGTCCCAATGCTTGAATGTCCCACCACCCATTGCCCTCAGTGTTGTCTTTAACAGCCCATTGTATCGTTCAAAATTGCTGGAGGCTGGTGCATGATAGGGGATGTGATAGACCCACTCAATGCCATGCTCTTTGGCCCAGGTGTCTATGAGGGTGTTTCGGAAATGAGTCCCGTTGTCTGACTCAATTCTTTCTGGGGTGCCATGTCGCCATAGGACTTGCTTTTCAAGGCCCAGGATGGTGTTCTGGGCGGTGCCATGGGGCACAGGATATGTTTCCAGCCCTCCTGTGGTTACTTCCACCATGGTGAGCACATAGCGCTTGCCTTGGTGGGTTTGTGGGAGTGTGACATAATCAATCTGCCAGGCCTCCCCATATTTACACTTCAACCATCGTCCTCCATACCAGAGAGGCTTTACTCGCTTGGCTTGCTTGATTGCAGCGCATGTTTCACATTCGTGGATAACCTGTGCAATAGTGTCCATGGTCAAGTCCACCCCTCAATCACGAGCCCATCTATATGTTGCATCTCTTCCTTGGTAGCCTGTGGTGTCATGGGCCCACAGAGCTATAAATAATTCACCTTTATGTTGCCAGTCCAGATCTACCTGAGCTACTTCAATCTTGGCAGCCTGATCCACCTGCTGGTTATTTTGATGTTCCTCAGTGGCCCGACTCTTGGGTACATGAGCATCTACGTGACGTACTTTTACAGTCAGGTTCTCTACCCGAGCAGCAATATCTTTCCCCAATGTGGCAGCCCAGATGGGTTTACCTCTGCGCTGCCAGTTGTTCTGCTTCCACTGCTGCAACAACCCCCACAGGGCATTTGCCACCATCCATGAGTCAGTATAGAGATAAAGTACTGGCCACTTTTCTCGTTCGACAATGTCCAAGGCCAGCTGGATGGCTTTCACATCTGCAAACTGGCTCGATTCACCTTCTCCTTCAGCAGTTTCTGCAACTTGTCCTATAGGACTCCATACAGCAGCCTTCCATCTCCGATGTTTTCCCACAAGGTGACAGGACCCATCAGTGAACAGGGCATATTGCTTCTCGTTTCCTGGTAGTTTGTTATATGGTGGGGCCTCTTCAGCACGTGTCACCTCCTCCTCTGGGGATATTCCGAAATCTTTGCCTTCTGGCCAGTTCGTGATCACCTCCAAGATTCCTGGGTGACTGGGGTTTCCTATTTGGTCCCGTTGTGTGATCAGGGCGACCCACTTACTCCACGTAGCATCGGTTGCATGATGTGTAGAGGGGACGGTCCCTTTGAACATCCAGCCCAGCACCGGCAGTCGGGGTGCCAGGAGGAGCTGTGCTTCAGTACCAACCACTTCCGAAGCGGCTTGAATCCCTTCATATGCTGCCAATATCTCCTTCTCAGTTGGAGTGTAGCGGGCCTCGGATCCTCTGTATCCCCGACTCCAGAACCCTAAGGGTCGACCTCGAGTCTCCCCTGGTGCTTTCTGCCAGAGGCTCCAGGTAGGGCCATTCTCCCCGGCTACGGTGTAGAGCACATTCTTTACATCTTGTCCTGCCCGGACTGGCCCAAGGGCTACTGCCTGAACTATCTCCTGTTTAATTTGTTCAAAGGCTTGTTGTTGCTCAGGGCCCCATTTGAAGTCGTTCTTCTTCCTGGTCACGTGATAGAGAGGGCTTACGATCTGACTGTAATTTGGAATATGCATTCTCCAAAAACCCACAACGCCTAAGAAAGCTTGCGTTTCCTTTTTGTTAGTTGGTGGGACATGGCTGTTATTTTATTGATCACATCCGTTGGGATCTGACGACGTCCATCTTGCCATTTTATTCCTAAAAACTGGATCTCCTGTGCAGGTTCCTTGACCTTACTTCGTTTTATGGCAAAGCCGGCCTTCAGAAGGATTTGGACTATTCTCTCCCCTTCCTCAAAAACTTCTTCTGCTGTGTTGCCCCATACGATGATGTCATCAATGTATTGCAGGTGTTCCGGAGCCTCACCCTGTTCCAGTGCGGTGTGGATCAGTCCATGGCAAATGGTAGGGCTGTGTTTCCACCCCTGGGGCAGTCGGTTCCAGGTGTACTGGACGCCCCTCCAAGTGAAAGCAAACTGTGGCCTGCGCTCTGCCGCCAAAGGGATTGAGAAGAACGCATTAGCGATATCCATTGTGGCGTACCACTTGGCTGCCTTTGACTCCAGTTCGTATTGGAGTTCTAGCATGTCCGGCACGGCAGCACTCAGTGGTGGCGTGACTTCCTTAAGGCCACGATAGTCTACTGTTAGTCTCCACCCTCCATTGGACTTTCGCACTGGCCATATGGGACTGTTAAAGGGTGAGCGAGTCTTGCTGATCACTCCTTGGCTCTCCAGTCGACGAATCAGCTCATGGATGGGGATCAGAGAGTCTCGGTTGGTGCGGTATTGCTGCCGGTGCACTGTTGTGGTAGCGATTGGTACTTGTTGTTCTTGGACCTTCAACAACCCCACAACAGAAGGATCCACCGAGAGACCAGGCAAGGTAGACAGCTGTTTAATTTCCTCCGTCTCCAGGGCAGCTATACCAAAAGCCCACTGGTACCCTTTTGGGTCCTTGAAATACCCTCTCCTGAGGTAGTCTATGCCAAGGATGCACGGAGCCTCTGGGCCAGTCACAATGGGGTGCTTCTGCCACTCATTCCCGGTTAGACTTACTTTGGCCTCCAACACAGTTAACTCTTGGGATCCCCCTGTCACTCCAGAAATACAAATGGGTTCTGCCCCTTTATAGCCTGATGGCATCAGGGTACACTGCGCACCGGTGTCTACGAGAGCCTTATATTCTTGTGGATCTGATGTGCCAGGCCATCGAATCCACACAGTCCAGTAAACCCGGTTGTCCCTTTCCTCCACCTGGCTGGAGGCAGGGCCCCTCTAGTCCTGGTCATCATATTCGCTATCCACTTCTTGTAAGTATGAGTCAGAAGTCCCTTTGTTAAGGTCGGAAGTGGAATCAGCCCTTCTACTCTGCCTGGGGAACTCACTGGAGACTGGAGCAGCAGTTTTCCTGGAAGAACCCCCTTTTGTGGTTGTTTTCCCTTGCAACTCATGTACCCGTGCCTGTAGGACTGAGGTAGGTTTTCCATCCCACTTCCTCATGTCCTCTCCGTGGTCACGCAGGTAAAACCACAGGGTGCCCCGGGGTGTGTACCCACGATGTCTCCTCTCTTGAGCAGAGGGACGCTTGCTCCTGATGGCTGAGACACTGGCCCGTGCAGGTGGGGAGCAGGACATATCCTCTTTGAGTTGCTGGACCTCCTGAGACAGTTTCTCCACAGCAGAGACACAGGCCCGTAGGGAGGAAGAGAGACTTTCTTCATATTGCCGGAGTTGGCCAGCCAGTTCATCCACTGTTTGTTCCTCTCCATCTCTCCAGGTCATTACTGCCAATGAGTTTGCATGTGACGCTGGTGCGCTCCGTACAAACTTCCGCCATATGGGTCGGGTGCATTTGACTTCATCTGGGTCTTTGGATAACTGCTCGTTGTTCAGGTCATCATAAATCACTTCCAGCACGGCTAATTCTCTCAGGTACTGGATACCTCTCTCCATGGTGGTCCACTTGCCTGGGTGGCATATAACATCTTCCTTGAAGGGATACCTTTCCTTCACTCCTGACAGGAGTCGCCTCCAGAGGCTGAGGACTTGTGCCCCTTGTCCAATTGCTTTGTCAATGCCCCCTTCCCTAGAAAGGGATCCCAGCTGCTTGGCTTCCCTACCCTCTAATTCCAGGCTACTGGCCCCGTTATCCCAGCATCGGAGCAGCCAGGTGACAATGTGCTTGCCTGGACGAGGGCTGAAATCTTTTCGCATATCTCGCAGCTCACCCAGAGATAGGGATTGGGTTGTTACCATCTCACTTACAGGTTCTGCCTCCTCCTCCTCCTGTTCTCGTGATGGCCCTGGTTCATCTTCATCCCTTACTAGACGAGCTGATTTTCTTGTGCATTTTCTTTTTTGTATAGGGGCGACTGATACCGGCATGGGTTGGTTCTCTGTCGCAGGGGGCGGAGTAGCTGCTGTGCCTGCCCT
The DNA here is from genome assembly GCF_964195595.1 of Calonectris borealis. Lineage (NCBI taxonomy): Eukaryota > Metazoa > Chordata > Aves > Procellariiformes > Procellariidae > Calonectris > Calonectris borealis. The sequence continues at coordinate 37,422,792 of NC_134351.1, read as the reverse complement.
GGGGGGTGAGGGAGCTGCTGTGCTTGCCGTGGGGGGTGGAGTAGCCACAGGGCCTGTTGCTTTGTCATCAGCTGCAGAGACGTTTCCTTCCCCTTGGGGATTCTGAGTGGTGTTAAACAGGGCTCAGTAGGCGTGGGCCAGGCCCCAGCACATTGCAGTGATTTGTGTCTCCCTGGAATGGCCAGGGTGACAGCATACTTCTTCCAAATATTCTACTAATTTTTCAGGGTTCTGCACTTGTTCAGGGGTAAAGTTCCAGAACACTGGGGGTGCCCACCGTCCTAGGCATTTGCCCATGCTATCCCACTCGCCCTGCCACTCATAACTATCCAGCCTTGGGGCAGATCTCTGGCTGACATTCTTAAATTGCTTACTAACCTTGGATAAAACCACAACAATATTCCCAAGGAGTACCAATAGATGTATCTTAACTACCCAGGGATGTTCAATGTACTGGCAAGTTATTTTAACAAAGGAGATGACATCATAGAGAAAGGTAGCGAGGGTGCCATTCTCTATTTCCTCCATAAAAAATCTCTCAGAGGAAAAGGTATAATTGCTAATGGTCTCCATGAGGTGGTACCCGAAATACATAAACGGCTTCATTACGAATCCCAAATATGAAATAACCCCCAATGCCAGCGTTTTAGTAACAAATTTCCCAGGCAAAACATCATTAATCACTGCAGAGCACAGCAGACTACAAAACCCAACTCCAATTTTTAACAGGTACAGTAAAAACAAGAGCATGGTGCAGAACAAATTAATATGTTACCAGATATAAATTCCTTAATATGCTCTAGTTAATCTGTTGTTATCTCAACCCTTCGTGCCCCACGTTGGGCGCCAAAAAGGACTGTCGTGGTTTAACCCCAGCCAGCAAAAATAAACTCCACGCAGCTGCTCGCTCACCCCCCCGCCTCTAGTGGGATGGGGGAGAGAATCGGGAGGGCACAAGTAGGAAAGCTCCCGGGTTGAGATAAAAACAGTTTAATAATTGAAAGAAAACTAAGTAGAACAGTAATAATAACAATGAGAACAACAACAATAACAGAATACACAAAGCAGGCAATGCACAACACAACCGCTCACCGCCGACTGTGTGTCACGAACTGGGGGCGAGCCCCACCACACACCTGGTTTTTATACTGAGCATGATGTCACATGGTATAGAATATCCCATTGGCCATCTGGGTCCACCACCCCAGCTGTGCTCCCCCTTCCCGGTGCAAGCATCACCCAGCAACAGCCAAAGCATCAATGGGCCATCAATGCTCCTTTCACACTAAACCCAAAACACAGCACACCCCCCAAGCTACTGGGAAGAAAGTTAACTTTGTCCCAGCCGGAACCAGGACAATAATGTATAAAATTAGATTGCTATGGTTTTTGCACTCTTATAAATCATGTGCTCTGAAGATAGCAGCCTTTTAATACCCCTTGTCTGTAGATGGTATATAGAGAGTGCCCAGGAAATGACTTGTAACCTTTTTCTTGCATTGAAATAGCAAGGTAGTGGCTAATTACTGTGGTTTCCTTTAAAAAGTGTTTATTGTTGAGGAGGGGAGACAGGCTTTTGAACTGTAGCCATTTGATTCATAAGCTTTTTGGCTTTGATAAAAGCAGAAGTTTATTGCCCCTTAATTTTCAGGCACTGAGGTGATTAGAGAAGAACCTTCCAACACAGTGCGACAGCAAAACCTTCGCAAACTCATCTCTCTCTCATTGATAAAATGCTGTCACTGAGGAATTTGTAAGGAGTGGAGGAGTCATGACGTCCAAATTGTGCTTTTATTTTCTTCTGGATAGGTTTTTACCCATCTGCAACACTAACAGTGTCACTGGGCAGTCAGAGCGTTTTAGGCAACATGAATAGCAGCAGTGATGTGCTGCTTGGTTTTGCTTTCATTGCAAGGAGGATGAAAGGGAAAGACCGCTGAGCACTGGATAAAATTTCAGTTTTGGTTCTCCTCTTACTACGAAGAGGCGAATAGTGTGTTCCAGGGACGGGCTTGTGAGATGTACTCTTGTTCAAATTGCCCTGTTAATGCTGGAGAGCAGGTGCAAGATGTCCATCTTGCTCTGGTGACCCTTCATTTCTGTGTTTCCCATTAATCTGGGACAATTCACATAAACCTCCATACCCTGCGCAGTGAGTCTTGTCCTTTCAATACGAGTTTTCCACACCAGAGAGGTAGAGTATCCAAATGTAGCCTTCGTCCTCGCGCTGTCTGTTAGTTTCCAGCTCAGTGCTGGAAACCAAGGTGTCATCTGGACATTATCGGTAGCCAGCATAGAGAATGAGGTGCTCAGAACTGCATCTTTCTTAAATTTTTTTCCATGCTATTTGACTTTCCTAAAAGCTGATGGCTTTGTGTCTGGCTCTCCCCACTTCCAGACTATTTAAATTGGAAGCGTTAGCCTGGCTGGACTTATTTGCTTGCTTTCTTCCCAGAGCTGAATTTCAAGAACCATCACAAATTTCCCTTTTATAACTGAAATCAAATTGCAATTTCTGAAATAAAGCTTTTTAATGTTCCATGTGAAAAGCCTGGGTTAAATATCTGTGTCTGTGTCTAGGGTATGGATGGATGGTGTGCCTGTGGGGGGAATACAGGAGCAGGGGTATGTGTCAAATCTTGAATGCATCAAAACCAGAAAGATGTTTGCAACAGTTTCCAATTAAAAATGTCAGCCAGAATTGATTAAGTTTATGCCATGAGTGATTGTCTAAAGCTATTCTTCCTAGAAGTGCAACTGTAGCACATCGTCAGAGCTAAGTATGTGCTTATGCATCATCCTGAACGTGTTCATGGCAAAGCTGCCGGGGATTTCTGCAGAATCAGGATCAGGTCCTTATGCAGCAGCTCACCTCTAAGTGAACAGAGACCAAGTTATTAGCTTGTCTCTGAAGGTTAATTGTGATTTATGTCCTGTTTGGAGAACTAGCTTTAGAAATCTGACTTCCTTGCGTAGTTTCTGTGATGTGTTTTTCTGTGCATGCGTGTGGAAAAGGCGCTTGCCTTTTATTGTTTATCAAAAGAAGTTTATTAGGCATTGCTTATGCAGCATTTTTGTGATCTTGTTGATGAAAGATGCTATATAAATGGGATTGGATTGGACTGGATTCAGTAAGTCTAAGAGCTTGCCAGCAATTTATTGCTGTTTGACTCCAGTGACCGAGCAACAGCACAGCATCCAGCGAGTGAGTGCAGCTCCTTGTGACTCTGCTCTGGCTCTACCTTCCTTACTGAAATGGAATTTATTGTTCTCTATCTCAGATGGATATTTGGTAGGAAATTGGAGCTGCAAAATGAAGAGTTGTGGAAGTTTTAAAAAATCCAAGAGACAGGACAGATGTGCTGTGATTAGTTCTGTATTCTGGCTCTCCTTGGTTTAGAGAAAAAATTGAACATGTGCTGTCAGCAAGACATACTATTTACAGACTTGGAAGGAAATTTGGCTTACAGTCCTCTAATTGGAAGTCAGAGGTGGTGGAAAAAAGACTTTTACTTGTGTTTTGTACTTTAAATCTCAAAGTGGTGAGTTATTTTAAAACATGGGCTCAATCTTGGATCATTTCAATTGAGGTTTAGAAGGCTACTTGTTCTTACAAATGACAATATATTTATGAGGATGCATTATACTTTGCCAGTTCATTAGACTATGTAGTAAATGCAAACAGTGCTATCTTTGTATAAAATTCATTTTTTTCTTTCCTTCAAATTTCACACCTGTCAAACATTAATTTGATTCTGCAAAATCCATACCAACTTCACCTGCAAAACTAAACAAAATCATTTTCTTGGTACAATGCCAAAAAATAAAAGAAATTTGTAAGAAAAGAGAGTAAGACAAAGCTGACAGCATGTATATAAAGCTGAGCCTAAGCAGATGAGAACAGTCAAAAGTCTTTTATTTAATCATTCCGCTATTTTTGACATGCTGTCTAGTGATAAACCACATGAGCATTCCCTTGCATTAAGAAAAAAAAACCAACAATGAAATAAAAATCCAAGCAAGAAGGGAAGAAAGTACAGTCCGGCACTGAAGGAATCACATATGTGATTTTGAGGATGATGTTCACATGCATGTAAAATATCCAACAAATGGCTTTTCCAGTGGCAACAGGGGTAATTACCTTTTTGAATTTGTGTAATATTTTCCTTCTGAGAGTTTCCTTCTTTGCTTAGAGAATATTCACAGGGAGATTTTTTATTAGTCATTTTTGGACATCGGTATGCTAAGCGAGATACAAGCGCTGATGGTTACCAGTGCTGCCAGTTGCTCTGTGCTACAGAAAAAAATGCTGATTAGTCTGTGGTTAGTCGATGTGTTTGTAGCATGGAGGCGCTGGTTGGGCTGGGGAGTGACAAGGGCCAACATTAGTTCTGGCCCTGTAGCACAGTATTACGGCTTCCCCCAAAATTTGAAGCCCTAGTCTGTATGGTTCACGTGGAAATCCCAATATGACCTTTTTCTTTCATTACACAGCGGAAGGAAGGATCACAGGAAACATCTTTAAAAGTCTGTATTCTGCCCAGAAGAGACCCAAAAAGCTGAGTTTTAGTTGCTAATTCTTCCTGCAGTGAGCAGAAGCTCAAGAGCTCTGTTTTTCTTGTGGGGCTGCCTGCAGGGTTTTTGTACCAACCCCTTTCCCTGCATCCCAAAAGTCCTAAAATAGTCCAAATGCGATGATCTCCTGGGACTGCTGATCTGCTGACACAGTGGGGATGTGTTGGGGAAGCAGTCTGCCTGCCCAGATTTTGTTTGAACACCTTAACTGAATACCTCATAGCATCTAATTTACTTAAACAAAACCACAAACCCCAGCATGGCGAGATGTGCTGCACTGTGTCAGTGGAGAACAGAGGCCCAGGGACTGCTACAAAAAGGACATAGGACAGACATTTTTGGTGGTTAAATTCCCCAGACCTGTGAAGTTTTGCTTTTTGTGCCCTCTCCAGTTTCGTGCAGGTCAGTGCCTATCATAACTCCAAGCCCCACTGATACCTATGCAGGGTGGAGGGTTTCTTGCACCCCTTGAGGTCTTTTTTTTGTTCTTTTATAGAGGAATGCGCTTCACGCATTCACAAATACCGTGCTCTGCAGGGGCTGCAAATCATCGTATCAGTTTGGAAGGTCCCTTCTGAGAAGAAGGAACCACAGTTTCTACTCCAGCACCATAAAATTCCTTTTGACCGCAAAAAGATGACATGAAACAGCACTTCGAGGAGAGGAGTCGTCAGTTAACAATACATTACAATAAGGAGCAGCCAAAGAGCGTGTCTGAGAGCTTTCAAGAGCATCGGCCAGAGCCTCCCTGGGTAAGCACTGTCATGGTTCCCCAGAGTCAACAGAGGTATGTGGCTTTTGCCAGAGGATGATCTGGTGCCTGGCTTGTGTTCATGGAAGAGGAGCCTAGGAACTGTGAATCTTATCAAAACCTTCCCATTAACAATAACTGGAACGGGATTTCATTTCTGGTATCTGTCTTAATAACCAGAGTTGAGCAAAAGAGCAGATAGTAGGGTTGGTTTTTTTTCCCTAAGAAAAAGAAAACCATAATATGTAGGTAAATTTATTTGACTTAAGTAGCTGATGAGAAACATGGCTTAGACTCAGACAATGCATTAATCACTGAAAATCTGACTTTCAGAAAAATCAAGTAATGGGTTGCAGTAATTTGCTTTCAGAGGTCTGAGTTCCAGCTTTGCTGGTGAAGGGTGGCTCTCTGTGGTTGTTCAGGCAAATCCTGCTTTATTCAGTCAGTTAAGAGAAATAAAGATGTGCACATATACATACTGCGGTCATAGGCACTGCAGCATTTCCTAGGCAGTGGAAGACATGCACAGTACTCTCTGTTATTCACTCTCAGCTGGAAAGGCTAGGGCTGGCCTCGGACCTTGCGTTATACCCAATGCGAACATAAATTACCTCTTTACAAAACTGTGAAAAAGGACTAAGTCTGGAAAACATGGCAAAGTGTATGCTGAGCAAGTGTCTGCAGGGAGGCCATCCTTTCTTACTCAAGATTTTGGTATGTATCCCATGGAAAGGCAAGCAAAAATAAAGTGCATTGCTTCAGTTTTACACCATGTTGCCATAAATCTTCTCTCCATGTGAATTACGGTGAAACTGCACACAGCTACTGAGCTACTTCCTTAATACACTTACACTGCAGATAGGCTTTGTCTGTGCATGTTTTGGCAGACAGACCTGGCCCTCATTTGTATTTTATATAGAATATGAGAAAAACAAGGATTTGTTTTTTTTAAGGTACCTTGTTGGCTTGCTTTTATAGTTGACTAATTATTTTTTGTAAGTTAATTGCTGTATTTTATTTTTGCTGCACTGTGTATTTCTGAAAGTCAAGATGATCAAAAAGAAACACTGGGCAGGCACAATAAGAAGCCATTCTAACAAAGACCCCTTTGTGCAATTAAACACAGCTGTGCCATGGCCTTTGCTGACTCAGGTCTTCAAGATACAGCACAAGTTCTTCCGAGTTCATGTTATGATGTTGTCTGAAGAAATCTGTTTAAAAAATTTTTTTTCTATCTTTTCCCAATAGGAAATTGGCTTTTTGATTAAATATATTTGCTCGACTGTATTATCATTATTTTCTACCAGCACTGACCTGGGAGAACAGTGTCGATATATTTAAACCCACATAAAATGTTAAGCAGCTCTTATGCCCCCTAAACTGCAACTCTTCTGACATTCATAGGTCAGAAATAGTGTGTCAGAGAGAGGGCACTTGACCTGCCTGACCACCTATGGAGCTGCTGCATCTTCCAGTGAAGCGATCTCAGGCATCAGCTAAGCTATAGAAACTGTCCACGCGTGTGCTCCTAGGCCCTGATGAATGAGAGGTAAAGTGCCTCTGCTTGAATTACTTCTGTTTGGGTGGGGCCATCCTGGAGGCTGACTGTCTGTCTGAACCCCAGCATTGTAAGGATAAAGGGTAATATTTTATCATAAGATCTCACTTTCTGACTCAGCGTAGGGATTTCTGTGTCTGCTTTGCTCCTAGGAGGCAAATATTTCCTAGTGTGGACTCTTCTGTTTTTTCTTTTGACATCTTTAGCAAGAGTTTCCTTAACATATTATGTTCATTTGAAACCAGTATAAAACTTTTGGTTTTCCCTTCCCTTCACATTTCTCCTTTGCCTTCCATTTTTTAAATCATTAAATGGCCATCATGTATCTTTTTCAACATAATTTTCATGATAGAGTTTCAGAGTTGGCTTTTTGCTGAAGTTAATCCAAACCTCTATAATGCATCAAGCAGCTCTGAGCCAGCTGTTGTCACATCCCAAGTCGCTGTTGTGTTACTGCGGACAGATACAGGTTAATTCCCACGTTAAATTTTTATCCTGTTATTATTTGCATTTCCAAAGCATTTCAGCTGCTGTAGGACCCTGAATCACTCCCTGCCCTCTCCCACAGAAGTATTTTCTCGGTTCAGCATACTCAGGTCTCTTCGGCACCGCCACCGGCCACGGTGTCCCAGCGAAGAGAAGGAGGTGGGCTGGGGGTGACGGCAGCCCTGCACCAGGTGGAAACAATTATGGGAAAAAGCTGTGGTCTGCACTGGATGAGTTACTGCTGATAGCTCCCAGATAAGCTAACTTAATAAAGTGGTGGCTTAATTAAGCCACGTTTCTTGCATCTTGCCTTTCATCCTGCCTGTCTGGGGCGATGCTATCAAGCAGCTACAGCTTTGCAAGATGGGGCGGGGGGTGCTGTGCTGGTGCACCACTGTGTGTCAGGCACAGGGGGGACCTGCGGGCAATGCAACGTGGGGAGTGCTCCTGGAAAATTCAGCTCCCCTCCCAGTCTGCAAGGCAATGGGCCATAAAGGCCTGCAACAAAGGTAGATCCTCTGCTTGCCTAGTCATGGATGTGTTTATTGGTATCAAAGGCTTGACCTCTCATCTTCTAACATTCAGCAATCCAGGAGCACCTCAACCTCCACAGCAGAGGGGAGTAGCTGACCCTCTCTCTGCTTCTCCTGCAGCTACCTGTCAGAAAAAAAGGGTGACTGCTTTGAGAGAGTCCCTTAGCTTAGCAGTCCTGAGCTAAGGGCTGTAGATTTTGTTACAGGTAACACAAAAGCTAGACATTGCAGTGATCAAAATCATGGTACCCAAAACCCCCTGTGAATTTGGGCTTGTGCATGTTCCTGAGTGAAGATTTCATGAGAATCAGAAGCTGCTATATTTTGAATAGCTGAAGCACCCTATTAAAAGCTGTAACAGATAAATCTGCCAGAAGTTTCTCCTTTTGGAAACCAGATTTAATGTTAACTAATCAACTTAATTTCCCCATAGATCCAGATTTTAGTGGTTGAGCTTCTTACACAGCCATGTATTAGTTCATGTTTGGTGTATGCTCACATGTACAGCCACGTAGCAACTGCCTCGCTGAAAGTTATTCAGTAGCTAAAATTATCAGTGGGGACCCCCTCTTACCTCTCATCATGTATAACAAGATTGCTGCTGTGCAACGTTGATTAGACATGTCAACCTGGAGCTGGATGTCTGAAAATGAATTGCTATCAAAATGCCTTTGCTAATGATCAACTCGTGTCCATCATTTTGATGAATTTCTCTTTAGGAATGTAAAAAGCTAAAGCATGCAGGAATCCCAGGGTTGCAATGTAATGTTCAGAGAAACGGGTATTGTCGTATTGTATTTCCTGTGCATTAACCCTAAAGTAGCAGTTTCCCTGGCAAAATCATGCTGATGGCTGAAGCTTGCTGTTGAGTACAGGCTGTGCCAGTACAGAGAGCTGTAATCTTGAATTGGGAACTGTTTGTCATAGGGAATTGGTTTCTGGAGTGTGATCCTGAAAGCAGGGCATCCCTCCTCTAAGCCACTTCTTTAGGTGTGATTTAAAGCTTTCATGATGTGGAAAAATCTTCAGGTATTTAGAGAAAATATTTCCAAATCTCCTTACCAGAAAACTATGGGAAAATTCAACAAAAACTGAAAGAGAGACTGAAAACAAGGAAATAATTTCTCAAAAACATCTCATTCTCCTGTGGAACTCGTTGCTGCAAGATGCCATTGAAGCTACAGATTTCAGCAGGGGCTTGGATATCTGCCAGGGCAGCACAATTTTCCAGTTGCTTTAACTGGAGCAACCCTCGGCAAGGCTACACAAGGCTGTGCTTGCTTCAGGGTGCCAGGGCAGTATTTAATGGCTGTAATTCAGCATGTGGCGGGTTCTCAGGCTCAGCTGTCTTTCCCTACATCACCCACTGTCCCTCAGTAACAGCAGTAGGATATAGGTTTAGCTGGATGTTCCTGAGCAGGGACTTCCCTTGTGCCATGGGGAATGCAGAGCCACCTGTCTGCTCTTTTGGCATAAGATGTGTTGTAGGCAGGCCAGCTGTGGGAGAGGGGTTTGAACAGGGCAAGTGGTTTGGCTATCAGGAGAATCCAGGAAGACAGATAAAGCCACAATTTAGCCATGAGAAAACCAATAAGCCCAGCCAAAAGCCATTGCTGGCTGAGTTGAGAGAAGAGGGGTGGCTTCTGTAAGGTTCCCAGCAGGAAAGCCCTTACCCAGGAGCAGGCTGTGCCGGCTGAGGTTTGCATCTGCTGCCACAAGCCACTCTGAGGGTGAGGGTCCTAAGCCTGAAAATCAGGTGGGAATTCCCAGGGAGAAGGGTAGAAATGGTGAAAGCTGCTGCTCCCCCTTTCTGGTTAGTTCTGGCTGGCACAACCCCACAGGTCAGCATCTCATGGCAGGGATGCCCTCCTCTCCTCTCCCATCTCCCAGCCCTCTCTCCTCTCAAGTCAGGCTGTATCTTCCTCTGAAGAGCAGCTACAAGCAAGCCTTTATCAGCCTTCCTTCTTCCGCAGGCAGGAGGAGATGAATGTGCACTTGGAAAGCCATTGGCATAGCTTGCAGCATATGAACAGCCTCCCCGATGCACCTTTGAACTCATTCCTCCTGCATTTGTTTGTCTTGCAGATAAAACTTCACAGCAGTGTTTGGAGAAAAGTCTAATGAGGAACCACTGTTTGCATAACAAAGCAAGGCTTCTTCTTCAGATGTTCAACCTTCATTAAGCATAATTTATATTCCAGCTAATCTTTGGAAGCAGATAAAATATGGAGCCAAAGTTTGTTTTTACATAGTTTGGAGTAATGCATTGTTTAAGTGGTCAGTTGCAACTGATAGTTGATTTAAATTCAACATAATGATGATTTGTGATGGCTGCGTGTTGTCTAGGGGAGTGTTGTGTCATTGACTGCCATGGCTTTAGCACTCTTCTGCATCGATTGTTGAATTAAAGGATAAGACCAAATGGATGGTTTCCCAGTTTTGCAGATATTTCAGCATGTCCACAAGGCATGAAAAACTGTGAATTTGTAAAATACACAGGTTTTTTTCCCCTCAGACTCATGTAGACTTGATAAAATAGCACACTGAATAGCAGTTTGCTTCTCTTGCGGCAGTCCTGGTAGCCACCACCCTGGGACCCTTTGAAGGTCAGCAGGCCCCTGCAGCGAGTAGCTCTGAGGGTGATAAGGGACACAGCCATTTGTAAAGGCGCCTCAGTGCTGCTGGGAGTCCTGGTGACTTGCTGTGGTTTGCTGCCTAGAAAGCAAAGAAGCAGATATAGCTGAACGCCTAAATGTCATTACAGGCCAGTGTGTAAGAAACGTTAATTTCTCAGCACTCAGACTTTGTTCGTATCATAAGCACATAAAAAGTGTCTGATCCTATTGAATCTTCACTGCAGTTTTCACCCCCTGCCTATATAAGATACTCTCCCTCGCTCCAGTTGAAATACCCAATATATTTCACTTATCACCTTCCAGGTTTATTAAAAGATGAGAAATGACTGATAACATTTATCTTGTGTGTACTCCTAGCTGAGACTTACCCCTTTCTGCAAGTTTACATTGTAATGATGGATGTTTGAAAACACCCTTCACCTTATCATGAAAATTATGACCTGAGTTGTGTATATGGACAGCACCGAGGTATGCTGCATCCTTTCAACACAAGGAAGCAGGATTTTCAGAAACTACTTGGGATGTTGAGTGGGTCAGCATTGGGGTACCCAGCCCCAGGCTCCTCAGGTGGCTGGCCATGCTGTCATTTAAAAAGCCTCATGGACTGAGTGGTGGGTTTCCATGTTGCGTTCTTTAATGCTGAAATACCTCCAACTGCAAAGCTCAGGATCCTCATCTTGTTTGGTTCGTCTCATCCATGATCTATCCGTGACTGTTTTTAAAGGCAGCACCAACCCTTAGAGAATGTATTTATTTGTTTGTTTGTTTGTTTGTTTGTTTTTCAGGAAAAAATGCTGTAAGGGTTATAAGTTTGTTCTTGGACAGTGCATCCCTGAAGGTATGTGATTTCACTGTTCTTACCCCTTGTATCCCCATGCATTTGTCTTTCCCCATTTGCCCTGTTCTCCACACTGCCAGTTTGGAAGAGCATCCTGATACAACCACAGACTCGGCCATATCTCATGTGTCAGTGGGGGAACTGTTTCCAAGAAATTGTTGGGAAAATAAAAAGATCAGCATCTTCCGAAAGTTTCACTTAGCATTCCAAGCCTTGATCCTCCCCTAAGTACATGTGGCTGCACAGATCTTGTAACACAACCTGCTGCAAATGCAGGGCCACATTCTGCTCTTGGCTAGGTATGCAGGAGCCATCTGTGCATCCAGGAGCACGTTTCCTGGCTGATGGCTTTTGCCATGCACCCCTTGGATCTGGCACAGCTGATTTGGCTTGTAAGTGCACAGGGGGTGGGTGACTAGGTGAGTTAGTCCGGCCTTTAGTTACCTATTTTCTGAAGATGTCAGCGAGGGGAGAGCATTGCCAAACAGAGTGTCTCTTCCACCACCTCTCCTGGTCGTGGGCATGGCTTTCTTGTGACCAGGGGCAGAGGGAGATGGGGAATTATTCAGGGTAGTTCATGCAGTAGTGAAAAGAAAACATTCCCCTCCTGGCAGAGGGGAACTGCCCATACGCTTTGCAAAGACAGTACCAGGGACCCAATGCTCAGAGGTTGCTGCAATGAGATCTCTTTTAGGAAAAGGCTGAGCTCTGCCTGCCTTAACCTTGGTGGAGGCCTCTGTTGGGTCTACCCAATAAGCCAATGGCTTCACATGAGCAGTAGCAATGTAACTTCTTCAGTCATTCCCACTGCTTCGCCCGATTTGGATGAAATTGGCTCTGAAGTTATAGGAGAAGAGGAACTGTCAGGCAGAAGCAAATGGCCAGAGACGACAAGCCAATAAACCTTGTTTGCTCCAAAAAGCAGGTTAAAAAGTTGATTTATGGTAACACATCCTTCTATTTGATGACATGTGGAAAGCCTCGAGTTGACCTGAGAGTTTTCCCAGTTTGAGATGGTGATGTTTTGAAAAGAAAAGTGACAAATTAACATACTTGAGAGTCAGCTGTTTTTTGAGTTACAGTCTCCAGCCAACCCAAACTCTGATCCTGCTGCTTTTTTTTTTAATTTCTATCTTCTTTGCTGCTGGCTGGAAACACTAGCAGACTGGTTGGGAAAAAAAAAAAGCCATCTTCTCAAAACAGGAATTGTACATTTGCTGCTTCCTTGCGAAGGAATGGCTCACGGTGCCAGCCGGAGTCCTGGGGAGCTGGGTAGGGTTTGGGTGAAGTTGGTGCTCACAAGGACTTCCTTAGCCCATGGTTTTGCAGTGAGTTTTGTCTCGGTGTGTGTGGCATGAGATGACAGTTCCAGGGCGAGATGGACACTCGGAGGAGATGGTTGTGCTGTGTTGTACAAGGCTGTTGTGTGCATAGGAGGCAGAAGCCCTGAATCCTTTCAGGGTGGAAAGAAGCCAGGACTCTACAGTTTGGCCTCCAGCTTTCCTATGGATTGTAACAATTTTATACACTGGTTATTCACTAAATAAAATGGATACAGCAGAAGAAGTAATAGGAGAAAAAATAAAATGAGAGCCATGGCAATAAATTATTTTAGGCTTCTAATTTTCATCTCGAGGTTTTAGGTGATTATGAAAGCAGCTTTTATTATGTACCCACTGACTTCACTTAATCCTGTCTGTTAGCTGCATCTCAGTAACCTGAGAGTTTCTGCCATTAATTGAATTTCTCTGCTGGCTGTGGCTCCTCTCCCTTTGTATCTCCGCTTCCCCTTTTTCAGCTCGATCTATATTTTGCCTTGAACTTCAGAGGCCACAGCAATTGCTATAGCATCTGAGATGATCTGGGCCTTTGGTACAGGGATGAGAAACATGATTCAGTGAAGCACTCGTTTCACTTTGTTACAATACATCACTTGGCTCTTCACACATTGTTTTGGCATAATCTTGACAGAGTAGCTGTATGAAATGCATATCTTGACAGAGGCACATAAATGCATTACAGATGTGAGCCTGTTAGAGCACATCTGCACCTTTTAATCCAGTACTGGCAAGTCAAAGCCGTGAGAAGTAGTTCCAGCCCTGTCTTCTCCGTGATTTAGCAGTGACTGCAGGGAGGAGGGTTGGGAGAGGGATAGACCCTCCCTTGTCCAACCTCTTATGGCTGCCTCAGGAAGACAATGATCTCCTTCTCAGACAGATGTTATTTAAACAGACACTTTCCCCAAAGGTTTGTGTCTTTGTCCATGTCCATCTTTGGTTTCTGTCCTGTTATTTCTCATCTGCCCTTGAAAAGCAACAGAAATCAGTGCAGTCCAGTATGAGTCCGTGCCCCCAGGTTCTGCATTTCATTTGCTTTGGACTCACCATTCTCTCTGGGTTTCAGCTGCAAGAGCAGGGAGCAATGATCCTCAGGAAACATAGAGAGGAGTTTGCTTTGTGTGTCTGATTCCCCCCTGTAGCATCTCTTCCTGCTCCAGTTGACCAGTAAAGCAGGTCAAAAAGAGCTTCTCACCCTTTTCTCCTGAATGATCTCCTTCTTCTTTGCTTTGGAGACTCAGAGCTCCAACCAGGTCCTGTTTCATGGCGTCACCAAGAGTAAAGCAGGGACAGCTGTAGTCTGAAGCAACTTCTTTTGGAGAGCACCCTCCCTACCACTGGTTTGTTACTTGAGTTTCCTGGCTGTGGATTAATTCACAGCAAAATACTCTATGACAGGCAAACACTAATCAGATCTGCTCTTTACTCACTAATGCTATTTCAGAAATTTCCTTGGTGTAACTTTCCATGTTGCGTTGTCATTCCTGAGTTCATTGAAATATACATAGAGACATTTGTTATTCTGCTTCGGTTTTTCATATTTTCCTAAAGTCTGGAACAGCCTGATCCTCACTGTTTGGCTTTGATTCATCCTCAAACCACGTTTCTTAGGCTGAGCTGGCAGACAAGGGGCTTGAACGTGGGAGGGCGTGTGCATCTCGGTTCTGCAGAGCACGTAGAGGTGGTGCAGTGCAGCCAGGAGCTGCAGCACCTTTTGCCCAATTTTGTCCCAGTTGTGAGGACTGTTCCTGAGGAAGTCATGCTACCTGGGACCAAAGCTCTGTGGATGCACAGCTCCATGATGTGGGACCTGCCCACAGCCACTGTGTGACTTGGGTTGAATGTGTGGGAACCACCAGCAGGGAGATTTCCACCTCCCGGACCCTTCCCTAGCTTTGTATGAAATTAAATGTAGCAATGGTCTTGATGGAGCTCTGCTAAAGTGGATGCGAAAACTGTATTTAAAGAGTAGTTACATGAAATATGGCAAAAGAGAGAAGATTAAAAAGAACTGGCATTGTTTAGTTTAGAGAAAAGGAGACTGAGGGGAGATGTGACAACAGTTTTTAAGTATGTGAAAAATTTCTGCAAGGGGGAAAGTAAACTGTTCTTCATGGCCAAGAAGAGGACAAAAATAATGGGCTTAAATGGCTATAAGGGGAGTTTGGATTAGATATGAGTAAAAAACTTTCTGTCTGCAAAGATATTTAATCTCAGGAATAGGCTGCATGGTGGTGGGGCATCTTCATCCCTGAGGGATTTCTAAGTACAGGTTAGATTAATGTCTATTAGGAAAGGTTTACGCATAGCTAATCCTGCTTGTGGTGGAAGATGGTCCCTTCCAGCTCTGGTTTTTATGATTTTATTAGGGCACATCTATTCATGGAAGTGCAGGGAGGACAGAGCTCATTTTGCCTCCACTCTAAATAGGCTGAACATGGCACAGGCCAAATCTATCATCTGTGTGGACACGCTGGCTAAGGAACAGGTGTGTTCAGCTCAGTGCTGGGCATACTAGCCTGTTCTCCATCTGTCTGTGCCCACCCGTGTAGTCTTTCCAGGCTCGCTCCCCTGTGTGCAAAGGTGCAGCCAGCAGGAGCCCCACAGGAGCATGCCAGCAACTCGTGCCTGGCCCTATACAGTGCCAAGTGCTCAAATTCTGCTGCATAAGGGCCATTAATTTAAATCAACTGATTTTATTTCAGTGGAAAATGAAAATTGCAACCGTGCCCAGGAAAAACACCACTAATGCTTTATATTTGTGACTATTTAGTAGTGCCAAATGTAACAGGAGTTTACAGCCCCAGCATCACCTAAAAAGCCCAAATTAGCCCCCAGGTTGACCATGTTTGAAGGCAATGACCATTTTTTTCTTCCATGCTTGTGCAAGGCTCTGCTCTATTCGACCCTGGTTCCTGTTGGGGGTCCTGGCACTGCCATTCACTACCACAGCACTGCGGGCAGATTTCAAGAGTTAAAATCAACACAGTTGTGAATTAAAAAGGAAAGAAAGGATGCCTGTTATTCAAAAGGTGTCAAGCACAAGGGAGGAAATGCTTGGCACCGTTAAAATAGTATTTTTCAGTCTAAGGGGCTCTGGTGTGACATACAGCAGCTTGTTAAGTCTCATTTGGTGCTTTTCTGTACCTTGGCACACTGTCACTTTTACCCCCAGTGCTACACATGGCTTTATATACTCCATACAGCAAATGTGGTTTCACTTGCTTTACCATCTACTAGTTCATTTTAATTGTTTGAAAAAATCATCGTACCCAGAGATGTCTGCTAGTCATTAGTGTGAGTCAATAATGAGTTTGAGTTTTAATTATTTTATACTGTATATATGGAAGCACAGTGCATTGCTGGGAACTCGGTCGAAACACTTAGGTTTGGTTTAGATGTATTTGGTCTGGAGCAGGGACAGGCTATTTCTGCTGTGGCCCCCAGTACCCAGTCACTGGAGGGTCATGTGCCACAGTAACAACCAAGTGGATGCTGTGTGAAGAATGATGTTCCTCTGAAATGATCACAGAAACTGCCACTTGCTTTGGCATAAAACCCGACCTTCAGCAGGGTTTGCCTGAGCTGGTTTTGAGACTAGATGCTACTTCAGCTCCTTTCTTCTCCTGGCAAATGTTCCCCATGGCACTGCAAAGCCCTTGTACCCATGACTGGGGGCTGCCCATCTCCCCCCAGCCCCTACCACCAGCCTGATGCCAGGAGCTGAATCCAGCCCCTGGCAGGACAGGGATGTGGGTCAGACCCTGTTTTGCTCTGGTGTCCATTCCCTGGACTGCAGCTCTGCTGCTACGTAGCAGTGAAATCAGAAACAGATTCACCCTCCTTTGGGTTTCAAACTGGGACTTCAGACAGTCTTTTGGGATTTCACTGACAAGCCCAGCCAGCGACTTACCATACCCTAATCTTCACATTGCTATAATTAAGAGGGATAATGGTTTTGTAGCAGTATGTTCTTTGCTAGAAGGGTTATATCTGGCTTTGAACAATTACTGTGTGATTTTAATTAACTTTTCCTTATGATATACTTTCTGCCCAGATTTGGCAGTTAGCCTCACAGTGTTTCACAGTATTTTGCATGGAAATGTTGCTATCAGCACTTAAAAATTTGTGGAAAAAAGCAGCAAAAAGCTTTTAGGTAATTTAATATTTCTGTGAGAAGAATTCTTAAGTTCTGCAAACTGGGAAAGTGCCCCTTGCTTAAAATCCAACTTTAAGAAATAGTCTAACTACTGTAAAGCTGTGATTAGCAATTACAATTTTACTATAATTCTTTGCTTATGTCTCATGAATGTTTTATTTTGAGGTTTCTTCAATCCTCAAAAACAGTGTAACTCAACTTTATTAATTAGCAGAGAGGTGAAATATTTGCTGTCGTATCATCCAGCTATTGCCATTGGTATTTTTCCTAACCATGTTTTTCTCTCTCTAGACTATGATGTCTGTGCTGAAGCTACCTGCGAACAGCAGTGCACAGATAACTTTGGACGAGTCTTATGCACTTGCTATCCTGGGTATCGCTATGATCGGGAGAGGCACAGGAACAGAGAGAAGCCTTATTGCCTGGGTGGGTAGAAGTGTGTGTTGTGCTTATCTCTGGTTAATGATGTATCCTGCTTCTTCAGGTCTTTTAGGAGTCAATTTAGATCTGAAACCTTTCTTATTTTCATTACTATTACAGAATAAATGTGGTTTTTAACTATGTTAAGGACTGGTTCCTAGAACTAAGAGATCTAAATCCCCCTGAAATTATTAGGAGGTAGCACCTAAAACAGGACATATGCACCCATACACTTTGAAGTGTTGGGCTGATGTAATTTTCCCTTTATTAATTCCTCCTGCAGGTTTTGAACAGTATTTGGGGTTTGGGCCTGAGAAGAGGGAAATTATTCTAACAGTAACCCTCGAAGCACTATAACTGTGCCTAATTGTTAAAATAAATCCTTGGGGTTTGATTCAGATGGCAACTGTCTAATTCAGGACTGATCATTTACATGTGGTCCTTGTGTGGCTAGTCCCCCCTGATTCAATAGTCCTGCCCTGCGTGGTTTGCTGTGCCAGGGAGCCAAGGTTTGCAGGATCGAGCTTTGCCCGTGAGCTTTTCGATGCAAAAACAGTCACACGGTGTTCACCAATGTCCTGGTTTTGGCTGGGATAGAGTTAAATTTCTTCCTAGTGCTGTGTTTTGGATTTAGTATGAGAAGAATGTTGATAACACACTGATGTTTTCAGTTGTTGCTAAGTACCCTGCTAGTCAAGGACTTTTCAGCTTCCCATGCTCTGCCAGGTGCACAAGAAGCTGGGAGGGAGCATAGCCAGGACAGCTAACCCAACTGGCCAACAGGGTATTCCATACCATATGATGTCATGCTCAGTATATAAATAAGGGGCGTGGTCCAGGAAGTAGCGATCACTGCTTGGGTATCGGTCGGCGGGTGGTGAGCAATTGCATTGTGCATCACTCATTTTGTATATTCTACCATTATTATTATTATTATTTTCCCTTCCTTTTCTGTTCTATTAAACTGTCTTTATCTCAATCCACGAATTTTACTTTTTTTTTCCGATTCTCTTCCCCATCCCACTGTGGGGGGTGGGGGAGTGAGCGAGTGGCTGTGTGGTGTTTGGCTGCCTGCCGGGTTAAACCACAACAACCGATAAAATGCCAGGTGTGTTAATAATAATAGTGCAGTTTGCACAGAGCTCCAGCCCAAAGCACCAGTGGTGCTGCAATTACTCATTTATTTAAACCCAAAATCTCCTGATACCTTTAAACCAAGTCTTTTATTGTATTTGAGGTCTGAAACCTCCGGCCTTAGGACATTTTTAATTCTTGATATCTCCAGATATCGACGAGTGTGCCACGAGCAATGGGACACTGTGCTCTCAGATCTGTGTCAACACCATGGGCAGCTACAGATGCGAGTGTCACAAAGGCTATACCCGGGAGGAGGATGGCAAGACATGCACCAAAGGAGATAAAGGTATATGCTAACGGGGGATAAAGGTCCTGGGCCAAAGGGCCGTCTAAAGAGTTGATCTGTTGTAAAGAGGAACTGCCCCCTACGCTACACTTGGAGCTGGGGGTCCAAAGCTGGGATGTAGCTGATGCCCCTGGAGAGCCCAGGTTGTTCACTCGGCATCCGAGCACCTGTGGAGCAGTTCTGCAGCATGCTCTCCTCCCTGGTTTATGAGCTGCACACACAGAGCAGTAAGTTAGTAGTCACATCTATAAAGAAAGAACACAAGTATGTTGAAGGATGTGGAAAGCATCTTCCCCTGGAGAGGCAGAGTGGCTGAACTGTGAAACTTGCCGTTACAGCTATGGTTAGACCATATCTTCTGGATCATACAAATGCTAAAAGCCTTATTTTGTTCCCTTACCAGCTTGGATTATACCTAGTTAGTGATCCAGAGCTCAGGAGACATAGGAAAAAAATCTGCCAGATGCTGACCCTTATAATCCTTCATTAATTTCATCTGTTAATTAAATTAATTTCAGTGAGTTTAATTTGTATTTACATGCCTACATCTGAGATTAGCAAATGGCCCTGGGTTGGGTGGTTAGTGCCTCTGGGCACTCAGACGCTCAGAAAAGGTGTGCCTGGGAATTCCACACACTTTTCAAGCATTGCTTAAATCAATTGCTAAATTATGTTGAGTAACACTGAATTCTCCTTACCTGCAATTAGTTCATATGTCTCATGACTGCAGTCAGATTTTTTTTCCTTTTTTTAATGAAAGTAATATGTGATGGGAAAGGGGTGTCCTGATTCTGGCTGGGACAGAGTTAACTTTATTCCCAGTAGCTGTGGGGGGTGCTGTGTTTTGGGTTTGGTATGAGAGGAACGTTGATGGCCCATTGATGTTTTGGTTGTTGCCGAGTGGTGCTTGCACCGGGGACTTTTTGGCTTCCCATGCTCTGCCAGGTGCATGGGAAGCTGGCGGGGGGAGCATAGCCAGGGTGGTTGACCCAGCTGGCCAATAGGGTATTCCATACCATGTGACGTCATGCTCAGTATATAATTAGGAGGCATGGTCCGGGACAAGGCGGGGGCTCTCACGGTTTGGGACACGCGGTCGGCGGGTGGTGAGCAGTTGCATTGTGCATCGCCTGCTTTGTATATTCTATTATTGTTGTTGTTATCATTGTTATTATTACTGTTCTACTTTGGTTTATTTCCACTATTAAACTGTTTTTAACTCAACCCGCGTGTTTTTCTATTTGTGCCCTCCCGATTCTCTCCCCCATCCCACCGGAGGGGTGCAGTGAGCGAGCGGCTGCGTGGGGTTTAGTTGCTGGGTAGGGTTAAACCACGACAAGGGGTAAAAGTGAGGGCTTGTTCTTGATTTTCACTGTTGATTTCCAAGTATGTATGTGTGCTGTGTATAAATGACTTTGAAGTTTTTTTACCTCATCCCAGTTATTATATTACAGCATTTAGAGTACTGCAGATTAAATACTGATATGGCAATTTAAAAAGAAGGGAGGAAGACAACAACCTGTGCTCTGGGAAAAAAAAAAAACAACACATCTTTTGATGAATGGCAACTTACTATAGGTTCATCAATTAATGCCTGAACAAATGTATCATTGTGTGCTCCAAATCCTGATGGATGGCCAGACCAATTTATAATTTTGATTTTCCTCTGACAATGTGTAACTGGAGCCACTCCATTAACTTTAATTATTCCTTGTAGTTTTCAAATGTGGGTTATTTTTCCTTATAAGTGTGTGGGGGTCATAAAGGAAAGAGGTATAATGTAGATAATCCCCTTGCAAATAGTTTTTTTAGTTAACTTTTCATTTGGCTAGTTCAAATTTCCTGACAGGGTAATGTCCAAAGCATTCAGGATAACCGACTATTCAAGATATTCAAGTCTGTGGAAATAATTCTGATAATGAAAACCAGCAATTTTACACTGAATGTACACGGCACATTGTCCTGGTTTCGGCTGGGATAGAGTTAAATTTCTTCCTAGTGCTGTGGTTTGGATTTAGTAAGAGAAGAATGTTGATAACGCACTGATGTTTTCAGTTGCTGCTAAGTACCCTGTCAAGGACAGCTTCCATGCTACCAAGCAGAGGCTGGGAGGGAGCACAGACAGGACAGCCAGCCCAGCTGGCTAATGGGGTATTCCATACCATGTGACGTCATGCTCAGTATATGAATGGTAGGCGTGTTCCAGGAAGTAGCGATCGCTACTTGGTTATCGGTCAGCACGGGTGGTGACCAATTGCATTGTGCATCACTCATTTCGTATATTCTATCATTATCATTATTATTTTCCCTTCCTTTTCTGTTCTATTAAACTGTCTTTATCTCAACCCATGAGTTTTTCTCACTCTTACCCTTCTGATTCTCTCCCCTTCCCACTGTGGTGGTGGGGGGGAGTGATGAGCGGCTGCGTGGTATTTGGCTGCCTGCCAGGTTAAACCACAACAGTCCTTTTTGGCGCCCAACGTG
Organism: Calonectris borealis; assembly: GCF_964195595.1. Lineage (NCBI taxonomy): Eukaryota > Metazoa > Chordata > Aves > Procellariiformes > Procellariidae > Calonectris > Calonectris borealis. The sequence continues at coordinate 37,401,592 of NC_134351.1, read as the reverse complement.
GGGCTTGAAGGGTTGAGATAACGACACATCTGACCCGAATGGGTTAAAACAAATTTGTTATAAGCATTCATTATATCAGTGTAGTAGTCGCTGGTCACAATGTTGGTTTATTTGCTCTCAGAGTTTTTGGATCTGTTCTTGCAGTTGTGGTATATAGCACCTTACTGGCTGTCTATACTGCTGATTATCAGTTTTTATGTGGGGTTGGTCATCTCTGGGAAATGGATTAAGGTCATCGCTTTGTTATACTGTGTGACACTGGTTTATGTTATGATAAAATTATTGATCAGGAGCCTGTATTCAGCACTGCCGTCATTCCTGTTCTTCGGGAGCTATCTTTGGGAAACTATTAATAATTAGACTTTTTACCTCTTCTCCTCGGAGGGCCAATTTACAGGGGAGACAGCTTCCTTCACCTTCCCCTTCTCCTCCAGGCTGATTACAATAGCTTTTGAGGATTTTGAATATCCTTGGGATGTTCAAACCAGCATGTTCCTATTGCTATGTCTCCTGAATGTGTTTCAGGCCTTGTTTAAGGTTAAACAACTATTTCAGAATACCACCCAGAGATCTGCCCCGAGGCTGGATAGTTATGAGTGGCAGGGTGTGTGGGATAGTATGGGCAAGTGCCTAGGACAGTGGGCACCTCCAATGTTTTGGAACTTCACCCCTGAACAAGTGCAGAATCCTGAAAAATTAGTAGAATATTTGGAGAAAGCATGCTGTCACCCTGGCAATTCCAGAGAAACACAAATCACTGCAATGTGCTGGGGCCTGGCCCATGCCTACCGAGCCCTGTTCAACACTATTCAGAACCCTCAAGGGGGAGAGAAGGTCTCCGGATCTGATGACAAAATGACGGGCACTGCGGCTACTCCAACCCCCGCGACAGGCACTGCCGCTACTCCAACCCCCACGACGGGCACTGCGGCTACTCCAACCCCCGCGACGAGCACTGCGGCCACTCCAACCCCCGTGACGGGTACTACAGCTGAACCAGAGGACCAACCCTTGTTGGTATCCGTCACCCCTGTACAGAAGAGGAAATCTTGGAAGCAAAAGTCAGGTCATTTAGAAAGGGATGATGGAAAAGCAGGGCCATCACGAGGAGGGGAGGAGGAAGAGGAAGAACTCATAAACGAGACAGAAACCACCCAATCCCTATCCCTGAGTGAGTTGCGAGATGTGCGGAAAGATTTCAGCCGTCGTCCAGGCGAGCATATTGTTACCTGGCTGCTCCGATGCTGGGATAATGGGGCCAGTAGCCTGGAATTAGAGGGGAAAGAAGCCAAACAACTGGGATCCCTTGCTAGGGAAGGGGGCATTGACAAAGCAATTGGAAAAGGGGCACAAGCCCTCAGCCTCTGGAGGCGACTGCTGTCAGGCGTGAAGGAAAGGTATCCCTTCAAGGAAGATGTTATACATCGCCCAGGCAAATGGACCACTATGGAGAGAGGTATCCAGTACCTGAGAGAATTAGGCGTGCTGGAGGTGGTTTATAGTGACCTGGACAACGACCAAAAGCCCAAAGATCCAGATGACGTCCAGTGCACGTGACCCATGTGACGGAAGTTGGTACGGAGCGCACCAGCGTCACATGCCAGTTCGTTGGCAGTACTGTGCTGGAAAGAGGAAGAAGCACCAACGGTGGATGACGTGGTTGGCAGACTATGGGAATACGAAGAAACTGTCTCCTCCTCCCTTGTCTCGGCTGTGGAGAAACTGTCCCGGGAGGTCCAGCAACTCAAAGAGGATATGTCCTATTCTCCACCTGTACGGACCAGTATCTCAGCCATTAGGAGTCAGCGTTTTTCTCCTCAAGAGAGAGGATATCGAAAGTACACACCACGGGGCACCCTGTGGTTTTACCTGCGTGACCACGGAGAGGACATGAGGCAGTGGGATGGAAAACCTACCTTGACCCTAGAGGCACAGGTACGTGAGTTGCAAGGAAAAACAGTTACACAAGGGGGTTATCCCAGGAAAAATGCTGCTCCACTTTTCAGGAAAAACCTGTTTCATGACGGTCCAGTTTCCAGTGAACAGTTCCCCAGAGAGAGTAGAAGGGCTGATCTTACTTTGGATTGTAATGAATCAAATTCTGGACTCGCGTTTGCAAGAAGTGAGAAGCGGATACTATGACCAGAACTAGAGGGGCCCTGCCTCGGGCCAGGTGGAGGAAAGGGACAACCGGGTTTACTGGACTGTGTGGATTCGATGGCCTGGCACATCAGACCCACAGGAGTATAAGGATCTAGTAGACACTGGTGCACAGTGTACCCTGATGCCATCAAGCTATGAAGGGGCAGAACCCATTTGTATTTCTGGAGTGACAGGGGGATCCCAAGAGTTAACTGTATTGGAGGCCGAAGTGAGCCTAACGGGGAAGGAGTGGCAGAATAGAATCATAGAATCATAGAATCATACAGGTTGGAAAAGACCTCTAAGATCATCGTGTCCAACCGTCAACCCAACACCACCATGCCCACTACACCATGTCCCTAAGGGCCTCATCTACACGTCTTTTAAATACCTCCAGGGATGGTGACTCCACCACTTCCCTGGGCAGCCTGTTCCAAGGTCTGACCACTCTTTCAGTAAAGAAATTTCTCCTAATGTTCAATCTAAACCTCCCTTGGTGCAACTTGAGGCCATTTCCTCTTGTCCTATCGCTAGTTACTTGGCAGAAGAGACCAACACCCACCTCGCTACAACCTCCTTTCAGGTAGTTGTAGAGCGCGATGAGGTCTCCCCTCAGCCTCCTCTTCTCCAGGCTAAACAACCCCAGTTCCCTCAGCCGCTCCTCATAAGGCTTGTGCTCCAGGCCCTTCACCAGCTTCGTTGCCCTCCTCTGGACACACTCCAGCACCTCCATGTCCTTCTTGTAGTGAGGGGCCCAAAACTGAACACAGTATTCGAGGTGCGGCCTCACCAGTGCCGAGTACAGGGGCACGATCACCTCCCTGCTCCTGCTGGCCACACTATTTCTGATACAGGCCAGGATGCCGTTGGCCTTCTTGGCCACCTGAGCACACTGCTGGCTCATGTTCAGCCGGCTGTCAACCAGTACCCCCAGGTCCTTTTCCTCTGGGCAGCTTTCCAGCCACTCTTCCCCAAGCCTGTAGCGTTGCCTGGGGTTGTTGTGGCCGAAGTGCAGGACCCGGCACTTGGCCTTGTTGAATCTCATACAGTTGGCCTCGGCCCATCGATCCAGCCTGTCCAGGTCCCTCTGCAGAGCCTTCCTACCCTCGAGCAGATCAACACTCCCGCCCAACTTGGTGTCGTCTGCAAACTTACTGAGGGAGCACTTGATCCCCTCGTCCAAATCATTGATGAAGATATTGAACAGGACCGGCCCCAGTACTGAGCCCTGGGGAATACCGCTCGTAAGAAGCACCCCATTGTGACTGGCCCAGAGGCTCCGTGCATCCTTGGCATAGACTACCTCAGGAGAGGGTATTTCAAGGACCCAAAAGGGTACCGGTGGGCTGTTGGTATAGCTGCCCTGGAGACAGAGGAAATTAAACAGCTGTCCACCTTGCCCAGTCTCTCGGAGGACCCTTCTGTTGTGGGGTTGCTGAGGGTTGAAGAACAGCAGGTACCAATCGCTACCACAACAGTGCACCGGCGGCAATATCGCACCAACCGAGATTCCCTGCTTCCCATTCATGAGCTGATTCGTCGACTGGAGAGCCACGGAGTGATCAGTAAGACTCGCTCACCCTTTAACAGTCCCATATGGCCAGTGTGAAAGTCCAATGGAGAGTGGAGACTAACAGTAGACTACCGTGGCCTGAACCAAGTCACGCCGCCACTGAGTGCTGCCGTGCCTGACATGCCAGAACTTCAATACGAACTGGAGTGAAAGGCAGCCAAGTGGTACACCACCATGGATATCGCTAATGCGTTCTTCTCAATCCCTTTGGCGGAACAGGGCAGGCCACAGTTTGCTTACACTTGGAGGGGTGTCCAGTACACCTGGAACCGACTGCCCCAGGGGTGGAAACACAGCCCTACCATTTGCCATGGACTGATCCACACTGCACTGGAACAGGGTGAGGCTCTGGAACACCTGCAATACATTGATGACATCATTGTGTGGGGCAATACAGCAGAGGAAGTTTTTGAGAAAGGGGAGAGAATAGTCCAAATCCTTCTGAAGGCTGGTTTTGCCATAAAACAAAGTAAGGTCAAGGGACCTGCACAGGAGATCCAGTTTTTAGGAATAAAATGGCAAGATGGACGTCGTCAGATCCCAACGGATGTGACCAACAAAATAACAGCCATGTCCCCACCAACTAGCAAAAAGGAAACACAAGCCTTCTTAGGCGTTGTGGGCTTTTGGAGAATGCATATTCCAGATTACAGCCTGATTGTAAGCCCCCTCTATCACGTGACCAGGAAGAAGAACGACTTCAAATGGGGCCCTGAGCAACGACAAGCCTTTGAACAAATTAAACAGGAGATAGTTCAGGCAGTAGCCCTTGGGCCAGTCTGGGCAGGACAAGATGTGAAGAATGTGTTCTACACCACAGCCGGGGAGAATGGTCCTACCTGGAGCCTCTGGCAGAAAGCACCAGGGGAGACTCGAGGTCGACCCTTAGGGTTCTGGAGTCGGGGATACAGAGGATCCGAGGCCCGCTACACTCCAACTGAGAAGGAGATATTGGCAGCATATGAAGGGATTCAAGCTGCTACCGAAGTGGTTGGTACTGAAGCACAGCTCCTCCTGGCACCCCGACTGCCGGTGCTGGGCTGGATGTTCAAAGAGAAGGTCCCCTCTACACATCATGCAACCGATGCTACGTGGAGTAAGTGGGTCGCACTGATCACACAACGGGCCCGAATAGGAAACCCCAGTCGCCCAGGAATCTTGGAGGTGATCACGAACTGGCCAGAAGGCAAAGATTTTGGAATATCCCCAGAGGAGGAGGTGACGCATGCTGAAGAGGCCCCACTGTATAATAAACTACCAGAAAATGAGAAGCAATATGCCCTGTTCACTGATGGGTCCTGTCGCCTTGTGGGAAAGCATCGGAGGTGGAAGGCTGCTGTATGGAGTCCTGTATGACAAGTTGCAGGAACTGCTGAAGGAGAAGGTGAATCGAGTCAGTTTGCAGAGGTGAAAGCCATCCAGCTGGCCTTGGACATTGCCGAACGAGAAAAATGGCCAGTACTTTATCTCTATACTGACTCATGGATGGTGGCAAATGCCCTGTGGGGATGGTTGCAGCAGTGGAAGCAGAACAACTGGCAGCGCAGAGGTAAACCCATCTGGGCTGCCGCACTGTGGCAAGATATTGCTGCCCGAGTAGAGAATCTGGCTGTAAAAGTACGTCACGTAGATGCTCACGTACCCAAGAGTCGGGCCACTGAAGAACACCAAAACAACCAGCAGGTGGACCAGGCTGCTAAGATTGAAGTGGCTCAGGTGGATCTGGACTGGCAACATAAGGGTGAATTATTTATAGCTTGGTGGGCCCATGACACCTCCGGCCACCAAGGGAGAGATGCAACATATAGATGGGCTCGTGATCGAGGGGTGGACTTGACCATGGACGCTATTGCACAGGTTATCCATGAATGTGAAACATGCGCTGCAATCAAGCAAGCCAAGCGAGTAAAGCCTCTTTGGTTTGGGGAACGATGGTTGAAATATAAATATAGGGAGTCCTGGCAGATTGATTATATCACACTCCCACAAACCTGACAGGGCAAGCGCTATTTGCTCACCATGGTGGAAGTAACCACAGGATGGCTGGAAACATATCCTGTGCCCCATGGCACCACCCAGAACACCATCCTGGGCCTTGAAAAGCAAGTCCTATGGCGACATGGCACCCCAGAAAGAATTGAGTCAGACAACGGGACTCACTTCCGAAACACCCTCATAGACACCTGGGCCAAAGAGCATGGCATTGAGTGGGTCTATCACATCCCCTACCATGCACCAGCCTCCGGGAAAATCGAACGATACAATGGACTGCTAAAGACTACGCTGAGAGCAATGGGTGGTGGGACATTCAAGCATTGGGACACACATTTAGCAAAAGCCACCTGGTTAGTCAACACCAGGGGATCTGTCACTCGAGCTGGCCCTGCCCAGTCAAAACTTTTGCGTACTGTAGATGGAGATAAAGTCCCTGTAATACACTTAAGGAATATGCTGGGGAAGACAGTCTGGGTTACTCCTGCCTCGGGCAAGGGAAAACCCATCCGTGGGATTGCTTTTGCTCAAGGACCTGGGTACACTTGGTGGGTAATGCGAAAGGATGGGGAAGTCCAATGTGTACCTCAAGGGGATTTGATTTTGGGTGAAAATAGCCAATGAACTGGATTGTATGATGTCAATTGTTATATGATATTGTATATCATTATTTCTATGGTTGCTATCAATGGTATTGCAGTAAAAATCACCCAGATTAATGAAGAATGAACTCCAATGAAACTAAGCAAAGTGCAACGGTGATAGAATCAGACGAGCACAGCGATAATGGAACCAGAACTGGCCTCAGCATGCAACAATCCAGCACCACACACCATCTCTCCTGCCCTGAGAGACTGTTATGAGAGATGGAGCCCAAAGTCATGGACTAAATGAACTCAATGGACATTTTAGAGGGATGACCCATAGACTAAGTGGATGATATCTGTCTGTATACATATATATATAAAAAGACAAGAAAGGTGGTGGTGATTAATTGGAATGTATTAGAAAATGTGAACCCTAAGCATGACGTAAATGGTATAGAATAAGGGGTGGATACTGTCCTGGTTTCGGCTGGGATAGAGTTAAATTCCTTCCTAGTGCTGTGTTTTGGATTTAGTATGAGAAGAATGTTGATAACGCACTGATGTTTTCAGTTGCTGCTAAGTACCCTGCTAGTCAAGGACATTCAGCTTTAAAAAAAAAACCAAGCATTTGGGAGGGAACATAGCCAGGACAGCTAGCCCAGCTGGCCAATGGGGTATTCCATACCATGTGACGTCATGCTCAGTATATGAATGGTAGGCATGATCCAGGAAGTACCGATCGCTACTTGGTTATCGGTCAGCGTGGGTGGTGACCAATTGCTTTGTGCATCACTCATTTCGTATATTCTATTATTATCATTATTATTTTCCCTTCCTTTTCTGTTCTATTAAACTGTTTTTATCTCAACCCACGAGTTTTTCTCACTCTTACCCTTCCGATTCTCCTCCCGTCCCACTGTGGTGGGGGGAGAGTGAGCAAGCAGCTGTGTGGTATTTGGCTGCCTGCCAGGTTAAACCACAACAACATAAAAATGTCTGTTCCAGTAGTTAATCTGAAATGAAATACCCATCTCTCAAAACATTTCCCAAATCAGCTGCGTGAAGCAGAGGACACTTTCTGCTCTGTTACCCCGCTGTACTCCAAGTTAATGTTACTAATTGCCAGACCTCTGGTGCAAATGAAATAGGAGTTTGCCATTGCTATTTCACAGGGCTTGTGTCCATAACTTGTCCCGAAGAAAATCAAGTTTTTCGGCAGCCGCGAGGAACTGGGTGTAGCAACGCACCGCCCCGTGGTCAGCCCCAGCCCTGCACTGCCCCGGAGAGCACTGCATCCAAACTGGAATTACTTCCTAATAAACAGATGATTTGCTTTTCATGGTAGCTGGAACACTTACATTTTATTTTAAAATTTAGTGTGAAAGACATGAAAACACACGTAGGGTATCCCTCTCCAGCTTTAACTGTGTTGCATGTTTCCTGGGAGATTATTATTCATGTTTTTATCGTGCCATGCCTGAAGGTTGCAATCCGGGTGCTTTTTTGGCTCTGAGCTACAAGAAGTGGTCTTGACCGAGTGCTTTGGGCACAAGAATAGGGAGCATTTTTCCCGCATCCACAGTCATGTTGCATTTGATGGAGACAATACAGCTACCCACACATAAGTAGGCAAATTAAACCATCTCAGCAGGCTGAGCCCAGATAATACAACACAGACAATCAACTCAACAGTCTCCACGTGAAGACCACCCGCAGCCCAGCTCCCTGTAGAGCTCTCCCCCGCCAGTATCTCCTTCTCTTCCAGCATCTTCAAGCACATGCAAAGAAAACACATGGCTCCCCTGAGCATTTCTCTTATCAATAGGCGCCACGGAGCTCACTGGTGTCTCGCCTAGATGAAAGGACCCCTGTCAGGACAGCAAAGTCTAGCGTGAGCTAGACTTCGTGCTTTGGAAAGCCTTCATAAAATGGGGCTGGTTTAAACCTTCTCTGAAATAATTTTAGTTTCCCAGTGTAGGTCTGTGCAATGAAAACAGGTTATATAAGTGTCTTGCTCAGTGCTGGCCAAACTTACCCTGTTAGGTGACCTCAGCATCTGCACTGTGCATGGGTGGCTCCATCTAATTGCTTCCTGCCCCCTCTGGCCTGTCCTAGGTGGCTTCTGGCTTTATCCATGCTTTATTCTGGCTTTATTCGTAGTTTGGTCCTGATACGGAATCAGTTGGGGGTAGAGCGAATATTTGATGGATGACTCCTTCCCTGGGCAAATCATCACCTCTGTCTGGTATGAGTTAGGGGGATTCCACCTCTCTCCTGGGACACAGTTCATGCTTGCTTATGTGACACTGTTGGACTTCTTCCTCCGACAAGTCAATCCAACTGGATTTGCAGAAATCTCACTGGTATGATATTTTCCAAACATTAGCTGACCCCCCCCATTCATCTCCATGGATTGTTACAGCCCTGTTTTATCTGTACTTGTCAGTCCTGTGTACCACATCCTTCTGGAAGATAAACTGGATTTTATAATGAAACACGAGGCCAAATTCATCATTGCTTAATCTGCACATAATTCCAATTATTCTAGTGGGATTGTATTAGGTTTCAAATAGCAGAGGCTCTGGCAGTTTCTTCCTATGACTGTATGTTGCTTTCAGCAACATTTCTTAACACAATGCGTGCATTTTATGAGGGAACTCATTTGGTAAGATATCTATTAAAAGAAATTTTGGTTAAGACTAGTACCAAACCCAAACTTTATTGGAGTTTGGGAAAAAAAAGGCATTTTTTTTTAATGGCTCTATATATGTGCATCTGTAAATCCTACACAGGTCCAAAAATGGACATGTCAAAATGCTGATTTTTTTAAAGGAAGTTGAAAAATTGGAGAGGGGGGAAGAATTCCACAAGAGAGCCACAATACTGACTTGTGGTCAAGAGAAAACTTACCTTATAGAAATATCAAGAGGGGTCTTGATTACAGCATATCAATTTGTTGTTAAGGTAAAAAACCCTACATGCTGCAGATTCTTTAATCTACCAGAGAAAGGCTTATGGGAAAAGAGGCTTTGGAAGAAGTAAAAGGTAAAATGATTAGCATTAGAAATACAGCAGTGAGGAAACCAGCAGATGCTGCGTATTCAGGTATCTTCACATGAAGGTTGGAGTCCCTCTGGGAGGTGTTGTGGCCAAACAGTCTTGGAGCCAGCATAGCTGCAATTTGGTGAAATTCTATTATATGCTATGTAGAGTTCATTGGAAAACCCCAAGTAGTACCTTTTGGCCTTAAATCTTTGAGCCATCCAGATAACATACAGAAAGCTGTTCAGGTATTACCAAGCCGTGTGCTATCAGGAAGGGCTGGGAAGCTCAAATAACAGCATGCTTACTGCCATAAAAATGCTAAATAAAATATGGAGGAATATTGTGGATTATTGTAATGCCATTGGACTGCAGCTGTGGGAGCAGGCAGTTGATGAGTGGGGAAAAACCCCAAGCCTTTGCCTCCTAATCTTCTGACCAGTTCAGCACTAATACCAATGTCTTACTGCTGCTGGTCATTCCAGCATCTTGCCCTTACAGCCCTCTCCTACCTGATTAGGAGATAAGAGAAATAAACCTTTGTCTTCTAAAAGCAAGTATACCTGACATGACATTATATCCAATGGACTAAACCTACCAAAAATCATGTTTTCCTAAATTTGTGCATCGATGGTCCATAGATGACCATCTGATGGGTGCAATGTTCCTTATTGGACCCTGCAAACATTTCAAGTCAAGTACCACATAATATCTTTAGTATTAGAAAGTTCTGTTTTTATTAAAAATTATGCAGATGCTTTCAAAATCAATACACACTTATGAAAAGATGAAGGACATGAAAGCATGTGTCCAAGTGAGAAGTATAACACAATAGCTAAGCGCATTGTAGTTGATCCTTTTTGAAGATTTTGAAGATTTGCTGACTTTATCCAGGAGCACCTGCAGAGTTTTTCCACTACAGGACATGCTCTGAAAGGTCAGTGTTCAAACATGTCCAATAACCCTTCCAGGTAACATCATACAAGGCCAGACATCATATGCAGAGCCTCAATACACTCTTGTGGAAGAAAAAAAGCTCACCTAGAGTTTGCCAGTATGTGTCACCCTGTGTTTTGGAAACCACATTTCTCTTTAAGCGGACATCTGTTAAAACAGTGCTTGTTTGTGATGCAGAAGTGCTTCACTGTGTATGGGACTGGGAAAAGGACAAAAATAACATTTGCAATATCTCTTACAGCTTGAATCATTTCATGGATTCTTGAAAAGATCCCATTCATGCATAGTATCAACAGGTGTGACCCTTTCTATTGTGTGGATTTAAATCCCTGTCATTAATCTCAATCCCCATCTCTGTTCAGGCTGATTCCATCGCATGGAGGAATAACCAGCAATGATAAAAAGCAGTTTGTGCAAAGTGAATGAAATGACCATATTGTGAGGGATTTTACTGTACTTTATAGCATATGAAAATTTGCCCTTCGGGGGACTGTAAATCAGTTCAGATCTATAGGGTTAGTCTACCCTAAACACAAAGATAAAAGAAGGGGTGTAAACTTTTTCAGGTATTAAAAAAAGAAATTCTTTAGAGACTGTTAACTGGAAACAGCTGCTTTAAAAATGAGCTCAGAGCTGTCCCTGCAAAGTTTCTCAGCCTTACATAGCAATTCACAGTCAAAGCATTAATAACGGCAAGATTCTCTCTTCTTTTCACAGTCTGGGGAAATGTAACAACCTTCAAGGCTCCAGTTGCTTTTGCAATCACTTTATGAATTTCTTTCCTTTGTATCTTTATATTTGTATTGGAAACTGCTTTCTTTCAGCTGGGCTTCCTGAGGAATCTGAAAATGTGGCGAAACCGGGGACATGCTGTGCCTCTTGTAAGGAATTTCATCAAATAAAGCAGACGGTTTTACAACTGAAGCAAAAGGTATGAACACTGATCAGTCATGTCTTTACCAGACCTGCATGTTTTATGACAACTGAGGTTAAATTTAAGTGTTTGGAGCTGTCACTGTCATGGGGCTGTGCCCATAAAGATGATGGCAACATATTTTAAAAACATATAGGAACAGCATCTTTTCCTTATGCTTCTGCATTGCTTGTAAGCAGATTGCTAACCAAACTCGTGGAGCTGTGTTACCAAGCTCATGGTAACGGGGTCTGGCAAACACCCATCCCAGTCTGAGCCCAGGTTTCTTGGCAATCTGCGCTGTCCTCAGCTTTTCATTCATTCTGAATGCACAGGATTTTGGACTTGATCCACCTTTAGTATATGCAAGTGCAAGACATTCTGCAGATGAGGGAATGTGGGAGAACATGATTTTGCATTAATAGGATGCTGATACAGGATTCTTGCCAAATAGGTGTGTGGCTAGACAGAAACGTCACTAGCAGATACATTAGCTTTGATTTTTTTTAAAAGAAAAACCCTCAGCCCCAATCTTTTTTGTTTTCACCTCTGTCCTTGCAAGTACAGTATAATGCACTTAAAAACTTCCCCTGGCCTTTAACTTTAATTGCTCCTATATTTGGCCTCCTTTTGCACTTGGGTAGGATTGAAATAACCCAGAGACCCAGCACAAGATTTGGAGAGCCAAGTGCAGGGGTGCAGGTGTAATGCCTTTTCTGGTTACATCTCCTTCGAACATTCAGGTTCTCTGAAATTGAAATGTTCTGCAGAAATATCCCCAGCAATTCATGTTGACAGGCTGCAATTATTTCACCCAGGGTGCTCATTTAATTTCATTATGTCAAAACACAATTTGATATATTCACTTGTTGCATTTAATGTTATTCATTCAATGTAATTTATATTAGGAAGAAAGAAATCTGCTTCACTAAAATTAAATACACTGAGGTTTGACATACTCTTTATCACAAAAATCTCAAAATGTCATGTTTTCCTTCTGAATCAGCATGAAGACAAATGTGGAAGTGACAGAATTTCATGTGTGATGGAAATTGTGGTTTTCAAACAATCGGTAGCAAACGCATTAAAAAGGAGACGTGCTTTTGAGTGGCTGTTTGTCCAGCCGCAGTCCGTGATGCTGAGCAGGCTCGCACTGACCTCCAGGGAGGGATCTGGGATCACACTGTTGGCCAAGTCGTTTGCTGCAAGAATTGGTGGAAACTAATGGCCTGAATTAATGGAAAGTTTTCTCTGTCTAACTTCCACTGTTAGGTGCCTGTGTTCAAAACTCAGTCCTGGAAAACTAACACCATTGATACCTGTCGCTGTGGGCACTTGTACAGTAGCTGTGGCCAAACTAAGCAGCTTGCCTCATTGCTAAGTCTTGTCATGGCCAATAGCCTAAATTTTCCCCAAGTATCTTCCTAGTGGAACTTGATCTATTTGGTATCCTCAGAGGGAGCCCACTGGGTTGTGCCTCACACAGACAGGGCTGGAAGAGATGGTCCCCTGATACCCTCAGCATTTTTTACCCCACAGAGAGGAGAGCTTTTGTCCATGCTGAGAGGAGATCTGGCCTCATGCTGCTTCTCTGCCCAGGGAGACATGAACCCTCGTGTTTCACCAGCCGCTCCCCATGGCCAAGTTTGTCTGGGGAAGACATCTCTCAATATCTGCGGCTGAAGTTCTGTTTTGCACAGAAAAATTAATTTCTGTCTGCCAGAGAGTTTATAGGAATGAGTCTTTAGTCTTGTGGTTAAGGCTTTCATATTTTATGAACTTTATGCAAAACCAGGATGAGGAGGCAGACGAAATATTCTACCAGAGGCTCGCAGAAGACTCACAGTCGCTAGCCCTTGTTCTCGTGGGGGACTTCAACTTTCCGGATGTCTGCTGGAAATACAACACGGCAGAGAGGAAACAGTTGAGGAGGTTCCTGGAGTGTGTGGAAGATAACTTCCTGACACAGCTGGTAAGCGAGCCCACCAGGGGAGATGCCTCGCTTGACCTGCTGTTCACAAACAGAGAAGGACTGGTGGGAGATGTGGTGGTCGGAGGCTGGCTTGGGCTTAGTGACCATGAAATGATAGAATTCTCAATACTTGGTGAAGTAAGGAGGGGGGCCAGCAAAACCGCTACCATGGACTTCCGGAGGGTGGACTTTGGCCTGCTCAGGACACTGGTCGAGAGGGTCCCTTGGGAGACAGTCCTGAAGGGCAAAGGGGTCCAGGAAGGCTGGACACTCTTCAAGAAGAAAGTCTTAAAGGCGCAGGAGCGGGCTGTCCCCATGTGCCGCAAGAAGAACGGGAGGGGAAGACGACCGGCCTGGCTGAATGGGGAGCTCTGACTGGGACTCAGGAAAAAAAGGAGAGTTTATCACCTTTGGAAGAAGGGGCAGGCAACTCAAGAAGAGTACAGGGATCTCGTTAGGTCGTGCAGAGAGGAAATTAGAAAGGCAAAAGCCCAGCTAGAACTCAACCTGGCCACTGTCGTGAGAGACAACAAAAAATGTTTTTACAAGTATATTAATGACAAAAGGAGAGCCAAGGAGAATCTCCATCCTTTATTGGATGCGGGGGGGAACGTTGCCACCGAGGACGAGGAAAAGGCTGAGGTACTTAATGCCTTCTTTGTCTCAGTCTTTAATAGTCAGAGCAGTTATCCTCAGGGTACTCAGCCCCCTGAGCTGGAAGACAGGGACGGCGAGCAGGATAAACCCCCCATAATTCAAGAGGAAGCAGTTAACGACCTGCTACGCCACCTGGACGCTCACAAGTCTATGGGGCCGGATGGGATCCACCCGAGGGTACTGAGAGAGCTGGCGGAGGAGCTTGCCAAGCCACTCTCCATCATTTACCAGCAGTCCTGGTTAACAGGGGAGGTCCTGGACAACTGGAGGCTTGCCAATGTGATGCCCATCTACAAGGAGGGCCGGAAGGAGGATCCAGGGAACTACAGGCTGGTCAGCCTGACCTCGGTGCCGGGGAAGGTTATGGAGCGGTTCGTTTTGAGGGCGCTCACAAGCCATGTCTGGGACAACCAGGGGATCAGGCCCAGCCAGCACGGGTTCATGGAAGGCAGGTCCTGCTTGACCAACCTGATCTCCTTCTATGACCAGGTGACCCGCCTAGTGGATGAGGGAAAGGCTGTGGATGTGGTCTACCTGGACTTCAGTAAGGCCTTTGACACTATCTCCCACAGCATTCTCCTAGAGAAGCTGGTGGCTCATGGCTTAGACAGGTGTACTCTTCGCTGGGTAAAAAACTGGCTGGACGGCCAAGCCCAGAGAGTTGTGGTGAACGGAGTTAAATCCAGTTGGCGACCGGTCACGAGCGGTGTTCCCCAGGGCTCAGTTTTGGGGCCGGGCCTGTTCAATATCTTTATCAATGATCTGGACGAGGGGATCGAGTGCTCCCTCAGTAAGTTTGCAGACGACACCAAGTTGGGCGGGAGTGTTGATCTGCTCGAGGGTAGGAAGGCTCTGCAGAGGGACCTGGACAGGCTGGATCGATGGGCTGAGGCCAACTGTATGAGGTTCAACAAGGCCAAGTGCCGGGTCCTGCACTTGGGCCACAACAACCCCAGGCAACGCTACAGGCTTGGGGAAGAGTGGCTGGAAAGCTGCCTGGAGGAAAAGGACCTGGGGGTGCTGATTGACAGCCGACTGAACATGAGCCGGCAGTGTGCCCAGGTGGCCAGGAAGGCCAATGGCATCCTGGCCTGTATCAGAAACGGTGTGGCCAGCAGGAGTAAGGAGGTGATCGTGCCCCTGTACTCGGCACTGGTGAGGCCGCACCTCGAATACTGTGTTCCGTTTTGGGCCCCTCACTACAAGAAGGACGTGGAGGTGCTGGAGTGTGTCCAGAGGAGGGCAACGAAGCTGGTGAAGGGCCTGGAGCACAAGTCCTATGAGGAGCGGCTGAAGGAACTGGGGTTGTTTAGCCTGGAGAAGAGGAGGCTGAGGGGAGACCTCATCGTGCTCTACAACTACCTGAAAGGAGGTTGTAGCGAGGTGGGTGTTGGTCTCTTCTGCCAAGTAACTAGCGATAGGACGAGAGGAAATGGCCTCAAGTTGCGCCAAGGGAGGTTTAGATTGGACATTAGGAAAAATTTCTTTACTGAAAGAGTGGTCAGGCCTTGGAACAGGCTGCCCAGGGAAGTGGTTGAGTCACCATCCCTGGAAGTATTTAAAAGACGTGTAGATGAGGCCCTTAGGGACATGGTGTAGTGGGCATGGTGGTGTTGGGTTGACAGTTGGACTCGATGATCTTAGAGGTCTTTTCCAACCTGTATGATTCTATGATTCTATGATTCAAAATTATGTTTAGCAGAAGAGCCTGTGAAGGATCCAGTCCAGCAAACCCTACAACTGGGAATTGGGGTATGCTTCTGGAAGTGAGAGGTGTGGTTTTGTGTCTCCTTAGGACAGGGGTAAACTCAAGTCCTGCCACCTCTGGTGATGGCACCAATACCTTTTTGGAGGATTGCAACATCGATTCCAGATCCAGGATAGAGTAGTTCTAGGATCAGGAACAGAAAGTCACCTCGCATGGTCATCCAGTGGGATACTCTGTCCCAATAGTAGGGGGCTCTGGGCAGTCCTAGGTTGATCTCAGACCTTGCCGGAAGGAAGAAGAGCAGAAAGCTGGAAAACTGGAGGAAAGATATCTGACATGCTGACACACAGCCAACAATTTTTAAAAAATCAAGTAAGCTGGATCCTATTGCACAGATGTGTTTAAACATCTTAATTAGAAAGCCATGTTCCACATCACTCCTGTCAAGCACTGTCAAAGTCGTCTAAACCACAGATCTAGAAACTATCCAAAACTCCAGATGCAGCATGCAACAAAACATATGGGAGTATTGTTTCTAGCACTGTCTTTCTTTAAAATTTACCCTCACTAATATTTGCATGCACATGGAAAAAAAAATTATTTTCCAAGGGCCATTAAGATGGCTGTGGATGGAGAAAGCCAAGGTCACTTTGGACCAAGATCCTGGTTCAGTTAAAAGGTGAAATAGAAATTAGGCCAGCAAGTATAGCCAATTCCTGAGAGGATGCGAGTCAACATCAAAAACACATGGTTTGGCCCCAGTGTATTTAACAGCCATTTTCTGGCCAGAAGATATCAGAGACCAGTGAGCTAGACCAGAGCCTGGGTATTATGGCACTCCTAGTGTATGCCTCAAGTCCAACTGACTCAGTGGGGAAGCATGTGTAGATGCTTTCACAGCAGTTATGTGATTTATTTTTTTAACATACTAAGTTGTTAAAACATCCTTGCTGGCAGGAACAAGTCAATATCTTATTTAAGCAACAGAAAGAATACACTTCCAAATCCTCTTCATGATGAGTCTTCGCCACTAAATGCATCTTTTTACTCCAGCCTGGCCATTTGCAATATAATCTGAAGAGTTATTCACGGCAGGGACTATATACTAATTGACATTTATTTATCAGCTGGGATACTAATAGAACCCCAAAATAGGATCTGGTCAGAAATTTAAGTACAAGCTCTAGAGAGGAGATCAATTAATCTTTCACTCAACTGTGGCCACCCCTAAGGAGAAACACTCACTGATGACACTGAAAATATTCTCACAAAAACTGCTCGAAAAATATAATGCTCTCAGGTAGTCATAGGATTTAACTCTGTGTCTCGGTTTTAGCATGGCAGTGTTGGCACTGTAGACCCCTTGGTTGATTTGTGTCACATAATGGAAGTTTTGCAGCATGATGGTCCTTGCAACCTTCCATTTGTATCCAGCCAGGACCCCACTCTGGACAGGGTGGACGCACCTCAGGGAAACACAACTTTGCAGTGTGCTGACCGGAGCCGGCCGGCAGACCTCCTCGTGCCGATCCCTGGCCAATGTGGCTATGAGAGCCCCCAGCTACTGAATTTTCCTCTCCAGCCACAGATGTAAGGTGCTGTGACCCGTGTAGTAGCCCTTTAGCTTCAGCAGTCCCACACTTTGGTCTGTGCTGCAATGGCTGGGATGTTGGCTGTGAAATCTGCAGGGTCATTGGTAAATGAAGACGATGTTTTTCTTTGGAAAACCAAAGATGACCACACGAAGGGCCCACCCCAGAGCAGTAGGTGTGCTGGATCCCCATTTTCTATGTAAGCAGATTCATAAGAGTAAGCACAAAAGAAACACCCTGTGGGGCTTCTGTGAAGTGCTGAACTCATCCAGCCACTGATTTGTGTGGGAGTGGAGTGAATCTAACAAATTCTTGTAAGACTTACATCATGTCACTTAATTTGCCTTTAGTGCAGTCATCTTGTCTTTGGAACAGCAATGCTCTCCAAAACCTGAGTCACAAATGGCTGATAAATCCTGTATTCCTGTCATCGCATTTTGAATTCCAGTCTGAAAAATCAAACTGGTGTTTCGGAAATGCCACCAGGAACTGTCTCAGCATTTCCAACTTTTTTCTCACTTTTGCTTCCTTCAGAACTGTTCTGTGCATCCAACCCCAAACTGCAAGAAGCACTGGCTGCCCTTTAAAGTGCATTCCTTAACTAATAACTTGTTTGCCAAAAGAAGTTTGCTCAGTTATACTATGTACTGCAAGTGCATAGCATTATTTTTTTTCTGTGCTTTACAAACATTATGTTTGCACTAAGGGCAGGAGGGTGTATATCAAATAATTACAGAAACAAGTAGGAGTCTTGAGAACAGTCCAGTGCAGAGAATTCCAAATAGCTGATTAAAAGCATTGTCAGATAGCAGAAGTCATCATGTATTTTATTTAATGCAGCTCTCCCACGCAAATATTGCAGAATCCAGCATCAAATTATCCAGTGAGCCAAATTAAATCAGGGCAGCAACAAAGCTGACCCAGGGACAGATTTGTCCTGGTATTGCTGAAATAGCTCTTCAGTTCTGTTTGGCAGAGCAAAATTCCCAACTCTACATGCAGCCACTCACCACTAATAACCACCTTTCCTCACTGCAGATCATCCTCCTGGCTTGTCATCTCCCCTCAGCTGTCTCTGGAGAGACTAAATGTTTGCAGAATATTTCTAAATACATTTAATTATTAAATATATTCAATCTAGGCAAGCAGATTGATGTTAAGTGGATAATTAAACATCTGATGTAATGGATAATAGCATTTTAAACCATAGTGTGCAATTCTCCTTACGTTCTCACTTACTTTTGTTTTGTGACTATGCAGAGCAGATCCAGACGTCTGTTGGGTTAAATAGTATGGTTACAGGGCCAGATCCACAAAGGATTTTGGGCTCTCATTGAAACCTTTGAAAAGTTAGGGGCTTGTGCAGCAATTGAGAACTTAAATATCTGAGCAAATGTTGTCCTGAGAAAGGGCAGTAAATGAACAGAGGAAAATTCAGATAAGGAAAAAGGTTTCCTGAGAAGAACCAAGCAGTTATGAGACTTAAGTTTTTGACAACTTGTTGCTGTATCTCTCCTGAATTTCTCCTGCCTTCCATTTGGATTGACTTGCAGTATTTCCATGGTGACTTGAAAGGTGAACAGCCTCACAGGAAACATCAGGGTTTCTACTAGGGTACTGGCTCCAGGTCCCAAGGGAAATGAAAGTACCAGAATGAATAAATGCCTTAAAATCAAATGGTGCCATGTTTTTCATGTGGCATCTTTCAAGCCCGGGCGACCTCCTGGGTATATGATACCTGAAGTATGGATCATCTCTAGGATCCCCTATACAGAGCTCACACTACACACACCCCCCCACACCCCCACACCCCCCCACACCCCCCCCCACACACACCCCCACACACACCCCCCATGTGGAAGACAGAGGAGGGTACCATTTCTGCAAAACCTGACTTTTCTCCATGGGTCATCCGAAACATCCTGTGGAAAGGCGTTGTAGACTGTTACTCTCCATGACAACGTTTTCTCATCAGATTTCTGCAAGGTGGTCGGTCAGAAAGATGTACAGGTGAGAGTAAGAGTCCCCAGGCATCCTTCCAGCTGATTCTGACTACCTGTGAGGAGGTCCCATCAATGCTGGCAGGAGACATAGGGTCAGGGAGCCAGTTTTCCTTGGGACCACAAAATATGGCAGGAGCTTAAGGAAATCTTCATGTCCATACTTGAAAAAAATCAAGCTGGCCAGTTTAGGAGTAACTGCTGTCATAGGCTTCAACACAGTCACATTTTTTTCTGATGATTTCAATGAAGGATATGAATAAACATTTTCTATTTTCCTGAAGTATTTAAATATGCTATTTGTCCACATGAAAGCTTAACCAAAAAGGTAATTTATCCAGCTGAATGATGAAAGGCTTACAGTGATTTTTGGTTTTGGCAGGTTGCTTTGCTACCAAATAATGCTGCTGATCTTAGCAAACAAATCACTGGTGAAAAAGTGCTTGCATCTAATGCATATATCCCTGGCCCCCCAGGCCAGCCTGGCCAACAAGGCCCCCCAGGTAAGATACAGACCAGAGGGATGTGAGTGTGCAATAGTGCCATGAATAAAAATAATAAGCTTCAATCTTTCAGTGTGATAGGATTTCATGTGTTTCATATTTTGATTGTTATTATTATATTTGCATTTGTACTAAATTTTAAAAGAAAAACTTTCTGGTCATTATGGTCAGCCTCTGCCAACTGTCTAACATTACTCCATTGTGTTTCTTAGTCTCCATGTATTTCTTGGCATGCAAGCTGTGTTTGTCCTGTATGTGTTAAATTTCTCCCTCTCCCTGGGATATCTCACCTGCTTCAGTTGTCATTTCCTGTTTTTTAACTCTATCTTAAAACACTCTCCATTTCATTTCAGGAATACCTATTGCTTTAGCTCACTGTCATTAGTAGAGCAGAAAATGTGCTTTCAGTTTGCGGGGGTTTGTGCCAACTGTTTTATTTTTCCTCATCTGGTTTTGCAAGGATTCATTTGTTGGTTTTGTGTTCCAGATTCAAAGGAATCTGAAAAGAAAAGTAAAACTCCACTCACACCTTTGCTAAAGTATAGGTTGAAACAATGAGAAAAGCAGAGAGTTCCTAAAGCTCTAACTTAAGCCAGACACCTTGCAACCTGCAGCCAGTGATGCTAAAAGTTTTTCCAACTCTGTTGAATGCAGATCTAATTTTGGGTTAGCGATAAATCCAAGGAATTTTAGCATTGTTCTGGGTTTTGGGAATATTCTTACAGAGGACTAGCAGACATTCCTTATGAGGTTTGATTTACTACCTACTGAACTGCCCCCCATTTATCCCCACGTTTGCAGTCTTGCTTTGGTTTTTGAGTCTTTATCTCATTTTCTTGGAGGATGAGTATCTTCAGTCTTCAGTATATCATAAATGCAAGGACAATGTGGTTAGAGATTCTGCGTCAGACTCTGAAATGTACAGTGCATCACCTTGCAATCTCTCTAACGTAGGCCTGACTCTGCATGTCTTCCATCTGGTTTCCCCATGACTGAGCTGTCCGAGGTACTGTAGAATTATCTGTTCCACTTGAAAACCATCCCTGCTGACCTCCTCCTCTGCCCTGCTGTTAGCAACAGTATGGCTGGGTCTTCAGGAGGAGTCTGAGAGGTTCATCATTAAACTTGATTTTACTCCTTTTGAAAACCCTAATTGTAAATATTCTGTCCTGCTGAATCCTTTTTACTCTCTGCCTTTCATTTCCTGTGTCTTTCACATGCCTTCAGTATGAAGAAAAGTGCTTTCCCCTCTAATTATAAAGCAATTCAGCTAGTGACACTTTAATGGTCTTTATTTTGTGCAAATGTTGTTTCAGGTGCCTGATTTTCTGTTTTGCTTTTCATAGTGTTTCTCTTGAACTAAACATATACTTTGTTGCCTGTGTGCTTTCTAAAAACTAACATTCTCTGCTGAACCAGCAGAAGCTGAAAAGGATAGAAAGCAAAATGGAAGAACAGAGCCTTTCTTGCCCCTAATACATTGGCTACCGTACTGGGCAAAAGAGAAGTGCAAACCACCACTGAAAAGGGCTTGCTTCTGTGTAGATGCCTTTGACCCAACATTCCCATGAGTTTTCTGAGGCTTTCATTTTATGAGATGTTTCTCAGATGTGACTTGTTCTTTTGCCCTTTTCTTCTTTGTGTGAAAATGAGGCATTTCTGCTTTTCTTTTCATTCCCAGTCTGTGTCCCTAATTGCCTGGCAGTGGCAGTCTTGGTTTCTTTGTATACACAAGGTTTAATTGTTTCGTGAAGATCTCTTGTAGCCACTGTGACAAGGAGTAATGTCTCAGATGACTGCTGTGTTGGTTGTGTTGTTGTGGATTTGGGTGCATTAAGGCAACCAATCCATTAGGTGGTTCAAAAAACAGTCAGTCCCCACTGCTTGCACTGATGAAGTGTCCTGAAGGCTTTCCCTGGCCAGTAACCTTTGCTGTTGATTGCAGGGGCTCCAGGACCGAAAGGGAGTCAAGGAGTTCCTGGGTCACCTGGACCTCTGGGACAGCCAGGCCCTCGTGGATCAATGGGACCTATGGGCCCATCTCCAGACATATCACATATTAAGCAGGGCAGACGGGGCCCTGTGGTCAGTATTCTCACTTCCTGTCATGCATTGCACAATTGGCCTTAGCTCCACAACCTGTCACGTCGTTGTGAACACTTTCTTTTCTCTTGCAGGGCCCACCAGGAGCCCCAGGGAGAGATGGTAGCAAGGTGAGGAGAGGTACTGTTTTCCATAACGTGGGCACATGCACATGTGAAGTGCAGGCTTGCTAGAGAGACCCTCTACACACTTGTAGTCACATCCTTTTACCATCTCATTTCCTTTGCTAAGCTGAAAATGTCCTGTTGTCCCATCCTTTCATGTCTTCCTTCTGCTATTTTGTGCTTCCCATTCCTTAAGTCTTGCAAATAGCCCTGCCAGGCTATCTGTCAAGCAGGCTCCTTTCCTTTCTCTGCAGCTCTTTTGGCTTTTCCATGAAGAAATGTTGATGCTTTAGCCCGTTCCATTAGAATGCTCTTTTGTGAATTTCTCCTGTTAACTGGTTTGCTTGTTACTGTCTAGGAGAAATATCAGAAGTGCCCAACTCTGCTCCCACTAGAATCAGCGGCAATTTCCTTGCGTTCCTCCTTCACTTTCTTTTCTTTTTCTGAGCAAGCGTAAGCTGATGATTCTTGATCTGGGGGCAGTAAGTAAGGGAGTCTGCAGAGGCAAACTGCTTTTTTGGTTTCCTTTAGTCACAGCAAACTAACTGAGGTGGTATTGGTTACAGGGGGAGCGAGGTGCACCAGGACCAAAGGGGATACCTGTAAGTATTGCTCACAGCAAGCATTTCCACAGCAAAGTGGTGTTGGCTACTAACAACAGGCCAGCCAAAAGGGGGAAAAAAAAAACCCTCTCCTGTGTCGAGAGCACAGTGAAAGATACTTTACATGCACAGAAAATGTTATTGGAAAGAAAGTAATTACCTGTTTTCATCCAAGCTTTTTGCCTACACACCTCTTCCCTTGCTGGGTGTGACACTGAAGGCAGTAAGTGCACCTCTGCCCTATGACAGTGGTGGGACATGCTCAGAAGGCAGTAGCATGAGATCCCATGCAGAGTGCTAGTTAGTACAGTTCAGCCAACGCTCCAAATAGGAGTTTGATCCCTGAAACCTTTTAAAATCCTGCCCCTCGTATCTCTCTGGGCCTTGGCAAGCTATAGGCTTTGAGCAAGTCATCAGGAGAAGGATGGGTAGTTACAATCTGTTTTCAGGTGAAATTGTTTAAAATTTTGTTTCTTACACTCTTTTCTCATTGGTGAAATGGATTTTTAAGAGTGTGTCCAGCAGGGTGTCCTCAGTATTAAATAGTGTACTTTACTGTGTGAAGTCAGCTAAAAAGAAATTATGATTTTCTAAAATCAGATAAAACCAGATGGATACTCTCTGCATTGTAATTACCAATATATTTAGTAAGTGATGGACAGCAGTGGGGTTACCATATTGAAAAGATACCTTCCAAATATCAGCATTCCCTAAAGAATTTTTTAACTAAATTTTAATAATTATTGATTAATTACTCATTCTAATAATGTAATTTCTATCAGTTTAATAAGGAACACAGGGAACCAAGATTTAGCTCTTCTGTTCCCATGAGGTGTTGAGATGCTCTTAGGAGGCAGATATAGCAAAAGAATTGTTAAGTAACAAAAGGGCTGAGCATCTTGTAAATGTAGGCTCTGTCTGCAAAAATATTCGCCTTTTGAAAATTGTTTCCTGAACAGGTTGATTCAAAAAGAGACCTTTAATTTCTGGCAATCAATATGAAGCAGCATTTTACTGAGTTACCCCTGCAAGAGTAATTATATCAACCTGTTTGAAAACTGTAAGAGCAAAGTGGATTATTATTAATTACCATGCCTTGTGACTGCAGGGCCCACCAGGTTCATTTGATTTCCTATTGCTGATGATGGCAGACATCAGAAACGACATCGCTGAGCTGCAAGAGAGAGTGTTTGGACACAGGACTCATTCATCAACAGAGGAGTTTCCATTACCTCAGGAATTTACAAACTATCACGACACAATAGATTTTGGATCTGGAGAAGACTACAAACCACAGGCAGCACCCAGAGACTCCAGGATACAGAAGGCAGCCCATCCTTAGCTATGTCTACTGAAAAATCGAGCCCCTTTAGAGTTGTTCAATATAAAAATGTGCCGACAATGTAAAATATATATATATTATTTCCCAGTTTTCTCTCTGCTTTTCCCCAACCATGCTGCCTGTACTGTAGCTTTCTCAGTTCATGGTAGCCTCCTTGCAGTAATTCCATACCATCAAGCCTGCACTGTGCGTTATACCTAGACTATCAGGAAAACCTTCTTAGTGTATTGGGCTAGCATGATTAAGGCACGCTCTAGCTAATGGCGCAGACCACAGCATCTCATCTGCCTACCTTGCATTGTGTCCAAATGACCCAGTACCCAAATTTTGCCAGGGGTAGAGGGGTAGCTGAACATCATCCCTGAATGATGTCAATAATGAAACCCTAGGTCCACAGTTATACATGTAAATGTATTATACCACTGAATTCAAGTCTCCAGCTAGTGTCCCCAGGCTTAGGAGAGAGTGAAAAGTAGATCCCTGTTTCACAGCAGAGGCCAGCTGTAAGTGAAATGTCTCCTTCTATTATGCCCCACCATGGCAGAAAAAGGCCAAAAAATATGGTGAAGCAGTGACACAAGGGCGCTGCTTGTTGATCTGGAAATTATTTGGCTTTGTGTTGCTAGAGTATTGTGCAAAGAGAGTCAAAAAGATGTGTTTGTCCTAAACTAGTACTACTTTTCCCTTACCATTCTCCCACTACTCAGCGTGGAGGCCAGTTCCCTTCCTCAACAGATTGATATTGCATACATTACACAAAGATGAGCAAGAGAACAGGGAATGTATAAAGTGGGAAAAACAAGCATAAGTGAATCAAGTAGGCTTATTGGCAAGCACAAAATCAATCCCAGTCTTGCAAAAAGAGTCAGATTCTGACCTCCTGTAGGTGCATGTCTTCCTTGGTGAAATGCTGAAGTCCAAGTGAAATCAAGACCAGAGAGAGGCCTCATGTTTGCAAAGAGCTTCCACCTGTTTTGTTCCTCAGCTGTGTGAGAGCAACCTAAATGGCATTCACGGAACTGGAACACAGAGTTGCAGTGTATTTGGCTGGGTATATGAGGTGTATGAGTAGGTGCAGGAGTGCACATGACAAAACATTGCAACTGGTACAAGGATGGCTAAGGTGAGGTACTGCACATGGGATCCTATATTTGTGAAGAGGGATGAAAAGGAGTGCCCTTTTTTTACACTGGAAAATTGGATGCACAAGTTAGACCATACCCTCATGGATGATGCATGTTACCATTTATTTTGGATTACCACAGCTGCTGAGGACTTTGCCATGCTTAGAAGATAAAGGAGTATATTAAGCACAAAACTTCAATGTTGTATCTGTGTAGCTGCTACTTCTACAGTATGTTTAGTGCTGGGTCATGTCCATGTTACAAATGCAAAGAAAAACTTTTTATTTTGCCATGTTTTTCAGGGCTTGCATGTTCTAATAGAATAAATACAGGTAAAAATATAAGCAGGCCCTTTTCAGATAACCCGTAAAGGTTTGAATTCCCTTCCATATTCTCTGGGCCAAAAGATAGTTGGTGTAATCTCTATACCACCAGTACAGGTCATGTTGTATAAACAGCTGGCTGTCTAGACCTTTCATATCTTTTGCATATTATCTTAAGAGGATGTGTCCATTCCTGTAATTGTTTACCAACTCCTCACTATCAGTATGCCACAAGCAAGGGCATTAGCTTTAAGAACATTAACGTTCTGTATTCCTCTTCACATTATATGTATATCAATATTTACAAAGCAATGACTAAGTCACTGGTGTAGCTTAGAAAAAATGATAGTGCTCTCACCCTGTGGTCTTTGGGCTTCTCCTCTGGAAGGAGCTCTCCCAGCAGCTGCAGATCCACGTAGTCTTGTGAACCAGGTAATAAAGAAATCAGTGAGATTTGGGGAAGGAACTTGTGGCCAAAAGAGGGGTGGTCTTATACGCAGCAGACTGAAAGAAACCTCTAAGACAGAATGAAATGAGGCATTTGTGTCTTATTTTCTTAATTTCGAGCAGGCAACTAAGTATAAATAACATTGTTCATGAATATGCAATTTTAAGTAAATTTCTAAATGTCAAATGTTATGTTTGTAGAATAGCATAGCATAGCATAGCATAGCATAGAATAGAATAGAATAGTTCAGTTGGAAGGGACCTACAACGATCATCTAGTCCAACTGCCTGACCACTTCAGGGCTGACCAAAAGTTAAAGCATGTTATTTAGGGCATTGTCCAAATGCCTTTTAAACACTGACAGGCTTGGGGCATCGACCACCTCTCTGGGAAGCCTGTTCCAGTGTCTGACCACCCTCTCGGTAAAGAAATGCTTCCTAATGTCCAGTCTAAACCTCCCCTGATGCAGCTTTGAGCCATTCCCATGCGTCCTGTCACTGGATACCAGGGAGAAGAGATCAGCACCTCCCTCTCCACTTCCCCTCCTCAGGAAGCTGTAGAGAGCAATGAGGTCGCCCCTCAGCCTCCTTTTCTCCAAACTAGACAAGCCCAAAGTCCTTAGCCGCTCCTCATAGGACATGCCTTCCAGCCCTCTCACCAGCTGTGTTGCCCTCCTCTGGATGCATTCAAGGACCTTCACATCCTTCTTAAATTGTGGGGCCCAGAACTGGACACAGTACTCAAGGTGAGGCCGCACCAACGCTGAACACAGCGGGATAATCACCTCTTTTGACCGGCTGGTTATACTGTGTTTGATGCACCCCAGGATGCGGTTTGCCCTCTTGGCTGCCAGGGCACACTGCTGCCTCATATTGAGCCTGCTGTCAACCAGCACCCTCAGATCCCTTTCTGCAGGGCTGCTCTCCAGCCACTCCTCTCCCAATTTATACTTGTGCCCGGCATTACTCCGTCCTAGGTGCAGAATCTGGCATTTCGACTTGTTAAATTTCATCCCATTAATGATTGCCCAATGCTCCAGTCTAGCTAGATCCCTCTGCAAGGCCTCTCATCCCTTAAGAGATTCAACAGCACCTCCCCGTTTGGTATCATCAGCAAACTTGCTAATGGTGCATTCAACTCCTGCATCCAGATCATTGATAAATATATTGAACAGGACTGGCCCTAGAATTGAACCCTAAGGAACACTGCTGGTGACCGGTCGCTAGCCAGATGTAGCCCCATTCACTACAACCCTTTGAGCCCTGCCCTTCATCCAGTTCTTCACCCAGCGCACCGTGAACCCGCTCATCCCACAGTTGGACAACTTGTCCAGAAGGATGCTGTGAGGGACAGTATCAAAAGCCTTACTAAAGTCCAGAAAAACTACATCCACCGCCTTCCCTTCATCCACTAGGCGGGTGACCCTATCATAGAAGGATATCAAATGAGTTAGACAGGACTTTCCCTTTGTGAACCCATGTTGACTGTGCCTGATGATTGCATTGTTCTTCAAATGCCTTTCAATAGCACCCACTATGACCTTCTCCATAATTTTTCCAGGAACTGAGGTTAGACTAACAGGTCTGTAGTTCCCTGGGTCTTCCCTCACACCCTTCTTATAAATTGGAATAACGTTGGCTAGCTTCCAGTCAGCGGGGACCTCCCCAGACTCCTAAGACCTTTGGTAGATGATCGAGAGGGGTCCTGCCGTAACATCCGCTAGCTCCTTCAGTACTCTGGGATGAATCCCATCAGGCCCCATGGACTTGTGAACATTCAGCTGATAAACTCTTGTAACTCTTGCAAATTATGTAACTCTTGCACATGTTTACCACCACACCCCATCACCTGCTGGATCAAGTTGTTTCCCACTTATAGAATTAGTAGCTGCAGTTTTTTGGACCATCAGATACTGAATAATGAGTTAGATGAGTCATTTCCTATATACCAACTAAATTCTATTGCCCCCTGCCCATAACGTGTTATAAAAAAGACACTTATTTTAGTTCTAAGCTCTGCTTTTCCAAATATAGAGAAATACCAAATGAGAAGTTCCTACAGTTTGACTATGAAACTTGGAGGGAAGCGACAATTGCCCTGCTGTGCGTAAGTATCCAGGGAAGGGAAATTCTGAGACTGGACCAGAAAAGTAGATAAAATACATGCCTCACTGTAAGTGCAGAAAGCTGTCCTACAGACTCACGAACATAAAATAGGGCACGTGTTTACATGCCTTTCTGAATGGCATCCTCAATAACTTCCCTTTCTGGAGTCTGCATCATTGGTGTTCACAGCTCATAGCTGGGTTTTCCAACATACGTTCTTCCTCCATAAAAAAGATGAAGGAAAGTGCTCCTTGGGTTTGTCCTTGTGCTTCACCCTCCTCTTTCCAGACTCCCTCCCCCAAAGTGCTGTTAGCTGAATCCCAGCAGCAGGGAGGGGACACGATGGTAATGACAAGTCCACTCCACAAGACACAGGAATTCCTACAGCAGGGGGAGTCCCTCTGAGCACAGCTGGCTGGGAAGGTTCAGTTTTCTGTCTGCATCCAGCTAAGATCTTTGTATAGACCTTTCTCATTTCATTGTATGGTAACTTTCATAACACATTATATCAGAAACATTTCATTAAGATTTATGGATAAACACATATAGACACTCAGATAGAAAAGTGACATTTTCTTCAGCATACTCAAAGTTTTATAAAGCCAGACCAGAGGAATCATTTCCAATTTTAAGCTTGGTTACCGCGGAGCCAGGGAAGTCATTACCTTGTAAATTATTTATTATGCTGTGGCTCCAAAAATAACAACCCCCCCCCAAGAATCCAAAATAAGAATGTAGAAACATCTACACTCATGTCTAGTTTCATTACTAGGCTCATGCACATAACAACTTTGTTTCATATAAATACTATGTATAATTTTATTAGAAAGAAATATTATTTTGATGTTAAGACATCAAGTTATAAGCAGAAGGACAATAAAGAGTTTGTTATTTTATTAATATTAGAAATATATTTAATGGAAACATTTGCAAGAGTGTGTAGTGATGGGAAAATGCTGATTGTTAATGGGTTTAACAAAATCGTAAAGCTTGGAAAATGTTCTTTCAACACTGTGCCAAGTACATACAGGATTAGTCTTTCTTGCAAAGCTGGAATACTGACACAAAGGAATTCCTATATAGTCAGGCTAAACCAGGAAAAGGAGAGGAAAATTGATTGTAAATGGAATTAAGGTAATCCCTGGAGTTATTGTTGGTATCACAGCTTGAATAACCTTCTTCCTAGAAGTATTTCAGAGTTAATATGTTAAGCCCCAGAGAAGCAACAAAAGATGGGGTGGGGTCCAAGAATTTGTTAATTTTACAATAAAATCCATATGTTTGTTCCTATTACACATTCCAATAACTATACTGTTCACTTTATTTATATAAGTATATGAAATACTAAAATGTGTATAAAATGATTGTGATTTTATGATGTATTCATAATAACAAAGATATTTTTTCTTACGCTGTTGGTAGCTGCTTTTGTTACACATCCTTTCTCTGAAATACAGAAATGTTGGCTGGAAGAGACAAGTAGCAGGAACCCCCCTTATGCTGCCTTTTAGCATTTTTCTCGGAGCTGAGCTATACGCACTTCCAGGAGCAGGACTATGGGGGCATGAGGTCTTGCAGAATAGGGCAGGTTTCTGTCTTTGTGGAAATAAGGCATGCACCCACCTCCACTATTAGGATGGTGGCTCCAGCGCCCCATGAGGGCTACATGACACTGGCTCCAGCGGCCTTACCTCACGCTGCCGGTGTACACAGCTTCCGTGCAGCCTGGGGATGCGATATGGGGGGTCCAAGGCTCCTCTGGCATCCTGCCACCGGTACTGGGGAAAAAGAGGGAATAAGGTAAAGGCTCTGGCAGGCCTCACCTACCCTTCACGCCTGCCTGAGCCCCTCCCCGCAGCCCCAGGAGCATCCTGTGAGGGCGGTGTCCCACCACCTCGCCCCAGCTGCAGTGAGGGGCAGCAGGGAGGCCGGCCGCTCTTCCTCCTCCCGTCAGAGCCCACCCTGCCTGCCCGCCACAGCCTAGCCCCGAGGAAGCCCCGGTACAGCAGAGACAGCGGCGGAGCTGTTACACTGCCGGGCTGGCTGCGGCGAGACAGGGCCCCACTGCGGCGGGGGATGGCGACCGGCCCCGCCGGGGCACGAAACTACAGCTCCCGGCATGCCGCGCCCGCGCCAGACCCGCAGGTCCCAGCATGCTGCAAGACTTTCCTCGCCTAGGATGCCCCCCACAGGCGAGTCAGCTCCTTTACGCCTGCGCACTGCGGACGTCACTGACGTGCGGCGAACAGACTCCCCTCCGGAGGCATGGGGCCGGCTCGGCCCTTTCTGCCGGGCCGGGCCCGGCTTCCCTGCCCCATTCAGACCTCTCGGTACGTGGCTCCGGACTCCATTTTCGCCGAGCCCGGCGGCGGCCCTCTTACCCGCTCTATGCAGCAGCTGTGGGTCATGCCCGCTGGCAGGGGCGAACTACAACTCCTGGCGTGTTGCGCGGCGCGTGGCAGCTACTGGGAGGTGCCTCCCATGGTGCCCGGCTGTGGTTGCTGCAGCGAGAGGGTGGTAAGATGTGGCTGTCGGTGGCGGCCGCCATCTCGTATGGGCGCGTGCATCGGCGGTTGGGGCTGGGCCCGCGCTCGCGCCTCGACCTGCTGCGCGACCTGGTGACGGCGCTGGTGCAGCACGAGCGCATCGAGGCGCCGTGGGCGCGCGCCGACGAGATGCGGGGCTACACGGAGCGGGTGAGCGGCCCGGCCGCGGGGAGGGTTGCCGGCCGAGGGACCCTAATGGCTCTGCCCTCCTTCCTCCCCACAGCTCATCGACTACGTCAAGCTGGGGGACACCAACGAGCGCACCATGCGCATGGCGGATTTCTGGCTGACGGTAAGTATCTTCTCGTCGCCTCCCCGCAGCCCCGATGCTGGAGCTGAGCATGCTGCCCCACAGGAGAAGGACCTCGTCCACAAGCTGTTCAAGGTTCTGGCATCCCAGTTCCAGCCTCACTCTGGCAGCTATGCCCACCTGCTGCAGATCCCCAACCGGGATGGCCTTGACCACGCCAAGATGGCTGTCATCAAGCTCAAGGGGAACCCCTTCCTGCTGCTCATCTGCCCATGCCGCGACACTGAGAAGACGCAGCTCAACCAGCTCCTGAAGGGCTACTGGAGAACACGCAGCAGGCTGCAGCCCTGCAGGCCCCTGAGGGCACCCCTGTCTAGGCATCCCCCTCTGCCTTGAGGGAGGCCCCATGCGTGCACAGGGACGGGGCTTGGCATGAGCTGCCCATGCACCAGCCAGCAAGTTTGCTGTCCTGGAGCACAGGAATGGAAGATGTCCCAGGAGGTCTGAAGGTTGATTCCTAGCCTTGAATTGTCATGATGGGGGCACAAGCTCAAGGTTTACTTGCTTCTTCTTGTGGTTTAAATAGAGACTCAGCAAGAGAAGGAAATCAAGCTGGGAGCCCTAATGGTTGATATTCTCTGTGTAAATAAACTCTATTCAGAAAGTGAGTTTGCTTCTATTTGAATTATATTCCTGTGCACATGAATTAATAATTTACTCCAGCAAAGACTGGGTTTGTTACAGCTTCTGATCCAACAGCCCTACTCTCTGGGGCAGCATCTCCACTTCACTGTGACAGAGCTAAAGTGTTCTCTAGAAGCCAGTGTGCTGCCTTTCAGGGCTGGAAATTCAGTGAAAAATCAGGTTAGTTTTGCTGTTTCAGAAGTGCTGAATGCAAATTAGGATGGTAGCACTGAGATAAGTTTTAAAAGAGACAGTACCAAAGGGACTTGGGTTATAATAAGGAGGCAATGTGGGCAGGAATAATAGCTTGGTAGACATCTCAGCCTCAGGTGTTGGGTTGCAAGAAATCTTTGTATTACCCTCTTAGAACAAAAAGGGATAGTAGCAGAACTTTTTCAGAGAGGGATATAACTACTGGGAGATAAGAAAC
This sequence comes from Calonectris borealis, assembly GCF_964195595.1. Lineage (NCBI taxonomy): Eukaryota > Metazoa > Chordata > Aves > Procellariiformes > Procellariidae > Calonectris > Calonectris borealis. The sequence goes on along the minus strand of NC_134351.1, from coordinate 37,369,893 downwards.
TTTAATTGCTATTTTTGTCTTTGATTTGTACTTGAAAGTCCTAGTTGTAGCTTCTCAGTGAAAAAAACAGACGTGTTGGGTTCCTTCCTCCCTCCCAAGGCTCACAAATTAAGACAATGGAGTAATCTTAAGTAGTGAGGTGTTAGCTGTATGGAAAGACAAAAATCAAATTATGTTAAAGAACTTAAAATTTGGTAATTCTCTCTTTAGGACGCTTATCTCGCACAGTACCACTTCTGTTTTGATGAATTCCGGTGAGAAATTAAAGAAAGATGTGTGATACTGTTTAAGGAAGAAGAAAAAACAGTCAAACTACTAAAAAGTCAGTGTTCCAGAGAGACCTTAATCATCTTTATATTTCATATGACCTTGAAATTGCTCTCCATGCAGTTGATGACCTAACATCTTGTTCAAACAGATGTTTTCCCCCTCAACAGAAGAGATGAACCAAACTGCTATTGCTGCAGAGCTTCCACGTTATTAAAAATCCATGTTGAGGCTTTAATGTTAAATTCTCAAGAATAATAGCCTATCTATATTTCTTCCTTAAATTGGTCTTTCACCCTAGTAAATTGAACTCTAGTGCATTACCAGTGATTGATGACCCAGAATGCTGACTGTAGCCCTCTGGAGATTTTCACTGTGCTTTAGGAGCAGAGGTGCTGCCCAAGCTTTTCACTGTAGCATTTCAAAGCGTACTGTATACCTTGAAGGCAAAGGTCAGTGCTGTTTCACGAGCATAATCACTTAGGATTCAGATTAGAAATGTGAATGCTGTTTGATAAGCATAAGTCTATGTTACCTACCAGTTTATTTCAGATAGTTCAGCAGATTAACTTTTCTGTGGGATTGATGAGAAACTGAGAGGTAGGATTTTAAGCACTGAATTATTTTCCCTTGATCTGCCCACCTGTCACTTTCTTAGAGGAGGAGGGGCAACAACTGTCAAACTATTTTGGTAGAAAACTGAAGGCTATGAATGATAAAAATCTGTCAAGGAAGGAATATTACTGTGGCCCTGTAGCACTAGCTGAAAATACAGTGTTATGCCCATGTTACTGTTATCCAAAACATCCGTTTTAATCAAAGGAGCCAGAAGCAAGAGCAGGTAGACATATATGTAGACAAATAAATGTGAAAACACTGATTTAGAAAGACAGTTGGATAAAAACATTTAATGAGGGAAAGCAAGTCAAGCTCTCTTCTACTTGTCCTTAAATTAATAATCTGAGGAGAAAAAGCTAAATTAAGCTAAGCTGGGGAAAAGTCTTGATACAGATTCTTAATATACAAATCCTTAGTGTGCATACCAATTTTTTGCAATATCTGTATTGAGATTAGGACAGATGACAAAGCATTCATAATCTCACAAGCATGGTGTGTAGTCCCTCTAAATGCAACTCTCCTACTATATGTCCTTGAACATTTCCTAAGATTGTGTAGGCTTCTACCAAGAGGGGCAGTTGTCCTGCCAGTTTGTCTTGTACTCAGGTGGGTCAGGCTTTCAGCTGCCTGTAGAGGAAAACAAAGGGAAAGTTCACTGTTAATACATGAAATCTGTTATTATTCCTTTGCACCCTGGCTGCCAGAGTCAGGTCTTCTCTATCAGTCTTATAACCATGTAATAGATGCAAGTATACAGGTCCATATGATCGTTTTTGTGTTCTGCCCCCTTCCCTCAGCCCCCTCCACCTCTGGAAAATGGAGGCCTACCTGACTGCAGCTATGAGACTCCGATATCAGTCATTAATATCTTGTTGGTCACTGGACATCAACAACAGTGTCTTGTGTGGAAAGGAAAGCTGAAAGTCAAACAGTATCTGGTGCCACTCTGTGGCATTCCTTACCAAGGCAGCAACTCTGATAAAGGGAGAGCCATCACCATTGAACTCGACTCAGCCCTGCATGCTGATTTCCCCATTTTCTTTCCCAGATAGAAAAATTTAGCATTGGTACTGGGAGAAGCCAGAGGCTGGACAGTATAGAGCAAGTGCCAGACTTGTCCATTCCTTCCAGCTACAGATGACAGCTCACTTTGACTTAATAGGGTGTTTGGAAGTGGGCAATGACAGTCCTCAGCAGCTCTTCATCCAGTTTTCTCCCTTATTCCAAGCTGCCCCTAGGGGTCCTTCCACTACCACCACCTGCAAATTCACAGCTTGCCCAGTCTTCCTTGTCATAGCTCACAAGGAATGAGCTAACACAAGCCCCCAGGTGCTGCAACCTAGGAAGACCTGAACTTGAAACCCCTACCTAAGGCATCAGTCCCAGTCAAAGACCCTGCAGCCCTCAAGGAGTTAGATGCATGAGCAATATCCATTGTGATAATACCCATATATTTCTGCATTCTCTGTTTTTCAGGGTTTTCTATAAGCTCAGTCCACAGTTACTGTAATGCTGCGTATTTCTCATCACATGACTGTGGGGCTATCCCCCAAACATGTGCTCTGCTGAGGGCATGTCAGAGTCTTATCATCAGACCCTCCTCACCTGAGCTAAGTGAAGCAACCAGCAGCCTGTACCCTAGAGTGCTCAGGAGGGCCTACACCGTGAAGGGAAAAGGACCGCCTGCATCACCCAAGAAGGGTTGCCTTAACTAGTTCATTACATTTACTGTTGTCACCACTCTCACCATCTCAGTCCTGCTGCTGCTGAGACAGCTAGAGACCTGCTTTGCAAGTCTGACCCCACTGATGCTTCTGCCAGGCAGAAGTGGGAAGACTTACACTGAGGAGCCCTCCCTGGCTCTGCATGTGGCCAAACACTTTATCCACTACACACTGGTGAAGCGGGTAGACAGCCTGGCATGTGAATTTGTTCAAGTTCAGCAGGTGCAGTGGGTGGCAGGGCTTTGTTGCAATAAAGATATCAGAAAAAAGGAAGAACATCCCGTGCTTCAGTTCTTCTCCCTTTGAAGGCACCACCAAAAGCCAGCCTTCCCAGATATACCAGCACCCTAAGCATGCAAGAGAAATAGAAACAGTTGTCAGATAATCATTGGCAAAAAAAAAGGATGTAATGAGACAAAAAGAAATACAGCAAGCTACCCTCATAGGTTACCAGGCTCTACATCAATCCCAGCTCCTAGGAGAAGGCACTGAATGTTAACTGAGGCCAGCTCATTAGCACTGATAGCACCCATGGAGAAGCAGTAATCAGCTCAAAACTTTTAGTATATGAGGAGAAGCTACTATGTTAATTAAGAGGATACTATTATATGCGAGTCTGTTCAAAGAGACCAGAACAAAAAACATGGTTTGAAAGTGGTATGCATACCTTTAAATTAACATAAACCTTCAGAAAACATACCATGAACTATCTTAAATTGTGTTGCCCAATTGTTTGTCATTAGCAGTGAAACAGAAGTTAGCCTAAGCTTTGAACATTTATTATTTTTCCCGTTTTGTTTGCTTGTGCATGCCAATTAAAAAAAAAATCATTTCACAGGTCATCTAACTATATACAGACCTCCAGTAGTTAACAGATTACAGAATGCAGATTACTGCTCTAATGAAAAGACAGCAAAGGGGATACAAAACAACATATTAAAAGGAAGGTCTGAATAGGCAACCTTATCAACCTTCTCTTACAGAATAGGATCCAGCATCATCTGCCCATGAAATGAATTGCAAATAAAAGGCAGAGGAATCAGCAGGAAAAAAATTAAAACAATTTGAAAAACCTAGCTGTAAGCAGCAATAAAAAAAAATGGCATCTACACAAAATAGAATAATTAAAGCAGTGCCTCTAACCAGAAGGATTATTGTACAAGATAGCCATCAACTCATGGGAATTATGAAGACACCTGCCAGTAAGAAGATTATTTATAAAAATCTAAAGCCATAATAAGGTATTGCCATCTGGCCTGGTCTGGGAAACACCTGCCAGAGAATTTCAGCCACTGTTTTTCATGCCTTAACTTCTGCCTGAGCTAGTAAGTACTTTTCAGAAAACAGCACAATTTTGTTTTAATTATGAATTGTGTCTTACTTAGTATGCTACACTCACAAAACATAGAGGCAAGTGAATTCCTGCTTAGCTTACTCCACAGGAACCACTCCTCTTATCTGAATAAGAAACTGAGAAAGAGAAGGGTGAGATGCAAGAATCAGTCCAAGTTTAAAAAACAAATGGAAGGAAGGTGTAAGCAGCATGGGGCTTGACTGGAAACTGTTTCCCTCAGGCTAAGCTTTGATCAGACTCCCTGGCATACAGCCTGAGCTGGACTGTGCTGGAAGCCTCGGGATATAGATCTGTGTTCAGGATTCCCAGGGGCACATGATTTAGGAAATTCTTGTGAAAGGAGGGCAGGGAAACATCCCTAGGGAAGCTAGGGATGACAGAACAGTGTGCTATGTTAAGGAGGCAGTTCTGGCTAAGATGGTATTTGCCCTATATATGGAAGGCAGCAAGAAAAGCAGGGTCTCTTCATTGGGAGCAGCACATCTCAGAGACACTGCCAAATGTGAGATACCCAACTCCAAAGCTACCCCTTTTTCCTGAATCTATAGCATTATGTTTTCTCACCTCTTCCCTTCTAGTAACAAGATGCAATCTTAAAAGTTTTGCAAAAGCTAGCTTGTTTCTGGAAAGCTGGCCCAAAACTAGCAAGCCCTAGCTGCCTCTTACTTTTCTGCTTCTCATATCCAATAGTACCTATTTTACTCCTGCTAATGGAAAACACAACCATCACAATTCTGTCCGAGATAATGGAAAGTTGTCAATAGACACTCAACACTTGTCCTACTACGTGTCTCAGAATTTTTGGAGACCAAAAAAGTAGACCCTACGCTTTTAAATGATGGCCATCTCTGGTCTAGTTATACTGGTTTGTTTGGGTTTTTTTTGTCATGAGGTTATCTATCTTATTAGTTCTGTCATTCAGGATAACTAATTTACCTTTTTACTTATGCACTATCCTAATGTGTCCAGGCACCCCAACACATGCTCAATGCTCAGTATAAGCAGAGCACACCAGACCACACCTGTGTTAGCTCCCTTTCAGCTAGCATCACCAAAAGGATTCTAAGCAGAATGGGAAAGAGAATTGTAAATAAATCTGCATATTGACTGAGCATCTTGGAGAATTATAACCTCTGATAAATAACCTCTTTTTCTACCTTCACCCAAAAATCCACACATATGAAGTACAACCACATTCACAGGTACCTGGAGGTGCGACTTAGAGACCTTTACACACGGTGGCTTTAAAACTCCTCTCCAACTGCAGCACTATTTCTAGATGACCTCTGCAATAGCAGTGTTTAATGAGGGCACAGGTGAAGCCCCAAGTGGCCATTTCATAATTGTCCAGACTGGACATTTCTCACAATATTCCATATGTAGCTTGGAGTGTGCTCTGGGCATGGAGAGTACCCAGTCACACAAGAGGTCCTAAAGAAACCTGTTATCCGATTAGATGGTCTTACATGCCAGCGAGTGTGACTTTATATATCTCAGCTATCAACACAAATACTTGGATTTCTGGCACAGTTTAATGCTGCAGATAAAAGAAGATTCTTCATGTATAGGGTTGTGGTGGTTTAACCCCAGCCAGCAAATAAACCCCACGCAGCCGCTCGTTCACCCCCCTCACTCCAGTGGGATGGGGGAGAGAATCGGGAGGGCACAAGTAGGAAAACTCCCGGGTTGAGATAAAAACAGTTTAATAATTGAAATAAAATGAAGTAGAACAGTAATAATAACAATGAGAACAACGACAATAGCAGAATATACAAAGCAGGCAATGCACAATGCAACTGCTCACCGACCGCCAACCGCGTGTCACGAACAGGGGGCGAGACCCACCACACCCCTGGTTTTTATACTGAGCATGATGTCACATGGTATAGAATACCCCATTGGCCAGCTGGGTCCAACACCCCGGCTGTGCTCCCCCCTCCCGGTGCAAGCATCACCCAGCAACAGCCAAAGCATCAATGGGACATCAATGCTCCTTTCACACCGAACCCAAAACACAGCACACCCCCCAAGCTACTGGGAAGAAAGTTAACCCTGTCCCAGCCAGAACCAGGACAATATCCACCCCTTATTCTATACCATCTACATCATGCCCAGGTCTCACATTTTCCCATACATTCCAATTAGTCATCACCACTTTTCCTGCCTTTTATATATATACAAACACAGAGATATCATTCCCTTAGTCCATGGGCCATCCCTCTAAAATGTCCGTTGAGTTCATTTAGTCCATGACTTCGGGTTCCACCTGTCATAACAGTCTTGCAGGGCAGGAGAGATGGTGTGTGGTGTGGGACTCTTGCATGCGGAGGCCAGTTCTGGGCGCTCGTCCGGTTCTATCGTCGTTGCACTTTGCTAAGTTTCATTGGAGTTCATCCTACATTAATCTGGGTGATTCTTACTGTAATACTGTTAATATGGCATAGGGTAACCATAGAAGTGAAGACATACAGTATTATATAGTAACTAACATCGTACAATTCAGTTCATTGGCTATTTTCACCCAAAATCAAATCCCCTTGAGGTACACACCGGACTTCCCCATCCTTTCGCATCACCCACCAAGTGCACCCAGGTCCTTGAGCAAAAGCAATCCCACGGATGGGTTTTCCCTTGCCAGAGGCAGGAGTAACCCAGACTGTCTTCCCCAGCATATTTCTCGTATGCACGACAGGGACTTTATCCCCCTCTACAGTACGTAAGGGTTTGGATGGGGCAGGGCCAGCTCGAGTGACAGATCCCCTGGTGTTGACTAACCAGGTGGCCTTTGCTAAATGTGTGTCCCAATGCTTGAATGTCCCACCACCCATTGCTCTCAGGGTAGTCTTTAGCAGTCCATTGTATCGTTCAATTTTTCCGGAGGCTGGTGCATGGTAGGGGATGTGATAGACCCACTCAATGCCATGCTCTTTGGCCCAGGTGTCTATGAGGGTGTTTCGGAAGTGAGTCCCGTTGTCTGACTCAATTCTTTCTGGGGTGCCATGTCGCCATAGGACTTGCTTTTCAAGGCCCAGGATGGTGTTCCTGGCAGTGGCATGGGGCACAGGATAAGTTTCCAGCCATCCTGTGGTTACTTCTACCATGGTGAGCACATAGCGCTTGCCCTGTCGGGTTTGTGGGAGCGTGATATAATCAATCTGCCAGGCCTCCCCATATTTATACTTCAACCATCGTCCTCCATACCAAAGAGGCTTTACTCGCTTGGCTTGCTTGATTGCAGCGCATGTTTCACATTCGTGGATAACCTGTGCAATAGCGTCCATGGTTAAGTCCACCCCTCGATCACGAGCCCATCTATATGTTGCATCTCTCCCTTGGTGGCCTGAAGTGTCGTGGGCCCACCGAGCTATAAATAATTCACCTTTATGTTGCCAGTCCAGATCTACCTGGGCCACTTCAGTCTTAGCAGCCTGATCCACCTGCTGGTTGTTTTGGTGCTCTTCACTGGCCCGACTCTTGGGTACGTGAGCATCTACATGACGTACTTTTACAGCCAGGTTCTCTACCCGGGCAGCAATATCTTGCCACAACGCGGCAGCCCAGATGGGTTTACCTCTGCGCTGCCAGTTGTTCTGCTTCCACTGCTGCAACCAACCCCACAGGGCATTTGCCACCATCCATGAGTCAGTACAGAGATAGAGTACTGGCCATTTTTCTCGTTCAGCAATGTCCAAGGCCAGCTGGATGGCTTTCACCTCTGCAAACTGGCTCGATTCACCTTCTCCTTCAGCAGTTTCTGCAACTTGGCGTATAGGACTCCATACAGCAGCTTTCCATCTCCGATGCTTTCCCACAAGGCGACAGGACCCATCAGTGAACAGGGCATATTGCTTCTCATTTTCTGGTAGTTTGTTATATGGTGGGGCCTCTTCAGCACGCGTCACCTCCTCCTCTGGCGATATTCCAAAATCTTTCCCTTCTGGCCAGTTCGTGATCACCTCCAAGATTCCTGGGCGACTGGGGTTTCCTATTCGGGCCCGTTGTGTGATCAGCGCGACCCACTTACTCCACGTAGCATCGGTTGCATGATGTGTAGAGGGGACCCTCCCTTTGAACATCCAGCCCAGCACCGGCAGTCGGGGTGCCAGGAGGAGCTGTGCTTCAGTACCAACCACTTCCGAAGCAGCTCGGATCCCTTCATATGCTGCCAATATCTCCTTCTCAGTTGGAGTGTAGCGGGCCTCGGATCCTCTGTATCCCCGACTCCAGAACCCTAAGGGTCGACCTCGAGTCTCCCCTGGTGCTTTCTGCCAGAGGCTCCAGGTAGGACCATTCTCCCCGGCTGCGGTGTAGAGCACATTCTTCACATCTTGTCCTGCCCGGACTGGCCCAAGGGCTACTGCATGAACTATCTCCTGTTTAATTTGTTCAAAGGCTTGTCGTTGCTCAGGGCCCCATTTGAAGTCGTTCTTCTTCCTGGTCACGTGATAGAGAGGGCTTACGATCTGACTGTAATTTGGAATATGCATTCTCCAAAAACCCACAACGCCTAAGAAAGCTTGCGTTTCCTTTTTGTTAGTTGGTGGGGACATGGCTGTTATTTTATTGATCACATCCGTTGGGATCTGACGACGTCCATCTTGCCATTTTATTCCTAAAAACTGGATCTCCTGTGCAGGTCCCTTGACCTTACTTCGTTTTATTGCAAAGCCGGCCTTCAGAAGGATTTGGACTATTCTCTCCCCTTTCTCAAAAACTTCCTCTGCTGTGTTGCCCCACACGATGATGTCATCAATGTATTGCAGGTGTTCTGGAGCCTCACCCTGTTCCAGTGCAGTGTGGATCAGTCCATGGCAAATGGTAGGGCTGTGTTTCCACCCCTGGGGCAGGCGGTTCCAGGTGTACTGGACGCCCCTCCAAGTGAAAGCAAACTGTGGCCTGCACTCGGCCGCCAAAGGGATTGAGAAGAACGCATTAGCGATATCAGTTGTGGCATACCACTTGGCTGCCTTTGACTCCAGTTCGTATTGGAGTTCTAGCATGTCCGGCACGGCAGCACTCAGTGGCGGCGTGACTTCGTTCAGGCCACGGTAGTCTACTGTTAGTCTCCACTCTCCATTGGACTTTTGCACTGGCCATATGGGACTGTTGAAGGGTGAGCGAGTCTTGCTGATCACTCCTTGGCCCTCCAGTCGACGAATCAGCTCATGGATGGGGATCAGGGAGTCTCGGTTGGTGCGGTATTGCCGCCGGTGCACTGTTGTGGTAGCGATTGGTACCTGTTGTTCTTGGACCTTCAACAACCCCACAACAGAAGGATCCTCCGAGAGACCGGGCAAGGTGGACAGCTGTTTAATTTCCTCCGTCTCCAGGGCAGCTATACCAAAAGCCCACCGGTACCCTTTTGGGTCTTTGAAATACCCTCTCCTGAGGTAGTCTATGCCAAGGATGCACGGAGCCTCTGGGCCAGTCACAATGGGGTGCTTATGCCACTCCTTCCCGGTTAGGCTCACTTCGGCCTCCAACACAGTTAACTCTTGGGATCCCCCTGTCACTCCAGAAATACAAATGGGTTCTGCCCCTTTATAGCCTGATGGCATCAGGGTACACTGCGCACCGGTGTCTACGAGAGCCTTATACTCCTGTGGGTCTGATGTGCCAGGCCATCGAATCCACACAGTCCAGTAAACCCGGTTGTCCCTTTCCTCCACCTGGCCGGAGGCAGGGCCCCTCTAGTCCTGGTCATCGTATTCGCTATCCACTTCTTGTAAGTATGAGTCAGAAGTCCCTTTGTTAAGGTCGGAAGTGGAATCAGCCCTTCTACTCTGCCTGGGGAACTGCTCACTGGAGACTGGAGCAGCAGTTTTCCTGGAAGAACCCCCTTTTGTGGTTGTTTTCCCTTGCAACTCATGTACCCGTGCCTGTAGGACTGAGGTAGGTTTTCCATCCCACTTCCTCATGTCCTCTCCGTGGTCACGCAGGTAAAACCACAGGGTGCCCCGGGGTGTGTACCCACGATGTCTCCTCTCTTGAGCAGAGGGACGCTTGCTCCTGATGGCTGAGACACTGGCCCGTGCAGGTGGGGAGCAGGACATATCCTCTTTGAGTTGCTGGACCTCCTGAGACAGTTTCTCCACAGCAGACACACAGGCCCGTAGGGAGGAAGAGAGACTTTCTTCATATTGCCGGAGTTGGCCAGCCAGTTCATCCACTGTTTGTTCCTCTCCATCTCTCCAGGTCATTATTGGCAATGAGTTTGCATAGAATCATAGAATCATAGAATCATACAGGTTGGAAAAGACCTCTAAGATCATCGTGTCCAACCGTCAACCCAACACCACCATGCCCACTACACCATGTCCCTAAGGGCCTCATCTACACGTCTTTTAAGTACCTCCAGGGATGGTGACTCCACCACTTCCCTGGGCAGCCTGTTCCAAGGCCTGACCACTCTTTCAGTAAAGAAATTTTTCCTAATGTTCAATCTAAACCTCCCTTGGCGCAACTTGAGGCCATTTCCTCTTGTCCTATTGCTAGTTACTTGGCAGAAGAGACCAACACCCACCTCGCTACAACCTCCTTTCAGGTAGTTGTAGAGCGCGATGAGGTCTCCCCTCAGCCTCCTCTTCTCCAGGCTAAACAACCCCAGTTCCCTCAGCCGCTCCTCATAAGACTTGTGCTCCAGGCCCTTCACCAGCTTCGTTGCCCTCCTCTGGACACGCTCCAGCACCTCCATGTCCTTCTTGTAGTGAGGGGCCCAAAACTGAACACAATATTCGAGGTGCGGCCTCACCAGTGCCGAGTACAGGGGCACGATCACCTCCCTACTCCTGCTGGCCACACTATTTCTGATACAGGCCAGGATGCCGTTGGCCTTCTTGGCCACCTGAGCACACTGCTGGCTCATGTTCAGCCGGCTGTCAACCAGTACCCCCAGGTCCTTTTCCTCTGGGCAGCTTTCCAGCCACTCTTCCCCAAGCCTATAGCGTTGCCTGGGGTTGTTGTGGCCGAAGTGCAGGACCCGGCACTTGGCCTTGTTGAACCTCATACAGTTGGCCTCGGCCCATCGATCCAGCCTGTCCAGGTCCCTCTGCAGAGCCTTCCTACCCTCGAGCAGATCAACACTCCCGCCCAACTTGGTGTCATCTGCAAACTTACTGAGGGAGCACTCGATCCCCTCATCCAGATCATTGATAAAGATATTGAACAGGACCGGCCCCAGTACTGAGCCCTGGGGAACACCGCTCGTGACCGGACGCCAACTGGATTTAACTCCGTTCACCACAACTCTCTGGGCTCAGCCGTCCAGCCAGTTTTTTACCCAGCAAAGAGTGTACCTGTCTAGGCCGTGAGCCGCCAGCTTCTCTAGGAGAATGCTGTGGGAGACAGTGTCAAAGGCCTTACTGAAGTCCAAGTAGACCACATCCACTGCCTTTCCCTCATCCACTAGGCGGGTCACCTGGTCATAGAAGGAGATCAGGTTGGTCAAGCAGGACCTGCCTTCCATGAACCCGTGCTGGCTGGGCCTGATCCCCTGGTTGTCCCGGACATGGCTCGTGAGCACCCTCAAAACCAACCGCTCCATGATCTTCCCCGGCACCGAGGTCAGGCTGACCGGTCTGTAGTTCCCCGGATCCTCCCTCCGGCCCTTCTTGTAGATGGGAGTCACATTGGCGAGCCTCCAGTCGTCCGGGACCTCCCCAGTCAACCAAGACTGCTGGTAAATGATGGAGAGCGGCTCGGCAAGCTCCTCCGCCAGCTCCCTCAGTACCCTCGGGTGGATCCCATCCGGCCCCATAGACTTGCGAACGTCCAGGTGGCATAGCAGGTCATGAACTTCATCCTCTTGAATTATGGGGGGTTTATCCTGCTCGTCGTCCCTGTCTTCCAGCTCAGGGGGCTGAGTACCCTGAGGATAACCACTCTGACTACTAAAGACTGAGGCAAAGAAGGCGTTGAGTACCTCAGCCTTTTCCTCGTCCTCGGTGGCAACGTTCCCCCCCGCATCCAATAGAGGATGGAGATTCTCCTTGGCATGTGACGCTGGTGCGCTCCGTACAAACTTCCGCCATATGGGTCGGGTGCATTTGACTTCATCTGGGTCTTTGGATAACTGCTTGTTGTTCAGGTCATCATAAATCACTTCCAGCACGGCTAATTCCCTCAGGTACTGGATACCTCTCTCCATGGTGGTCCACTTGCCTGGGTGGCACATAACATCTTCCTTGAAGGGATACCTTTCCTTCACACCTGACAGGAGTCGCCTCCAGAGGCTGAGGACTTGTGCCCCTTGTCCAATTGCTTTGTCAATGCCCCCTTCCCTAGAAAGGGATCCCAGCTGCTTGGCTTCCCTACCCTCTAATTCCAGGCTACTGGCCCCGTTATCCCAGCATCGGAGCGGCCAGGTGACAATGTGCTCGCCTGGACGACGGCTGAAGTCTTTTCGCATATCTCGCAGGTCACCCAGAGATAGGGATCGGGTGGTCACCATCTCATTTACGGGTTCTGCCTCCTCCTCCTCCTGTTCTCGTGATGGCCCTGGTTCATCTTCATCCCTTACTAGACGAGCTGATTTTCTTGTGCATTTTCTTTTTTGTATAGGGGCGCCTGATAACGGCATGGGTTGGTTCTCTGTCGCAGGAGACGGAGTAGCTGCCGTGCCTGCCCTGGGGGGTGAGGGAGCCGCTGTGCTTGCCGTGGGGGGTGGAGTAGCCACAGGGCCTGTTGCTTTGTCATCAGCTGCAGTTTCCTTCCCCTTGGGGGTTCTGAGTGGTGTTAAACAGGGCTCGGTAGGCGTGGGCCAGGCCCCAGCACATTGTAGTAATTTGCGTCTCCTTAGAATGGCCAGGGTGACAGCATACTTCTTCCAAATATTCTACTAATTTTTCAGGGTTCTGCACTTGTTCAGGGGTAAAGTTCCAGAACACTGGGGGTGCCCATCACCCTACGCATTTGCCCATGCTATCCCACTCGCCCTGCCACTCATAACTATCCAGCCTTGGGGCAGATCTCTGGATGACATTCTTAAATTGCTTACTAACCTTGGACAAAACCACAACAATATTCCCAAGGAGTACCAATAGATGTATCTTAACTACCCAGGGATGTTCAAGGTACTGGCAAGTTATTTTAACAAAGGAGATGACATCATAGAGGAAGGTAGCGAGGGTGCCATTCTCTATTTCCTCCATAAAAAATCTCTCGGAGGAAAAGGTATAATTGCTAATGGTCTCCATGAGGTGGTACCCGAAATGCAGAAACGGCTTCATTACGAATCCCAAATACCAAATAACCCCCAATGCCAGCGTTTTAGTAACAAATCTCCCAGGCAAAACATCATTAATCACGGCAGAGCACAACAGACTACAAAACCCAACTCCAATCTTTAACAGGTACAGTAAAAACAAGAGCATGGTGCAGAACAAATTAATATGTTACCAGATATAAATTCCTTAATATGCTCTAAATAATCTGTCGTTATCTCAACCCTTCGCTGCCCCACGTTGGGCGCCAAAAAGGACTGTCGTGGTTTAACCCCAGCCAGCAAAAATAAACGCCACGCAGCCGCTCGATCACCCCCCTCACTCCGGTGGGATGGGGGAGAGAATCGGGAGGGCACAAGTGGGAAAGCTCCCAGGTTGAGATAAAAACAGTTTAATAATTGAAATAAAACTAAGTAGAACAGTAATAATAACAATGAGAACAACAACAATAACAGAATACACAAAGCAGGCAATGCACAACGCAACCGCTCACCGACCGCCGACCGCGTGTCACGAACGGGGGGCGAGCCCCCCCACACACCTGGTTTTTATACTGAGCATGATGTCCCATGGTATAGAATACCCCATTGGCCAGCTGGGTCCACCACCCCGGCTGTGCTCCCCCCTCCCGGTGCAAGCATCACCCAGCAACAGCCAAAGCATCAATGGGCCATCAACGCTCCTTTCACACCGAGCCCAAAACACAGCACACCCCCCAAGCTACTGGGAAGAAAGTTAACCCTGTCCCAGCTGGAACCAGGACAGAAGGTGGAAAGAATGAATCAAACCCTGAAACGGCAGATTAGTAAAATATTTCAGGAAACTTCTTTAAAGTGGCCACAGGCCCTTCCACTAGCTCTTTTGAGAATCAGAATACAACCAGGGTCTAGGAGTAAAGTTAGTCCTTACGAGGTATTATCAACCTACACTACAATCAAGGTAGGAGGAATCGAGCCCTGGATCCACTACACTCGAGTAAAACCAGCATCAGCACCAAAGGAGCCTCAGTGGGAGGTCATCTCAACAGATAAAGATCCTCTTCGGATAAAAATTCAGAAATCAACATGAAAACTAATCAGCAAGTTTTAAGTGTTTTGGTTGCAATAGCCATGACGTTAACCAGCTGTTCAGCCATTCAGGGGACAAATCATGGCAATCTTTATGAAGAAACAAAGATAGAATTGGCCAAAAAAACTCTATGTAACAAATTGCTGGATATGCTCTCAAATTATGCTAGGAGGAACAGGATTCCCATTTAATCCAGTGTCCTTGACAGGACAAGAAATGTGTCAAAGCTATAAAATGCAGCAACCAGATGATAAGGATACTTTAGGAGGTCAAGTGAGAATCCCTACTGGAGACTCAAAAATACCTAAAGCTGTAACACTTGCAGGACCAGCACGAGGAAACATTTGCCTATTCCAGAAAAGTGGAACTTGGTGGGCAGGGAACAGTACATGTAATTCAACACTCTCCCTTAATACTCCTAACGTAACAATATATGCCCAAAATGGCACACCATATCAGTATTATATTAATACTAATGAGCTTTTTAACCCCTTTGATAAAGATACCTCCTTAGGAGCATGGAAAACACCAGAGGGAGGAGGACATTATTGGATTTGTGGGAAAAAGGCATATCGATGGTTGCCTAAAGGATGGTACGGATCCTGTTATTTAGGTTGGTTAATGCCCCCGTTTAGAGTACTACAACAACTTCCATCAGGGCAACCAAGTTAGAAAAGAGAAATAAAAGTAGAAAATAGACATGTTGTAACAGAAGGGGAAAGATTTTTCTTTACGCTGTGCCCTATGTGCACAGCTGTGGCCTACGGAACTATGATAAATCAACTTAGCAATCTGTTAGAGGAAGTAGCTAAAGAAACCATCAAAGTAATGAACAGCACATCATATGAAATGGCCCAAAATAGAATGGTAAATCTACAAAATCATATGGCCTTAGATTATCTGTTAGCTAGTCAAGGAGGAACTTGTGTTCTTATAGGACAAGAATGTTGTACATACATAGATGATGGATTTGAAACTCAGCAGAAAGGGATAGAATCAATTGAAAGGGCAATGGAAAAATGGGAAAGGCAAAAGGAGTCCTCTTCCTCATGGTGGAATTGGTTAACTTCATGGCTACCAAACCTAACCTGGTTAAAGGAACTGTTTGTAATAATTATAGCCATAATTGTTGTATGTATATTATGTTGCATTATGATTCAATGTTTACCTTTGGTCACGTCATGTTGTACCCGATTGTGCACACCCGAAAGTCAAAAGTATTATCAGAATTCTGCAATGTAGGTGAGACTCCCAAAGAGATCTTACTTTGGAAGTCTCAAAGGGGGGGAATTGTTATAAGGGGCCTCAAACAAGAATGCACCCAAGGACATAATTTACAACTGTGAATGGTGCATACTGGAGGAGTGTAGATAAACCAGCAGACACCAATTGAAACCAAGATAAGGAACTTGAGAACTTTACAAACAGAGAGATAAGCAAAGACAAGACCATATATGGAAAAGAAGAACAGAATGAATATGTATAATTCTTCTGGGAGATCCAATGTATATGTATGATGTAGGACGATATAAGCTGTAACTGATGCAACACACGGCATGCACGTTAGGAGGAACGATCCCCCGTGCATCCAGCGCTGTAATAAAGAGAATGCCTGCTGCTTAATGCTGCATTGGGGTTAAGAGGTTTATTCCCGATTTCAGTGACACAGCCCCACTCATTTCTCCAGCCTGCAAGCCGTCAGTGCCTGTGCTTTACATGAAGTGCTATCATGAAGCGCAAGTGAAGTGGTGGCCATGGAGTCAGCAGGTGGAAGAGTTGCTGCTGGCAGGGCTCTTGGGGATGGAGAACAGTCATAGAATTTGTCTTGGGAGATGGAAGACCAGAAAGAGTAACCTGTGGGTGTTTGCCAAGAAGTCAGTGGTCTGTTTTCTGACAGCAGTTTGTGGTCTCGGAGATGAGAGTCTGAGCTACTCCTGTGCATCTTGCAATCCTATTAACTGATCTGTGTGTTGCTATTGAAACGAAGAAGTCTCCGAAAAACTCTCTAAGACTCAATTTAGAGTTTTAGAAAGCAGGTATTCTTTATTGCAGCGCTGGACGCACAGGGGATCGCTCCACCTAGTGTGCATGCCAAATCACGTAACCATAGGAGTTAAATGCAATTAGAGTATACATATTCATTACATTTCTGAGAAATAATCTAAATATTCATGTTATTTCCCGGAATTCATTAACATATGCAAATGTCCTCGACGCATGCGCCCTTGTGCTCTTTGGTGGTCTTTCGGGGTCCTCTGGTGGTCGTCGATAGTCTTCATCACAGTGCCCTCTGGTTGAACTCAGTCTTCACGCATGCTCCGTTTGTCCCTTGGCTTAGTTTACATGTTTTTCACTTGTAATGAGCTAGCTTATTCCAGTATACCTTCCCTATCAACCCTACAAGGTTAGCTTCTCTATCTAATTAACATAAAGTACAAAGTTTCAAGGTTCTTTTATCTATTGAATGTCCGGCCTATCTATTCATGAAGCATTCCTAACCCATCTACATCATTTGAACCAAGGAATCTCATGTCTCTTCACTGTTCCTTTCCTTCCTTATAAGGTTGTTCCGTTTCCGTGATTACTGCTTACTGGAGCCTAACAATGCTTCCAAGATACACAATTTATCTACATACCTACAAACACAACACCTGTTAGTTACCTAACTTTAAACAACAAATCTTAACAAACTATATCCACTACATCAATTTGAGACTTATGATATTGCTCCCTATCACTATAACAGGAAGTTCATGGTTTTGCTCTCTGGAAGTGGTGAAACACTCATTAATAAGATTATCTGGCATGAGCAAAGTTGGGGTAGAGGGGGAGGAGGAAGTCCCTCCTGTTAGACCACAGTTCATCAGAACAGCATGGGGATGCACCAGGCTCTACTATTCCTTGTGCTCTCTTTGGTCTCCAACTTAGCCTGGGAGGTCTGGATGGCATGTTTCAGAGGCTGATGTTGAACACAGCAGCTGCCCCCAGGTGATGAAGGCTCATTGCAATCAAGTTGTCCTGTGCTGCAAATTCCACTGGCTCTTCTTGCCTTCCAGACTGATGTTAGTCACAGCCTGGGTATGCTGTGGTACAGCACTTGGGTCTCCTGGAGATGACTTTGCTTTTCTTCACAGCCTGGGGCAGTTACACACCCGCAGCTGGAGAGTGTTTGCAGGACCTGATGAAGCTGTTGCACTTGTTGGAGGGTGCAAAGATGAGCTTGAACTGTGGAAGTGCTGATTGATAGTGCTTTTGTGGAGGAAGGAAGTCACTGAAAACAAAAAAACCCATCTTATATATTGAACAGGGATGCTGTCTGCATGGCATGTTCTCAACTGGCAAAATGGTCTTATTTTGGTTGTGCATATTCAGATGGTGATGGCCTGATCTGTGCTTGAGATCAGGTATCTGTCATAGTATTTGAGATATTTAGCCACCTATGACAGATACTTGATCCCAAGCACAGAGCCACTGGGAGCTACAAAGCAGTAAAGCCACACCAGATGCTCAAAGGTCGGGTGTGGAAACAGAGACCTGCCCTCAAGTATACCTTCAGCATTTCCTGCATTTTTTTCTATGCATACACTGAAGTTCTCTGCTGATATGATGTTATCAGTCAAGGACGTGTTGTCTCACTGATTGTACGTTCCCCCTCCCAGGACTGGGGAAACTGTGTTTTCCAAGTGCTGGTTGTTTGAATTGGAGGTGGAGGTGCCAGGCATGCGTGACGGCAGAATGACATGCACTGCCGCTGCTGTGGGTGTGCGGGCAGCTCTGCAGTGGTGTACCCACATTCTCAACCATCTGAGGCATGTGAATGTGTGAAGCGCCTGAGATGTGAGATTGCTACAGTATCACAAGAACAGTACTCAGTTGTGGACATGAGAGGGATGGGGCAAATCTCTTTGAAGAAAGAGGAAGCTGTCGACCCCAACATATGTGGAGGAGTCGGTGTATCAGATCACTTTTGAAGGAGGTTGTTCTCCAGAAGTTAGATATATTTTTCATAAGAAGCTGAGCAAATGGACTGTCCTGTGCACCCCATCCAGAAGTGACAGCATGGGGTATATCTGTACTCCCTTGTGGATGAGGAAATATTCCCCTGGGGAGGGTTCAGGACCTCGTGGAACCCCCTGTGTGAAACTGTGGTGCAAGTTTGTACTTACACACGCAGTGTAGCTGAAAAATTTGTGAAACTCTTGGACAGGAGAACACTCTCAAGTGATGGGGCACTAAAACATAAGGGACAGAATAACTATACTTTACAGCTGCTGGAATTTCCTTTGCTTTTTCTTGGCAGTGGAGAGAGCGGTGCAGGGAAAACACAGTACGAAGCTGCTGTTGCAGCACATAATGAACCTATGCAAAGGCAACTCGCAGCTGGAGCAGCAGATCCTTCAGGTAGGTCATTACAGGATGATTCTTGTAGATGCAGAAGCAACACTGCTGCAAGACAGCTTGCATTAGGCTCAGGAAGCCTGCTGGTGAATCAACACTGGAAGTGGGGGAACAGAACATAAGGCACTGTCCTGGTTCCAGCTGGGACAGGGTTAACTTTCTTCCCAGTAGTTTGGGGGGTGTGCTGTGTTTTGGGCTCGGTGTGAAAGGAGCGTTGATGGCCCATTGATGCTTTGGCTGTTGCTGGGTGATGCTTGCACCGGGGAGGGAGGAGCACAGCCGGGGTGGTGGACCCAGCTGGCCAATGATGTATTCTATACCATGGGACATCATGCTCAGTATAAAAACCAGGTGTGTGGGGGGGCTCGCCCCCCGTTCGTGACACGCGGTCGGCGGTCGGTGAGCGGTTGCGTTGTGCATTGCCTGCTTTGTGTATTCTGTTATTGTTGTTCTCATTGTTATTATTACTGTTCTACTTAGTTTTATTTCAATTATTAAACTGTTTTTATCTCAACCTGGGAGCTTTCCCACTTGTGCCCTCCCGATTCTCTCCCCCATCCCACCGGAGTGAGGGGGGTGATCGAGCGGCTGCGTGGCGTTTATTTTTGCTGGCTGGGGTTAAACCACGACAGTCCTTTTTGGCGCCCAACGTGGGGCAGCGAAGGGTTGAGATAATGACAGATTATTTAGAGCATATTAAGGAATTTATATCTGGTAACATATTAATTTGTTCTGCACCATGCTCTTTTTTTTACTGTACCTGTTAAAGATTGGAGTTGGGTTTTGTAGTCTGTTGTGCTCTGCCGTGATTAATGATGTTTTGCCTGGGAGATTTGTTACTAAAACGCTGGCATTGGGGGTTATTTGGTATTTGGGATTCGTAATGAAGCCGTTTCTGCATTTCGGGTACCACCTCATGGAGACCATTAGCAATTATACCTTTTCCTCCGAGAGATTTTTTATGGAGGAAATAGAGAATGGCACCCTCGCTACCTTCCTCTATGATGTCATCTCCTTTGTTAAAATAACTTGCCAGTACCTTGAACATCCCTGGGTAGTTAAGATACATCTATTGGTACTCCTTGGGAATATTGTTGTGGTTTTGTCCAAGGTTAGTAAGCAATTTAAGAATGTCATCCAGAGATCTGCCCCAAGGCTGGATAGTTATGAGTGGCAGGGCGAGTGGGATAGCATGGGCAAATGCGTAGGGTGATGGGCACCCCCAGTGTTCTGGAACTTTACCCCTGAACAAGTGCAGAACCCTGAAAAATTAGTAGAATATTTGGAAGAAGTATGCTGTCACCCTGGCCATTCTAAGGAGACGCAAATTACTACAATGTGCTGGGGCCTGGCCCACGCCTACCCAGCCCTGTTTAACACCACTCAGAACCCCCAAGGGGAAGGAAACTGCAGCTGATGACAAAGCAACAGGCCCTGTGGCTACTCCACCCCCCACGGCAAGCACAGCGGCTCCCTCACCCCCCAGGGCAGGCACGGCAGCTACTCCGTCTCCTGCGACAGAGAACCAACCCATGCCGTTATCAGGCGCCCCTATACAAAAAAGAAAATGCACAAGAAAATCAGCTCGTCTAGTAAGGGATGAAGATGAACCAGGGCCATCACGAGAACAGGAGGAGGAGGAGGCAGAACCCGTAAATGAGATGGTGACCACCCGATCCCTATCTCTGGGTGAGCTGCAAGATATGCGAAAAGACTTCAGCCGTCGTCCAGGCGAGCACATTGTCACCTGGCTGCTCCGATGCTGGGATAACGGGCCAGTAGCCTGGAATTAGAGGGTAGGGAAGCCAAGCAGCTGGGATCCCTTTCTAGGGAAGGGGGCATTGACAAAGCAATTGGACAAGGGGCACAAGTCCTCAGCCTCTGGAGGCGACTCCTGTCAGGAGTGAAGGAAAGGTATCCCTTCAAGGAAGATGTTATGTGCCACCCAGGCAAGTGGACCACGATGGAGAGAGGTATCCAGTACCTGAGAGAATTAGCCGTGCTGGAAGTGATTTATGATGACCTGAACAACGAGCAGTTATCCAAAGACCCAGATGAAGTCAAATGCACCCGACCCATATGGCGGAAGTTTGTACGGAGCGCACCAGCGTCACATGCAAACTCATTGCCAATAATGACCTGGAGAGATGGAGAGGAACAAACAGTGGATGAACTGGCTGGCCAACTCCGGCAATATGAAGAAAGTCTCTCTTCCTCCCTACGGGCCTGTGTCTCTGCTGTGGAGAAACTGTCTCAGGAGGTCCAGCAACTCAAAGAGGATATGTCCTGCTCCCCACCTGCACGGGCCAGTGTCTCAGCCATCAGGAGCAAGCGTCCCTCTGCTCAAGAGAGGAGACATCGTGGGTACACACCCCGGGGCACCCTGTGGTTTTACCTGCGTGACCACGGAGAGGACATGAGGAAGTGGGATGGAAAACCTACCTCAGTCCTACAGGCACGGGTACATGAGTTGCAAGGGAAAACAACCACAAAAGGGGGTTCTTCCAGGAAAACTGCTGCTCCAGTCTCCAGTGAGTTCCCCAGGCAGAGTAGAAGGGCTGATTCCACTTCCGACCTTAACAAAGGGACTTCTGACTCATACTTACAAGAAGTGGATAGCGAATATGATGACCAGGACTAGAGGGGCCCTGCCTCCAGCCAGGTGGAGGAAAGGGACAACCGGGTTTACTGGACTGTGTGGATTCGATGGCCTGGCACATCAGAGCCACAGGAGTATCAGGCTCTCGTAGACACCGGTGCGCAGTGTACCCTGATGCCATCAGGCTATAAAGGGGCAGAACCCATTTGTATTTCTGGAGTGACAGGGGGATCCCAAGAGTTAACTGTATTGGAGGCCGAAGTGAGCCTAACCGGGAAGGAGTGGCATAAGCACCCCATTGTGACTGGCCCAGAGGCTCCGTGCATCCTTGGCATAGACTACCTCAGGAGAGGGTATTTCAAAGACCCAAAAGGGTATCGGTGGGCTTTTGGTATAGCTGCCCTGGAGACGGAGGAAATTAAACAGCTGTCCACCTTGCCCGGTCTCTCGGAGGACCCTTCTGTTGTGGGGTTGTTGAAGGTCCAAGAACAACAGGTACCAATCGCTACCACAACAGTGCACCGGCGGCAATACCGCACCAACCGAGACTCCCTGATCCCCATCCATGAGCTGATTCGTCGACTGGAAAGCCAAGGAGTGATCAGCAAGACTCGCTCACCCTTTAACAGTCCCATATGGCCAGTGCAAAAGTCCAATGGAGAGTGGAGACTAACAGTAGACTACCGTGGCCTGAACGAAGTCACGCCGCCACTGAGTGCTGCCGTGCCGGACATGCTAGAACTCCAATACGAACTGGAGTCAAAGGCAGCCAAGTGGTACGCCACAATGGATATCGCTAATGCGTTCTTCTCAATCCCTTTGGCGGCAGAGTGCAGGCCACAGTTTGCTTTCACTTGGAGGGGCGTCCAGTACACCTGGAACCGCCTGCCCCAGGGGTGGAAACACAGCCCTACCATTTGCCATGGACTGATCCACACTGCACTGGAACAGGGTGAGGCTCCAGAACACCTGCAGTACATTGACGACATCATCGTGTGGGGCAACACAGCAGAGGAAGTTTTTGAGAAAGGGGAGAGAATAGTCCAAATCCTTCTGAAGGCCGGCTTTGCAATAAAACGAAGTAAGGTTAAGGGACCTGCACAGGAGATCCAGTTTTTAGGAATAAAATGGCAAGATGGACGTCGTCAGATCCCAACAGATGTGATCAATAAAATAACAGCCATGTCCCCACCAACTAACAAAAAGGAAACGCAAGCTTTCTTAGGCGTTGTGGGTTTTTGGAGAATGCATATTCCAAATTACAGTCAGATCTTAAGCCCTCTCTATCACGTGACCAGGAAGAAGAACGACTTCAAATGGGGCCCTGAGCAACAACAAGCCTTTGAACAAATTAAACAGGAGATAGTTCAGGCAGTAGCCCTTGGGCCAGTCTGAGCAGGACAAGATGTGAAGAATGTGCTCTACACCGCAGCCGGGGAGAACGGCCCTACCTGGAGCCTCTGGCAGAAAGCACCAGGGGAGACTCGAGGTCGACCCTTAGGGTTCTGGAGTCGGGGATACAGAGGATCCGAGGCCCACTACACTCCAACTGAGAAGGAGATATTGGCAGCATATGAAGGGGTTCAAGCTGCTTCGGAAGTGGTTGGTACTGAAGCACAGCTCCTCCTGGCACCCCGACTGCCGGTGCTGGGCTGGATGTTCAAAGGGAGGGTCCCCTCTACACATCATGCAACCGATGCTACGTGGAGTAAGTGGGTCGCACTGATCACACAACGGGCGCGAATAGGAAACCCCAATCGCCCAGGAATCTTGGAAATGATCACGAACTGGCCAGAAGGCAAAGATTTTGGAATATCCTGAGAGGAGGAGGTGACGCGTGCTGAAGAGGCCCCAGTGTATAATAAACTGGAAAGCTGCTTTATGGAGTCCTATACGCCAAGTCGCAGAAACTGCTGAAGGAGAAGGTGAGTCAAGTCAGTTTGCAGAGGTGAAAGCCATCCAGCTGGCCTTGGACATTGCTGAACGAGAAAAATGGCCAGTACTTTATCTCTATACTGACTCATGGATGGTGGCAAATGCCCTGTGGGGGTGGTTGCAGCAGTGGAAGCAGAACAACTGGCAGCGCAGAGGTAAACCCATCTGGGCTGCCGCACTGTGGCAAGATATTGCTGCCCGAGTAGAGAATCTGGCTGTAAAAGTACGTCATGTAGATGCTCACGTACCCAAGAGTCGGGCCAGTGAAGAGCACCAAAACAACCAGCAGGTGGACCAGGCTGCTAAGATTGAAGTGGCTCAGGTGGATCTGGACTGGCAACATAAGGGTGAATTATTTATAGCTCTGTGGGCCCATGATGCCTCAGGCCATCAAGGAAGAGATGCAACATATAGATGGGCTCATGATCGAGGGGTGGACTTGACCATGGACGCTATTGCACAGGTTATCCATGAATGTGAAACATGCCCTGCAATCAAACAAGCCAAGCGAGTAAAGCCTCTTTGGTATGGGGGACGATGGCTGAAATACAAATATGGGGAGGCCTGGCAGATTGATTATATCACACTCCCACAAACCCAGCACGGCAAGCGCTATGTGCTCACCATGGTGGAAGTAACCACAGGATGGCTGGAAACATATCCTGTGCCCCATGGCACCACCCGGAACACCATCCTGGGCCTTGAAAAGCAAATCTTATGGCGACATGGCACCCCAGAAACAATGGAGTCAGACAACAGGACTCATTTCTGAAACACCCTCATAGACACCTGGGCCAAAGAGCATGGCATTGAGTGGGTCTATCACATCCCCTACCATGCACCAGCCTCCGGGAGAATTGAACGATACAACGGGCTGCTAAAGACTACGCTGAGGGCAATGGGTAGTGGGACATTCAAGCATTGGGACACACATTTAGCAAAGGCCACCTGGTTGGTCAACACTAGGGGATCTGTCACTCGAGCTGGCCCTGCCCAATCAAAACTCTTCTGTACTGTAGATGGAGATAAAGTCCCTGTCGTGCACATAAGAAATATGCTGGGGAAGACAGTCTGGGTTACTCCTGCCTCTGGCAAGGGAAAACCCATCCGTGGGATTGCTTTTGCTCAAGGACCTGGATGCACTTGGTGGGTAATGCGAAAGGATGGGGAAGTCCGGTGTGTACCCCAAGGGGATTTGATTTTGGGTCAAAATAGCCAATGAACTGAATTGTATGATGTTAGTTGCTATATAATACTGTATGTCATCACTTCTATGGTTGCTATATGTCATATGAACAGTATTGCAGTAAGAATCACCCAGATTAATGAAGAATGAACTCCGATGAAACCGAGCAAAGTGCAACGATGATAGAACCGGACGAGCGCAGTGATAATGGAACCAGAACTGGCCTCAGCATGCAACAGCCCAACACCACACACCATCTCTCCTGCCCTGAGAGACTGTTATGACAGATGGAACCCGAAGTCATGGAGTAAATGAACTCAATGGACGTTATAGAGGGATGGCCCATAGACTAAGGGAATGATATCTCTGTGTATATATCAAAAGACAGGAAAAGTGGTGATGACTAGTTGGAATGTATGGGAAAATGTGAGACCTGGGCATGACGTATATGGTATAGAATAAGGGGTGGATATTGTCCTGGTTCCGGCTGGGACAGAGTTAACTTTCTTCCCAGTAGCTTGGGGGGTGTGCTGTGTTTTGGGTTCGGTGTGAAAGGAGCATTGATGTCCCATTGATGCTTTGGCTGTTGCTGGGTGATGCTTGCACCGGGAGGGGGGAGCACAGCCAGGGTGGTGGACCCAGCTGGCCAATGGGGTATTCTATACCATGTGACATCATGCTCAGTATAAAAACCAGGTGTGTGGGGGGGCTCGCCCCCCGTTCGTGACACATGGTTGGCGGTCGGTGAGCAGTTGCGTTGTGCATCGCCTGCTTTGTGTATTCTGTTATTGTTGTTGTTCTCGTTATTATTACTGTTCTACTTTGTTTTATTTCAATTATTAAACTGTTTTTATCTCAACGCGGGAGTTTTCCTACTTGTGCCCTCCCGATTCTCTCCCTCATCCCACTGGAGTGAGGGGGGTGAACGAGCGGTTGCGTGGGGTTTATTTGCTGGCTGGGGTTAAACCACGATACCCTCCTACACCATACCTGAAACAACCACCTACATCTCTTCAGCAGCCAACTTCTTTTTGTCTTACTTTTTAAAATCTGCTCCTTGTTTTTTGCCCATGGGAGGGGAATTCCTGTTAAAGCCATCACTGAGGAGTTCAGTTGCATCTGAGTTCCCTTTGTTTCCTGTCTCTGGTGGGTTCGTGTGACTTTGATGTCTGCTGAAGCTCAGACACCTCAGTACCTGCACAGTCACCTCGGTGTGGTGCTGTTCAATGTCAGTAAACCATTCAGCAGGGACTGGTGTGACTCCCAAAGATGATGAAAGGTGGCAGCACTGGGAGAGCAAAACGGAAAGTATTTTAGAGAGAGCACAAGAGTGAGCTTGGTCACTGCACGGGATAACGCAGATCTCAGAGTGTGAATCTGACTCCAGTGCTGCAAGCTGTTATCAGTAATACTTATTTTACAGCGGAGCTCAAAGGCCTTAATCGGAATCATGGCCCCATTACACTGGGTTTCACACAGACACAAGGAGATACAATCCTCACATGTAGAATAAGGGTTTAGTATTTACTGTCCTCATCTATTTCCTCTCTCCCAGGGTCAGTTTGGATTCCAAGAAGATGAACTGTTAAAATGCCTCATTTGTACAATGTCGGTGACCCGAGGTGAGCAGATTCAGTGTTTTCACACCCAGCAGCAGGCAGAAAGTAAGAAACATAATGAATTGCAGATGTGCTGGCTAGAAAGACTGACCCATATTTGATGGAAGGGTATTCCCACACATGTGCAACTTCTTGGGAACAAAGATGTCTGTCTGTGCCACTTCCTCATTCCTCTTGCACAGAGGCAAGTATATCAGTGTTTATCTGCTTAGTCTCTTACTGACATGTAGGACCATGAATGTTGCTTTTGTTTGATCTCCAGGAGACTGCAGAGATTAAATGAGAAACCAAGGAATTATCCTTGCTTTCTCCCTCAATCCAGCCTAGAAGAAAACTGTAGGTATTTGTACAAAAGAGGGGAAGGCTCCTGTAGCAGAGTGCTGACAGTGTGCAGAGCTCTAGGTAGTAGATGGAGAAATAACTGAGAGAATCAGTGAGATAGCACAGTATCAGGGAAGGAGTGAGATTAAAGGGAAGTATGTTAAAGTAACAAGTGCAAGGTGTTATTTTCCCTTTCAATAAGAAAAGAAAATAATCCAAGATAATCTGCACAAAAAGGTTCAGTTAAAATAAAAGGTTTTTTTTTAAAAAAAAGCATGAAATCCCAGGATTCCTAGATTATTGCTTAAAACAAATGGAAGAAAAAAGTGCAAACGGTGAATTATCTAGTTCTTCTTCCCAAGTGTCTTCTCTTGCATTTCTCTAGACAATAAAATAAACATCTCCCATCAGTAGGTGCATCATGCAGTAGGTCATGTTGATTTGGTCTCCTCCTTCTTAGAATGTCAGCAAGTTTTCCATCAATTGCATCCTCCTCTTGCCCACAGTGTTTAAACACTTTGCAGCTGTGGGCCAGGAGGAACAGAACCATTCAATTTTCCAAGTACAACTTGGAGCCTCTCGCTTGGTTTAGCTGTGAGGGGATCTATATTCAGTAGGCCTGCAGAGGGGAAAGCAAGTCTCTGGATATTCTAAAAAAATGGCTGGACTTTTTTGGAAATGAAATTTTCCATTTTAGATGGTCTCACAAGTGCCCTAGTATGCCATATCTGATCTTGTAGAAAGATTGTGAAGATGTCTGAATGAAGATTTCTGAATGAAAGAGCTCTGTGTGAGCTTGCAGAGGGCAGGGACAATCAGACAGATATCTAATGTTTATCTGATCTTTAAAATAGCTTCATAAACCACTAAACATTGTTGCTAGAGGTGAATGTGTTGAGCCAGCTTGTGTGCTGTGTTCCCTACTCTCCTCGGAGCCCTTCAGTGAGCCGCTGTCATTCTCTCTGTGCAGATGCTCGGGACTCCATTGCAAAGGTGGCATATGGCCGAATATTTGGCTGGATCATTTGCCAGATCAATGAGCTGCTGGCTGAGAATGTGGATCCTGAGGTGGAGCTGAGGGAGATAGGTGAGTTTTGCCTGCCTTGCTCCTGTTCTGTCCTCAAACGTACATCCCTCAGCCACGACAAAGGAAAGGCATAATATGAGGTTTCACAGAGATTGCGTGCAGGGCTCCATTTTCAAAAATGTGATCATGTTGGAGATACTAGTCAGCAGCATGAAGTCTGTAGGGCCTCAGCCAACTCTGGGCAGTTGGTTGGTCTAAAGCAACTGTGAGACTGTAGTTCTGGGGCACTCTGGTTTTGCAGAGGAGCTGGGGGTTGGAGTGGGATTTCTCCTAACTAGTTCTCCAAGGGGAGTTATGGGAGAGGTGCCGCTGGTGACTTGGCTGGTTGTTCCATGTGCCACAAGAGCTGGGTGATGGGAGATTTATTTGTGTGTTGGGGTATGCAGCTATCTGCAGGGATGGTCTGCAGGCTCCATGGTGTGCTCATCCCCTCTTTTAGGTATCTTGGATATTTTTGGGTTTGAAAACTTTGCAGTGAATCATTTTGAACAGCTTTGCATAAATTTGGCCAATGAGCAGCTGCAGCACTTCTTCAACCATGTAAGTCTGCTGTGGGTGATCTCACCTTGCGTGGCAGGGAAAGCAGAGCACTGATCTACCTGGCATATGAAGGAGAGCTTGGGGGAAAACAGATCTATTATCTGAAAGGGCAGAAATGGTGATTAGTGAAGCAGGGTAGAGAGCAGCAACCTTCTCTGCTGTGGCAGAGGAGCCACTGGTGCAGGGAAGGAAGGAGTAGAAGGGTCAAGCAATGACCAAAGTTGGCAGATCAGGGACACTTACAGTCTGAGAAGTGTTCCTGCTTTATGCACCAGCATCAGTGAGTGACAAGCTTATGGAAGAGCATGCAGAACAGCAGTTTCATCTTGGGCCTCTGATGCCATGGGTGAGAGAGCCATGCCTCTCTCCTCTGCTCAGGGTGGGAAGGAAGATGTTTGGGGTTGTCTAACCAAGTCTGCTGGGTGCTCCAACCTGTTTTTTCTGTCTCAGCACATTTTCCAGCTGGAGCAGGCTGCCTATAGAGAAGAAGAGCTGCCTTGGGAGACTATCACATTCAACAATAATGAACCTATTCTGGTGAGTGAAAGAGGACTGACAGAAGAGAGGTGCTCCATCCAGACAAGAGGAGACTCTTGCTCTTTCTATCATGGGGAGGAGATGCACCTGGGAAGAACCTCTTCAAAGGGTGGTGTAGGTGAGAGTGGATGCCCTGTACTGCTTTAGGTATGTGTAATGTCTCTCCTTTCCCTGCAGAATCTGCTCCTGGCCAAGCCACTTGGACTGCTGTCTCTTCTGGAGAAAATGGTGTGGGGAATGTAGCAATAAATATCTGGGCTGCAGAGAGAGCTCTTATGTTGGAGTGTGACTATAAAGAGCAGGATGAGCAGAGGTGTCCCTATGTGTGACTGATGAGACAGGACAGCCAAATCAGGGACAGTCTAATGATACCTGCATCCCCGTGGAGAGTCAGAGAGAGTACAGTACAAAACTGTTGCACAGCCAAGGCCACTTCCAACCCTTTGTTTTGCTTCCATGTGCCCTGATCAGGTCTCTGTTGCAGCCTTATAGTTTGATTACAAAATCTGCTTTCTTGCAGGCAACTGATGTTTGTGGATAAACTAAACAGCAGCTTTAAAGGGAATTTACACTTCCAACCAGGCCGAGGCCGTGTTTTGGGCTTCAGCATCATTCACTATGCTGGGAAGGTTATATACTGTTTGCAGGAAGAATGCTGTTGCAATGTATGTAGGAGCGGGAAAATGTGTTGCTTGACAAATAAGGCTTTGAAGTTAAGGAGATGATATAACAGAAATAATGTGTTCCCAGGGAGTTGCCTCCTAGGGTTCCCTAGGAGCTCTGTAGAAGGTATAGGAAGAGAGGACCCCTGAGAAAAGTGGGGCTTCCTCTGGGAAGCATAGGGTATTAGAAGAATCTGCTGTACTCATCATCACTCTATTGGAGCTCTAGTCTTAAAATAGTCCTTTATAAAATAAAAGCCCTGCATCCACTGTGCAGCACCAAAGGACAGTCTAATGGCTTTACCTTTATGTATTGGGGTCCAGAGTATAGCAGTCATTATTTTATTGCAAGCACTGAGGAACACAGTGAGAGCAGCCAGGTAATTAATGTTTTGAAAATTGAGGCACTCATTTATACATTCAAATGGTAACTAGGCAGCTTGGGTTCTAGGACTATTGCATGTAACCTTACTGCTACCAGTTTTGAAAGAAATGGCCCAAATATGTTGAATTGATTGGAGATAATTTTTGGTGCAGTAGCAGAGATGAAAAACGAGTCATTGTAATATGTAATTTAGTAATCTAATCCTACAATTGTTGACTAAGTTATTACTTGTGACATTCTTGTGGCAGACTGGAGATGAGAAAGAGAGCAAGAGAAACAAGGGGATGCATGACAACAGGAGGGAAGCCTATTCAAAGGGAAGAGGGGGAGAGCAAGGAAAAGAGTGAAGCATAAACCAAAAGTAAATGAAACTTCATAATCAAGGAAAGCAGAACAAGAAAAGGTGAATGTCTCTGTGTTATGCTGCACTCCTGTGGTTCTAATGCCTCAGTGCCATCCTCTGGGTTTTGTTCCTCAGGATTTGCATCTGAATGGGGTGCATATGCATTTACAGAATTCACTTGCGAGCCAGTGTACATTCAGTTTAACAGTTGCTCCTGGCAAGCTGTGGAGGTGGCTTTCACAGCAAGCCTGTGAGCACTGCTGGCCTTAGTGACTTGCTGCTCTTTCCCCTAGGTACAATATACTGCTGGGGGCTTTCTAGAGAAGAACAGAGACACCTTGCCAGCCAATGTTCATGGCCTCTTCATCAACAGCATCACCCCCTTGCTCAGTGTGCTGTTCACAGGCAAGTCCCTCTGTTACAATAGGATATCCCACATGAATCAGGGCCCACCTTGGCAAGATCTAAGTGTGGGGATGAGGCTCATGTACTACGAATGTGTTTCACAGCTGACAGCCTGAGGGAGACTCTGGGAAGGCTGCAGCCTGGAGTGGGGCTGCTAGCATACTGAGCTGTCGGAGCTGTTTGTTCCCCTTGGTACCTAGGCACGATAGCAGGAATAGCCTTCAGAGTTGTTTTTCCTGTGGAATCGAAGGGCCACTGCATAGGCATAGTTCTGACCACAAGCTTGACCTTCTTTACAGATGCTAGTTACAGCAGAGCCTGCTCTTTCCAGGGATCAGTTTTTGGTTAATTGCTGTCTTTTTACTGAAGCAGGATGTGAGTTTTCCCATCAGCAAGACCTCCTGGGATCTACCCAGTAGATTTTTCTAGCCAGCATCTTTTGGTTTGACCATGGCTGGAAAGCAAGGCAGGTTGTATCCTCTTCCAGAGAATTAGCCACTGCTCAGATGTCTTCCCTCAGATCAGATAGCCCATCTTCTCCAGGGCCAGTGCAGGACTGTCTCTGCTGGCCCTTTCCATATGCTCTGTTCTTGTCTAGAAATGAAGGTGGACAAAGCCATAGCTCCTAACTGTTCACACTGAAAATAGAGTGCTGTAGAGCCACAAGCAATGAGTGTAGAGATGATCCTTTTTGAACACATTTTGTTTTTCAGGTACAACTTGTTAAAAAAACTCTGAGGTCGTGCATTATTTCTCTCCCACCACTACACTCCCTTTTTCCAGTTATTGATAAACCTTCAGAGTCTCCAAAGCTTCTATGAAAGTAAACATTTAAAGAAAAGTCAGGTGGATGCTTCCTTGGAATTTGTCTGGCTGAACACAGTGCTTCTGGTGCAGAATTTTTTTTGTTGTTGTTCTGTTCAGTCCAAGCCACTTCCTGAGATTTACAAGTAACTGATGAATTTCATTTCTATTCTCCGCTGTGTTTTTCAGCTCTTCTGCTCAAGAATATCTTTCTTTGTTACCACTTCCTCACTGTTACTGAAGATATTTAGTCTAGTTCCAACTCTTTGAAAGTTCATAAACAGCAGAGATAACCTGTTCTCAGTGCAGATTGGTTGTCCAGTCCTGGGCAACTGGCTGTAGGTGGCCCTGCTGAGCAAAGGGTCATCTGCCAGAGCCCAGATGACCTCCAGAGGTCTCTTCCAACCTCAACCATTCTGTGTTTCTGTGATTCACATAAGACCGTTGCATCAAGGGTGTGCAAGACTGTCATTAGATCCTTCAGTAAATTCAACTTCCCTGAATTTTTCATCTTGTCACTGAATTAGTTTTAATTTATCTGATTTTATATAATCTCCCATGTTGACTGCTGTAGGTGAGCTTCCCATTTGCTATCTATACTTTTTTCTGCATTGTTAGATGCCTGTTGTTGATGATATTTCTTTTGAAGGTCATTTAGGGTTGTTCAATAACCTGATCGCCTTGTCTTCTCAGTGGCAGAAAATAATATTGCCTGGATTGTATGCTTCATATATTTGCATTTTCTTCTCCCTTTCTTTAGCTCTTTCCTTGTATTTCCAGATGGTGAAACCTAAAGTCCTGTCTGTGATTCAGTATTTGTAGGGAAACTTGTGTGTGAAGTGAGGTTTGAATGTTTAGACATGGTTGATTACGAACAAAGATACAAAATTAACTATTGTCTCTGTTCTTCCAGCCACTGTCTCCAGGATGGGGACACTGATGCCTTATGTGAAAGCCAAGGTATTGCACTTCAGGTCCACATGACAATTGATAAATGATGGCATAGTTACCTGATATTTATTATTTGAGAAACTGGCTGAAAATGAGGACAGGAATTGGTTGAAAATAAGAGCAGACAGCAATCTGCTTGCAACAATTTCTCCTTTGTTTTTTTTTTTTTTTACAGGGTTTTCTGCTTGCCTCTACTGTCACCTGACACTAAGGGGACAGACAGGTTCTTTTAGGGATCCTTGGCAGAATGATGACAGCACTAAGTTGTAGTTACAATTAAAGCGTTATTTTCTTAATAGGATTTTATGATTAGCATTTGTCCTGGTTTCAGCTGGGATAGAGTTAATTTTCTTCCTAGTAGCTGGTATAGTGCTGTGTTTTGGATTTAGTATGAGAAGAATGTTGATAACACACTGATGTTTTAGTTGTTGCTAAGTAGTGCTTGCATGGTCAAGGACTTTTCAGCTTCCCATGCTCTGCCAGGTGCACAAGAGGCTGGGAGGGAGCATAGCCAGGACAGCTAACCCAAGTGGCCAATGGGGTATTCCATACCATATGACATCATGCTCAGCATATAAGGCTGGGGGAAGAAGAAGGAAGGGGGGGACGTTTGGAGTGATGGCATTTGTCTTCCCAAGTAACCGTTACACGTGATGGAGCCCTGCTTTCCTGGAGATGGCTGAACACCTGCCTGCTGATGGGAAGTAGTGAATGAATTCCTTGTTTTGCTTTGCTTGCGTGCGTGGCTTTTGCTTTACCTATTAAACTGTCTTTATCTCAACCCACGAGTTTTCTCACTTTTACCCTTCCGATTCTCTCCCCCATCCCACTGTGGGGGGAGTGAGCGAGCGGCTGTGTGGTGCTTAGTTGCCAGCTGGGGTTAAACCACAACAAAGACAAAACTGTCTGCATTTGAATATAGGCTAGCCATGAGCACTTCACAATGAAGGACATAGCAGGTTCTCTGCCTGCAGATCCTTCCCAAAGATACTGAAGATTAAATACTTTTTAAGTGGTGTTTCCTGTTGCTGGATTTAAGTCTCCGTACAGCAGTGTAAGCTCAGCCTCATATAACAGAGCAGCCAGAGCAATCCCAAATTGCACTGGTGATTTGCAGTCACCTTTAGCCTGGAGCAAGGCAAATGACAAGCACAAAGTGGTGCTTTGTTGGGCAGAGAGGGGGAAGGCCTCCTTCCAGCAGGAAGTTTAGAGTGCCGGAGTGGTGTAATCCAAGTTGGTGTTTTTCCAAGGCATTGGGCTTACCTTGTGCTGAGCACCACTACCCCATAGCATCCTGACTTCTTCCATCAGCCCTGGAGCGTAGGAAATGCACATGTACACAGCCTCCTCATCTCAGCGATGCTTTATAATGTGCTCTGTGCTGGAAGGCAGCTGTTGCTATTGCACTAGTCAGACTGCTGGAGCAGGTTTGGAGCAGCCCTGCTTGGAAAGGCTTTGGCTGAGAATATTGTGCCTTCTCGGCATGCTAATGTCTCACTGCACCAGCAAGCTTGAGTCTGGAAACCTCTAGCTGGGAACACATGGGGCTGATGCTGGCCTCCCTGTGGACTGGGAGCACTACCATGGTAGCACGTGAGATAAGTTGGGAATCCCTGCACAGAGGCAGCTGCTCACTGTCCACTGAAAAACTCTTTCTTGCTTCCAGGGAAGCTGAAAACTTGCTGATTGACAAGCCTTTGGGTTGCTTCCTTGTTCGGATCAGCCAGAGCTGACCAGTCTACACCCTGATGTACAGGTAATGAGCCTTGCAGAGAAGGAGAAAGAAGGTCCTAAACTGAGCTATGCATGGCTGGAGGAGTTAACCTCCTCCACAGAGGAGTCAATTGAGGATGATGCTCAGCCTCTCCTGTTGTGGGTGCCTCAGACAGTTTGGAGTAGCAGACAGGACACTGCGGAGTCTGTCTCTTGCCAAAAACTAGATCTGTTTGTGGTTGGGGTGCTGCGGGTCCAAGGCTTGCAGGATGCAGGTCCTGCTTGGGCTGTGCCATATGGCTGAGTGGGCAAATCGGGTTG
Organism: Calonectris borealis; assembly: GCF_964195595.1. Lineage (NCBI taxonomy): Eukaryota > Metazoa > Chordata > Aves > Procellariiformes > Procellariidae > Calonectris > Calonectris borealis. Next base: position 37,335,835 of record NC_134351.1, on the reverse strand, counting down.
GAAGAAGCATTGACTGGAGCAGAGGAGATGAGTCTAGAGGAAGGCCTGAGGAGAGGTAATCAAAGTGCTACAAGGGCACGGTCTTTGTACAGTATCAGGAAAGGGATAGGGCAGAGTTGTAATGTAGACAACAGGCATGGGAGGCAGTACAGTCTGCTGGGGTTTGGATCCGGCTGCCAGGGTTCTCCTGCCCCTGTCACTGAATTTGGGGAAAATGCTGCTCCTCCAGCACCTATTAGCACAGCGTGTGACATTCCAGGATGGAGCATCTCCTGCATCTTTGTGATATTTGTTACTGTGGCTCCTGTTCACACCTGGTCTCTTGAGACAAGTGCAGAAAGCAATGACTGGGTCCTGGAGAGATGCTGCAGCCCCATGCCATGACTATTTCTGTCTGTCCATCTCCCCAGGGGTGAAGGCCACTGCAGACACTACATGGATCGAGATGCAGCCCAATGCACACTATATCATCCTGGGGGAAGACCAGGCTCATGCCTCGCTCACTGAACTAGTTCAGTATCACCAGACTGTGGGCATCCAGCCCTTCATGGAGATACTGACTGTTCCCTGTGGGCAGGTGAATGTTGAGGATCTGCAGCAGGAAAAGGGGACGGGGCATGGACTGTATCCTGAGCTGATAGAGTCACTGTGGCAGCATCTCTCTTGGGGGTGTCCCATTCTGGACAAGCAGCTTGGCCTCTTCTGCACACGCTGGGGAATGCTACTAGCTGGGCACTGGGGAGTCCTGGGGTGGGGGAGAGGCCCTGGCGGGTGGGTGACATTTCCCTGCCCCCTGAATGTCAGCAGTGGTCACAGCTGGGTATTCCTCTTTGTGCTATTTGGGGTGTGTGGAGGTTCTGCAAGCCACTGCTGAATCCGCTCTTCCCTCCCTCAGAAAAGCAGTGAGAGTTTGGATTACGAAGACCTGGAGTGCCTCAGGCTGGGTCCACCAGCAGCCGAGGAGGAGACTCCTCCAGAGGAGCAGACCTGCCCCTCCGGGCCTCCTGCCAGCAGACCTGCTCTGCAGTCAGGAGCAGCCATGGTTCTCAGACATGTGTGGTTCAGGAGGACCAAGAATTGCCGAGAGCAACAGAGCCTGGACAAAAGCAGGACAAAGCCAAGCCCAGGCAAGAAGGGAGGCAGCCAGCGGGCCTTCCCTCGCCTCCACTCTTCCATACACCTGGCAATGCAGGAAATCCAGTAGGTGAGCTGGGGCAGCTCCAGCCTTCCAGTGCATATCCTCTGCTGCAGCCCTGTCACCCATGGCTGTGGTGGGACACGTGGAGCTGCCCTGCCCAGGGGCAGGAGAGAGTAGGCTTCCACAAGTAGCGCTTGGATTCCTAGCTCCTGGGTCACAGGTTTTATTCAGTGGTCTTGGGATCAAGACTGTGCTCATTGAAAGTGCCAGGCTGGGGGAGACCCTGGGAGAGGCTTGCTGAGATGCCCAAAGAAAAGTCCACAACACAAGGGGCTGTGATGTGGCCAGCCACCCAGTCAGTGCTCCTCTAATTCTCTCTCTCTGCTTCTCACTGCAGTTCTCTTCCATTCCCTTGAATGGCTCCTGTATGGAGCTGCAGTTGAGCCCTCAGCATTGAGGATGTACAGCCCAAGTGACATGATAAGAGGAGACGACACACAGGAGGGCAGACAGCAATTGCAGCTTCCCCCGGAAATGGAGGAGCAAAGGGGCTCTTCCCCTCCTACCTGCTCCACCTGGAGCATCTCTTGGCCAACAACTACCTAGAAATATAGCAGGAAAAACAGAGAGCAACTGCCAGCTTCTGTTCCAGGACTGCAAAGAGACCAGGAAAAATAGGAACAATCAGCATAAGGTTGGGTTCCTAGCACCTGTGGTGCACAGTGTGCTTGCAGTATAATAAGGCTGCTGGAGGGAGCTCACAGTTTGTTAAAGGCTGCAATTCAGAGGCCTGGGGCTGAAAGGATGAGTACTATCAGAAAGCATATCTGCATGCTACAGTAGTCAGCTGCAGTGGCTTAATGTTGTGGAGAGAGGCACATATCAGAAGTGGGTGCTGGGAAGAGAGCCTTGGAGGGGGGGTAGCAGAGGCAATGAGCCAAAGGCAAGGCTGAGAACATAAGAAAAGGCAGCAGTCTGTGAGGATTTTAAATAAGGACTTTAAACAAGGTCTCAGCAGCTGGAGACATAGCTGGTTACCGAGGCTGTAATATACTGGGCGGGTTATAGGAGTATATGGAGGGGGCCAGGAAGGGCCTTCTGACACAGCTGGCTATGCCCAATGCACTAATTGTCTGAAGCATCTAGTGGATGCACAGCTCCCCTGTGCAGCCAGTGGGTAAATCCCTGTCCCAGTCAGGAGGAACCAGTAGTGGAGCTGTTGTAGACCTCTGGAAAAATCTGGATTTGTAACAGCTGGGAGTGGAGAGGGATGCTGTTGGCTACAGACTCACTGCGGGGCTTGCAGCCCTGCACCGGGATTGCCAAGTTCCCTGCGTGGTTCCACTCCCAGGAATTCATGTTGGAGCAAAGCTTTTTAGCTGGAGCCTGTCTTGTCTTCCTCTTGATGGCTGAGAAAATCTTCTCCCTGAAGTGTTTAACTCAATTGCTTCATTCCTGTATGTGGGTATTGATGTACCCAGGGGATGCTCCTTGTGCCTGAGGTTAGGCAGAAGAAAGACAAAACTTGTGGGATCTGCATAGATGATTGCAAGCATGTCATACTGGGATTGCTGAATGGAGCCCTCCTTTTATGTCCTCCACTGAGTTATGTTTCCTGACTTTCTTGCAGGTCAAAGTGGCTCAGCCTTATCCTCTTCCAGCACTGCTGGGCCTTGCATAACTGGGTGAACGTAGCCAGACATACAGCAGTCTTTTTTTTTTTTTTTCTGCACCCAGCTGGCCCTGTGCCTTTAGACAGGACTGCTGCAGAAATGAACTTTCTTCGGCACTCAGATGGTCTCAGTGGCTCAGACTGCAGTATCTGGACCAGTCTCATTCTGGCAGAGGGGAGAGGATGGGAACAGTCACACTCTGCACAGATCCACAGTGCCTGACAGTCTGCATGTCAATACTTCAACGTGCCTGGAGCCCCCTCGCCTCGCACTGTTAATAGTCACAAACTGGATATCTCCCAACAACATGTTCTCTCACAGATACCTGTACTGATTTCCTACCTCTTTCTCCTCAAATCTTCTGTCTCTGTTTTGGTCCTGTGTATCCGCTGCTCTGGGTGCCAAGGGAAGCTGGGCTTGGGCTTGGGAGGTCCTTGGGTGTGTCCTTTTTGTTGAGTGGAGGAGCACTTGAACAGGAGCTGAGACAAGGGATAAGATCATCTTTCTGCAGAGGGAATTTCCTGCCCTTGTATCAGTGTGCTGGCTCAAGTGGCTAGAGCTCAAGTCAGGGAATCATTGGCAAAACCCTTTTGTTCATCCTGGTTGGAATCACTACAAGTCTGGGCTGGATAACATGCTACTTACGCTGAGGGTAGAGGGCTTAAAATGTACGGGACCATGCTACTTCTTATGTCTTTTCTACCTTTACAAAAAAAAAAAAAAAAAAATCTTTTCAATTAAATTCTTCCCATAAGGAGAAGCTCAGTGTTTTCTTTGTTTCTGTTACCTGCAGTCAGTTCAGCCACGGACTGCAAATGGAGGACAATGGCTAACACCTCTGAGGGTAGACACAAGATCATGTGAAGTGTCTCAGTGGGGAAGCTGAAGGCTCATGAGTCAGTAATCCTGGTGTACAACTGTGTCCCGGTTTCGGCTGGGATAGGGTTAAATTTCTTCCTAGTGCTGTGTTTTGGATTTAGTATGAGAAGAATGTTGATAACACACTGATGTTTTCAGTTGTTGCTAAGTGCCCTCCTAGTCCAAGGACAGCTCCCATGCCTACTGACTGAGCTAGGTACACAAGATGGGAGGGAACATAATCAGGACAGCCAGCCCAGCTGGCCAATGGGGTATTCCATACCATGTGACGTCATGCTCAGTATATGAAGGGTAGGCGTGTTCCAGGAAGTACCGATCGCTACTTGGTTATCGGTCAGCGCGGGTGGTGAGCAACTGCATTGTGCATCACTCATTTTGTATATTCTATCATTATTTATTATCATTATTTTCCCTTTTCTGTCCTATTAAACTGTCTTTATCTCAACCCACGAGTTTTTCTCACTCTTACCCTTCCGATTCTCTCCCCGTCCCACTGGGGGGCGGGGGGAGTGAGTGAGCGGCTGCGTGGTATTTGGCTGCCTGCCAGGTTAAACCACGACAGTCCCTTTTTGGCACCCCAGATGGGACGGGGAGAGAATCGGAAGGGTAAGAGTGAGAAAAACATTGATGACATCATTGTATGGGGCAACATAGCAGAAGAAATTTTTGAGAAAGGGGAGAGAATAATTCAAATCCTTCTGAAGGCCGGTTTTGCCATAAAACAAAGTAAGGTCAAGGGACCTGCACAGGAGATCCAGTTCTTAGGAATAAAATGGCAAGATGGACGTCGTCAGATCCCAATGGATGTGATCAACAAAATAACAGCCATGTCCCCACCAACTAGCAAAAAGGAAACACAAGCTTTCTTAGGCGTTGTGGGCTTTTGGAGAATGCATATTCCAGATTACAGCCTGATTGTAAGCCCCCTCTATCAAGTGACCAGGAAGAAGAACGACTTCAAATGGGGCCCTGAGCAACAACAAGCCTTTGAACAAATTAAACAGGAGATAGTCCATGCAGTAGCCCTTGGGCCAGTCCGGGCAGGACAAGCTGTGAAGAATGTGCTCTACACCGCAGCCAGGGAGAATGGTCCTACCTGGAGCCTCTGGCAGAAAGCACCAGGGGAGACTCGAGGTCGACCCTTAGGGTTCTGGAGTCGGGGATACAGAGGATCCGAGGCCCGCTACACTCCAACTGAGAAGGAGATATTGGCAGCATATGAAGGGGTTCGAGCTGCTTCGGAAGTGGTTGGTATTGAAGCACAGCTCCTCCTCGCACCCCGACTGCCGGTGCTGGGCTGGATGTTCAAAGGGAGGGTCCCCTCTACACATCATGCAACCGATGCTACGTGGAGTAAGTGGGTCGCACTGATCACACAACGGGCCCGAATAGGAAACCCCAGTCGCCCAGGAATCTTGGAGGTGATCACGAACTGGCCAGAAGGCAAAGATTTCGGAATATCCCCAGAGGAGGAGGTGACACGTACTGAAGAAGCCCCACTGTATAATAAACTACCAGAAAACGAGAAGCAATATGCCCTGTTCACTGATGGGTCCTGTCGCCTTGTGGGAAAGCATTGGAGGTGGAAAGCTGCTGTATGGAGTCCTATACGCCAAGTTGCAGAAACTGCTGAAGGAGAAGGTGAATCGAGCCAGTTTGCAGAGGTGAAAGCCATCCAGCTGGCCTTGGACATTGCTGAATGAGAAAAATGGCCAGTACTTTATCTCTATACTGACTCATGGATGGTGGCAAATGCCCTGTGGGGGTGGTTGCAGCAGTGGAAGCAGAACAACTGGCAGCGCAGAGGGAAACCCATCTGGGCTGCCGCATTGTGGCAAGATATTGCTGCCCGGGTAGAGAACCTGGTTGTAAAAGTACGTCACGTAGATGCTCACGTACCCAAGAGTCGGGCCACTGAGGAACACCAAAACAACCAGCAGGTGGACCAGGCTGCTAAGATTGAAGTGGCCCAGGTGGATTTGGACTGGCAACATAAGGGTGAATTATTTATAGCTCGGTGGGCCCATGATGCCTCAGGCCATCAAGGAAGAGAAGCAACATATAGATGGGCTCGTGATCGAGGGGTGGACTTAACCATGGACGCTATTGCACAGGTTATCCACGAATGTGTGTCGTGGTTTAACCTGGCAGGCAGCCAAATACCACACAGCCGCTCACTCACTCCCCCCGCCCCCCCAGTGGGACGGGGAGAGAATCGGAAGGGTAAGAGTGAGAAAAACTCGTGGGTTGAGATAAAGACAGTTTAATAGAACAGAAAAGGGAGAATAATGATAATAAATAATGATAGAATATACAAAATGAGTGATGCACAATGCAATTGCTCACCGCCCGCGCTGACCGATAACCAAGTAGCGATCGGCCCTTCCTGGATCACGCCTACCGTTCATATACTGAGCATGATGTCACATGGTATGGAATACCCCATTAGCCAGCTGGGCTGGCTGTCCTGATTATGTTCCCTCCCATCTCGTGTACCTAGCTCAGTCAGTAGGCACGGGAGCTGTCCTTGGACTAGTAGGGCACTTAGCAACAACTGAAAACATCAGTGTGTTATCAACATTCTCCTCATACTAAATCCAAAACACAGCACTAGGAAGAAATTTAACCCTATCCCAGCCGAAACTAGGACAATGTGAAACATGCGCTGCAATCAAGCAAGCCAAGCGAGTAAGGCCTCTTTGGTATGGAGGACGATGGCTGAAATACAAATATGGGGAGGCCTGGCAGATTGATTATATCACACTCCCACAAACCCAGCACGGCAAGCGCTATGTGCTCACCATGGTGGAAGCAACCACTGCATGGCTAGAAACATACCCTGTGCCCCATGCCACTGCTCGGAACACCATCCTGGGCCTTGAAAAGCAAGTCCTATGGCGACACGGCACCCCAGAAAGAATTGAATCAGACAACGGGACTCATTTCCGAAACACCCTCATAGACACCTGGGCCAAAGAGCACGGCATTGAGTGGGTCTATCACATCCCCTACCATGAACCAGCCTCTGGGAAAATCGAACGATTCAACGGGCTGCTAAAGACAACACTGAGGGCAATGGGTGGTGGGACATTCAAGCATTGGGACACACATTTAGCAAAAGCCACCTGGTTAGTCAACACTAGGGGGTCTGTTAATCGAGCTGGCCCTGCCCAATCAAGACTCTTACGTACTGTAGATGGAGATAAAGTCCCTGTCGTGCACATAAGAAATATGCTGGGGAAGACAGTCTGGGTTACTCCTGCCTCTGGCAAGGGAAAACCCATCCGTGGGATTGCTTTTGCTCAGGGACCTGGGTGCACTTGGTGGGTGATGCGAAAGGATGGGCAAGTCCGGTGTGTACCTCAAGGGGATTTGATTTTGGGTGAAAATAGCCAATGAACTGAATTTTATGATGTCAATTGTTATATGATATTGTATATCGTTATTTCTATGGTTGCTATCAATGGTATAGCAGTGAAAATCACCCAGATTAACAAAGAATGAACTAACTCTGATGAAACCGAGCGAAGTGCAATGATGATAGAACTGAACGAGTGCAGCAGTACCGAAATGAGAACTGGCTTCAGGATGCAACAGCCCAACACCACACACCATCTTTCTGGCCCTGAAAGACTGTTATGACAGATGGAGCCCAAAGTCATGGACTAAATGAACTCAATGGACATTTGTATATTTATGTATATATATGTATATATGTATATATGTATATATGTATGTATATGTATTATATATGTATATATATAAAAAAGATAGTGGTGATTAATTGAAATGTATTGAAAAATGTGAGACCTAAGCATAACGTAAATGGTATGGAATAAGGGGTGGATACTGTCCCGGTTTCGGCTGGGATAGGGTTAAATTTCTTCCTAGTGCTGTGTTTTGGATTTAGTATGAGAAGAATGTTGATAACACACTGATGTTTTCAGTTGTTGCTAAGTGCCCTCCTAGTCCAAGGACAGCTCCCATGCCTACTGACTGAGCTAGGTACACAAGATGGGAGGGAACATAATCAGGACAGCCAGCCCAGCTGGCTAATGGGGTATTCCATACCATGTGACATCATGCTCAGTATATGAAGGGTAGGCGTGATCCAGGAAGGGCCGATCGCTACTTGGTTATCGGTCAGCGTGGGTGGTGAGCAATTGCATTGTGCATCGCTCATTTTGTATATTCTATCATTATTTATTATCATTATTTTCCCTTTTCTGTCCTATTAAACTGTCTTTATCTCAACCCACGAGTTTTTCTCACTCTTACCCTTCCGATTCTCTCCCCGTCCCACTGGGGGGGCGGGGGGAGTGAGTGAGCGGCTGCGTGGTATTTGGCTGCCTGCCAGGTTAAACCACGATAAACTGTCACCTGTAATAGTGCTCTCCTCCCACGCCAACCTCATCTCATGTATGCCGCGGGTGAGACCTCCCCTTTGCAGCCCGCGCCGAGCTCCTTCTGGCTCAGCACTTCCCCTGGCAGATCCCTGTGCACTGGAGGACAGCCATGCTGCCCACCCTGCTTCACCCCTTCCTGGGAGGCATGAGTGTGGCTGAGTCCCTGTTGCATAGACTAGCGCTGTGGCCAGAGAAGCTTATTAATGTGATACAGGATGCTTGTGGCAGATCTTAGCTCTGCCTTTAACCATCGGACTACTTTTTCTCCCCTGTGCTCTCCGGAGCAGTAGTACTGAGCTGCGCTGGGTCACAAGGGAGCACTGCTGGGGACCAGGCAGGGAAGTGGTGGTTGTTTCAGCCTGATGTCCTGGCTCTCTCCAGCATTGCCTTGCAGCATTAACACACCTTTTCTCTTCCTTGTGCTGGGTTTTGGCAGCTGCTTTGAGGCTGTTCAGGACAGAACCAGTCCAGGCAGTCAAAGGCTGCTGTTTGCAGAGTCTTCCTGGCTAAGCCCAGGGGCGTTTTTCTGGGCAGCTTTGGCCTCTTTGCCAATGTTCTTGGCTTCCTCCACCACCGGGCAGCTGGAAAGCCTGCCTTCTGGGTAGCACGTAGAACTGCTTCGTGGCCAAAACATTTCTAAGAACTCACTAATGCACAGAACTGAGACATGTATGAGAAATGCATTTCAGTAACGGAGCTGATCTGTAACTCTTTCCTAGTTCCTGTGCCACAGAGCATGGTGTAAGCCCAGGGCTAAGATCCAGCTGCAAAACACTGTTCACTCCTGTAGCCTGGCAGAGATAATGCTGAACCAAGGAGGGCTGTCAAGAGCTTTCCCCCAGCAACTGCCTCCAGTACCTCCTGGGTGCTGCTGCAGGCACAGCTCACAAGTGATGCTGGGGGGAATGACATCAGGGGAGGGTCAGGACACTTCTCTGGTGGCTGTGCATGGCACGTCTCCCGGCAAGCTTCCCAAAACCAAAGCAGATTGATCACAGATTTCTTTTGCCCCTGATTCAATGGGTAGGAAGTAGAATCACAATGTGGGCAGCCAGGAGCCTGGCATGGACCCGGGCAGCATGCCTGGGCTGGCAGGTCAGGTTTCTTCCATGTCTACTACTTCTGCTTTTTCTGTGACATGGCAAGAGGAAACCAAGGGAAGAGAAGGGTGAGAAGCTGCTAGGCTGAGGAGGTTATGCAGCACTGAAGGCATTGGCATGATTTCTACAAGGCTCTGGTTTGCAGGAGCATTAGCAAACACTCAGTGATCTGCCTATATGCAAGGTCTAGACAAGCTTCTGGAGGGCAGCCTGGCTAGTGCTGGGCTGCCATAGGGAGAAATGTGTGCCAGAAATGGGGAAAAGCTGGGAGAAGAGCTGGGAATACAGTAGGCTGCTGAAGTATAAAATGCAGATTTGTCATCTCTAGCATGGTCTTTGCCTGCATGCTTTCAGCTCATGGCCAAAGTAAGGCTCTGGAGCTTCAGCTCTGTGTGAGAGCATGTGTTACGCTGAGGGTTTCTTTCATCTTCTCCATGAAGATGATCTTTTCCATTGAAAAGGAGCAGCTGCATGAGCAGCCCTATCTCATTTCCTACAGTAGCAGCTTGCCTTGTGGCACTCGGAAAGTTATATCTTAGAAAAAGCAAAGAGCAAATTGTGTAAGCCAAAGTGGGAAGGCCGTTCATGTTATATCATGTTATAGTTCAGCTGGCGTGTGATGAACTGAATGGGCTGTACTCACATAAAAGGCAAATATCAGGCTGTATCGGGCTGCGTGAACAGGGGCAGCACCCAGAAGAGGGCCTGGCAACCCGCAAGATCCCCTGAGCACTGCATTTCATGCCCCATGGGACTTCAGCTGAACTCAGAGAGGAAGGTCAGGAAGAGAAGCCCAGGCATGGAGAGCTGGGCAGAGCCAGCACCCAGGAAGGCAGGGAGAGCAGCAAGAAGGATCTGCAATCCACAGGAGTGAGAACTGGAAGTGCTAGAGGGACCTCTGGGCTTGGAGGCTTGGGAGGTATTTTATTTCATAATCTGTCTGTGCCTTCCTAGTTGTCTGTCCCGTGTCCCCCCCCGCCCCCATCCCTGCAACTGGTGCTTCAGTGCATCCTTTAGAGAGCTTCCCTAACCTGCCTCCCTGTTTTTGCAGAAGCTTATCTCCCTCTGTGCTTTACATCTGAATGATCTTGGCTGCAAACAACATTTTAGATAATCACCTCTAGGCTAAGACCTACTCCAGATCAGTCTTGTTCTGTCCAAACTAAAGCTCTGGCTTGCCTTTGGCCCTTGAGGTAGCTGGCCAGCAACTCCCTATCAGGCTGGCTAAACCAGAAATTTTCATTCTTCTCTCCTTCCATTCTCAACCCTTCTTGCTCCCCCTTTCCCCAGCTCTGCTTTTTCCTCTCCTCTCCTCTCCTCTCCTCTCCTCTCCTCTCCTCTCCTCTCCTCTCCTCTCCTCTCCTCTCCTCTCCTCTCCTCTCCTCTCCTCTCCTCTCCTCTCCTCAGTCTGGCCATCATCTTTGATGTAGACTTGAGGTTTAGGAATGTGAACCCATGACCCAAGGACCAGTACAGCTCTTAATCTCTTTTCACAAAACTGGCAGCCCTTGTGTTGTTTGCTTTCTTCCTGGGCAATGCTATGGTGTATGTTGACATGTTTCCTTCCCCAAATGTGTTTTAAAGACCTATTTGGCCCTCAGCCTGGACAAGGCTCTCCACGCTGCCCTTAGCCTCGCTCCAGCCTATGTCAAGTGACTGTGGAGTGTTGTAACAGCATCTCTGAGATACCGTCTTTCCTATCTTCTAGTTAACACTGTTGTCCAGACCAAATACTCACATGGTGTGCCATTGCTTTGCAGCAACATTTAGGACAGGCTACTTGACCAGGGCTTTGCTTCTCAACTTGTTCTTCCTGGTGCATCACAAGAGCATAGAAACTACTGTCTGAGATGTAGGGGTCAAACCAGCACAGGATTCTGGCCATGAAGGTGGCCAGTGGGGTATGCTTGGAGCAGATTGAAGAGCAGTGTAGGCATAAAGCCATGCTTCCTCCGGTACGTGTTTCGAGCAATATTCAGTTTAGTCATACCCTGAACAAAGTACCCTTCTGTCTAGCTGGGTTGCTCTTCTATAAAAGCATCTGATTGCTTTTGATCAATTCTAGACTATTTGCCTCCATAACAGTCTTAGGCAATTAATTCCTCAGACTTACAATGCATAGTGAAGAAGTACTTAAATTTGTTTGGTTTTTAACTTGCTATGTCATTATTTAATCAATATGCCCTTGTTTCTATACTATAAAACATCACAAGTAATCGTTTCCAAAACACCTCCCTCACTGCACAGGATTTTATATGTATCTGTTTCTCTCCCTTGGCTGTCTTCTCTGTCCTATGCATTTGATTTTCCTTTTCCCATTTTCTGCACCTTCTTAATTCCACGGTATCTTCTCTGAGAGGGAAAGGAGAAAACACAGAGCCAACCCCCAGGCCACTTCCCTGAGTGGGGGTAACTGGTCTGAACTCTCTCCTTGTGCAGGTAGAGCTCCTCCTTGTAAATTACTTCACATCTACCAACACTGACTTTAATTTGTCATTTTATTGTCCAGTTGTTCATTGTGAGATCTTTCTTGAACTCTGCAGTGAGTGCTCATTTTCACTACACTGCATACCTCAGCCTCACCAGCAAACTGTCCCATCACTGTTCACACCCTTTCCCAGACCATTTATGAATACAGCAAAAACCACAAGCCCTAGCACAGATCCTGGTGGGACAGCACTGGTACATTCCTCTGTCTTAAACACTGACCATTTTCCATTCACTATCTTCTGCCTTGTTATTAACAATGGGAATAAACATGCTGTGGAGAAGAGGGATTAAGGGCATTTGGTGTAGGACCTTGCTGAAAGTGTTTTGGGCATCCAAGTACATCCATCTATCCAGCCACACCCATGAAACAGGATTCCTCACTCCTTCAAGGAGTGAGACTGGCAAATGAGTGGTTTAGAGGCCGCCCAAAGAATCACCGTCAAAGGTATTAGCAGAAAGTGATTTTAATAGAGATTTATAAAGGTGCGACCTAACAGAGTTCGATGGCAAGGTTCACTCTATTACTTACTACACGGATGAAACATATAAAGAAAAATCATGTTATGTCTAATGGTTTATATCTTAGGGATTATATGTGTTTAGCAGCAGTCTAGGGTTCATTCACAGTGTTAGCAGCACTTAATCATTAACTAATTTAACATTTACGAAGTAAGTGTTAGTAGAGTCTACTACAATCACGACTTAATTGCAGATTATGCTTACTATTAGTTCACACACACACAGACAGAAATATATATATATAAAAATGTACAAAAGGTACCTGTTAAAAATTCCCCTCCAGTTCGGTGAAGAAATATTCACGTAAAATGTCTTGGCATTTCTCAACAGGAGAGGGTTGAGCCTCAAGGAGTGAAGAGTTTCAGCCCAGGTCCCGTCGGACAACAGGCCTCCGAATATTGCCGGCTCAAGACGTTGCAAGCTCTGAGAGGCATCCCACTCAGAGGGAGATGCTGGGTGCAGCCCGCTGCGGTCCAGGAGAGCTCAAAGGGTCTCACTTAGGACCACCGTTTATAGGTTCGCAAGATGATTGACTTTAGTCATCTGTAAATTTCCATCCTGGCCACAGTCCCAGGTGGTAATTACTAAAAAATTCTCAAGGTTTCGGTGTTGTTCTACTGGACACCTGGGCCAGGCAGGAGGAGTATGTTCCCAGCCTCAGCTATTCAGAGTTTCTGATACAGTCAAGGAGCGCTCAACTGCCAGACTCAGTACACCAAGGCCGAGGTTTCACGGGAATTTCTGAGATCAACAAGCGGCCTAGGAGGGGAGGAAATGCACCACCACAGAGACATGACTTCCTTCTGCTAGAGTGGGGTTGTTTCTTCCCCTTTAATCCCATTTCTCTATGTGCCCAGGAATGCTATTCCTAATTCCCAGTGTGGAACTCAGATTCACAAGCCATAGGTCCCCAAATTTACCCAAAGCCCTTAAAAATACAAAACCCCAACCCTGGCATCTCATTTGCCTCCTGTCATTCCTCTGGTTTCAGGCTGAATTAAGCAGTAGGTTGCATGCCCCGTAGCAGCTGAGAAATCTGTGTTTAGGTTCCTCCAGAGCTCTTGGATAAATGCCATCTGTGTCATTTACTGTTCGTGTTATAAATTTGTTCTGAAACATACCCTGCTGATGCTTTCACTTGAAGCAGGTTGTCCCATTCGTCCCTGTAAAAGGAGGTTGCAGTGTGAGAATTTCCCTTCGTTCCTTGATAGCATGGATAACTCATTGTGCTTTTCTGCTGTGCCTCTATCTTCTCTGAATGGTCTTTCACACCTCTGTTATCTGTTCACTCTCTGGCAAGCTTCCAGTGTGAAAATGTTTTTTTGTATTGGGGTGGTTTGTGGTTTGTTTGGTTTTTTTTAGTTTTTCAGCTTTAATAACTTGTCACTCGCAGCCAACTTTACACAGCAGGTTACACACCACTTAAGATTTCAGCAGTTTCACCTTGAGCTCCTTTAAAGCTGCTTTGGAGGAGGTTGGGACATGAAGCATCCAATGTAGGTGCAGGATTAAAGCCCAAAGCAGCACCATGGACCTGCATCCAGCAGCAAAGCTATGGCCAGTCCTTAGCCCCTTCTGCGGTACATTCACACCTGAATGAGGCTCTGGGCAGTTACTGACCCCGCTATCATTGCGTTTTAGGATGCTGCTGACTACAGGCCCACAGATGGGCATGTTCACAGCAGGGTCCCTGGAGGAAGTGTAGCGTTTCTGAGGCTCACAGCTGCTCTGGGTCAGGGCAGGCTGGGCTGGAGGGTTTTCAACTTGGGTTTTGGTCTATGCATTGAGCTTGCCATGTCTGGGGTCAGCTCTTAGCATCACAGATCCTGGCAGTTAACAGCTGGGGGAACCCCCAGTGCAGTGCAGATTTTGTTCCCAAAGCTGTGCTTGGCTTCCAGTCAAGCAAAAATGTTTGGCAAATTAGGAAGAAAGACCCCTTCACAGTGTCAGGACTCCTGGGAGAGCGTTTCAAAGGGTTTCTCCTGCTGCTTTTGTGCCTCGGAGGTGTCCGCCAGCAACTGAGCCCTGCCACGGCCGTTGTGGTGGGCATCAGCACAGCTGCTGAGTCTCTGCCAAAGGCATCGTCTCACCCAAATATTGTCCGGGCTGCAGTGACAGCAACCGCACAGCAAGGGCCTGCTGAGCTGAGGCTGAGCCAGCCCCACCCCACTGCATGTACTGTGCTGGTAGGAGCACAGGGCGAAAGTGGCAGGTATTGTGGGAGCTCTGCACAGCCCAAGGACAGTGCGGCAGCTCCCCTGGAGGAACTGAGGCTGTGACGCCATGCAGATCCCAGTTAGGAGTAGGCAGTTATCACTTTATTTTAAGGCTGTAAGAGATAACTTGTGTATTTGTATGCCTACAGGTTTGCTGTTATCCCGGATGGGGAGTAAGGGGGAATGGACTGCAATCCCAACAGGATAGGTAATGGCAAGTACTTGCCAGTGCAAGGACACAGAAATGCTTCTGCAGAAGCCAGCCTGGATCCGGCATGGTCACCCCTGATCCAGAGCTACTATGCCTAACACTAGCTGTTTCCTGCAAAGCTGTTTTTATGTGTGCACTGTGCTCCCTAATGCTGAAGTTGCATGGGGGGGGGGTGTTACCATGGGTGCTGCTCTGGCTCCAAGCCAGCTCTGCACCATGCTGCTTGCATCGGCCAGGAGTGTGGGGCACCACATGGCCTCTGCACAGAGCTGCACAGGTGTCTTGGTGCACAATCCCCAGTGTTTTGAGATGGAATTGCCCAGATACTTGATTCAGCTCTTGTGAAAAAGCAGCTGAGCTTTTTCTAGCCTGGAAAGCAAACTATAAAGATGTTTACTGTGTCTTGGCTGTGGATGGAGCCACCTCTGTGTCTTCGCATCCACAGCATGGTTAATCTACAACTGTCCTCAAACAAGGGAGAGTTGGAGTTTCGGAGGGAACTTTGTATTTGAGATAGTGCTGCAAAACATGACCCTGTGCCATAGCCGACAACATTCAGTAACATTTGCCTTTAGCTTTCAACTGCAGTTCTGTTCTGGTTTCATCCAAATTGAGGTGCTTCTGTTCTGGTTCTCGGTAACTAAATTGCAGGACTTCCAGCTCTAGTTCCACTTCTCCATAACTAAATTTTTCATTCCTCTGTAACCTGTCTCAGAGAAAGAAGAAAGGAAGCTTCTCTGGAAGCATCCAATTTCTCTGAAGAAGCCTCATAGGACATGGGGAGTGGCATGTGTCAAGGGCTCCAAGATGTGCCATTTTTTCTCAAGACCGGTGCAATCAACCTGTCTAGTGCATGCATCCTCTAACTCTGTAGCTCCTGCAACCTGCTGCAAACACAGGCCATTCCTCCAGTCCTGGGATGGAGGAAACTTGGCCAGTTTTCAGCCAGATGGCTAACGGCTGAGACAGGGGACAGCAGTGCTAACACTGCATCAAAGGCTTAATGAATTCCAAAATCATGTGCTCCATGTGACAGCACTAATGCTCCCCTTCAGCAGCTCATTTGAGATTCAGTTAAAACCACATTTGTCTGACAAGTTCCCAGAGCTTGTTACTGCTCTTTTGATCCTGTTATCCCCTCGTGGTTCCACTGCAGCAAGAACGAGAGGCCGGGGCTGGGTCTCTGCTGGGCTGAGTGCTGAATGGGCCCCACAGCTGTCCCCTGGCATTAGCCTGGCAGCAGGCAGCAGAGCAAGGAGAGCAATGCTGCCAAGGCTGCCCTGTCGACAGGCAGCTCACAGGGGACCCGGGAGTCCCGGCTCTGGGGTGGAGTTTCCTTGTTGTTTTGCTGGGGTTTGCTAACTTTGCTAAGTTTTTCTCAGACAGATTTTTATCCTCCATTGAGGATACAGTGAGAAAGAGGCTGGTCTGCAGCTTAATAATAAATGGCCTAGGTTTCTCTGCTGTCCTGCTTGAAAATCAGCAGCGTGTGTAGATGACTTTGCAGTTGTCCAGGTTTTGTACTTAACACCTGGTGCATTCTGCCCACACTGGCCAAACTCAGTGTGATGTTTTGCAGATCTTTTCTACTTCCTCTTCTCATATATATGTATATACACATATATGTATATATGTAAAATAGTCATGTAGTTCTGTGTTCTTTCTAAGTTTCAGTGATTAACATCTTTGTTCAATTTTATCTTCTCACTGTGTTCATGCTGGTTTGTTATACAAGAGCAATTAGCACTTGAATGAGTCCCTCCCTGCCTCTCCCCAGTCCAAAACAACCCAGTTGCTCTTCCTTTGCCCCCTTCGTGTAAACTGTATCCCTTTCTGTAGGGACTGCTGCCAAAGGAGATGGTTGATCTAGTTGGACTTGAGTAGGAGAGGAGAGTCTGCTGTTTGCAGAGGGTTTTTCTTTGGCAGTTGGGGACTGTCTTCAGGTTTGAATTTGTAGCATGCTTCCCCAGAGCTTTGGCTTGGCAGAGTCCTATCTCTGCCATCCTGGTAGGAGCTGAAAGGTCTGGAGCTTCTTGGAAGGGACGATGTCAGTCCAGATCAAATGCAAAGGGTCTCCATTGCTCTCCAGTGTTGGATGCATATAATGTCCGTCAGCAACAACAGCTGGATATAGCACCGAGGAGCTCTTCTGTGGGAAGAGGTAGATAAATTAGTCTCAGCTCTGTGATTGCCTGACTTAATGACACTTAATTTGTTATTGCTAAGTGTTTTGCTAACTCTTTTCCCCTCTAACAAAATGGGATCTGATTTGTCAGACAAATAAAATTCTGGAAGACTGATTGTGGGAGGAGGGAAATACCAGCATCTGATGTAACTAAAATCATACTCTCTGCATTCCTGCTGTAATTATACCTGCTAGAGAAGAGTCTCTGCATAACAAGAAGGTCTATTTAAATTGCCACCAGGAAAGGACTCATCAATTCACAGTGTCTTAAGCCCGTAAGAGACCACAGGAATACCTGGCCAGACCTCTCAGATGGCCCAGGGGAAAGCTTTCATGCAGTCTTCACCACATCGCGTTGACTTGCGGAAACCGGACTCCACAATCTATGAGATTGTAAAGTAGGTATGTTTATTCAGCACTGGGCAGCACGGGGGGTAGTCCCACCAAAGTCGTGCGCGCCTCAACGCGGCACTTACTTACCATAAATATATACAGTAAAATATTACATATTCATAGAGTTTCGTATTACACCTATACATATGCATGACCTGTCCCCGCTTTGTATTAAAATGAGTTCCAAGAAGTCATTTCCATAGACCCCTCCCATCTGCGCTTGCGCATTGCCTCCTAGTGGTGGTCGTCGGGGGTCGTGGGGATGAAGGCTGATAGTTCCTCTTCGTCACCGCTAGTAACCTTTTGTTCTTGCGCAGGCTCAGTTGTCTTCTTACTTTTGTCCATACCGCAGGGTCAGTTTTAGCTGGCTTCTTGAGACAAGGTTTTAGTCTTTATCAGGAACTGTCCTTGTGAGGCGCCTCAGTTAATTTACACCATAGCTAAGTCGGCCTTATCAGGCTGAGCCGGCCTTGTGAGGAACAAAGTATCAAGCCCCTACCTACTGATTCAATCTTCTAACTATTATTAATCATTCAACTACTAAAATTCCTTAATCCCTTCTCTCACAACGGGACTCATTTCTGAAACACCCTCATAGACACCTGGGCCAAAGAGCATGGCATTGAGTGGGTCTATCACATCCCCTACCATGCACCAGCCTCCGGGAAAATCGAACGATACAATGGACTGCTAAAGACTACGCTGAGAGCAATGGGTGGTGGGACATTCAAGCAGTGGGACATTCAAGCATTGGGACACACATTTAGCAAAAGCCACCTGGTTAGTCAACACCAGGGGATCTTTCAATCGAGCTGGCCCTGCCCAATCAAGACTCTTACGTACTGTAGAGGGGGATAAAGTCCCTGTCGTGCACATAAGAAATATGCTGGGGAAGACAGTCTGGGTTACTCCTGCCTCTGGCAAGGGAAAACCCATCCGTGGGATTGCTTTTGCTCAAGGACCTGGGTACACTTGGTGGGTGAGGCCTCTTCCCGGAGCTCAGGAGGACCCAGAGTACATGTCGGCTCTGCTGCTGACTGGTGGCTTATGCCAGCTCATTTTTCTGTCTTCTCAGACTGTCCGCTTGAGGCCATGGGCAGAGCCCTCTGGGGAGGGCAGGTGCTGAAGACTTGCCTCTGTCAAAGTTTTGGGGGTTGGTTTGCTTTTAACCTTTAAAATGACACCATAAATTCTGCAGCGGGTTTAATGCCAAGTCGCAGAGATCAAGGTGTTCACAGGAGCTGCAGAGCTAGGGCAGTTGTGCTCCTGCTGCCCTTCTCCACACAGCACGATCCTGCCCTTCGCCTGGGCTGCTTCGGCGGTGCGGCAGCCTACGCCAAGTCCCCTGGGCCACCTCCCCTTTCAGGGACAGTCTCCTGCTTTGGTGGCTCTGGGCTGTCCTGGCATCACTCGAGCAGCAGTGGGAACTGGTTGCTCCTATCTGCACGGTGCAGAGCATCTGCCCTACTTCTGCTCCCCTGGGCAGCTGTGTTCCTACCAGCTGCAGCTGCCTGCTGATACCACCCATGCATCTCTCTCTCCTGGGAGCACATTGCTACAGCACCTGCACAGACTTGCAGTCTTGCTGTTTTGGGCTTTTCCACTTGCTTGGCAGGTCAGGGCAGATGGACACTGGTATCGTGTGGGGCTATGTGTTTTCTCATGCTGCCCCTGATTCCCTCTGTCTTGCGTTCCTGCCTGGGGCAGCAGCATTGGTTACGCTTACCACAGTATGTTGCAGTGTATTGGGTTTGCGTGACAAGGTTTTGGTAGTGGGGGGGCTACAGGGGTGGCTTCTGTGAGAAGATGCTAGAAGCTTCCCCTATGTCCAATAGAGCCAATGCCAGCCGGCTCCAAGATGGACCCACCGCTGGCCAAAGCTGAGCCAATCAGTGACGGTGGTAGCGCCTCTGCGATAACATATTTAAGAAGGGGAAAAAAAAACTGCGCAACAGCAACTGGAGCTGGAGAGAGGAGTGAGAATATGTGAGAGAAACAACTCTGCAGACACCAAGGTCAGGGAAGAAGGAGGGGGAGGAGGTGCTCCAGGCGCCAGAGCAGAGATTCCCCTGCAGCCCATGGTGAAGACCATGGTGAGGCAGGCTGTCCCCCTGCAGCCCATGGAGGTTAATGGTGGAGCAGATATCCACCTGCAGCCCATGGAGGACCCCACGCCAGAGCAGGTGGATGAGCCTGAAGGAGGCTGTGACCCCATGGGAAGCCTGTGCTGGAGCAGGCTCCTGGCAGGACCTGTGGACCCGTGGAGAGAGAGGAGCCCACGCTGGAGCAGGTTTGCTGGCAGGACTTGTGACCCCGTGGGGGACCCACGCTGGAGCAGTCTGTTCCTGAAGGACTGCACCCCGTGGAAGGGACCCACGCTGGAGCAGTTCGTGAAGAACTGCAGCCTATGGGAAGGACTCATGTTGGAGAAGTTTGTGGAGGACTGTCTCCTGTGGGTGGGACCCCACGCTGGAGCAGGGGAAGAGTGTGAGGAGTCTTCCCCCTGAGGAGGGAGGAAGGAGCGGCAGAAACAACATGTGATGAACTGACCGCAACCCCCATTCCCCATCCCCCTGCGCCACTCAGGGGGGAGAAGGTAGAGAATTCGGGAGTGAAGTTGAGCCCGGGAAGAAGGGAGGGGTGGGGGGAAGGTGTTTTTAAGATTTGTTCTTATTTCTCATTATCCTACTCTGATTTGATTGGTAATAAATTAATTTTTTTTCCCAACTCGAGTCTGTTTTGCCTGTGACGGTAATTGCTGAGTGATCTCCCTGTCCTTATCTCGACCCACGAGCCTTTTTTTATATTTTCTCTCCCCTGTCCAGCTGAGGAGGGGAGTGATAGAGTGGCTTGGTGGGCACCTGGCATCCAGCCAGGGTCAACCCACCACATGCAGCATGCTCTGAGCCCCAACCCACACCATGTCCACAGGAGCTCCTGTTGTCCTTGCCCATGTGGAGATGCAGTCCCTCTAGCAGTGACAAACCATCCCAGGGGACCCCGATGCCTTCTGTTAGCATTTGAAGCAAGGGATGCCTGGTCTGGAGCACGTCGGCAGCAAAACTGATGCTAAAAAAAAGCCATGAGAGGTTATGAAGGGTTTAAGGTAAGAAAGTACTGAGAAAATACTGAGCAGAGAGCTGCATGGGATCAGGTCCCCAGCTGCTATATGAGCATCCTGGGAGCACTCCTACTGCATTCTGCTGGCAGCATCAGCTTCCTCAGGCATCACATGTGCTGGAAGTCAATGTGACTGAAGAGGAGATCCAGGCACAACTGGGTCAGAGACCTGCAAGGGCCAGCTTGGTTGATAACGCTGGTTTGGTGAGCTAATGAGGTTGTAGGAGGATTTCTTAGGGAGTCCTTTGATTCTGCAGGAGGCGGAAATACTGGCTGGTCTCTAACACAATGGTGGGGTGTAGGTAGGTGTCCCCAAACTGAGCTGTGTGGCCCTGGGACACCCCAAAGCCCTTGTGCTCAGGGAGTGCTTCCTGCAGCTCAGGGTCAGCACTGCTGAATAACATCCCTTCTGCCTTGTGCTACTGCCAGCTAAAAGGCATGGATTAGGGTAGCGAAGGAACCTGGTGCATGTGATATCAAGGCCCTGCCAAGAAACCTGGGAAACAAAATTATTTTGTCAGAGCACCTTGGTTGGGCAGTGCTTCCCTTGTATGCCAGCACTAAATGCAGAGCTTAAGCCCAGGAAAATCAGGAGGAGGGTAGGCAGGGAGGGGCAGAACCAGCTTGGGAAAAACAGCAATTTACTAATAGATGCTGTGGTGAATTGAGACATCCTCACCTCCTCTTCCCAGTGTCCTCCCAGGAGTCATCAGTGCTGTCACATGGCTGTGAGTAGGAGTGACACAAGGCATAGTTGGCTCACATGTGTCCCTGCTGCCCTGCACCCCATGTCCTGCTCCAGTTGTCATCCAAATTCTGGGCAGCAGGCCCCTCCACTCTCTTTCAGGAAGGAGCTATTCAGAGGTTGTACAAAGGCCTCTCCAGGAGCTGCTGTCTTTGCTAGCAGCAGCACATTTCTATAGGCTTCCCCCCCACTCTTCGCCATCTCAGCTCATACTGTGCTGCTGATCACGTCCACCCCAACACCCCACTGGCATAGTTATCTGTGGGTTTTATTGCCCAACAATGCGTGCAATGTTATTGTGCTAAAAAGAAAACAAAGCCTAATCCATTTTAAATTAAAACAGTGCCCCAGTGTCATGCAACTGATGCAAACATGGTCTGGCTGTGCAGTCCTGCTGGCTCCCTGAGGGCTTCACCCCAGAGGTGCTGGGTTGCCCGCTCTGCTCCCAGCAGATGTCAGCCGCAGCCTTCAGGCTGGGGGGGCTGGTTTGCGCAGGTTCCTCTGGTCCAAAGCCTCTGGGCTCTCCTATCTCCTAAAGAGATGCATCACTTTGGGTGAGAGACAAAGCATTGCCATGTGCCAGAAGTTAGCAGCAGACAGAAACCAGAGAAGATAGAAATGTCTGGGATCTTTCCATTGTGGTATAAGGCTGCCATAGAGCCTTGGCCAGGTCTGGCCTGGGGTTTATAAAGTCTCTCATTGTCTGAAGAGGAGGTGAGCAAGAGTATGGTGTTTGCAAAGCAGGGCACTGGTCTTTTTGGTCCAAGAGACCATTTTTTGGCTATACTGCCTGTGTTCTAAGAAATTAATTTCTATGACGGCCTCTCGCAGCTCCATTTGTCACCCAGCAATATTACAGAGCCCGCTCAGTAGGCAAGGCTGGTCCTGGGGGTGCTGCTGAGCCAGAGCTCTTTCCCAGCCCTTCTCCAGGGTGATTTTGTTTCCAGCTGATTAGTGCATGGACATTGGCCACAGGTGCTGTGCAGGGCAGACCCACAGTGCCCACGCTGGGTTGCATGGAAGACAAGTAACGCTTTGTGGTTGTGATAAGCAGGCTCACCTCCCCTTTCTCTTCACCCCCAAATCTGGCAAAATGAATAAAGTTTCATCCCTTTGTGAAGGGGAACAAGCTGTATCCCAGCAGCTCCACTGTGCTGGGCAGAGCTGTTTGGCTTGTTTGATCTATAGCTCTTTTATGTTTGCACTATTATACAGCAGTCATGGGTGTGGGCTTCACCCAGCAACTGCCACGTTGCAGCGAGTCTTGCCAGTGGGAGCTCTGGCTGCAAATCCCTTCTGAGAACCCTGCCTGTCAGCTCTTTTGCTGCTTGCCACTGCGTGCAGGAGGGCCTGACCCCTGGGCACAGGCTGCAGAAGATCAAGGCTAGCATGTGCTGACAGGACTTGAGACCTGTTAGCTTTTTATAAGCCTGATTCAGGCAATTAAGCCAGGTGGCCATGAGTAAAAGCTCTTTTGTTTGTGTGCTGCATCTCTCACATCTGACCAGTGCTGTGAAAGATGTGGCCTCCATCCTGTGGCTGTGTATCTGCAGCTGGCATGCATGGGGAGGATGGGTGCTGGATGGCAGGCTGGAGCTGACCACCCCAGGGGGCAAGCGTTGGGCTGTGCTGGGCTGCGCTAGCATGCTGCCTCGGGGAAGCCTGTTCTGCGTATGGCAGAGCCTCATGATTTCTGTGTGGCTTTCTGACCGTGCTCTTGGCTCTCCTTTCCTGTGCCACAACCCTGCAAGCATCATTTGTGAATCCGACTTCCTTTTCCTCAGCCTACTTTGCCAGCTCATCTCTGAAGAAGATGATAATTAAGAACCAAGATGAAAGAGTACTGGATCTCCCTTGACCCTGCGGTACCCTGACCTGCTACGTGTTAAAGAGACCTCCTATTTTCTGTCTGCTGGCTTCCATGCAAGCAGCACCAGAGATGCTCAGAGCATCTGAGCTCCAGAGTTCAGCTTCTGGAGATTTTTGACGGCTGAACGGTTCTTTCCCCTTGTGAAATGCCCTGCTAGGCTGACTGTCAGGAGCTGCTGGTGGGAGTTCTGCAGAAACTGGCTCTAGGTGGGGGTAATCTCTGTTTTGGAGGTTAATACAAGGGCCCTCTGGTAAAATCTCAGCTGCACTCAAAAGCTGTCAAAGTGAGGATTAACTGTGAGGCCTGAGTGGCCTGGATCTCTTTGAAAGCATGACCCATGAAAGCCAAGCATGTGGGCAGGGGGCAGGACAGGCTTAAGAAATGAAGGAGTTTTTCCTGGAAATCCATGTGCTGGAAAATGGTCTTGAGTCCTATAAGCAGAATGGTATGAATTCCTACCAGGATGCTGCGCCAGGAGGAGCTAATGCTTTTCCAGCCAAGGATCCTGGACCAGTAAGCGGGAACAGAGAAGGGATTCTTCCTCCATGAGCAGTTTTGGTGAGGCTGAGACTGACATAAAGGGTCCTGTTCTGGTGTCTACATCTTTGAAATAACTTTGATGGAAAATTGGAGAGGGCACAGGAAAAAATTACAGACTGCTCTAAGGCTGGGAAAATGCCGTCCAGAGAGAAATTTAAAGAGCTTAATTTGATTAGTTTATCAAGGTAGCTATCGAAAGGTTCTTTGGTTAGGATATGGGAAAATACACAGGGACTGTTCAGAATCCTGAACTAACAGCAAGGCAGAATGAGAACTAACGGCTTGGTGTTATGGTCAGACTAATGAAAAATGGATACGAAGCATATCATTTCAACATCGATTGGAGGAGATTCCTAAGAGAAACCCTAAGTCCCCCTAAGTTTTTGGAGCTCTGTCGTTTGAAGGCTTCTGATCAAACCATGTGTTTCCCAGAAGCGAAGCTTTAATCACACACAAGCTGCTGGGCTCAGTGCCGGGGTGACTGGGTAAGGTGATGCATAGCCAGGCAGAATGGTCTAGTGAGTCTTTTTGCAGCTGTAAGTCTATAACTGCAAACTCCTCTGCTTGTTCTGCCATGGGGGTATCCTACCCCCCATCCCAGGTACTTCCTATTTTGTTTTAACTGCTTTAGGTCAATAAGACACTATCACAGGAATTGAGTTGTTATTTTTAACTTGCTGTCCCACGAATTCCCCTTCCTTTAGATATCTGGCTTGTGGTCTTATGGCCCCAACAGAGGCTTCGTTAGACCGTTTCCCTTTTTGGAGAAACTCTTAAGGAAGAAAAAGTCACCACGCAGGACAAAGTATCCCGATGCCAGTGATCTGCCTGAGTAGCTCTAACCAGCATCGAATATCTTCTCAGTAGTGAAACACGTTTGGTTTCTAGGGGTATGGAGTTTGCAGTTCTGGGGAAATGTTTACCAGGAAGCATTTCACAACTTTCTGTAAATTACAGACAAGATCCTCAACTCTGCTTATTTCTTATTCATTGAGATGTTGTTTCTCTTTCCCTAATGCCAGTTCACACTGTGACAACAGACAGGGGAGTAACTTGGTAGTTTCCTGTGACTATAACGCACTTCAGAGTTTGCTAGTGGCTTCTAACAGAAGCCACTTGCACCAGCCACTGCTTGCTCAATTTAGACATCCAGGGAACTAGCCTGAGTTGATGGTCATTAACATTGTTTCTTAGACATGGGGAAATTATTGTATACAAGCTGGTTAGAGAAAATAACCTTATATTGAGTGATAAAAAATTAATTACATAAAGTAGAAGGTTAAAAATGTTTACAGTCAAGATTCTTAATTTCAAGGACAGCAGTTAGAGAAATAAATTACAGAAACTAGTTAATGAAGTCACCTGGATGGAGAAGCATGAGGACTTGGCATGGAATAGAGAGCGGCATGGAATTTTTTTGTTCACTTAGTACAAAAGCTGTCTGAAATTTGTGTCCTGAATAATGTGTAAATATTTTAGGGGGTGACTCCAGCCCTCAGTGGTTGTATAACTACAGTGAATGATACTGAGAATGAACAAAGAATCTGCTAGCAGCAGTAAAAGCGGTGGATCAGCGGTGGATCACCGTGGCTTGGAGGTGAAGATGCGCATGGAAAAACCTGAGAATCGTTCCCAGTCGAGACCCTACAGAGGAAACTCTAATACTCCACAAAAGGGTCTTTAGTAGTATTTGAAGGGGATTGGGGGAACAACAGAGGGGAGATGGCCCCTATGTAAAGAAAGAAAATTAAACTTCAGGTGTGACTCCACAACTGAAGTATTTGCCTCCATGTTGCTAGACATAGGAACAGAAGCAGAGGACCCAACAAAAAGCAAGTATAAGAACAAACCACCCCATCCAGAAAAAAGTTCAGAGATTAAGGCATTCAAATGGCTTGGAGTTCACAACCTGAGAGCTGAAAGAAGCAACAATCAGCTTGCAGGTCTGGTGTCCAGCTGAAGGTGGTGCCACACGAGAGAATAATAAATATACCTCACTTTCAGTGGAGAAATGGGATCTAGATATCTTTAGATGAAGGAAAGTTATAGAATAAGCAGGAAGAAGGATAAAATGGAATACATATTTGCTAAAATGATTTTGTACCAAACTAATCTAGTATCTCTCTGTGATGCAGTAGGTACAGTCTGTTACAGTACCTCTTATTCCATACTGCTCGCTTCTTTAATTCTAAACAATGAAGACTTGTTGCTTAGGAGTTAGGTAACTAGCAGGTATTGTGTTTGCAGGTGTGTAGCATTGTTAGACCCTAGTAATGATTAACCTTGAAATTAAGAACCATAAATGAACGTGGTCCAGACATGGCTCGGAGACAAACCCCGACCTTATAAGGAAAGAAAGGAACGGGTTCATGAAGAGTTCACTACCCTACCGACCACCAGAGACCACTCGAGACCCTCAAGAAAACCCTAAAGACTTTAGTGCGCATGTGTCTAGGATGATGTAATATTATAATTAGTTCTCGGAAATTCAATGAATATGTAAAAGAGAAACTTAAAATATGCATGAGAAGCATGGATATAAGCAAAAAGGTGATTAGACCAAGTGTGCTTGATTTGTGGCAAGTCCACCGAGCACCCAGGCCTGAATACAACAATATCTCTCCTGAGCGTGTGGAATTGGTTACTTGCACGCCGGGCACGAATCCGCTTTTCGGACAACATCTGGACAAAGGAAATGTTCTGGGTTACTTTACCAGGATTTCATTAAGTTATTTGATATAATTTCAGGTGTAAGTATTAATTAAAGTGAAGAGGATAAGGACTGTAAAGTAAAGATTTAATAAAACAGGGAAAAATAATAGATCATCTCCAGAAAAGAGGCACTGAGCAGTAAAGAAGATATTACTGAAGTTCCTCAAAGATTGGTTTTAGGACCCACTTTCATAAATATTGTTGTTAGGGACCTTCACAAAGTGCCAATTAAATGAAGCTGGGAAACTGCTGTTGCAGTTGAAAATCAAGCTATTGCAGCAGGGTTGTGAAGACTGTCTGTAGTAGCACAAAACCTCATATTCCTGAGTGCTGATGAGCTGCTAATGAGAACTCCTGATATAAACTAGTGTAGGAAAACAAAAAAGAAGAACAGGCAAACCACTTGATTGTGTGCTTGCTATGAGCAGTTTCACATGTAGCAGGAGAAGTATTTTCCATATAGATTAAATGTATAATTTAGCATGTGTACATTCAGAAAAGATTAACTAAAACTTAAAGAGTTGCAGAGGGTTAATGGGATCAGGAGAAGAACGGGCATTTATTTTCTGATAAGCTAAGCTCTTTTGGACTTCTGTCTAACCCTTCAAAACATAGTTTGAGAAAGGATAGAGTTGCTGCCTATAAATACATCAGGGAATAAATGCTACCGAAAGGGCAGCCTTCACATAGGAACAAATAAATACATTTTAATGGAAAAATCAAAGAAGATTCATAAACACTGAGGTTTTATAATAAACCCAAGGAAGTACAGGGCAGGAGGAGGACACTGCTTTCCATGTATAGCTCGAGCAAGTCATGAGAGAGGCCACATAGTTGCTTTTTACCAAAGGGGGATTGGACTTAGTGCCCAGGCAAGCGCTGTCAGTCCTAATTTGCACATAGCTATAGGTAAAATCTTGTTCTGTTTTCTGTAATTAAAAAGATTGACTTATTCACTGCTTGAGAGAGATCATGGTGCAGCTCACTGCTCTTGGAAGTGTTTGCCAGCTCCAAGTCTTCACATTTTTATCCTGCTGGGACAATGCTATAGCTGGTGTTTGCCAGAAGCTGCTGGGGAGGTTGCTTGCCTACCTGGAACAGACTGACACAGGGGTCCAGAGGCTCCTATGTAGAACTTGCCTGAAGTCAGACTTTCTAGTCTCCAGAAGTTTTGGTATTTTGAAATTCAGATTTGGAAGCAAATCTCTTAAAAATAAAATAAAACTCAGTTTCTCATTACTCAAGTGTCCTGGTTCTGGTTGGGACAGGGTTAACTTTCTTCCCAGTAGCTTGGGGGGTGTGCTGTGTTTTGGGTTCGGTGTGAAAGGAGCGTTGATGGCCCATTGATGCTTTGGCTGTTGCTGGGTGATGCTTGCACCGGGAGGGGGGAGCACAGCCGGGGTGGTGGACCCAGCTGGCCAATGGGGTATTCTATACCATGTGACATCATGCTCAGTATAAAAACCAGGTGTGTGGGGGGGCTCGCCCCCCGTTCGTGACACGCGGTCGGCGGTCGGTGAGCGGTTGTGTTGTGCATCGCCTGCTTTGTGTATTCTGTTATTGTTGTTGTTCTCATTGTTATTATTACTGTTCTACTTAGTTTTATTTCAATTATTAAACTGTTTTTATCTCAACCCGGGAGTTTTCCTACTTGTGCCCTCCCGATTCTCTCCCCCATCCCACCGGAGTGAGGGGGGTGATCGAGCGGCTGCGTGGCGTTTATTTTTGCTGGCTGGGGTTAAACCACGACATCAAGATTTTTTTTTTGTTTTACTGTTAGGTAACAATGGATGTGTAAATATTATACATTATAATTGTATACAGAAACACGAAAATGTATATTTTTAAACAATCACTACTAGAGCTGCTAGAATTCATAGCTCCAAAACTGCTGCCATGCCACAGGGGTGGCCCTGGTCCAGGAGCTCCCAGACCAACTGGTTCCTCTGGCTACTTGCTTCCTACAGTTTGGTTACAGAGAAGAGCAGACCAGGATCTGGCCAGACTGGGTCTAGAGCCCCATAACACAGAGGTGCTGGGGTTACTCTGAAATTAGGAACTATTATCCTGGAAAATCAGGGGACATCAACAAGCTAATTAACACTCTTGCCTCCTACCCTTAGGCACTGCAAGTTGGTTATTTGCTGGAGATAAGCTATGCACTGCGGCGGTTGGAGGGCTTGGGGGGGCTGACGTTAAAAGCACAATAATGTACAGTGTGATGGAGCATTTGCTATGGAGATGTGCTGGGTTTCCCATGTAACACGTGTGAGGGTGGCCCCACTCTTTCAATGAATGTCAGCAAGGTGTATACTTTCTACAGCTCCTGCTAACTTTCCTACCTCTGTAATGGAAAATATACTTACTAGAGCACTTGTTCATCACTGGTCCTTGGAAGCCTCCCTTCAGGTAGCCTAGCTGCTGTATATCCTTTTTTTAACAACATACATAATGAAAGTGGTCACCAGGCCATTCCTGTCATGATAGTGGGTCTGCATGTTCCCATTTTCAGAAGGCACTCGCTTTCTCCAAATGGCTTTCTACATAGAAGTAAACTGCTTGTAAAGTTTGAGCAAAGTCATAGAATCATAGAATCATTAAGGTTGGAAAAGACCTCTAAGATCATCGTGTCCAACCATCAACCCAACACACCATGCCCACTAAACCATGTCCCTAAGCGCCACATCTACACGTCTTTTAAATACTTCCAGGGATGGTGACTCCACCACTTCCCCGGGCAGCCTGTTCCAAGGCCTGATCACTCTTTCAGTAAAGAAATTTCTCCTAATGTCCAGCCTAAACCTCCCTTGGCGCAACTTGAGGCCATTTCCTCTCGTCCTATCGCTAGTTACTTGGCAGAAGAGACCAACACCTACCTCGCTACAACCTCCTTCCAGGTAGTTGTAGAGCGCGATGAGGTCCCCCCTCAGCCTCCTCTTCTCCAGACTAAACAACCCCAGTTCCCTCAGCTGGTCCTCATAGGACTTGTTCTCCAGGCCCTTCACCAGCTTCGTTGCCCTTCTCTGGACACACTCCAGCACCTCCATGTCCTTCTTGTAGTGAGGGGCCCAAAACGGAACACAGTATTTGAGGTGCGGCCTCACCAGTGCCGAGTACAGGGGCACGATCACCTCCCTGCTCCTGCTGGCCGCACTATTTCTGATACAGGCCAGGATGCCATTGGCCTTCTTGGCCACCTGGGCACACTGCCGGCTCATGTTCAGCCGGCTGTCAACCAGCACCCCCAGGTCCTTTTCCTCTGGGCAGCTTTCCAGCCACTCTTCCCCAAGCCTGTAGTGTTGCCTGGGGTTGTTGTGGCCCAAGTGCAGGACCCGGCACTTGGCCTTGTTGAACCTCATACAATTGGCCTCAGCCCATCGATCCAGCCTGTCCAGGTCCCTCTGCAGAGCCTTCCTACCCTCGAGCAGATCAACACTCCCGCCCAGCTTGGTGTCGTCTGCAAACTTACTGAGGGTGCACTCGATCCCCTCATCCAGATCATTGATAAGTTAAGTACCTCAGCCTTTTCCTCATCCTTGGTGGCAATGTTCCCCCCCACATCCAATAAAGGATGGAGATTCTCCTTGGCTCTCTTTTTGTCGTTAATATATTTGTAAAAACATTTTTTGCTATCTCTTACGATAGTGGCCAGATTGCGTTCTAGCTGGGCTTTTGCCTTTCTAATTTCCTCTCTGCATGACCTGTACTCTTCTTGAGTTGCCTGCCCCTTCTTCCACAAGTGGTAAACTCTCCTTTTTTTCCTGAGTCCCAGCGAAAGCTCCCCGTTCAGCCAGGCTGGTCGTCTTCCCCACCCGTTCTTCTTACGGCACATGGGGACAGCCTGTTCCTGCACCTTTAAGACTTCTTTCTTGAAGAACGTCCAGCCTTCCTGGACCCCTTTGCCCTTCAGGACTGTCTCCCAAGGGACCCTCTCGACCAGTGTCCTGAGCAGGCCAAAGTCTGCCCTCCGGAAGTCCATGGTAGCGGTTTTGCTGACCCTCCTCCTTACTTCTCCAAGAATCGAGAATTCTATCATTTCATGGTTGCTAAGACCAAGCCGGCCTCCGACCACCACATCTCCCACCAGTCCTTCTCTGTTTGTAAACAGCAGGTCAAGTGAGGCACCTCCCCTGGTAGGCTCGCTTACCAGCTGTGTCAGGAAGTTATCTTCCACACACTCCAGGAACCTCTTTGACTGTTTCCTCTCTGCTGTGTTGTATTTCCAGCAGACGTCCGGAAAGTTGAAGTCCCCCATGAGAACAAGGGCTAGCGATTGTGAGACTTCTGCCAGCTTCTTGCAGAATGCTTCATCTGCCTCTTCATCCTGGTTAGGTGGTCTATAACAGACTCCCAGCAGGATATCTGCCTTGTTGGCCTTCCCCCTCATCCTTACCCACAAGCACTCGACCTTATCATCACAATCATTGAGCTCTATACATGCTCTATACAAGATGCCTCACAGCAAAGAAGGGCACAGAGCTGGGCTGCTTACAGGGGCCTGAATCCAGCTGACCAGATCTCCTCTGACAGAAGTCTACCAGAGAAGCCTGGAGGACACCTTTCGGTGAGGATATTACATTGGTGTGAACCTTGTAGAGGACAAACGCTGTGCTCTTCCACCTGGCCTGCAAGGCTCGTGGGATGGGGCCGTGATCCACAACCCGTGGCGTTCCCAGAAGGCACATCCAGACAAAGTGCCCTGATGATGGAGTCACCTTTCATTCTAACAGTGTCTGCAGCTGCCAAGTATCATCTCTACAAAAAAGCTGACAAAGTATAAGAGATCGTAGGTGGAAGGAAGACATGTGCGATTACAGCTTCTGTGATATGATACGTGCAGCCTCGAAGAGTAATGAAGAGGGAGGACAATGAAACCTAAGAAAGACAGGGCAGCAAAGGTGACGGCTCCACAATTACTCCATTTGCGCAGAGTCGAAGCAGGGAACGCAGGGTAACCTGTCTGGGGGAAGCAAACAGGTGTGAGGTGGGAACCGCATGGGGCTTGTCCTGAAAAAGGGATAGACTGAGCCTGTCCTTCCTCTACCATATCCAGCTGCCTTCTTCCTCTTCATTCAGGATAAAGACCATTAATAAGATAACTACAGGAACGTGAGAAGGAGAGAGTGTTGGAATTGTGTTTTATGGTTTGTTTTCCCCCCACAGTCCTGTTTCCTTGAGCCTTGATAAATGAATGTCATCTTATCTGATGGTTCAGCTTATCTGGTGTTGGGAGGAACAAGGTGAATCAGGATACAGTCTGCAGTTTGGGAGCGCATTGATCCTACTTGCAGGTCACCGCCAGTGACAGGGCTCACTGGAGAGGCCAGGTGCAAGGGAACGTCCATTAACTTGTCCGATATATTCTTGCGCGTGCACAAATTACATGTTTGGGGAAAGGAGTTCCCCCATTCCCTTCTGCAGCGCATGAAAAAATATTTTGCTGTTTGGGATCAAACTTCCTGCTTGATGATTTTGGTTGATTGTGCCCTAAGTCCACTATCCCGAGAGAGTAAGTGCTTGTTCCCGATCCCGTACGAGCTTGGGCACAGACTTCACTTCACTGGCTGGGCAGCCATACCTGCTTTGCTCCTTCCTTGCATGGAAACCACCCCTGCTGCCGAACAGCCCTGGTGCCCCGTGCCTGCTGTTTCTGATTCTGTCCCTTTTGTGATGGGAGAAACAAAAGCGTGGGCAATAACTGAGAGGAGGTTTCACCAAAGATTTACACAACAGCAGGATGGGGGTGGTATTTTGTTCTTTGTTTCTTTCTTGATAATCCCTGATGTTTACTTCACTTTTTTCTTGGCAAGCAGTGAGCTGACATCACCACGACTCTCTGATCTCTTCTGCGAGTTGCATTAGCTAATTTAAGTCCACTCTCATGCAGTGCATCCTTGATTACACCACCTGTGCACCACTTTGCATCTACCAACATGAACTGCAATCTGCTGTTGATGTGCCCAGTCACTCAGCACCATTATTGCCCCCTTGAACTCTTCAAGGCATCTTCAGTCCTTTACTGCCCTAAATTAGTGTTGCAGCTAATTCTGTCCCATCACTGCTCATGTGCTTTTTCAGACCGTTTATGAAAATGCTGAAAAGCACAAGCCCTAGTGCAGCTCCCGGGGAGGCATCACTGGTACCTCCCTCCACCTTGAAAACCGACCTGCCATCCTACCTTCCATTGCCTGTCTGCTTAACTACAGAGACCAACGTGTTATAGGATGAGACGGACTAAAGACATTTGGTGCAGAAACTGCTTCAAAGCTTTTTGGGATCCAGGTACGCTACGTACAAGCTGCACCTACATGCTTCCCACCTCTTCTGAGGAGCAGCAGAAAGGCAGGACTTCTGTCCGGAGTGGGGTTGTATCATCCTTTGGCCTCAACAGAAAGAAATGCTTTTCTTAACTGTACATCGCAGAAGAGAAGGGACACCCACCGCTGAAGGGTCCCTCATCCACTGCTGAGGAGAGGGGATATCCACCGCTGAGGGGAGGGGATATCCACCGCTGAGGGGGTCCTTCACCCCTCGCTGAGGAGAGGGGACACCCACCGATGAGGGGTCCGAGGGGCCGACAGGGTCTCCCGACCCCGCGCAGGGGCCCGGCCGCGCGCCCCACGCAGGTGCCGGCGGGGGGCTGGGGGCAGCCCCCCCCGCTCCCTGGGGGCGCCGCCGGTTCGAGTCCTGCGTCGGGTGGCTCGCCGGGCCGGGCCGGGCCGGGCCGGGCCGGGCCGGGCCGGGCGGCGACAGACTTTGCCTCCAGCCTCTATAAAAGGTAACGGCGGCGTGAAACACAGTTGCCGCCTTCTTCCTGCCCGCTCTCACGTACGCGTGGCCCTGCGGGCAGGCACACACGGAGCTGCCGCCGGCCGTCTCGCGCCGCACCTGCGTACTTGCTGGAGATGAGCCGCGCCGCGGGTCTCCCTCCTGCTCCTGGCCGCGCCGGCAGCGAGCAGGAGCAGGAGCACGGCGATAAGGACCCCCCGCATGCCCGGGAGAGAGGTGAGCCGGGGGGCGCCCCGATGCACCGGGCACTCTCGTGCTGGGTTTGGGGTCCCTGGTGCATGGGCACCTTGATGTGTGGGGCACCCCAGTACTGAGTTTGGGGTCCCTGATACATGGGGTTCCCCCCCTTGCTGGGTTTGGGGTCACTGATGCACAGGGCACCCCAATGCATGGGATCCTGGATTTGGGCTGCCAAATGCTTTGGGGGGGTCCCCAATGCTGGGGGGCTCCCCCCCTTGCTCGGTTTGGGAAGGTTGCTGTGCATCCTGCTGCACCCCTGTTAGAGGCCCAGGTGTTCCCCAGTATGGGGTGCCCCTGTGGGGCTGTGCCCACCTGGCATTGCTTAGCTGTGGGAGCTTGCTCTTCCCCCCCCCCCGTACATCCCTGCTTTTGTCCTTGTTCCTGCCAACTCCTGTGCAGCCTGGCCCCTGCCCAGGGACTGGGGGCCACTGCCTTGAGTGCAGCCCTTTTCCCCTGCTAAGTCCCTCTTCCACCAGATCAGGGGGCTTATGTCTGCCAGCACAGGGGCAGCTGGGGCTGAGCAGTGCCTTGCTGGGTCCAGCCCTGGACTCCAGCATTGTGGGATGATGGCCAGGCCCCTTTGTCCTGCAGCGTGGCCTCTCCCTGATGGGGTCTACTGTGTCTGGCCCCGCATCTGTGTCATCCACCCACAGCCTGGTGAGGACAGGGTCCGGCCCTGCTGTGGAGTTGGTGGGGGTCTGCCCCATGGTTGGCAATGGGGAACAGGGGATGTGCCTGAGCTCAGGGATGGATGGTGTTCTGTGCTTCCCCCTGCTCCCCCATGCCAAGAGCTGTCTTGCTGGCGATGCAGGGGCTTTCAGATTTCAGGGTCACTGTTTCAGGGGAAGAGTCCTGGGTCTCTGGTCTTGGTCCCTTCTCTGACCTGGGGATTGTGGTCCTGCTAGCGCTCAGCAGGGATCTGGGGGTAGTGCCACGCATTTGCTCGCTTGGGGCTGAGCCCCTGCGCTGGGACGTTCCTGTCCCTGGCTATGCTCCTTGGCCCAACTTTGCCTGTGGATTTTTCTCAGGCTCAGTCTCATAGCGTGTGCTTGGTTTTGCTTCTGGTAAGGAGTTGCCCTGACCTGTGCTGGGACAGCTGCCCTGTGGTACGGACCAGCGATTGTTTGGTGCCAGGAGCTGCTTTTGGTTTTGCAATGAATCACATTTCTCACCAGAGCTGCTTTTGCCAGGCTGAGCACTGGACAGAGATGGGGGTGCAGATGTCCTTGCCACAGAGATGAAGTAACCCAGGCTACAAGGTGGGAGGGTGTCAGGCGTTCAGCATACTGGTGTGGTGCGCTGGCAGCAAGCGGCAGGGCACAGCGTGGGGTTTGGGGTGGGTGGGGAGTTTGGGATGGAGATGGGAAAAGGAGGTGAGG
This sequence comes from Calonectris borealis, assembly GCF_964195595.1. Classification (NCBI taxonomy): domain Eukaryota; kingdom Metazoa; phylum Chordata; class Aves; order Procellariiformes; family Procellariidae; genus Calonectris; species Calonectris borealis. The sequence continues at coordinate 37,301,230 of NC_134351.1, read as the reverse complement.
GGTGGGAGGCAGGTAAGGAACAGGCAGCCTGGCCCATGTTGTACTGGTGTTAGAGGCTGAAGATCTGGCTAGAGTCCCATGAGGGAGCAGGTCTTGGCTGGGACCCACAAAGGCTTCTGCCAGGCACTAGAAGCTGTGTGCCTCTGCACTGCTGCTGGGTGATGTGCTGGCTCCCTTTTCCTCGAGGCTTGTGTGTGAGGTAGGGCTGGTGGCCCCCCAGGCACTTGACACAAGCCAGGGGTTGTCACTGAGGCTTTCCCATGGGGTTGTTCTCTGAGAAGCCTCTGGCTTGCTCAGACTGAAGTCCTGTGTTATGGGTGTCTTTGGGAAACAGTAACTCCCTTTCCCACTGCAGCCTGTTTCCTTTCTCCCTCCTATTCAGACCTGCCCTGCTCTCTGTGTCCTCTTCTTGATTATTCCCCAATACCCTTTTCCTCCAGCTGAGCCCATTTCACTTGCTTAATCCCCCTTATTCATCTCATTCCCCAGCTCCAAGCACTGATCTGTCCCCTGGGATTTCCCCATTTTTATCCCTTCTGCTGGGATGGCCCTTTCTCTGCAGTGCTCTGACTTTCCTCTTTCCCCTGGTACTTGCTGGGGCAGTTGGTTTCACAGGGAGCAGAAATGTGCCCTGGTATAAAGCCTGCCCTATGCCTTCCCCCACCCAAACCCTTGCCCCTCTGTGGGGGAGCTGGCCTGGTCTCGGGCCCTGCAGCCCAAGCAGTTCTCCTCCAGGAGCATAAAGAACAATCCCTGTGGCGACCTGCGCTACTGGTGGCAAATTAAAGGTTGATCCCAAAGGCTTGCAGTGGGTCAGAGTTTATAAACACGAAGGGGCTTTAATGCAGCCAGGCTTGGGAGGGATCAGTGCCCCCATGGGTAATACACAGGGCAGTGTCCTGGGCTGAAAAGAGTATGGGCTCTGCGTGGGGTGTGTCTGGATGGAGAAACCAGGGCTGTGTTTGTGGAGGTAGGGCTGGGAAGGCACAGCCCTCCCGTAGAGAGGATCCTCGGGGGGGCTTGGCAGAAGGATGGTTGGGTTGTGTGCCCTGCTGCCCAGACCCCGTGCCAGCACTGTGCTTGCCACAGACTGGCCTGGGGAGCTGGCTGTGGGCAGTGTGAGCATGGCAGCACAGCCTAGGTACTGTGATCAGGTTATCACTTTCAAGGGACAAGGTGCTTGGTTGTGTTTTGTAGGCTGGGACCTGGCTGCTGTGGCTGGTCCCTGCTTTGGGACTTTCACTCTGTGTATCTCGGCAATCCTGGTTAACAGGGGAGGTCCCGGACAACTGGAGGCTTGCCAATGTGATGCCCACACATTCTGCCAGCTCCCTCAGTACCCTTGGGTGGATCCCATCTGGCCCCATAGACTTGTGAGCGTCCAGGTGGTGTAGCAGGTCGTTAACTGCTTCCTCAGACATATAGGGCAGACCCTTTGGTCATCTTCTGTATTGCCTAGCTCTGCTGAGGGGTGCCTATTGCTCCATGCAAATGATTAGGAGTCCCTTGGGTGCATGGTCCATCCCTACGTCCCTGTGGTGAAGTCTCCTCCTGTGAGCAGCCTGCTCCATCAGTGCCTTTCCTACATGGGATTAGCAGTGGCCTGTGGTTGTGCTGGTTCCTCACCCTGCCGAAAGCTGCTCCTGTCCTTTCTCCCAGGCTGCAGGACATGCTGAACAGCACACTGGTAATGGCAGCGTCTGCCTGAACTCAGCAGGAAAGTGTTGGATGTCAAGGAGGGAAGGGAGCTGGTGCTTGCGGCAGCGCCAGTATCCCAAAATGGGAGGGCTGAGAGGGAGCGAGCAACGGGAGGAGAAAGCATGGAAGAGGGGGCGAGTGAAAGGGGGAAACTCTGCTGGATTGTGGGCTGCTGGGGTGTCGTGGTTTAACCTGGCAGGCAGCCAAATACCACGCAGCCGCTCACTCACTCCCCCCGCCCCCCCAGTGGGACGGGGAGAGAATCGGAAGGGTAAGAGTGAGAAAAACTCGTGGGTTGAGATAAAGACAGTTTAATAGAACAGAAAAGGGAGAATAATGATAATAAATAATGATAGAATATACAAAATGAGTGATGCACAATGCAATTGCTCACCACCCGCGCTGACCGATAACCAAGTAGCGATCGGTACTTCCTGGATCACGCCTACCCTTCATATACTGAGCATGACGTCACATGGTATGGAATACCCCATTGGCCAGCTGGGCTGGCTGTCCTGATTATGTTCCCTCCCATCTTGTGTACCTAGCTCAGTCAGTAGGCACGGGAGCTGTCCTTGGACTAGGAGGGCACTTAGCAACAACTGAAAACATCAGTGCGTTATCAACATTCTCCTCATACTAAATCCAAAACACAGCACTAGGAAGAAATTTAACCCTATCCCAGCCGAAACCAGGACAGTATCCACCCCTTATTCCATACCATTTACGTTATGCTTGGGTCTCACATTTTTCGATACCTTTCAATTAATCACCACTATCTTTTTTATATATATACATATATAATACATATACATACATATATACATATAATACATATACATACATATATATACATAAATATATATAAATGTCCATTGAGTTCTTTTAGTCCACAACTTTGGGCTCCATCTGTCATAACAGTCTTTCAGGGCCAGAAGGATGGTGTGTGGTGTTGGGCTGTTGCATCCTGAAGCCAGTTCTCATTTCGGTACTGCTGCACTCGTTCAGTTCTATCATCGTTGCACTTTGCTCGGTTTCATCGGAGTTAGTTCATTCTTCATTAATCTGGGTGATTTTTCACTGCTACACCATTGATAGCAACCATAGAAATAATGATATACAATATCATATAACAATTGACATCATAAAATTCAGTTCATTGGCTATTTTCACCCAAAATCAAATCCCCTTGAGGTACACACCGGACTTGCCCATCCTTTCGCATCACCCACCAAGTGCACCCAGGTCCTTGAGCAAAAGCAATCCCACGGATGGGTTTTCCCTTGCCAGAGGCAGGAGTAACCCAGACTGTCTTCCCCAGCATATTTCTTATGTGCACGACAGGGACTTTATCTCCATCTACAGTACGTAAAAGTCTTGATTGGGCAGGGCCAGCTCGATTAACAGACCCCCTAGTGTTGACTAACCAGGTGGCTTTTGCTAAATGTGTATCCCAATGCTTGAATGTCCCACCACCCATTGCCCTCAGTGTTGTCTTTAGCAGCCCGTTGTATCGTTCGATTTTCCCGGAGGCTGGTGCATGATAGGGGATGTGATAGACCCACTCAATGCCATGCTTTTTGGCCCAGGTGTCTATGAGAGTGTTTCGGAAGTGAGTCCCGTTGTCTGACTCAATTCTTTCTGGGGTGCCATGTCGCCACAGGACTTGCTTTTCAAGGCCCAGGATGGTGTTCCGGGCGGTGGCATGGGGCACAGGGTATGTTTCTAGCCATCCTGTGGTTGCTTCCACCATGGTGAGCACATAGCGTTTGCCGTGCCGGGTTCGTGGGAGTGTGATATAATCAATCTGCCAGGCCTCCCCATATTTGTATTTCAGCCATCGTCCCCCATACCAAAGAGGCTTTACTCGCTTGGCTTGTTTGATTGCAGTGCACGTTTCACATTCATGGATAACCTGTGCAATAGCGTCCATGGTTAAGTCCACCCCTCGATCACGAGCCCATCTATATGTTGCATCTCTTCCTTGATGGCCTGAGGCATCATGGGCCCACTGGGCTATAAATAATTCACCCTTATGTTGCCAGTCCAGATCCACCTGGGCCACTTCAATCTTAGCAGCCTGGTCCACCTGCTGGTTGTTTTGATGTTCTTCAGTGGCCCGACTCTTGGGTACGTGAGCATCTACGTGACGTACTTTTACAACCAGGTTCTCTACTCGGGCAGCAATATCTTGCCACAGTGCGGCGGCCCAGATGGGTTTCCCTCTGCGCTGCCAGTTGTTCTGCTTCCACTGCTGCAACCACCCCCACAGGGCATTTGCCACCATCCATGAGTCAGTATAGAGATAAAGTACTGGCCATTTTTCTCGTTCAGCAATGTCCAAGGCCAGCTGGATGGCTTTCACCTCTGCAAACTGGCTCGATTCACCTTCTCCTTCAGCAGTTTCTGCGACTTGGCGTATAGGACTCCATACAGCAGCTTTCCACCTCCCATGCTTTCCCACAAGGCGACAGGACCCATCAGTGAACAGGGCATATTGCTTCTCGCTTTCTGGTAGTTTATTATACAGTGGGGCTTCTTCAGCACGTGTCACCTCCTCCTCTGGGGATATTCCAAAATCTTTGCCTTCTGGCCAGTTCGTGATCACCTCCAAGATTCCTGGGCGACTGGGGTTTCCTATTCGGGCCCGTTGTGTGATCAGCGCGACCCACTTACTCCACGTAGCATCGGTTGCATGATGTGTAGAGGGGACCCTCCCTTTGAACATCCAGCCCAGCACCGGCAGTCGGGGTGCCAGGAGGAGCTGTGCTTTAGTGCCAACCACTTCCGAAGCAGCTCGAACCCCTTCATATGCTGCCAATATCTCCTTCTCAGTTGGAGTGTAGCGGGCCTCGGATCCTCTGTATCCCCGACTCCAGAACCCTAAGGGTCGACCTCGAGTCTCCCCTGGTGCTTTCTGCCAGAGGCTCCAGGTAGGACCATTCTCCCCGGCTGCGGTGTAGAGCACATTCTTCACATCTTGTCCTGCCCGGACTGGCCCAAGGGCTACTGCATGAACTATCTCCTGTTTAATTTGTTCAAAGGCTTGTTTTTGCTCAGGGCCCCATCTAAAGTCGTTCTTCTTCCTGGTCACTTGATAGAGAGGGCTTACGATCTGACTGTAATTTGGAATATGCATTCTCCAAAAGCCCACAACGCCTAAGAAGGCTTGCGTTTCCTTTTTGCTAGTTGGTGGGGACATGGCTGTTATTTTGTTGATCACATCCATTGGAATCTGACGACGTCCGTCTTGCCATTTTATTCCTAAAAACTGGATCTCCTGTGCAGGTCCCTTGACCTTACTTTGTTTTATGGCAAAACCGGCTTTCAGAAGGATTTGAATTATTCTCTCCCCTTTCTCAAAAACTTCTTCTGCTGTGTTGCCCCACACGATGATGTCATCAATGTATTGCAGGTGTTCTGGAGCCTCACCCTGTTCCAGTGCGGTGTGGATCAGTCCATGGCAAATGGTAGGGCTGTGTTTCCACCCCTGGGGCAGTCGGTTCCAGGTGTACTGGATGCCCCTCCAAGTGAAAGCAAACTGTGGCCTGCACTCTGCTGCCAAAGGGATGGAGAAGAAGGCATTAGCGATATCCATTGTGGCGTACCACTTGGCTGCCTTTGACTCCAGTTCGTATTGAAGTTCTAGCATGTCCGGCACGGCAGCACTCAGTGGCGGCGTGACTTCGTTCAGGCCACGGTAGTCTACTGTTAGTCTCCACTCTCCATTAGACTTTCGCACTGGCCATATGGGACTGTTGAAGGGTGAGCGAGTCTTGCTGATCACTCCTTGGCTCTCCAGTCGACGAATCAGCTCATGGATAGGGATCAGGGAATCTCGGTTGGTGCGGTATTGTCGCCGATGCACTGTTGTGGTAGCGATTGGTACTTGTTGTTCTTCAACCCTCAACAACCCCACAACAGAAGGGTCCTCTGAGAGACCGGGCAAGGTGGACAGCTGCTTAATTTCCTCCGTCTCCAGGGCAGCTATACCAAAAGCCCACCGGTACCCTTTTGGGTCCTTGAAATACCCTCTCCTGAGGTAGTCTATGCCAAGGATGCACGGAGCCTCTGGGCCAGTCACAATGGGGTGCTTCTGCCACTCATTCCCGGTCAGGCTCACTTCGGCCTCCAATACAGTTAACTCTTGGGATCCCCCTGTCACTCCAGAAATACAAATGGGTTCTGCCCCTTTATAGCCTGATGGCATCAGGGTGCACTGTGCACCGGTGTCTACGAGAGCCTTATACTCCTGTGGCTCTGATGTGCCAGGCCATCGAATCCACACAGTCCAGTAAATCCGGTTGTCCCTTTCCTCCACCTGGCTGGAGGCAGGGCCCCTCTAGTTCTGGTCATAGTATCCGCTTCTCACTTCTTGCAAACGTGAGTCAAGAATTCCTTCATTACAGTCCAAAGTAAGATCAGCCCTTCTACTCTGTCTGGGGAACTGTTCACTGGAAACTGGACCGTCGTGAGACAGGTTTTTCCTGAAAACTGGAGCAGCATTTTTCCTGAGAGAACCCCCTTGTGTGATTGTTTTTCCTTGCAACTCACGTACACGTGCCTCTAGGGTCAAGGTAGGTTTTCCATCCCACTGCCTCATGTCTTCTCCGTGGTCACGCAGGTAAAACCACAGGGTGCCCCGTGGTGTGTACTTTCGATATCCTCTCTCTTGAGGAGAAAAACGCTGACTCCTAATGGCTGAGATACTGGTCCGTACAGGTGGAGAATAGGACCTATCGTCTTTGAGTTGCTGGACCTCTTGGGATAGTTTCTCTACAGCTGAGACAAGGGAGGAGGAGATAGTTTCTTCGAAATCCCGAAGTCTGCTAACCACCTCATCCACCGTTGGTGCTTCTTCCTCTTTCCAGCACAGTACTGCCAACGAACTGGCGTACGATGCTGGTGCGCTCCGTACCAACTTCCGCCACATGGGTCGGGTGCACTGGACGTCATCTGGATCTTTGGGTGTTCGGGTGTCGTCCAGGTCACTATAAACCACCTTCAGCACGCCTAGTTCTCTCAGGTACTGGATACCTCTCTCCATAGTGGTCCATTTGCCTAGGCGATATATAACATCTTCCTTGAAGGGATACCTTTCCTTTACGCCTGACAGCAGTCGCCTCCAGAGGCTGAGGACCTGCGTCCCTTTTCCGATTGCTTTGTCAATACCCGCTTCCCTAGCAAGGGATCCCAGCTGTTTGGCCTCCTTCCCCTCTAATTCCAGGCTACTGGCCCCATTATCCCAGCATCGGAGCAGCCAGGTAACAATGTGCTCGCCTGGACGACGGCTGAAATCTTTCCGCATATCTCGCAGCTCACTCAGGGATAGGGATCGGGTGGTTTCCGTCTCGTTTATGAGTTCTTCCTCTTCCTCCTCCCCTCCTCGTGATGGCCCTGGTCTTTCATCATCCCTTTCTAAACGACCTGATCTCCGCTTCCAAGATTTCCTCTTCTGTACAGGGGCAACGGATACCAGCAAGGGTTGGTCCTCTGGTTCAGCTGCAGTGCCTGTTGCTGGGGTTTGGGTAGCTGCAGTGCTTGTCATGGGGGTTGGAGTAATTGTAGTGCCTGTTGCCAGAGCTTGAGTGGCTGCAGTGCTTGTCGCAGGGGTTGGAGAAGCTACGGTGACTGTTGCTGGGGTTTGAGTAGCCACAGGGGTTGTCATGGGGGTTGGAGTAGCCGCAGTGCCTGTCGTGGGGTTTTGAGTAGCCACCGTGTCTGTAGCCGCCCCCGAGACTCGCCGCTCCGCCCGCCCCAATGAGGCACCGCTGCTTGCCCTCCCTCTTTTCTTGTTCCTGAGGGTTGATCTCTGGACAGTATTCCTGAATAGTTGTTTAACCCTAAACAAGACCTGAACCATATTCAGGAGACATAGCAATAGGAACATGCTTGTTTGAGCATCCCAAGGATATTCAAAATTCTCAGGGAATATTGTGGACATCTTTGTGAAGAGGATAGAAGAAAAAGGAGTTTCTGACGATATGGAAGGGAAGATGAACAAGTGGGAGAGAGTGTCCCATCCCGTCTCCCCCTTAAATTCATTCTCCGAGGAGGAACAAGTGCAATTACCAATAATTTCTAAGAGGTGGTTCCCGAGGTACAGAAATGACGGCAGTGCCGAGTGCAGATACCAGATTAGACTTACGACCAACGATTTTATCACCTCATAAAACAGCAACAAAATGATAATCTTGGCCCAGTTCCAAATAATGATAAACAGCACAAACGGGAACATATACTGCAAGCAAGGTATTACATGACCCAACATTGAGAGCCAGCCCCACAACTTTGACAGCCAATACATCAACATTGTGACCAATCAATATAATGGATGCTTATAACAATTTTGCCTTAACACACTTTGATCAGATCTATCGTTATCTCAACCCTTCGAGCCCCACGTTGGGCGCCAAAAAGGACTGTCGTGGTTTAACCTGGCAGGCAGCCAAATACCACGCAGCCGCTCGCTCACTCCCCCCGCCCCCCCAGTGGGACGGGGAGAGAATCGGAAGGGTAAGAGTGAGAAAAACTCGTGGGTTGAGATAAAGACAGTTTAATAGAACAGAAAAGGGAGAATAATGATAATAAATAATGATAGAATATACAAAATGAGTGATGCACAATGCAATTGCTCACCACCCGCGCTGACCGATAACCAAGTAGCGATCGGCCCTTCCTGGATCACGCCTACCCTTCATATACTGAGCATGACGTCACATGGTATGGAATACCCCATTGGCCAGCTGGGCTGGCTGTCCTGATTATGTTCCCTCCCATCTTGTGTACCTAGCTCAGTCAGTAGGCATGGGAGCTGTCCTTGGACTAGTAGGGCACTTAGCAACAACTGAAAACATCAGTGTGTTATCAACATTCTTCTCATACTAAATCCAAAACACAGCACTAGGAAGAAATTTAACCCTATCCCTGCCGAAACTAGGACATGGGGGAAGGGGGGCTCTGTGTGGCTGAACACAGAATCATAGAATCATACAGGTTGGAAAAGACCTCTAAGATCATCATGTCCAACCGTCAACCCAACACACCATGCCCACTACACCATGTCCCTAAGGGCCTCATCTACACATCTTTTAAATACTTCCAGGGATGGTGACTCCACCACTTCCCTGGGCAGCCTGTTCCAAGGCCTGACCACTCTTTCAGTAAAGAAATTTCTCCTAACGTCCAATCTAAACCTCCCTTGGCGCAACTTGAGGACATTTCCTCTTGTCCTATCGCTAGTTACTTGGCAGAAGAGACCAACACCCACCTCGCTACAACCTCCTTTCAGGTAGTTGTAGAGCGCGATGAGGTCTCCCCTCAGCCTCCCCTTCTCCAGGCTAAACAACCCCAGTTCCCTCAGCCGCTCCTCATAAGGCTTGTGCTCCAGGCCCTTCACCAGCTTCGTTGCCCTCCTCTGGATGCACTCCAGCACCTCCATGTCCTTCTTGTAGTGAGGGGCCCAAAACTGAACACAGTATTTGAGGTGCGGTCTCACTAGTGCTGAGTACAGGGGCACGATCGCCTCCCTAGTCCTGCTGGCCACACCATTTCTGATACAGGCCAGGATGCCGTTGGCCTTCTTGGCCACCTGAGCACACTGCTGGCTCATGTTCAGCTGGCTGTCGACCAGCACCCCCAGGTCCTTTTCCTCTGGGCAGCTTTCCAGCCACTCTTCCCCAAGCCTGTAGCGTTGCCTGGGGTTGTTGTGGCCGAAGTGCAGGACCCGGCAACATGAAGGCTTTCTCACCTGCAACAGCAGTCAGCTTCCGTTGGTGCCCTGCTAGGTTTTCCTGCTGGGACCCCTGCAAGGAGTCCTCTTCTTGCATGTTATCTCCCAGTGTGCTCATCACAGCGGTGGGCAGCAGCTAGGTTGTTTCCCTCTACATTTTTGGGAGTGCTTTGCAGCTCCTGCTGGGGCTGTGGGTGTTCAGAGGTAGGGCAGGGCGCACAAGAGCTGCAGCACCTGCCACTGAGGCACAGCCACCTCTTTTGTGGTGAGTGGCAGCAGTTCAGCAGAAAGGAGACCTGGCACCATGTGGCTTTTCCAAGGGAAAAGACGTGCTTCAGCAGGGAGTGTGGGAGGCAGGCTGAAATTATGCAAATTGACATTTGGGCAGGGCAGTGGGTTAATGTTCACAGCAAAGGGCTGCAAGATTGCAAATGCCCCCACGTGGAAGGGACTAGAGTATTGCAAGGCTCCTCTGAGCCATGCTGAGGCCAGGGCAGATGCTGAGAGCCCGACCCAGTGCCTGGGCTGGGCTTGCCTCGATGCTCTCTTGCAGCGCTTGGTGCATGTGCCAAGGGGGCCCAACCCTGCACAGCTGGGCTTGCGAGATGCTTCCCCAAGTGGGTGGCCTGGCTGTGCTGTAGCTGTGTCCAGATCCATGGGATGGGGAAACATGCTCAGGTGGCTTCAGTGTGTGGATAAGTGCTTGTGGGTGCTCTTGGCTCTGATGCCAAGAGACCCCTGGGGAAGTCTGTTGTGTTGGGATGGATCAGACTGACTCCTGGGTGCAGCTGCAGCCTTTGGGGTGTTCAAGGCTGCTGAGCTGAGCCAGTGGGAGGCCATGAGGAGGGTCTGGAGCCCCCTCGGCTGCAGGAACAGATGGGCACGGGGACATGAGAGCCTGGGGTGGGTGGCATGGTGCTGGCGCAGCAGGGCAGGTGCCAGCATGGTGCCATTGCGCAATCTATGATCTGATGTTTGAGTTGCTTTCTGTCAAGGCAGAGTCCCTGGAGGTGAGCAGAAAGTGGGGTGCTGGGGTGGGCCGTGCCAGTTGAGGCATGTGCAGCAAGCCAAGGCACTGCATGCCAACCCCGGGCTGCTGTGTGTTACCTGTGCCAGGTGTGTCCCAACACAGGTGCCCCTTGGAGGGGCTCCCCATGCTGATAGGCACCCTCATGCTGCAGGAGGGGAATCCTGCCTAGGAAGCAGCAAACATGGCTCTTGTGTGCAAGCCATGACCACCTTGTGCAGATAGTGCCAGGTGGGACAGGAGAGTGGGGACAGGGTGGGGGAAGATATGGGGTGTTTCCAGAGGAGGGGTCTGTGTAACCTGAATTTTGATGCATAATCAATGTCAGGGAAGTAGGTAATGTTTGTGTGAGCAAGGCAGGCAGGATGAATCTCAGCTTGCTGCAGCACAGATGGGTGCATCCCAGGGCAGTGCCATGCAAGCAGGCATGGAGCAGGCACTGCAGCATGTCCTGGAGCACACACGTTCCTGCCTGATGCAGGCAGCTACTGCTTGCCTGGCCCTCTGCTTGCTGCCCCTTCTGCATATGCCTTTGGGAGTACCCGGTGCTTGGGCGAGTGACTCCTGAGCATCGCTTCTGAGCATCAGAAGTACTGCAGAGATGAGTCACCGGAGATGCTGGAGGGAGCCCTGAGGGCTGTTCCCATCTCTGCAACTCCTGGTGCCCCTGAGCACCCTCCAGCCCTTACCAGCCTGGTTTTGCCGTGGCCATCTGCTCTCCAGGGCGGCAGCTGGCAGCACCTGTGCCTGGATCCTTGCTGAGAGGAGGGCAGGGTCCTGCTGGGCTTGGGGCCTCACATAGGACATCTGGGCCTCAGAAAGTGTGCCTCTTCCTTTCTCACCCCTGAGCTGGAATCCACTCCTATTAATAGCAAGTGGCTGTCGATAGCCGTTGTCAGCAGCAGGGATGGGGACTGGAGCAGCGCCTGCCAAGCCACTCCTGTATCCTGGCTGGGCTGGCAGGCATTTGCCCCACTGAGGGATGGAGACCATATCGGGGTTGGACTGTACCTGCTAAATGCTCTTCCATGTCCTTGTACCCTGGGGAGCTGAAGGAGGTGGGTGTGGGTGCTGCCCCTCGCTGCTGGGTGCATGCGCACCCTTGCCCCAAGCCTGTCCTACCCCAGGTGGGACAACAGCCCATCTGCACCAGTTCTGTGCTCATAGTGAGCATGCTGGTAAGGACAAGTCAGAGGAGGAGCCCATGAATTACCTGTTGTGCCAGTCAGGGCAGGGGCGTAATCCTTATGGGCTGCATTTCTCTGCTTGGGGCAAATCTAAGTCCTGTCCCCCTTTGCCTGGAGCTGGTTGCTTGTGGAAGGGCTGGTGATAGCCAAGGTGTTTGGTCAGGGGTGTCCGAGAAGAGGCTCTGGGGCACCTCTAAGGCCAGCTCCAGTGACATGCTGGGAGCCTGGGCTTTGCTGGCAGCTCCAGAAGAGTGATGGTGTGTGGAGTACTGTCATATCCTCAGAACCTGCCCCAGGAGGGCTTTGCTCCCTCCAGGTCTGCACACCAGGGGCACCTCCAGCTGTGGGAGGCTTAGGGCATGCCAATGTGTCCCGCACCAGAGCACATCCTTGCCCTGCCATGGCTGCTGTGTGCCCTGGGGGGGGGGGTGCAGAGGTCCTGGCACAGGCTCCCCCATCCTCCCCTCTGCTTTTCCTAGGGAAAGGGTTTGCATGCGGTAGGACCCTTATGCACCTCTGTGTAGGAATTTGGGTGGTTGGGTGAGTTGGGGCAGGGAGCTGCTGGGATGGAAGCTGCGTGTTTGGTCTGGCACGTTTTACTGTGGCAGTCTGCCCCTGTGGCTAGGGCACTCGTTGAGGAAGACGAGGTTTTGGTGCTCATTTGCTTCCTCTGCTGTGAGTCCCAGGGCTGCTTTCCCCAGTGGGAGGAGGGTGTCTGCGTGGTGCAATGCAACTTACTACCCAAATTCTTCGTGGTGCGGGAGCTGCTCTTCCCCCACACCTCCTCCAGCGCTTTGGCATTGCAGGAGTGCCACCAGGACAGCCACTTCCCTGGCTCCTCTTGCTTACAGAGCCTGAGCAGGGAAGCTGCAGACCTGTCTCATTAAGTGCTTTGTCTTTGGATAGTGGGAGGTTTTGGCTGCTCCAGAGTAGCTGCAGGAGCGCTGGTACAGCTGCTCAATGACGGAAGCCAATATCTGTTATCATCCTTATAATGGAAAAATCACAAAGTGTCAAGCCCCAGGGTTTTCCCTCTGGCAGAAGCATGTAGGAGACCTGGCTCTGCTCAGAGGAGGCAGTGCCCTCTGGGAGCATGCCTCTCGCTGGGACAGGGGGAGGAGTGGGAAAGCAAAGGCAGGGAGGGGAATTGAAGGCAGAGGGGTGTAGTGGGAGCCCAAGTACCTGCTGCTGGGGCTGGGAGCGCTGCCTGGCAGAGGTGTGTTTGCTGCCAACATTTCCTTTCCATTCATGTGGAGTTTTTTCTCCTTTTCAAGGTCCTGACCACAGTCACTGGAGCTATGAAGGTAAATACCCTGCAGTTACTCCTGCTTTTTTCCTATCACCTGGCAGACCCTGGGCCTGAGCCAGCCGTGGTTAATGATTACAAGGCTCCTGTGCACACTCGGCGGCTTACCCTTCCCTCCTGCCTGACCCTGACACCTCAATGGTGCCTGAACCTGGGCACAGATGGGCTGAAGAGCCAGGGGTTGCTCTGATTTGAGCAGGAAGCAGCAGCTGCATCAAGGGCCCCCTGAGTATGGGGGGATGCCCCTCAGGGCAGGGCTCCTCCCTGAATGGGCGCTTGCCTGATCCTGTGCCAAACTGGGAAGCAGCTTGGGCTCTCCAGGCTGGACTTGCAGCCTGTGCTGGGACTTTGACCTGCTCAGGGATTAGCTTGTGTCCTCACCTCTATCCTCTGTCCCCCTCCCTCCCCATCCTGCCTGGCCCTGCTCTACCACCATGGCTTGGGGGGCTTCTCCATGGTACCTGTAATGGGCATTGCTGCAGCTCTAGCACAAATGCACCCCTTCCTGCCATGGTGGTGGGCCAGGCCCTGGCACCATCACTCTGCTTGGGACCAGGGGCTGGCTCGGACCTGCTAATGCCCAGCTCAGTCTTTACAGGGGTCCTATGAGGGGCTGGCGAGGTGAGCCTTGGCTTGCACTGGCCTAAGGTGTGCTAGAAGCAGCCCCTGTGGTGCGAGGGGAGGTTTTGGGGGCATCAGCCATGCTTATCTCAGCTATGGAGCTGTGGAGAAGCAGCAATTTAAGCAGTCACCCCAGCCATGTGAGCTGGCCCTTTGCAGGGCTGTACCAGCACAGCTACAGCCGGGAACCCGTCAGAACTGTGGCTGTGGACTCACGTGATCCCAGCAGCACTGTGGCACCTCGCTCGTGGGGCTCGGGTAGCAAAGCAGGCGAAGTGGTAGGTTGATACCTGCCAGAGGCCAGGCTGTGCAAGGCAGCAAGCGTGTAATGAGCTGCAGAGAAGCAGCTCCTTGGCTTGCCAAGTCCATTTGTAAATGATCTTGTGCTCTTCCCAAACACTCACAAAATAGACTTTCCGAGACTTTTTCGAAGCCACCGAGGCGAAGGGCTCTGGAGCGGAGGATCGCGCCGGGGGACCCTTCCTGAAGCGGCAAAACCGCGGCAAAAACCGCAAAGGCAAAAGCGCAGGGAGCGAGAGGGTGCCCCAGCCCCCCTCCCCCGAGCCGGAGGAGGGAGCTCCTGACGAGCGGCAGCTCTGACTCGGCGTGGGCGGGGACACGAGGGACCGCGGCCAAACCCCCTCAGATACAAGAGCAGCCCCCAGGGCGTGGCGCGGCAGTTTGCGCCGGCAGGGCGTGCGAGCAGGGCGCAGCCCCCCTCCAGGCTCCAGAGGCTAGCTCAACTCGTGGTCGTCACCCTCCCAGAAGAGGACCTGGCCATGGTTTCCACTCGGCCGAAAGCCATCCCCAGGAGAAACGTGGCGACCCAGACGGAGCCCCCACGCAAACACACATCTGTCCAGGTCTCCGGCTGCAGGGAGTGCCTGAGCCTGTCCCTTGTACAGGAGGGCAGCAGAGACGATGCCTGTGTGCGCTGTGACCAGGTGGATGATCTGCTCAGCCTGGTGGCAGAGCTGAAGGAGGAAGTGGAGAGGTTAAGGAGTATCAGGGAGTGCGAGAGAGAGATAGATTGGTGGAGCTGCACCCTACCATCCCTGAGGCAGCACATGGAGGCTTCGCAAGAAGCGGAAGAACCCCTGCCCTCTTGCCGCCAGGCAGAAGGAGGAGACCCAGGCGACAGGGGGGAATGGACACAGGTCCCTGCTCGGGGTGCCAGGCGAACCCCCGCCCGGCCTCCCTCACCTCAACCTTCCCAATTGCCCTTACAGAACAGATACGGGGCTCTGGATCTTGAGGGCCAGACGAACGAGGACGCAGATGAAGGCCCATCCAGGGGGTTGCCCGAGGCGAGGCAGCCAGCCCCACAAATTACGACTGCCTCCGCTAAGAAAAAAAGGAGGATAATTGTCATTGGTGATTCCCTTCTGAGGGAGACGGAGGGCCCAATTTGTCGGCCAGACCCATCCCACAGGGAAGTCTGCTGCCTCCCTGGGGCCTGGGTGAAGGACATTACTAGGAAGCTCCCTAGTCTCATGCAGGCCTCCGATTACTACCGGCTACTGGTTATACAGGCTGGCAGTGAGGAGGTTGCAGAGAGAAGTCCTGAAGGGATCAAAAGGGACTTCAGGGCACTGGGGCGACTGGTGGGAGGATCGGGAGCACAGGTAGTGTTTTCCTCAATCCCTTTAGTGGCAGGGCGGAATACTGAAGGGAACAGGAAAACTCATCGGATCAACACGTGGCTCGGGCTGGTGCCATCGGCAGAATTTTGGCTTCTTTGACCACGGGGAGGTTTACACGGCACCAGGCCTGCTGGCGACGGACGGAGTTCAGCTGTCTCACAGGGGGAAAAGGATTCTCGTGTATGAGTTGACGGGGCTCATCAAGAGGGCTTTAAACTAGGTTCGAAGGGGGAAGGGGATAAAACCAGGCTCACTAGAGAAGAGCCTAGGGACCGCACGCCAATGTCGGGGGAGAAATCGGCAGCCCAGCTCAAGTGCATGTACACCAATGCACGTAGCATGGGTGGCAAACAGGAGGAGCTGGAAGCCATTGTGCAGCGGGGTAGCTATGACTTAGTCGCCATCACGGAAACATGGTGGGATGAGTCTCACGACTGGAGTGCTGCAATGGATGGCTATAAGCTCTTCAGAAGGGACAGGCGAGGAAGGAGAGGCGGTGGGGTAGCCCTGTTGTATGTTAGGGAGTGCTTCGACTGTCTAGAGCTCGATGGTAGTGATGACGAGGTCGAGTGCTTGTGGGTAAGGATGAGGGGGAAGGCCAACAAGGCAGATGTCCTGCTGGGAGTCTGTTATAGACCACCTAGCCAGGACGAGGAGGCAGACGAAATATTCTACCAGAGGCTGGCAGGAGTCTCCCAGTCGCTAGCCCTTGTTCTCGTGGGGGACTTCAACTTTCCGGATGTCTGCTGGAAATACCACACGGCAGAGAGGAAACAGTCGAGGAGGTTCCTGGAGTGTGTGGAGGATAACTTCCTGACACAGCTGGTAAGCGAGCCCACTAGGGCAGGTGCCTCGCTTGACCTGCTGTTCACAAACAGAGAAGGACTGGTGGGAGATGTGGTGGTCGGAGGCCGGCTTGGGCTTAGCGACCATGAAATGATAGAATTCTCAATTCTTGGTGAAGTAAGGAGGGGGGCCAGCAAAACCGCTACCATGGACTTCCGGAGGGTGGACTTTGGCCTGCTCAGGACACTGGTCGAGAGGGTCCCTTGGGAGACAGTCCTGAAGGGCAAAGGGGTCCAGGAAGGCTGGACGTTCTTCAAGAAGGAAGTCTTAAAGGCGCAGGAGCGGGCTGTCCCCATGTGCCGCAAGAAAAACGGGTGGGGAAGACGACCAGCCTGACTGAATGGGGAGCTCTGGCTGGGACTCAGGAAAAAAAGGAGAGTTTATCACCTTTGGAAGAAGGGGCAGGCAACTCAGGAAGAGTACAGGGATCTCATTAGGTCGTGCAGAGTGGAAATTAGAAAGGCAAAAGTCCAGCTAGAACTCAACCTGGCCACTGTCGTGAGAGACAACAAAAAATGTTTTTATAAGTATGTTAATGACAAAAGGAGAGCCAAGGAGAATCTCCATCCTCTATTGGATGTGGGGGGGAACGTTGCCACCAAGGATGAGGATAAGGCTGAGGTACTCAACGCCTTCTTTGCCTCAGTCTTTAGTAGTCAGAGTGGTTATCCTCAGGGTACTCAGCCCCCTGAGCTGGAAGACAAGGACGACGAGCAGGATAAACCCCCTATAATTCAAGAGGAAGAAATTAATGACCTGCTACACCACCTGGACGTTCACAAGTCTATGGGGCCGGATGGGATCCACCCGAGGGTACTGAGGGAGCTGGCGGAGGAGCTTGCCGAGCCGCTCTCCATCATTTACCAGCAGTCCTGGTTAACTGGGGAAGTCCCGGACGACTGGAGGCTTGCCAATGTGATGCCCATCTACAAGAAGGACCGGAAGGAGGATCCGGGGAACTACAGGCCGGTCAGCCTGACCTCGGTGCCGGGGAAGATCATGGAGAGGTTTGTTTTGAGGGCGCTCACGAGCCATGTCCGGGACAACCAGGGGATCAGGCCCAGCCAGCACGGGTTCATGGAAGGCAGGTCCTGCTTGACCAACCTGATCTCCTTCTATGACCAGGTGACCCGCTTAGTGGATGAGGGAAAGGCTGTGGATGTGGTCTACCTGGACTTCAGTAAAGCCTTTGACACTGTCTCCCACAGCATTCTCCTAGAGAAGCTGGCGGCTCACGGCCTAGACAGGTACACTCTTTGCTGGGTAAAAAAACTGGCTGAACGGCCGAGCCCAGAGAGTTGTGGTCAACGGAGTTAAATCCAGTTGGCGGCCGGTCACGAGCGGTGTTCCCCAGGGCTCAGTACTGGGGCTGGTCTTGTTCAATATCTTTATCAATGATCTGGACGAGGGGATCGAGTGCTCCCTCAGTAATTTTGCAGGTGACACCAAGTTGGGCGGGAGTGTTGATCTGCTCGAGGGTAGGAAGGCTCTGCAGAGAGACCTGGACAGGCTGGATCGATGGGCCGAGGCCAACTGTATGAGGTTCAAAAAGGCCAAGTGCCGGGTCCTGCACTTGGGCCACAACAACCCCAGGCAACGCTACAGGCTTGGGGAAGAGTGGCTGGAAAGCTGCCTGGAGGAAAAGGACCTGGGGGTGCTGGTTGACAGCCGGCTGAACATGAGCCGGCAGTGTGCTCAGGTGGCCAAGAAAGCCAACGGCATCCTGGCCTGTATCAGAAATAGTGTGGCCAGCAGGACTAGGGAGGCGATCGTGCCCCTGTACTCGGCACTAGTGAGGCCGCACCTTGAATACTGTGTTCTGTTTTGGGCCCCTCACTACAAGAAGGACATGGAGGTGCTGGAGCGTGTCCAGAGGAGGGCAACGAAGCTGGTGAAGGGCCTGGAGCACAAGCCTTATGAGGAGCGGCTGAGGGAACTGGGGTTGTTTAGCCTGGAGAAGAGGAGGCTGAGGGGGGACCTCATCGCGCTCTACAACTACCTGGAAGGAGGTTGTAGCGAGGTGGGTGTTGGTCTCTTCTGCCAAGTAACTAGCGATAGGACGAGAGGAAATGGCCTCAAGTTGCGCCAAGGGAGGTTTAGATTGGACATTAGGAGAAATTTCTTTGCTGAAAGAGTGGTCAGGCCTTGGAACAGGCTGCCCGGGGAAGTGGTGGAGTCACCATCCCTGGAGGTACTTAAAAGACGTGTAGATGAGGCCCTTAGGGACATGGTTTAGTGGGCATGGTGTGTTGGGTTGACGGTTGGACACGATGATCTTAGAGGTCTTTTCCAACCTTAATGATTCTATGATTCCTGGCAGCTCACCACACTCCAAGACCTTTCCTGATACAGCTGCACACAGTCACATGGTGGCACAGAGCTGCTCCCAAGCTAACTTGGTGGAAACTAACCTTGCATGCATGGCTTATTCCCTGGCCAGTGCCCTTCCCTGCCACCCACCAAACCTCCTTTCTGGCAGGCTTCTTGCCTGGGTGGTCTCACTGACGCTCTCTCCCTCCCTGTACCAGACTGGGAGCACTGGGGTGTGGACTACCCAGGCTGTGTAGGCACCATGCAGTTGCCCATCAACATCGACATGGCCAGGACCATCTTCAGTCCCCAGCTGTGGCTGATCCAGCTCTCTGGCTACAGCCTGCCTGCCAATGAGAAGCTCAAGCTGAGGAACAGCGGGCACACAGGTGGGTGCAAAGGCACAGTCTGGAGCACAGGCAGAGCCTGCTTAGCCTTTCCTGGCAGGACCAGGCTTCTCTGACACCCTTCCCCTGGGCTCTGGGAAGGGGATTCTCTTGCAGGCTGCAGTCGCGTTGCCTTCAAGGCCAAAAGGGAAGCATTGGACTACTGAGCCTGTATGAGTCCATGTGCTTTCCTGGCTGGAGGGGAGAAACCAGGAGATGGAGAACTTGCTGCTAGCTGCCTTTGGGAGCTCGCTCGAGGAATTTATAACCCACATTTCCTTTAAAAATATGTCCCTGGTATTTCTGATGCAGGTTTGCAGTAACTGGTTCCTCTCCTGCATTTCACTTTTAAAGGACTATTCAGTCTCTGATGTGGTTTAGCCTTTAAGGTACCTACCTCTCAGTCTTTTAGGACCCAACATTGGCCAACTTATTTAAGTCTGAGCTTTAGGATGCTATCTCAGGATCTTAAGATGTTTTGTAGGTTTTTTCTTTTCCAGTTTTAGAATTTTTTTGGAAAGTCTGGACACAACTTATTCACATTATTTTAGTATCAGTCTCACCATGCCAGATATGGAGGGAAAAACCCATTTCCTTCCTGCTCACCACCCCACAGCTGGGGATGGTGGTCCTGGTTGCTACTGGCTCTTTCTGGGAGCACGTTGAGTGTTTTGTGTGTGCTGGTGTCTGCCAGTCCCTGAGCTAAGAAAAGCTGGCGGAGACAGGGACTTAAACTCGCTGAAGGTGTGATAAGAATCATAGAATCATAGAATCATACAGGTTGGAAAAGACCTCTAAGATCATCGTGTCCAACCGTCAACCCAACACCACCATGCCCACTACACCATGTCCCTAAGGGCCTCATCTACACATCTTTTAAATACTTCCAGGGATGGTGACTCCACCACTTCCCCGGGCAGCCTGTTCCAAGGCCTGACCACTCTTTCAGTAAAGAAATTTCTCCTAATGTTCAATCTAAACCTCCCTTGGCGCAACTTGAGGCCATTTCCTCTTGTCCTATCGCTAGTTACTTGGCAGAAGAGACCAACACCCACCTCGCTACAACCTCCTTTCAGGTAGTTGTAGAGCGCGATGAGGTCTCCCCTCAGCCTCCTCTTCTCCAGGCTAAACAACCCCAGTTCCCTCAGCCGCTCCTCATAGGACTTGTGCTCCAGGCCCTTCACCAGCTTCGTTGCCCTCCTCTGGACACGCTCCAGCACCTCCATGTCCTTCTGGTAGTGAGGGGCCCAAAACTGAACACAGTATTCGAGGTGCGGCCTCATCAGTGCCGAGTACAGGGACACGATCACCTCCCTACTCCTGCTGGCCACACTATTTCTGATACAGGCCAGGATGCCGTTGGCCTTCTTGGCCACCTGAGCACACTGCCGGCTCATGTTCAGCCGGCTGTCAACCAGCACCCCCAGGTCCTTTTCCTCTGGGCAGCTTTCCAGCCACTCTTCCCCAAGCCTGTAGCGTTGCCTGGGGTTGTTGTGGCCCAAGTGCAGGACCCGGCACTTGGCCTTGTTGAACCTCATACAGTTGGCCTCGGCCCATTGATCCAGCCTATCCAGGTCCCTCTGCAGAGCCTTCCTACCCTCGAGCAGATCAACACTCCCGCCCAACTTGGTGTCGTCTGCAAACTTACTGAGGGAGCACTCGATCCCCTCGTCCAGATCATTGATGAAGATATTGAATAAGGCACCGCCTTGCCCTAGTAGCTAGCGAGATGGAGCTGACCTGTGTATACAGCAAACTCAACAGGTCGGACTTGCTGTGCATGGTCAGATCAGCCACGCAGTGCATGCACAGAGCTTTATATTATTGCCTCCTGCCCTAGCGTGCCTGCAGAGTTAAACTAGTTGCTATTTTAGACACCTTGGCATCTGGTGTTGCTTGGTGTTCAGAAAAGCAGTCAGAGCATTTTCATTGGGGTGGGGGGAAGTAGTTTCTCGCATGCTTATAAGTTGCCTTTTTTTATTCTGGCAACTGCCGGTCTGCTTTATGAAAAGCCATAAATAAAAAGTTGCAAATCTACTAAGATATTTGTACAGTTACTCCTTTTTGTAATATAAAGTATATACACTGTATAAGCTTTTGCAAGGGCCTGAAAATGACTCTGGTAACTAGTAGAAGGAATGTACTGATTTAGATATACAAAAGAAATGTAAAAGTAGATAAATTCCCAGGGAGGGAGCAGTCCCCTGCTTCTGGTATTTGAGTTTTGTATCTCTGAGCCCAGTGGCAGGGAACGCCACAGAGGACAAATGATTCATCACAGCCCTGTTACGTTGTTAATCCCAAATCTGTGCCCTAGTTCCGTGATGTGACTAATAGACATTTCACCTATAAAGGAGAAGGTAGGAAGAGTTGATTTTTAAAAATGAGGAAAAGGTGCTTAGAAGGATAGGACAGCCTTTCTCAGGGTCCAGGGACGCTCCTGATATTTTTACTGCATGTCCAGGTAACTCAGCTTTTAGATCTGCCACACTGCTGTATGAGTCCAAGATACCTGGCTAAACCACATTAAAGTAAAAGGCAAAACCAAGTATGTATTTACTGTACCCAGAGAGGCAAATTTTTAGCTCTAAATGCTTTCAGAAGATTTAATGCTTCTGTGTCACCAGCTCCAGTGCTGGTCAGACACTCACAGGCCCCTTTGTTTGAATGGTCCCAGCTTCGCCAAGTGCTGCAGCTCTCTGTCCCCGACTGTCCTGCTCTCATAGGTATTCACTACTGCCAGTATCTTTCTCCATGAATTTTGTCCACAGTCTCTTTATATTATTCTCACTGAATAAATTGTCGGATAACATCTGGCTTGGAGCTGGCCCCTGGGAGTCTCGGGGCGGGCGGGGGGGGGGCTGTTCACTTTCCAGCATTTTCATAGCAGCTATTTTTGAAGCTGATGTATTTACCAGGGTGTTTTGCTACCTGAAGTGGAAAGTTGAAGCCTATTGCATTGGCACAGCTCTGGGCATTGACCCACCCATAGCCTCATTAAATATGGAAAGCAAGCTTGTTTGTTGTGGCAAATTTCCACAAGTCCAGGGTGACTCTTTCCCTTGAGACATCTCTGTACCTGTGGGATGGACTGGGCTTTGTGTCTTACTGACTGACCTCTTCCTTCTGCCCTTGCAGTTGTCCTTGAGCTGCCTGAGCCACTGGCCATCACCAGTGGCTATGCCCAGCAGTACCAAGCTGTGCAGCTGCACCTGCACTGGAGCTCCCTGTTGGGACCTGGCTCGGAGCACACTGTCAATGGGTGCCACTTTGCTGTGAAGGTAAGGAGCCCTTGTGGCGGTGGATGTATCCTTTCCTCTCCTGGTGCTGGAGTGCTGTCCTGCTCCTAGCCCATGGTCCTGGTTGCCACTGGATGAATGCTGTAACCACTTGGCCAGGATCCCTGCTCCCCGGGCAGCTCTGCAGCAGCAGAGTTCAGTGTAGGAGCCCACGCTTTGGTACCAAGTGCCCAAAACAAGAGCCAAACTCATGCTGCAGCCTGCGGTGCAGAGGTGAAGAGGAGATAGGATGCTCTGCCCACAGGTGGGCTGGGGCTGGCCATGTGTGAGCAGTGCAGACTGTCCTTGTGCTGCAGCCTGGTCCTGGGCTGATGGAGCAGGAGCCACGGCGGTCCCCAGGCTGGGGGAGCCAGCTCCCTGGGCAGCCGTGAGCAGCCTGCTCTGGGAGCTGCAGGGACTGTTTACTCTGTACACACTGTCTTCCTGCTCTGCAGATCCCATCTGGTTTTATTTCTCCTTCACTAGTGCTGTCCTCAAACTGAGCCCAGCTCTACGGTACGACCCCCCAGTATCTAGGTGTCGTGGTTTAACCTGGCAGGCAGCCAAATACCACACAGCTGCTTGCTCACTCCCCCCGCCCCCCCCCCCCAGTGGGACGGGGAGAGAATCGGAAGGGTAAGAGTGAGAAAAACTCGTGGGTTGAGATAAAGACAGTTTACTAGAACAGAAAAGGGAAAATAATAATAATGATAATGATAGAATATACAAAATGAGTGATGCACAATGCAATTGCTCACCACCCGTGCTGACCAATAACCAAGTAGCGATCGGTACTTCCTGGATCACGCCTACCATTCATATACTGAGCATGACGTCACATGGTATGGAATACCCATTAGCCAGCTGGGCTGGCTGTCCTGATTATGTTCCCTCCCATCTTGTGTACCTAGCTCAGTCAGTAGGCATGGGAGCTGTCCTTGGACTAGGAGGGTACTTAACACACTGATGTTTTCAGTTGTTGCTATCAACATTCTCCTCATACTAAATCCAAAACACAGCACTAGGAAGAAATTTAACCCTATCCCAGCCGAAACCAGGACACTAGGGCAGAATACTCGTTTGCTGTTTGTGACTGGGGAAGTTCCTGTGGGCGGCTCTTCACGCTTGCTGCCTTGCAGTGGCACTTTCTTGGTCCCACCAGCATATTCCCTTCCTAGGAGGAGTGCTCTGCACGGGTGCATGTCTCTCCCAGCCCTTGTTCCAGCAGGCTAGAGCCCCATGAGGATGAGCACCTCCTGGAGGTGCCCATCCTGCATCAGGGTTGCATGTTTCCCTTCCAGATCCACGTGGTCTGCTACAACACCAATTATGACAGCTTTAAGGAGGCAATGGTCCACCTGGATGGCCTGGCTGTACTGGGAGCCTTCCTGGAGGTGAGTCCCATAGCTCAGCCCTGGGCAAGAAGGGGTAGGAACAGTGCTGGGGGGGAGTGGGACTGGGGGGGCAGAGTCAGGCACAGTTTTAGGGACAGGCAAAGGCACAAATGTACCTGTGGAGAGAGAGGGCAGTACCAGAGGGCAGGGCAGCCCTGACAGGAGGAAGGGGTCACTGGGACAGGGTGCCCCTCACAGGGAGCGATTCTTCCCTGCTGGCACTGCCATCACCACCTGGTCTCTGTCTCTGTTCGGCCCCTGTGCTTGTCATTTCTGTGGGGTCTCTGTGTTGCAGGTTGGGCCAAGGGAGAACCCATACTATCAGGAAATACTTGAGCATCTATACAAAATCCAAAGAGAAGGTAAGGCCCTGTCCCACCTAGTACTTATCTCAGGGGGGCTGCAGCCCAGCAGAGAAACCTGCTGCATAGCAGAGAGGCTGCAGCAGGTGTTTACTCTGTGTATGTGAGAAGGGGAGCATTGCACAGCTTGTACAGAAACAGCTTTCCAAGGTGCCCTCTGCTCGCATGTGCTTTCCCCTGCCTCCAGGGCAAGCCTACTGCCCTTTCTCCAGCACACTGGGTGCAGCAGGGT
The DNA here is from genome assembly GCF_964195595.1 of Calonectris borealis. Taxonomy (NCBI): domain Eukaryota; kingdom Metazoa; phylum Chordata; class Aves; order Procellariiformes; family Procellariidae; genus Calonectris; species Calonectris borealis. The sequence continues at coordinate 37,277,208 of NC_134351.1, read as the reverse complement.
GGACCCTGGCACATGTGGTGCCAGGCTGGGCTGGGGGGATGCTCCAGGTCAGGTCTGTTCCTATGATCTCCATGCTGGTCCTACCTGTTGTCCTCCAAAGGGTTGCCCCACTCTTGCTATCATGTTGTTTCTTCTCCCAGGCGAGGAAGTCTTGGTGCCTGGATTCAACATTGCAGGCCTGCTGCCTGCCAACCTGAAACTCTACTTCCACTACAGTGGCCCTCTGACCACCCCTTCCTGCTACCAGATGGTGAAGTGGATGGTCTTCAACCAGACCATGCTGCTCTCTCATGACCAGGTCCATCAGGGCAATGAGCTCCATGCTCAGTCTTGCCCAGCCTCTCCTGCAAGCATGCACCATCCGCGTCGGTCCCCTGGGGCTCGCCTGGCTCGCGAAGGCAGGACACACCCTGCTCTGCTCGTGCTGCTCTCCTTCCAGATGTCAGTGCTGGTGACAAGCCTGAGGAACGATGACAGTAAACCTCTGCAGAACAATTTCTGGCTGGTGCAGGACCTGCTCAGGCGGTGGGCGCTGGCAAGTTTCCAGACCACCCTCCTTTTGGCAAAGCAGCTGCCTTCTGGTAAGGAGCGTGTAAATGTGCTCAGGCTGCACCCAGCTGCAGGGATGCAGGGACAGGGCAAAGAGCAGGAGTTGAGGCTTCGTGTCTCTTTTGGAAATGTAGCATTTGCATGGGTTAGCCCTGCCCGGCAGGTGACTTGTGGCAGCACTGGTCTCGGGGTCCCACTCTCCCCCATTTCTGCGCTTGTCTCTCCCTGCATGGGGAAGATCGGTTTCTAGGAACTATTTTGTCCTTGGTCTTGCAGAAGCAACAGTAGCATGGCTGGGGGATGTATGGTCAAGGGCGAATGGCCAACTCCTAGCATCCTAGCCAGATTCTTCATACCCAAACGCAATAGCTAAATTTGGTAGGAGCTGCAGAGGTACAAGCTTGCAGCGAGCACCCCACTGCCAAGTGCCAAGACCTGCAGAAAGGGCAGTGCAGAGGACCCCTCCTGAAGGCTGTGCTCTGCTAGTGGGGCAATGCAGCCATCCTGGACAGGTGCACAGTTCCCTGCCTGACACATCCCCATCTGCCTGTCCTTGGTTTGTCCTCGAAGGCCTTTCTTGCATTGGTGGTTTCCAGTGATGAGTAGAAATTCCTGTTAACCCTCAGGTGTGACTATCGCTCTGCATCGCTGAATTCTTGCCCGTTGCTGCTCTCTGAGGTCACTGGGGTTTTTCTGTCCAACATCCTGTTCCTTTTCTGTTTTGATGGCATTTTCTACACCTTGTGTCAAGGTGACTAATAGAAACAGCACACAGGCTTGGTTACAGGCCCTTGGGCAATGCCTCAGTAACTACACACCAGTGCAGGGCACTTCCCACCTGCAGCCAGCTCACTAATGGCCGTAGGCTTTTAATCAAGTGGTCTTCAGCCTGGCTAGCAGTTTCCCATGTGGCACCACATCAAATGCTTCACTGAAGTCGGGAGAGATAAAATCTACCGCATTTTCCTTTGTCTAGAATATCACTTATCAAAGAAGGATATCAGATTAGGCTGGCATGCTCTATCTTTGGTAACCTGTTAGATACTTTATCATATTTTTCCACTTACCTCCAAGCCTTTCTTTTGCTACTTTCTCACAGAAGCTGTTCCAAAGCCTCCAGCCACTGAGGCTGGGGCAATGGGGGATGGCAATGGCCAGCTGCCTCCTCCCAGGGAGCTGCTCACCATCTTGCTGCAGGCAGCCATCCCTGTGGTTGCTGCCTGCTGGGCTCACCCCATGCCCTTCTCCAGGGTCTCCTGCAGGGCTTGGTGCGGTCATGGGGTGCTGCAGTGCTCTGCTCCCTGCCTGCCTGCTTCCTGGGCAGTGGCAGCTGCGGTGGGGGAGTTTCTAGCTGGACTCAGTGAGGCTTTTGTGTGGGCTGTGGTTCAAGGAGTATATTACTTTTCCCTGTGGTTCAAGGAGTATATTACTTTTTTTTCCTTCCTTTCCCTTAATGCTTTTGGTGGGGGTGTTGGGGCCAGGCTTGTGAGCTGCTGGGGATGCAGAGGGCAGCTCTCCCCTGTCTGCTCATGGGCAATGGGGAATCTTATAGAATCATAGAACAGTTTGGATTGGAAGAGACCCCCTGCCATGGGCAGGGACATCTCCAACTAGATCAGGTTGCTCAGAGCCCCATCCAACCTGACCTTGAATGTTTCCAGAGATGGGGCATCTACCACCTCTCTGGGCAACCTGTGCCAGTGTTTCACCACCCTCACTGTAAAAAATTTCTTCCTTATATCTAGTCTAAATCTACCCTCTTTTAGTTTAAAACCATTCCCCCTTGTCCTGTCGCAACAGGCCCTGCTAAAAAGTTTGTCCCCGTCTTTCTTATAAGCCCCCTTTAAGTACTGAAAGGCCGCAATAAGGTCTCCCTGAAGCCTTCTCTTCTCCAGGCTGAACAACCCCAACTCTCTCAGCCTTTCTTCATAGGAGAGGTGTTCCATCCCCCTGGCAGAGACAGCAGCAGCCTCTGTGCCCCAGGCAGAGCTCTAGAGCAAGCAGTGCAGGGCTCCTTGCACGGCCTGGCCCTGCCCTCTGTTGCTGTGGAACTTCTTCCTCTTATTTGTGCAAAGTGTTGGAAAAACAGCCGTGGCTTGGTAGGGCTGGAGAAAGGCAGAGCTGAACGTTGGCAGAGCCACAGCTTCCTTGCTAGCTGGCCCCCACTCAGCTCCCCTCTAGCTCTGACATAACTGGAGTGGTCCCTGACCCATAGCTGCCTCCCACCTTTCCTGGCAGCTCCAGCACAGCCAGAGCCAAGCCCTGGGGAGCTCCACAGCCACACCGAAGCCAAGAGAAATGGGCTGGACCTGGGAGAGGGGAGGAACCTGCAGGTCTCTAGCTCTCAGCAGCCTTCACCTCAAAGCAGTAAAACCAGAGAAGGACAGAGCAGGAGCAAGACCTTCAGGCAACTGGGGTCTGCAACTGCCAGACACCCCCTGTGGTCACACCAGCACAAGCTACTGCTACCGGCAGTGGTACACACACACCCCCCCCTGCCCCCACTAACCTATGGTACTTTTTGTTGGTGTAAAAGCCCATTGTGGACTTCTCAGCCCTGAGTCTGATGGCAGTTTCTCCCTCCCAGCCCTGTGGCACAGCATCAGGGCTGATGCCTGCCTGAAAATCCCTCTCTGAGGGCAGGAGATGGCAATGATCCACTGACATGGCCCCCTGAACCCCCCCCCCCCAAGCTCTGCTGGCACCTGTTGTGGGGTTGCATCTCCTCCCAAGCCCTCTGCGATAGAATCACAGAATCATTAAGGTTGGAAAAGACCTCTAAGATCATCAAGTCCAACCGTCAACCCAACACCACCATGCCCACTACACCATGTCCCTAAGCGCCTCATCTACACGTCTTTTAAATACTTCCAGGGATGGTGACTCAACCACTTCCCTGGGCAGCCTGTTCCAAGGCCTGACCACTCTTTCAGTAAAGAAATTTCTCCTAATGTCCAATCTAAACCTCCCTTATGGCACTGTCTTCTCCCATCCTCCTGCCCTGGATGCTGTCAGCCCCCTTGGGTCCCCTGTTACTGGTGGCTACTCCCGACACACCATCCTCCCCTGCCCATCCCTTCCTAGGCCAGGATGCCAGCTCGCTGCAGTTACCGCAGTCTGGTGTGGGGGACTGTGGCATCCAGGGCAGCAAGGCTAGGCCAAGAGGCAGAGAAAGTATCACCACAGCAGTCAGCCCCAGCAGTGCTTTGCAAAGCCACTTCCTCCACCCTGCAGTGAGGAGGTGGCACAGGTTTCCCCCTGCCCTGGCACAGGGGACAGCACATCTTCTGTGGCAGGAGGTGAAGTGATGGGTTTCCTTGGGCTCAGGCCTCCAGCAGTCCAAGGTAGCATCCTTCCCAGGCAAGCTAACTGGGGCTCCACTTGTGGCGGGGCCAGCAAAGCTGAGTCCCCCAAAACTGAGCTGTTCTCTGGGGGCTCCCAAAGGGGTGGTGGAGTGAGCCAGCCCCAGCCACACCAGTCAGCTGGCTGCTGCAGCCAGACCCCAGTGCCTGCCCCACCGGGACTGGCCAGGGTCCACCAGTCCAGGAAAAAAGATATTGCAGAGAAGGTGATGGCTGCTCTTGCTGCCAGGACAGAGGGGAGGGCAGGGGCAGCTGGGGACAGGAACATCCCACGGGGCCTCAGGATTCCAGCTGAGGGCTGGCTCCACTCCGTAGACCTGCGGGAAGCAAGAGAGGAGGGGGGCAGTTTTCAATAGACTCCTTGCCCCATCTACTTCCCTCAGGAGAAGCAACAACCTGACCATGGCCCCAAACCCCAGCATCTCCTCTAGTCTGGCAGCCAAGGGGATGATGCCCTTGCTCTAGCCCCTGGGGCACCCTCTCCCCGCCCCAGTGCTGGTCCAGGTACCCAGAGGAACCTGCAGGGTCCCCTGTCCCCATTACAGAGCAGAACTTACAGAGCAGGAAGCGCCGCAGGTTCTGGGCAGAGCCCCCTGAGAGCACGTAAGCCCAAGTGGCGGCGGTGGCCATCAGCAGGTAGGAGGGTACCAGGCTGCCCATGTACAGGGGGTTGCAAAATGTCTGGGAAGAGAGGTGGGAGATGGGAGGGGTAAGAAGGCAGGAGAGGACAGGGCCAGGATGGGTGGCAGTGTCACCACCTCAATGAGCGGAACAGGACAGGGGACACCAGCTTTGGCATTCAGTTTGCGAAGGGCCTGTCCCGTGTGGGGACGGCTGCAAATCCCCAAAAACCAACTGCTTCGCTAGTGCCGAAGGCCGTTGCCCCCTCAGCACAGGGACCAGCACGCACCACGGCCATCCCCGAATATGTCCCAGTGCAGGGCTTTGCTCCCGGCTACTCACCAACCCTGAAACGGCGAGGTGCATGACGACAACAGCTGTGATCTCCCACCAGCAGTGGTGCTCGCAGCCATGGAAGAAGAGGATCCCCCAGAAGGTGTGAAGGAAAATCAGCACCATGGTCATAAAGGCTGCAGGAAGCAGCAGAGAGTGTCACCAGGGAGCCACCCGCCCTAGCAGGCTCGGGAAGGGATGGAGAGGAGCTGGGGGAGGGGAGTAGGGGCACTGCTGGGTCAGACTGGGAAGCACTGGGAGGGATGGGGAGAGGAGCAGGGAGGGTCGCGGGACAGGGAGAAGGGTTTGGCACAGAGAGCTGTGACAGGAGACCACAAAGGGCTCAGATGGGTACGGGGAGTGGCAGCGGGGTGCAGTACGGAGGAGAGAGCACAGGGGGGTAAGCCCCAGCCCCCCTGGGTCTGCCACTTCTGTGGTGGGGCTGAGATGTGGGTGAAGGGTGCCAGTCGCTCACCTGAGGTCAGGAAGTAGAGCTGCGAGTCCCCGTGAATGCCCACAGCGCCGGGCCCTAACGCGTCTGCCAGGAGATTGATCATGGAGAAGGCGCCGCTCATGAGCCCAAAGCCCACACCAGCCACTGCCGGGACAGGGATGCCATCAAGCCCTGAGCCACCCAGGGCCACCCCAGGCACCTCCCAGCCCCTCGGAGGACCCAGCCAGCTTCAAGGTGAGAAACGTCCCTTTCCCCCCGGCACCGTGCCCAGCCCTGCCTGGCTGCTCTGCGCAGCACTCACCGTATGCCATTTGCTGGATGGAAATGGGGGAGCAGCCGTCCTCGCTGAGGGCCACCAGCCCCTCAATGGCCTTCCTGTGGAGGGGAGAGCACGCTGGAGGCCAGCACAGCCTGACCGCCTCCCGGGGCACGGTGCAGCACCAGGACAGAGTAGGTGGGAGCCGGGGTCTCACTCTGCACCATCCCACCATCCTGGTAACCTCCCCATCACTGAACCGCAACACCTGCTGCAGAGAGCATCCGCAGGACCACCCTGAACCACCAGACAAACCACACATGTGAAAACCACGTGAAGACATATAGAAAGATTTCCACAGACGGACGTGAGTGCAAGCCCGTCCTGCAGAGCAGGGGTGGGGCGAGTGGGATGTCGGGTGCAAAGCGAGCAGCACCCGCACAGAAAACAGCCCCAGCACCGGCATGGGAGGCGCACGCCGGGAGGGTGTATCTGATCTTGGCAGTTATACTCTGTCTTGGTTTTGGCTGGGATAGAGTTAAATTTCTTCCTAGTGCTGTATTTTGGATTTAGTATGAGAAGAATGTTGGTAACACACTGATGTTTTCAGTTGTTGATAAGTAGTCTGCTAAGGACTTTTCAGCTTCCCATGCTCTGCCAGGTGCACAAGAAGCGGGGAGGGAGCAGAGCCAGGACAGCTAACCCAACTGGCCAACAGGGAATTCCACACCATGTGACGTCATGCTCAGTATATAAATAGGAGGCGTGATCCAGGAAGTAGCGATCACTGTTTGGTTATCGTTTGGTGGGAGGTGAGCAATTGCATTATGCATCACTCATTTTGTATATTCTATCATCATTATTATGATTATTATTATTATTATTTTCCCTTCCTTTTATGGTTGTCCAATCCTGGTGGTTTAAGCTGGCAGGCAGCCAAATACCACGCAGCCGCTCGCTCACTCCCCCACCCCCCAGTGGGACGGGGAGAGAATTGGAAGGGTAAGAGTGAGAAAAACTCGTGGGTTGAGATAAAGACAGTTTAATAGAACAGAAAAGGGAAAATAATGATAATAAATAATGATAGAATATACAAAATGAGTGATGCTCAATGCAATTGCTCACCACCCGCGCTGACCGATAACCAAGTAGCGATCGGCACTTCCTGGAACGCGCCTACCATTCATATACTGAGCACGACGTCACATGGTATGGAATACCCCATTGGTGAGCTGGGCCAGCTCTCCCGGCTTTGCTCCCCCCCAGTGCCTGTTTTGTTTTGGTTTTTTTTTTTAAGCTGAATGTCCTTGACTAGCAGGGTACTTAGCAACAACTAAAACATCAGTGTGTTATCAACATTATTCTCGTACAAAATCCAAAACACGGCACTACACCAAATACTAGGAAGAAAATTAACTCTACCCGAGCTGAAACCAGGACAAGTCCTGTTTGATGCCCAACAAGGGGCTCAAGGGGTTGAGATAACAACAGATCTGACCAAAGCGAGTTAAAGCAAAATTTTTTATAAGCATTCATTATATTGGATTAATAGTCGCTGGTCACAATGTTGATTTATTGGCTGTCAAAGTTGTGGGGCTGGCACTCAATGTTGGGTTATTGTCCTGGTTCCGGCTGGGACAGAGTTAACTTTCTTCCCAGTAGCTTGGGGGAGGGTGCTGTGTTTTGGGTTTGGTGTGAAAGGGGCGTTGATGGCCCATTGATGCTTTGGCTGTTGCTGGGTGGTGCTTGCACCGGGAGGGGGGAGCACAGCCGGGGTGGTGGACCCAGCTGGCCAATGGGGTATTCTATACCATGTGACATCAGGCTCAGTATAAAAACCAGGGGTGTGGGGGGGCTCGCTCCCCATTTGTGACACGCAGTCGGTGGTCGGTGAGCAGTTGCATTGTGCATTGCCTGCTTTGTGTATTCTGTTATTGTTGTTGTTCTCATTGTTATTATTACTGTTCTACTTAGTTTTATTTCAATTATTAAACTGTTTTTATCTCAACCCGGGAGCTTTCCTACTTGTGCCCTCCCGATTCTCTCTTGTTCCTCTGCGTCTTTCCAGGTCATTGTTGCCAATGAGTTTGCATACGACGCTGGTGCGCTTCGTACAAACTGCCACCACATGGGTCAGGTGCACTTGACTTCATCTGGATCTTTGGGTAACTGCTCGTTGTTCAGGTCATCATATAACATCTTCCTTCCAGGCTACTGGCCCTGTTATCCCAGCATCGGAGCAGCCAGGTGACAATGTGCTCGCCTGGAGGACGGCTGAAGTCTTTTCGCATATCTCGCAGCTCAGCCAGAGATAGGGATCGGGTGGTCACCATCTCATTTACGGGTTCTGCCTCCTCCTCCTCCTGTTCTCCTGATGGTCCTGGTTCATCTTCATCCCTTACTAAACGAGCTGATTTCCTTGTGTATTTTCTTTTTTGTATCAGGGCACGGGTTGGCTTTCTGTCACAGGGGGCAGAGCAGCCGCCGTGCCTGCTCTGGGGGTTGGGGTAGCCACAGGGCATGTTGTTTTGTCATCAGATGCAGAGACCTTTTCATCCCCTTGAGGGTTCTGCGTGGTGTTAAGCAGGGCTCAGTAGGCATGGGCCAGGCCCCAGCACATTGCAGTGATTTGTGTCTCCCTAGAATGGCCAGGGTGACAGCATAATTTTTCCAAATATTCTACTAATTTTTCAGGATTCTGCACTTGCTCAGGGGTGAAGTTCCAAAACACTGGGGGTGCCCACCGTCCTAGGCATTTGCCCATGCTATCCCACTCGCCCTGCCACTCATAACTATCCAGCCTTGGGGCAGATCTCTGGATGACATTCTTAAATTGCTTATTAACCTTGGACAAAACTGAAACAATATTCCCAAGGAGTACCAATAGATGTATCTTAACTACCCAGGGATGTTCAAGGTACTGAGAAGTTTTTTTAATGAAGGAGACGACATCATAGAGGAAGGTAGTAAGGGTGCCATTCTCTATTTCCTCCATAAAAAATCTCTCGGAGGAAGAGGTATAATTGCTAATGGTCTCCATGAGGTGGTACCCGAAATACAGAAACGGCTTCATTACAAATCCCAAATACCAAATAACCCCCAATGCCAGTGTTTTAATAACAAATCTCCCAGGCAAAACATCATTAATCACTGCAGAGCACAGCAGACTACAAAACCCAACTCCAATCTTTAACAGGCACAGCAAAAACAAGAGCATGGTGCAGATCAGATAAATTAATATCGAGAACAGATGAATCAATATTGTGACCAGCAACTTTTAACAGATATTAATTCCTTAATATGCTCTAGTTAATCTGTTGTTATCTCAACCCTTCGTGCCCCACGTTGGGCGCCAAAAAGGACTGTCATGATTTAACCCCAGCCAGCACCTAAACACCACACAGCCGCTTGCTCATCCCCTCACTCCGGTAGGATGGGGGAGAGAATCGGGAGGGCACAAGTAGGAAAACTCGCGGGTTGAGAAAAAAACAGTTTAATAATTGAAATAAAACTAAGTAGAACAGTAATAATAACAATGAGAACAACAACAATAACAGAATACACAAAGCAGGCGATGCACAATGCAACTGCTCACTGACCGCTGACCGCGTGTCACGAACGGGGGGCGAGCCCCCCCACAACCCTGGTTTTTATATTGAGCATGACGTCATGCATGATGAAGCACAGCCATCATGACAACAGGAGGAGGAGGAGGCAGAACCCGTAAATGAGATGGTAACCACCCGATCCCTATCCCTGAGTGAGCTGCGAGATATGCGGAAAGATTTCAGCCATCATCCAGGCGAGCACATTGTCACCTGGCTGCTCCGATGCTGGGATAACGGGGCCAGTAGCCTGGAATTAGAGGGTAGGGAAGCCAAGCAGCTGGGATCCCTTTCTAGGGAAGGAGGCATTGACAAAGCCATTGAACAAGGGGCACAAGTCCTCAGCCTCTGGAGGCGACTCCTGTCAGGCGTGAAGGAAAGGTATCCCTTCAAGGAAGATGTTATATATCGCCCAGGCAAATGGACCACCATGGAGAGAGGTATCCAGTACCTGAGGGAATTAGCCGTGCTAGAGGTGGTTTATGACGACCTGAACAACGAGCAGTTACCCAAAGATCCAGATGAAGTCAAGTGCACCTGACCCATGTGGTGGCAGTTTGTACGGAGCGCACCAGCGTCGTATGCAAACTCATTGGCAGTAATGACCTGGAAAGACGGAGAGGAACATACGGTGGATGAATTGGCTGGCCAACTCCAGCAATACGAAGAAAGTCTCTCTTCCTCCCTACGGGCCTGTGTCTCTGCTGTGGAGAAACTGTCCAAAAAACTGTCTCAGGAGTTCCAGCAACTCAAAGAAGATATGTCCTACTCCCCACCTGTACGGACCAGTATCTCAACCATTAGGAGGAAGTGTCCCTCTGCTCAAGAGAGAAGATATCATGGATGCACACCCCGGGGCACCCTGTGGTTTTACCTGCGTGACCACAGAGAGGACATGAGGAAGTGGGATGGAAAACCTACCTTCATCCTACAGGCACGGGTACGTGAGTTGCAAGGAAAAACAACCACAAAAGGGGGTTCTTCCAGGAAAACTGCTGCTCCAGTCTCCAGTGAGCAGTTCCCCAGGCAGAGTAGAAGGGCTGATTCCACTTCCGACCTTAATAAAGGACTTTTGATTTGCATCTACAAGAAGTGGGTAGCGAATAGGATGACGAGGACTAGAGGGGCCCTGCCTTCGGCCAGGTGGAGGAAAGGGATAACCGGGTTTACTGGACTGTGTGGATTCGATGGCCTGGCACATCAGAGCCACAGGAGTATCAGGCTCTCGTAGACACCGGTGCACAGTGTACCCTGATGCCATCAAGCTATAAAGGGGCAGAACCCATTTGTATTTCTGGAGTGACAGGGGGATCCCAAGAGTTAACTGTATTGGAGGCCGAAGTGAGCCTGACCGGGAATGAGTGGCAGAAGCACCCCATTGTGACTGGCCCAGAGGCTCCGTGCATCCTTGGCATAGACTACCTCAGGAGAGGGTATTTCAAGGACCCAAAAGGGTACCGGTGGGCTTTTGGTATAGATGCCCTGGAGACGGAGGAAATTAAACAGCTGTCCACCTTGCCTGGTCTCTCGGAGGACCCTTCTGTTGTGGGGTTGCTGAGGGTCGAAGAACAACAGGTTCCGATCGCTACCACAAGGGTGCACCGGCGACAATATCGCACCAACCGAGACTCTCTGATCCCCATCCATAAGCTGATTCGTCGACTGGAGAGCCAAGGAGTGATCGGCAAGACTCGCTCACCCTTTAACAGTCCCATATGGCCAGTGCGAAAGTCCAATGGAAAGTGGAGACTAACAGTAGACTACCGTGGCCTGAACGAAGTCACGCCGCCACTGAGTGCTGCCGTGCCGGACATGCTAGAACTCCAATATGAACTGGAGTCAAAGGCAGCCAAGTGGTACGCCACAATGGATATCGCTAATGCGTTCTTCTCAATCCCTTTGGTGGCAGAGTGCAGGCCACAGTTTGCTTTCACTCGGAGGGGCGTCCAGTACACCTGGAACCGACTGCCCCAGGGGTGGAAACACAGCCCTACCATTTGCCATGGACTGATCCACACTGCACTGGAACAGGGTGAGGCTCCGGAACACCTGCAATACATTGATGACATCATCGTATGGGGCAGCACAGGAGAAGAAGTTTTTGAGAAAGGGGAGAGAATAGTCCAAATCCTTCTGAAGGCCGGCTTTGCCATAAAAGAAAGTAAGGTCAAGGGACCTGCACAGGAGACCCAGTGTTTAGGAGTAAAATGGCAAGATGGACATCGTCAGATCCCAATGGATGTGATCAACAAAATAACAGCCATGGCCCCACCAACTAGCAAAAAGGAAACACAAGCTTTCTTAGGCGTTGTGGGCTTTTGGAGTATGCATATTCCAGATTACAGCCTGATTGTAAGCCCCCTCTATCAAGTGACTCAGAAGAACGATTTCAAATGGGGCCCTGAGCAACGACAAGCCTTTGAACAAATTAAACAGGAGATAGTTCAGGCAGTAGCCCTTGGGCCAGTCCGGGCAGGACAAGATGTGAAGAATGTGCTCTACACCGCAGCCGGGGAGAATGGCCCTACCTGGAGCCTCTGGCAGAAAGCACCAGTGGAGACTCGAGGTCGACCCTTAGGGTTCTGGAGTCGGGGATACAGAGGATCCGAGGCCCGCTACACTCCAACTGAGAAGGAGATATTGGCAGCGTATGAAGGGGTTCGAGCTGCTTCGAAAGTGGTTGGTACTGAAGCACAGCTCCTCCTGGCACCCCGACTGCCGGTGCTGGGCTGGATGTTCAAAGGGAGGGTCCCCTCTACACATCATGCAACCGATGCTACGTGGAGTAAGTGGGTCGCACTGATCACACAACGGGCCCGAATAGGAAACCCCAGTCGCCCAGGAATCTTGGAGGTGATCACGAACTGGCCAGAAGGCAAAGATTTTGGAATATCCCCAGAGGAGGAGGTGACGCATGCTGAAGAGGCCCCACTGTATAACAAACTACCAGAAAAGGAGAAGCAATATGCCCTGGTCACTGATGGGTCCTGTCGTCTTTTGGGAAAGCATCGGAGATGGAAGGCTGCTGTATGGAGTCCTATACGCCAGGTTGCAGAAACTGCTGAAGGAGAAGGTGAGTCGAGCCAGTTTGCAGAGGTGAAAGCCATCCAGCTGGCTCGGATATTGCTGAACAAGAAAAATGGCCAGTACTTTATCTCTATACTGACTCATGGATGGTGGCAAATGCCCTGTGGGGGTGGTTGCAGCAGTGGAAGCAGAACAACTGGCAGCGCAGAGGGAAACCCATCTGGGCCGCCGCACTGTGGCAAGATATGGCTGCCCGGGTAGAGAACCTGGTTGTAAAAGTACGTCACGTAGATGCTCACGTACCCAAGAGTCGGGCCACTGAAGAATATCAAAACAACCAGCAGGTGGACCAGGCTGCTAAGATTGAAGTGGCTCAGGTGGATCTGGACTGGCAACATAAGGGTGAACTGTTTATAGCTTGGTGGGCCCATGACACCTCAGGCCATCAAGGAAGAGATGCAACATATAGATGGGCTCGTGATCGAGAGGTGGACTTGACTATGGACGCTATTGCACAGGTTATTCATGAACGTGAAACATGCGCTGCAATCAAGCAAGCCAAGCGAGTAAAGCCTCTCTGGTATGGAGGACAATGGTTGAAGTATAAATATGGGGAGGCCTGGCAGATTGATTATATCACACTCCCACAAACCCGACACGGCAAGCGCTATGTGCTCACCATGGTGGAAGCAACCACCGGATGTCTAGAAACATATCCTGTGCCCCATGCCACCGCCCAGAACACCATCCTGGGCCTTGAAAAGCAAGTCCTATGGCAACATGGCACCCCAGAAACAATGGAGTCAGACAACGGGACTCATTTCCGAAACACCCTCATAGACACCTGGGCCAAAGAGCACGGCATTGAGTGGGTCTATCACATCCCCTACCATGCACCAGCCTCCGGGAAAATCAAACGATACAACGGGCTGCTAAAGACTACGCTGAGAGCAATGGGTGGTGGGACATTCAAGCATTGGGACACACATTTAGCAAAGGCCACCTGGTTGGTCAACACCAGGGGATCTTTCAATCGAGCTGGCCCTGCCCAATCAAAACTCTTCTGTACTGTAGATGGAGATAAAGTCCCTGTCGTGCACATAAGAAATATGCTGGGGAAGACAGTCTGGGTTACTCCTGCCTCTGGCAAGGGAAAACCCATCCGTGGGATTGCTTTTGCTCAAGGACCTGGGTGCACTTGGTGGGTAATGCGAAAGGATGGGGAAGTCCGGTGTGTACCTCAAGGGGATTTGATTTTGGGTGAAAATAGCCAATGAACTGGACTGTATGATGTTCATTGCTATATAATACTGTATGTCATCACTTCTATGGTTACTATATGTCATATCAACGGTATTGCAGTAAGAATCACCCAAATTAATGAAGAATGAACTCTGATGAAACCAAACAAAGTGCAACAATGATAGAACTGGATGAGCACAGTGATAACGGAACCAGAACTGGCCTCAGCATGCAACAGTCCAACACCACACACCATCTCTCCTGCCCTGAAAGACTGTTATGACACATGCAGCCCAAAGTCATGGACTAAATGAACTCAATGGACATTTTAGAGGGATGGCCCATAGACTAAGGGAATGATATCTGTGTGTATATATCAAAAGGCAAGAAAGGTGGTGGTGCTTAATTGGAATGTATTGGAAAATGTGAGACCTAGGCATGACATAAATGGTATAGAATAAGGGGTGGATACTGTCCTGGTTTTGGCTGGGATAGAGTTAAATTTCTTCCTAGTGCTGTGTTTTGGATTTAGTATGAGAAGAATGTTGATAACACACTGATGTTTTCAGTTGTTGCCAAGTACCCTGCTGGTCAAGGACTTTTCAGCTTCCCATGCTCTGCCAGGTGCACAAGAAGCTGGGAGGGAGCATAGCCAGGACAGCTAACGAAACTGGCCAACGGGGTATTCCATACCATATGATGTCATGCTCAGTATATAAATAGGAGGCATGGTCCAGGAAGTAGCGATCGCTGCTTGGGTATTGGTCAGCGGGTGGTGAGCAATTGCATTGTGCATCACTCACTTTGTATATTCTATTATTAGTAGTAGTTTCCCTTCCTTTTCTCTTCTCTTAAACTGTCTTTATCTCAATCCACGAATTTTACTTTTTTTTCCGATTCTCTCCCCCATCCTACCAGAGGTGGGGGGAGTGAGCAAGCAGCTGTGTGGTGTTTGGCTGCCTGCCAGGTTAAACCACAACATACTCTTAGAAGATGTTGGGATGAAAACAGAGAGGGTGCAGGGAAGAGCTCAAAGAGCTAGAAAAATTCTTTGTGGGGAGAAACTGAGAGAGTTGGGTTTCATAAGTTTTATCATCTAGAGGTGCAGTAGGTGAGGAGGACACCAGACAGCTCCACAGCGCCGGGAGGACAGCAGCGTTTGCAGCCAGAGATCCGCAAGGCAATGAAATGCAGTGGTTTGTGTTAGAGGCCGCACCGTGGAGCTCTGCTACCCTCTGCCTGCCCACCTCCGGCAGCGCCCTGCTGCAGGGAGCGGTGTGAGCCTCCGTACCCACCCCCCCCCAGTCTTCCCCCAGCCCCTCGCCAGCGCCCAGCCAGCTGGGAAGGTGGGGACTGCTGCGGGAGGGCAACGAGGGATGCCGACTCCAGCATCGCCTCCCCTTGTCTTCCTGCCCGGCCCAGCGCAGCATCTGTCCGTCCATCCAAAAGCAGTACAGGGTGCAGCGCGTGCTCACCCAGCAGGTGGCACAAGCTCCCGCACTCCAGGCCGGCGGCGCCAGGGAGGCCGGGAGCTGCTGAGGCTGCGCCTAGACTTTGCCCCGGACTGGCCAGGGCACTGAGCACGGGGCCGGCAATGATGCGCCACCCCGCAGAGTGCCGAAACCACTTTCAGGCTGTCCCCGCTGACACAAAGCCGTCCCTAAGAAAGGAACAAGACTTGCCAGGAGACGAGGGCAGATCCCTAACCCTTCCCCATCCCCCACGCAGCAAAGCGAGCATTTCCTGGTGCCTGGCATACCCCCAGCGTCCGTCTGAGCTGCGGGAGCACTGCTGGTGCTAGTCACCAGGCGGTGGGGCAGAGAGGATGTTACACGTCCTGCAGCAGCCCAAATCCACAGCCTACCTGTCCTGAATTCAGGAAGACGCTACCAGCCACCTCAGCCCTGGGTCCTCCAGACCTTAGGGCTGCTCTGCTCTGCCACCCGAGACCCGCTCGAGGTCAATGTACCGACACAGGTACCACCCGCGCGCTCCCAGCAAGGACCAAGGCGGCTTAGTGCCATGCTCTGCACCCCCCTGCCCAGGAGCTCCCAGACAAAACCCGGACCCGCCATAGCTGGGAGGGTAGAAGGACCATCCGGCAGCGCTGGAGCAGGGTGGGAGATGCCCTTACCTGAGGAGCTTGTAGTAGAGGAAGCGGAAGGCCTCCTGCAGCAGCACAGAGAACATCACCCCAAATATCAAGAGCCCCTTCTGCAACGGCTCATCCCGGGGGTCGCTGGCTTTAACGGCGATAAACCAGATGAGGGAGGAGAGCAGCAGCGACACCAGCCAGAAGAAAGCCCTGCAAGAGAGAGAGCGCCTGCTGGCACCAGTGCCATGCCAGGACTGGTGCCGGTGCCAGTGCCATGCCCGTGCCCATCGGCACTACGCCTGCACCCCTCTGTGTTGGTACTGGCACTGGCAGCAGTGCCCCAGCCTTGCCCACTCTCCTACCAGTACCAGTGCCAGTGCCATTCTGGCACCAGTGCTGGGCAGGTGGTGCCTGTACTGGTACCGCTGCTGTGCCTGTACTCCTCCTCTGCTGGTAACCAGAACTGGCACCAGTGCCCCTGCCAAGCCCACACTAGTACCAATACCAGTGCCAGGCTCATATCTATGTCAGTACCAGTACCATACCCTACTGATCCCACGGTGGTACTGGTACCACTGCCACTGCTGTGTGCATGTCAGTACCACTACTGACCCTGTACTGGTACCGACCCCATTCCATTACCAATACCAGTGTCCCTCTCTATCACGCCCACACCACGTGGTGACCACAATGGTACCAGTACAATACCAGTACTGGAGCCCCTGTTGTGAAAAGAATGGCACCAGTACAAGTACTGGTGCCCCTGTTGTGCCTGCAATGGTACCAGTACAAGTATGGATACTGGTGCCCCTGTCACATTCGCAAGGGTAGGAGCACCATTACTGGTCATGCTCACAACCACACCAGTAGTACTGGTGTCCCTGTCGTGCCCACGATGGTACCAGTAAGAGAACCAGTACTGCTGCCCCTGTCATGCAAGCAACAGTACCAGTACAAGTCCTGGTACTGGTGCCCCTGTCGTGCCCATAACAGCACCAGCACTAGTCCCCCCGTTGTGCCTCTGCCAGTACCAGTCACGTCCCTGTCACGCCCATGCTGGTACCAACACCAATACTGGTGCCACACCAGTACCGATACCAGTACCAGTGCCAGTGCCCCCTCCACGCCCACACCAGTACCCACGGTGGCACCAGTGCCCCTCCCGCACCGGTACCGGCACCGGTGCCGGTGCGGGACTGACCCAGCGATAAGGATGATGATGCGGAGCGGGTCGCGGGCGATGGTGAAGAGGAAGAGGCCGAGCGCCGGCCCGAAGGCGATGAAGGTGCACCCGAAGAAGATGGCGAGCGTCATGGCAGCAGGGCCCAGGACACGGGACCGAGGACGGGACCCGGCGGCTCGGCTCGGCACAGCTCGGGCCCACGCCCCCCCCTTCCTCCCCCGCCTTTCCGGGGCCGCCTGACGTCACACGCCGCCTGCGCGCGCCGCCGCCGCCTGAAGGGCCGCGCTGGGTGGGGGCGGGGTCTGAGCTGAAGTGGGGCGGGGCTAGGGTCTGTTATGCGGGGGCACGGCCTGTCACCGGGGGGGACCTGGGCCTGTCATGGGGGGACATGGCCTGTACCAGGGGGCTCAGGTCTGTCACAGGGGGGCAAGGCCTGTACCAGGGGGACATGGCCTGCACCCAGGGAGCTTGGCCCTGTCACCAGTGCTCTCACAGGGGCCACCCAGTGAGGGGGGCCCTGCGCTGCCCCCCCAGGACCTGGGCCAGCTGGGGGTGCCCAGGCTTGGGTGAGGTATGCTGGCTGTCCCCAAGGGTCCCTAGCTGCCTGTTGCCCCGACACAGGCCTGCCTCGGTGCAGGGGGCCTCTGGCACTGCCCCCAGGCCCCCTGCAGCCCCCGAGCATGCAGGGCAGGGGCCACGTGCCCCCCGCCCCCCATGCTGCTCCTCCTGCAGTGCCCACTCCACACTCACAGCTCAGCCCCGATGTGGGGCACAGTACCGAGCACTGCATATGGGGCATATTTAACTCATACAGAAATGAGACAGTGCCGCGTGGTTATAACCATCTGCATTTTCCTCCAGCTGCATTGTCCTCTGGTGGGATTGATAAATCAGTAATATTGATTATACTGACTCGGAGCTTCGTGTGGTGCTTGGCTTTATGTGGCCTGACCTGTTCCGAAATCACCCAGAGCCCTGCAAAACCCACACAGCTCGGCAACACGGCTCTTCCTGCCCTCACCCAAATGTCTCAGGCTGTACATGCGGGGGTAATCACACCCAAAGGAGGGTCTGGGGGGCGGCAGTGGTTTGTGTCCAGCTCTGCATGGCTCAACGTGTCTCATCAAAATGTGTTTGTGATGCTCTTTGTGTGGTCCTTCCCCTCCAGCACGTAGTTCAAGGATTTGAACAGGAAGGATTCAGAGATGAGATGAGGCACCAGAGCAATGAGAAAACTGGAGAGCGGAGGTGAGAGGCTGCCGGAGGTTAATATGGTGGTTTATCAAAGGGGTGACAGCCTACACCAGGGCTGAAAGCGCTTCGGGGATATCTTCAGTCTGTCAGGCCAAGATAAACAAATCCAAAGGTTGAAATTCAACGGGAAAGGTGCAAGGGGAGAGAGAGAGGAGGGGACGGGCCCTGTGGTGGTCCTCAGTGTGGGTCTGAGTGGGGAGACATGCCTCCAGGTCGAGCCCCCTGCTGCCCAGCCTCCCAGAGCTTCTTTCTGCAGGACCACAGGGGGGAAAAGCAGATGGGCGGGAGGATGGAGAAAATGAGAAGCTTTGCTCAACTGTGAAAGATAGCCTCACATCTTTGGGGTAGAGCATCACCTGGGAACAGCAGCCAGGATCTCACTGCCAAACCACAGAAAGTTCATAGGGGAAAAAAGGCCCTTGCAGCAGGGTGTAAACGGTTAAGTTAAATGGACTGGTCCAGACCAGGAGGCTGGGCAGCTAATAGAGAAAAACACTGGGTGTGAAAGGGCTTTTTGTCCCAGCAGGAAGGCAAGGGCACACAGAGGCTGGGGACCCATCCTGATAGGAGTGCAGGGCAGGCTTGTTTGCAGTGCGGGGCACCGCTTGCTGGGACAGGCTCCCACAGAAGAGGTGGTTTTGCACTTTTGTTCCTTTTGCAGCCAGACAAACCCCTGCCTGGAAGGTGCTTTGACCAAACAACAGAACGGTTCAGCTGATATGTTGTGGAAAAGCAAGGAGGACCCAAGGAGGAGCCCCAGCCCTTGTGCAGGGCCAGCTCTGCTGCCCAGGACAGCTGTGCACTACGTCCCAGGGAGGGAGGCTGCAGCTCCCAGCAGGTCCTGCACCCCAGGAGGACAACCAGAAAATGAGTACCCCATGCAAGGGGAGCCCTTTTCCCTGTAGGAGAAGGTCTTGGAGCCACAAACCAGAGGTGCTGGGCCAGGGGGAGGGCAGGAGGCTGGCAGCACCTGGGCGGGAAAGAGATGCAATCTCACCACCCTCCTTTCCTGAGCTGAGAGGTGCAGCAAATAAAGGAAAGCAAATAATGAAACCTATCCCTGCCAGCCACTAGCTGGGGCAATGGCCTGGCTCAGCAAGGGGTCAGCATGAATTGTGTTTCCTGGCAGCGTGAGGCTGTGCATTTAGAGGGATATTTGCCGGGTAGTGTGGGACAACAGGGCTCGGCGCACATCGTGGAGGGGCCCGAAGTGGAGGGCAGGACTAGATCATGACTTTGGGCATCCCCAGGGAATCCAGCCTTTTTTGGTGACAGCGATGAGACACATCCTGCCACTCTTCTCTTTGTGTTGGAGAAAACACAGCAAGCCAGGAGAAAACTTCCTGAACGCTTTGGAAATTGGTTGCCTACTGCATTAATATTTGCTAGTTTATACAGCTGTCCCTCAGGCAGGCATTCAGCGACTGGTAATAGAAAATGCAACTAGTACGTGGGGTAAGCAGCTAACCACAGACCTGGAGAAGACCCTGGTAAGTAATAGTATGTGCATGCATGGTCACATGCTTGTATGTGTGCTCAAATGGCATCATGAAATGAACCATGAAGCAGACTCCATGAAGAGATCAAAGACCTTGTGGCTTCCCCAAGTGCCAGGCAGGTAACATGCCGGCTGTGGAAGGGGACATGCCAGTGACATACCTCTATCACCATGCACTTGAAGAGGATGGTCAGTTTGGACTGAGCTTGAGACACGAAGGTTTTCTGTGCATCCCAAGGAGGTGATGGAGACGTGGGAACACAGCCCAAACTGTGCACGTTATCGCTTCCAGCCCCCCACAGCCACGGAGGACATCCTTACGCTGGCCATACCCGCCCCAGACCCAAGACCCTGCAGAGCCTCCTTGTGCGAACTGGGCAGGGAGACCCCCACCATGTCTCCCAGTGCCTGTGCCTGCCCGCAAGGACCAAGCACACCCATCCATCTTGTCAAACTGCTTTAATATTTGGACATGAAGACAGGACAGAGCCAGTCAGGCTGTGCACAGACAAGACACCCCTGAGCCATGGTGTAAGGCTGCAGGGCTTCCCTTCTCAATGGGTGTGTGGATTTGGCCAAGACACAGTTCAGCTGATGACATCCTGATTGTGCCAGTGGGGTGCACGTGTGGGGTAGGGAAGAGGGATGGGGGCTCCCCAGGGCAGCTCAGAGGTTGTTCAGCTCCAACAAGGTCTGGTCCAGGACCTGGTGGATGCCCACGTTCTCCTCTTTGGCACTGGCCAGACTCTCTGTGAACACAAGGGACACGCAGCCAGCCACACATATGGACACAGCCCAAGCGTACCCAGGCGCAGCCAGACCCATGCACACCACACCAAGCACAGACACACGCACACATACAGACATTTCAGTATGGCGCCAGTCTCCAGCTGCACAGGGTGTCCCTGCGGAGCAGAGTCTGCGCAAGCAGCCCCACCACCGGCAGGGATGAGTCCAGCTGCTCCGAGATCTGCTGGGGTGGCCAGGCCAGCCGGGCCGGTCACTCGGGGCAGGCGGTCCCCGCTCTTTGGCATTTCCATCCTCCCATGGCGCCCTGTTGCCCATGGCCAGGCCCTCCACAGCATGGATACCACTGATGGGTACCCCTCCCCAGCCAGCCACCAGCACGGCCCCGTCTCCCTGCTCTGCCCACAGCACGTCCTGCCTCGGGGCATCACCACCGTCCAGCTGTGGGCTCACACACAAACCCTTAGCCAGCAAAAGAGGAGAGCCAGTGCCTGCTGCATGACCCAGTGGTGCTCTGTGAAGAAGAGAGTGAGACAGCAGCCCGGGAAGGCGGGCAGAAAGGACAGCAGAGAGAGAAGGAGCAGAGCTAACAAGGCTGCAGGGATGAGCTCTGCTGGGCAGCCTGCTGCCAAGGCAGCCTCCTCTGGCTCTTGCTTCCAAACAACATCCTCCTTCCCTCTAGAGACGGGGATAGGACGAGAGCTCTGCCCACCCAGCCCCGTCTCCCAGCGCTGCCGGCCAGGCCCTTCCTCATCCCAGGTTTGGGGCAACGGGTGCTGCCGGGTCCCCAGTTCCTGTCCCAGCCCTCCCAGCACCCTGCAGGGACCCCGCTCCGAGGGGATCCTCCCTGCATAGTTTGGGGTGACCAGAGTGAGGGGGAAGAGGCTGGCCGATGACTCCTGGGACAAGGGGAGGAAGGCAGTGATACAAGCCACTGCATCCCTCCCTGGCAGGGCCAGACTGATGCCAGGGGACAGCCATCACTGCATGGGCATCCCAGGACATCACAAAAACCCTCATTCCTCTCCCAAGAAAAACCAATCAGCTCCAGAGGGCTCCCCGTGCCCCCCCAAGCAGGGCGGTTACCCCCGGGGGGATAAGCCAAGGCTCCATGCACCATCTAACCCCAGTGGGGAGCAGGGAGGGGCTCCCAGCCCCGAGCCAGCCTGGCCGAAACGAGGCAGGGAGTGGGGCCAGTGGCAGCCTGGGTGTGGGAGGCTGGGCTGGGGCTGGGAGTTCTCGGCAGTTCAGTTGTTAAGTTCGGTAAGGATGACCCGCAGCTCGTTAGTGAGAATGCAGTTTTTCTCGGCCTCCTGCTGGGAGCGCTCTAGAGAAAATGGAGACGTCAGTGCAGCAGAGGGAAGAGAGAGAGAAAAGCGAGTTAGTGAAAAAAGACAGTGTTCCCCAAAGCCCTCGCTGGAAACCCTATTGCTGCCCAGCCAGCAGCAGGGAATGAGCTGGGCTGGCAGGAAGAGGCAGCCAGTCCTGGGGCAGGGACGGGGCTGCGGGTCCATCAATTCAGGGATGGAGTTGTGGGGCAGGGTAGGATGCTGAGGAAGGAGGAGGAGGATGGGGATCAGGGACCCATTTAGGGCCAGGGATTGCTGCTGAAAGGTAGGGTCAGCCCCTTCAGCGTGGGAGGGTGATGCAGGAGAGACGCCAGGGCTGAGACTGCTGCTTGTGGGCAATGTCTGGGCGTGGGGACAGGGAATGGACAGGACCAGGTCTAACCCTGCTATTTCAGGCCAAAAGAGTCATGGAGAAGGTGGCACGAGATGAGGAAAGCTGTGTCCGAGAGCCGGGGGGTGGTGGGGGGTCATCCCCTGGGCTGAGGCACAAAGGGCCCCGTCCCACTCAGCCTGGCAGTGCGGGAGCTGCTCAGGGCTCAGCCACGGCCATCTCAGGGGTCCCGCGGCTGCAAGCTGCCTGCAACCACCTCCTACCACCCGGCTGCTGGCACCCACATGAGACAGGCAGAAGATGAGGGACAAAGCAGCATGAAGAAAACAAAGGAGAAACGGAGGAGAGAAAATGCTTTATTGAGACCAACTCAGTAACCCAGAGGGACAGAACAGAAAAGAAAAAGTCATGACATGCAAACTGAAGAGCGATATGCAAAGGCCAGAAGGGAGACAGGGGCGAGGGAGGAGCAGGGGTCTGGGGGCTGCCTGCCTGGGGATGGGCTGCCTGCACAGCCAGACCCGCCCCCATCCCCCAGGCCTAAGCCCTCCTCTCTGTTTTGGCAGTGGAGGTGCCGCTTCCCCTGTGCAGGTCTCCCCCACCCTGGGCTCAGCAAGCAGAACCAGGGAGCTTTGCTGGGGGGATGTGGGGGGCAGGTGTCCCCCCAGTGCCAGAGCTGTGGGGTACCCGGTGTTTGTGCTGCTAGGGAGTCAAGGAGGGAGCTAACTGAAGCGAAGGGCTCCTGGGCACAGCTCTGTTCCCCGCCGGGCGATGCTGGGGCATGGACCTGCAACTGCATGGGCACTGTCCACCCAGCACGTGGGGGTCCTGGGGGCTGCTCCCCTTCCCCACCAAACACCCCTAAGCACCTACACCTCATCTCCCCACAAAGAGGGGTATTGCGGGAACACCCCGGGCTGGCTCCTGTCCCAAAGGAGCCGACAGACAGGCGCAGGCTGGGAAGGACAGAGGGGACAGAGCAGGCAGGGAGAGCGGTGGGATGGCTGGGCAGGCAAGCAGCTGAGCTGGGGAGGGGTGAAGCAGGCAGGGGGGTGCGGTGCTGGTGCCTGGTGGGGGGGTCAGAGAGAGGTGATGTCATTAAGCGCATTGTCCAGCTCCTCGCTGATGGCTTTGTACTTCATCTTCTGCGCATACACTTCATCTGCAGGCGGGGGGCGGGCAGGGGGCAGGCAGTGGAGCAAGGTTGGGGGGCGGGCAGCAGAGAGAGAGAGAGAGAGTGGCTGTGAGCGGGGGGCCAAGGGCAGCAGGAGCATGCAGGCACAGGTGGTGTGGATGCAGCCCTATTCCCCACCTGAGGGCAGAGCCACAGACCCCAGCAGCTCTGTGCCCCCACACCAGACACCACAGCATCCAGCCTCCCCCCTCCCGGGACCCCTGCCCACCCCCTCACCCTGGCCAAGCCCTGTCCAGCCCCACCAGGGGCACATCCTGGCCAGTGCTCCCTGGGAAAGAGGGACATGGGGCCGGTGAGGACATTTTACCTTCTAGATCATCGATGGTTTTCTCCAGCTTCGCCACAGACCGCTCTGCAAACTCTGCCCGGGTCTCAGCCTGCAGGAGTGCAGGGGGGAGAGGGTGAGCTGTGGGGCACAATGGGGATGGCACAGGCTGCACTGCACCCCAAATCTGCCCCATCTGCATCTCCCATATCCCTCCCCTGGGAAAGGCAAGGGACAAGAGCCCCATGGACCCCCACGCCCTAAACCAGCAGCAGGGGTGAGAGCTTGCCCTCAAAGGAGGCAGCTGGGCAAAGTGCCTCCATGTTGGGCTTCCCATTTATCCCAACCTGTCCTGACCACCAAAAGCAGAGGCGTCATGGGAGCCCGCATGCTTCACAGGTTGCATGTGCGACCAACACTAGACAGATCACCCCAAATCAGACATGGCTTGAAGTTGGTGTGTGCAAGGCATGAGCTCCTGTCAGCGCATGTCCTGGGAGCAGGACACCACGCGGGGCAGAGGCGAGCGGGGCAGAGGCGAGCAGGGCATGGGGCTGCAGGATGCACCCCAGCAGGGCTGTGCTCCTTGGGGATGCAAACACCAGCCCTCCAGATGGGACAGGGACACTGTCTGGGGTAGCAGGACCCCACGGGGTCATCCCAGACCCAACCACCCGCCATGCTGCAGGGCTGCAATTTGGGGAAGGGTGAGAGGACACAGGCATAACAGGGTCAAAACCCACATGGGATGGCAAACTCGTGTCTGCACCGATGCAGTGCCAGCCCCTCTCTTGGGGGTCCCGACCCCACACCCCTTACCTCCTTCAGTTTTTCCCCTAGAAGCTTGATTTCCTCCTCGTACTTGTCCTCCTTGGTGGAATACTGCAGAGACAGAGACGGGCACCCATGAGCCCCACAGGACACCTCTGGCCATCCTTCGCCCTGGTGGGGGACCCCAGCACCCCCAGACCCCGTGCACTCTGCCCAGCCCCAGCAGCCCTGCCAGGTCCTACCTTGTCAGCCTGGGCCTCCAGGGACTTCAAGTTGTTGGTGACAATTTTCAGCTCCTCCTCTAGGTCACCACATTTACTACATCCCAAGCAGGGGCCACCAGGTAGGGGAGCAGGGCCGGAGGGCAGGTGAGGGGGGGGAGCAGAAAGAGCAGGTGCGGGGAAGAAGGAAAGAAAGAGAGAGAACAAGTTGAGAGAGAAGAAAACTCAGGCAGCGCAGGCGGAGAAGGAGCAGAGCTGCTGCGAGCGGAAGCTGCCAGGACGCATCCGTTCATCTGTTCCTCGTGCCTCCTCACATGGACGCCCCATGCATCACTGCTGGCCGGGCTCCCACCAGCCCCACTGAGAAAGAGAGCAGGCACAGAGGGATGGAGGAGCATGCCCAGCCTGTGCCTGCCAGAGAGGGAGGCGAGGGGAGGTCGGTGGCAGAGGCAGTGGTGCAGAGAGGAGAGAGGTGGCTCACACGGTTCGAGAGACAGCGACAGAGAGAGGGGGGCTGCTGCACGTCGCCCTGCGCCCCTGCCCCAGTACCTCTTCCTCTGAGGCAATGAGGGATTTGAGAGTCTGGTCCATGGTCCGCAGCTCTTCTTCCAATTGTCTCACTCGGCTGGGGTGGAAGAGGAGCACCCCGTGGGGGGGGACAGCAGAGAACAGGGTCAAGGATGTGCTGCCAGCAGGCTGGCATCCCCCTGCCCCCAGCCTGTGAGCCCAGGGACCACCCCAACAGCAGACCCTGCTGCTCCCGGGGAGGGACATCCCCGTCCCCACGCAGACACACAGCCGCCCCCCAGCTGCCAGGGACTCAGAGACCCCCGCACACTGCCTGCTGGGAGCCCCGCTCACCTCTCCGCCACCTCTGCCCTCTCCTCCGAGCGCTCCAGCTCTCCCTCAAGGACAACCAGCTTGCGGGCGACCTGTCGACAGCAGCAAGGGGCACGTGTCAGCCCCGCGCTTCCCCTGGCTCAGGGCACAGGGCTGTGGGAAGGCAGCCCCGGGTGCCACCGGGGGGGTCAGCACTGGGGGAAGGGGGCATGCAGGTGCGGGCACGCACCTCCTCGTATTTGCGGTCAGCCTCCTCTGCTATGTGCTTCGCCTCCTTCAGCTGCATTTCCTGGAGCTCCATCTTCTCCTCGTCCTTCATGGCCCTGTTTTCGATGACCTTCATACCTCTGAGGAAAGCCCAAGCCAGAAGATGTTACTGCTGTGGGTTGAGGTGGCACCTGCACCTCCCGCCCACCCACTGTGCCCTGACCCCGCCATCCTCCAGCTCCAGAGACTTGGGACACCAGCACTTGCAGGCCACCTCACACAGTAGGGTCACACCAGCGGTACCCTAAGGATGCTCCTGTGCACAATTAAAGCAGCGGAGCTGACCCCAAGGCTATCCCAGGGCCGTGTCCCAGAGCGAGATGTGGCCATGGTGCCTCTCAACCAGGCAGGTCCTGAACCCATCATCCAGGGGGGGTGGTGGTGGTAAAAACGTGTGCAGCCCAGGACGAACTGGCTGCAACCTCCACAAAAGCAGCCTGACAGGCCAGCAACCTTTAGGAAATGCTAGAAAACATCCCGTGGCAAAGCCTTTTCCCATTCAGGGGTGATGCTCACAAGCAGGGGGTCACCAAACCCCCACGAACCCCTGCGGCAGGGACTCCTGCAGACTCTTCTCCTCTCTCCCAGATGCTGTTGCTCAAACTGGTCTTTGCCAATGGAGGGAAGAGCTCATGTAACTGTCAGGAATGCCGTGACATGTCTGGGCATTCCCATACAATCTGAGTGCCCTCGCCTGCACGGCTCCTGCCCAGTAAACCTGCTTGCCGCGAGGATGGGGAAAACACTCTGCAGGACTTTTTTTTGAATGAGGCTGGTTCGTTCTCAAAGGTCAACTGCAGTTCCCAGGTGCAGAAGTCCCCTCCTGGGCCGTTGCTCAGCTCTCAAGCGGAGGAGGCTGCTCTGGGGCAGAAAACAGGCTCCGAGCACCCTCTGGCTTCGGTTACAGACCGATATTTGTATAAGCACCAGATCAAATTTTTCAGGATTTTATGGGTGCCCTGGAAATTTCAAAGCGTGCCAAGAATGCCCATATCTGGGGGACTTCTCTGCATCATGGCTTTGCTCTTTCCCTTTGGGGTCTGCAGGAAAACCAACGCAAACCCCATAAGATCACTTCAGGGGGATCCCCAAACCCCACTGCAAAACCAAGGGGGCTGCCTGCAATCAAGGGTGACCTGACGCCACCCTCGCTGTCCCTCCCCATCACACCTCTCGCTCTCATCAGCCGCCTTCTCAGCCTCCTCCAGCTTCTGCAGGGCGGTGGCCAGGCGCTCCTGGGCTCGGTCCAGCTCCTCCTCCACCAGCTGGATACGGCGGTTCAGAGAAGCCACTTCAGCCTCGGCCTGGGGGAGCAGAAACCCCTTGGTCACCTCATGTGACATATACATATATATATATATATAAAAAAAATATATATATAAAAAGCATTTTTGGCAGTTACTTTTGCATTCGCTATCCAGAACACCCCTTGGCGCTGTGCAACAAGCCCGGCTAGGGCACGCATCCCATCGCCTTTCTATAGGGACAATGGGGCTCTCTCCATCCCTAGCGCCCTGTTTGACGCTGGCTCCTCCCGGCCACGCAACCCGAGCCCGGCACGTGCAGCCCCTCCACCGCGTCCTCGTGCCTCCGGCTCCCGCCTTGGAGAGGGACGAGGTGCGTTCGCCAGGGTAGGGTGGCTGGAGCAGCTGCGCCGTCACGGGGATGGTATTTGGGGTTTGCAGAGCAGTGAATAAAGGGGGAGTAATGCCCTGTGTGGCTTTGCTCCCGAAAAGGAGATTGGAGCCGCTTGTGGATTTCCTGTTTACAGAGGCAGCGGAGCAAGCTGGGAGCCTATTCTGCGGGGACCCCCCCTGGCCCTGCGCAAGAGGGTAGCCCAAAGTCGAGCACAGCCCCCCCCCCGCCCCCAACTCCTCCCCCCAGCTGATGTACAGTGCAGTGCTGGGGGCAATGGAGCGAGTTGCCCTCAGCAGGCTGGAGCCCGGCCAAGCCGCAGCTGCTGGGGCCCGTGGGACCGAGGCTCCCTGCTTTCCCAGGCTCCCCGCACATGGGGCCAGGAGCCAGGGCCAGCTGGGAGCAGTGGCCCTGGCCCCCACCAGTCACTTGTCGCCTGGCCCTGCGCTCTTTCCATTTGGTAAAGGCCTCCTGCCTGCTCCATCACCACCACCGGAAAATGCTGCCTCAGCAGCTCCTGGCCCTGCTCCCCGCCAGGGGGGCTGCAGGGAATTAAAACCCCAGATGCAAAGAGATGAGCAGCAATGAGACCTTGCCACGGGGAGCAGCCCCATGCACCAAGATGCAGGGAGGCATGCGCCAACCTGGGGGATAATGTCTCCTGCTTATTCATAGGCTGGAGCAGGCCTGGCTGGCTGCAGTGCCTGGCCCCGGCCGGCCTCGTGCTCCAGCACCGGGAATGCCCCAGGGGACATTGGCCAAGCAGGGGGACCGTGGGAGCAGCGAGGGGCTGTCACCCTGCGTGGCCCCGCTGAGCACCTGTGGTCCCCTGTGGCAAGCCAGCAGGGTGGGGACAGGCGCAGCAGGCACCGCTCCAAGCGGGGCAGCCCAGTGGTGTGCTGGGTGGGCAGCTAGCCCCATGGCTGGCACAACAGCCGCCTCCACCTTGTGAACACCCTCTTTCTGGGCTCACCAAGAGCTCATCCCCAGCCAGACTGCCCAACGGGGAGCTGGGGCTGGCCCCCGCCAGGGCGATGTTCTGCTTGCGGCATCTACCTCACCCCGGCAGGAGCTTTTTTCCCAGAGAATCGTCCCCAAAGTGAGTCAGAGCTGCCCGGATGGACACTCAGGAACACGAGCTCTCCGGCAGCGCCCAGTGACCGGGGAACCCAATCTGGGGCTTCAGGAAGGGGCCATTTCCTCTGCACACAGCCCGAATGACAACAGCCCAGGTACCGCACCCAGCTCTGCCACCCCGACATGGTGAGGATGTTAAAGGAGTGGGCATAGGAAAAAGAGAGAAAAAAACTCACAAGCTCCAACAACAATAAAAAAGCCAAACCAGGAACAAGCTGCAGCCTGGAAATGCTGTCCCACTGCCACAGAGTGGAAATTTTGGCCCATGGCAGTGCAAAGGGGTGGCTTGTCCCTGCAAAGGAACATGCTGGAGAGCCAAAGGCTCTGCAACTGCTGCGGCCCAGACCGCAGAGCCTGCTGGAAGCCAAACAAGAGCCTGGGTGTGGGATTTTTAGCCGTGTACACAGCCAGCCTCCGAGGGAGGGGATCCTTTTCCAGGATCTGCCTGACCCCAAGCAGAGCCAAGGCAGAGCTGGCCGCTGACTGCTCCCCCGTGCCCCACCAGCCGGGGAAGCCCTGAGGAGCCCCACTGCAGGGAGTATCCCTAGCAAGACCCATGAAGGAGGCAGCTGGAGGAGGCAGCTCGGAGGCAGGGACACTGCCGCGGCACCTGGATGGCAGCGCCCTCCAGCTCCCCCGGGACCTCCCGGCGCTCCACCCCGGGGGCAGCCAGCCCGGCTACCGGGGCGGGGGGGGGGGGCGGCCGGGGCCAGCTCGCAGGGAAGAATGCCGGCGGCAGGGCCGGAGCCGGTGGGGAATCCCGGGGAGCTGCCGGGGCGCCCCCCGCCCCGCCGCACCGTGGCCCCCCCCGGCGGCCCCCCCGCCCTGCGCCTTACCCTCTCCCGGGCCTGCCGCTCAGCATCGGCCTCCCGCTGCAGGTGCTCGGCGCGCTCCTCCGCCTCGTCGGCCACCTGCTGCAGGCTCTGGATCTTCTTCTTGACGGCATCGACGGAGCTGGTGCCGGCCATGGCGCGGGGCGGCCGGCAGGGAGGCCGCGTCGCCGAGCCCTTTGTGGGATCCGCCCGGCTCGGGCAGGAAGCGATCAGGCAGCAGCCGCTCCCGCCGCCCGCCCTGCCTCCATCCCTTCCTGCTCCTCCTCCTCCTCCTGCTGTCACGGACCGACCTGGGCCGCCGCTCACCCGGGCAGCGCACACAGACCCCCGGGCAGTGTGCACGGTGCCCACCCCCGGCAGGGGACAGTCCCCCATCAGGCGGGGTGCGCAGTCCCCCCCACCCCAAATAGGACATAGTATGCCCTCCTGGGCAGGACACATGGTCCTCCCCAGGCAGGGGTCACTGTCCCTACCCCCCCAAGGCAAGATGCACAGTGGCTTCTGGACAGGGCACACCGTCCCCCCACCCCAGGCAGGGTGCATAGTGCCCCCAGGCAGGGCGCATCGTGCCCCCCAAGCAGGGTGTATGGTGCCCCCTCCCCGACAGATGCACAGCGCCCATGGGCAGGGCACATGGTGCCCCCAGGCAGGGCGCATCGTGCCCTCCAAGCAGGGTGTATGGTGCCCCCCTCCCCGACAGATGCACAGCGCCCATGGGCAGGGCACATGGTGCCCCCAGGCAGGGTACATGGCGCCCCCTAGGATACAGGACACAGCCCCCCCAAAGCAGGGCACATAGTCCCCTCCCTGGGCAGGGTGCATGGTGCCCCCCAGGATACAGGACACCCCCCCGAAGCAGGGCACATGGTGCACCACCAGACAGGAGTGCACAGTCCTACCAAGCTCCCCCAGAGTGATGGAGAGGAGCCCAGGGAGTCTGGGGGTGCCAGAGCCTGGCCCCTGCGAGCCCCTATGGACACGGGAGCAATGTACCCATGGGTGCTCCCCAAGCTCTGCCCCCCACACCCCCTGTTGCAGAGCCGGGGGGGTCATGGGCTTTTGCCCCATAGGGTCCATGGGGCAGAGTCCACTCCCGGGCATCCCCCCGGGGGACCTGGGGCTGGAGCTGTGGGGCACAGCCAAGTCCCCAGCAGCCATCCCACTCAGCCCCTTGGCATCTGCTCCCCCAAGTGGGGACCTGGCCGGCAGGCCCGCAGAGACCCATGGGGCCCACAGAGCCCCCTGCACCCCCCAGCTGCCCTGGGGGCTCTGCCCCATAGGGGAGGCCGATCCCCAGCTCCCGGCTCTGCATTCTGGCCGGGGCATATGCCCTGATCCATAAGGAGGGGCTGGCGCTGGTGGCACTCAATCCTCCCTTAAGGAGTTCCGACAGCTCCCGGGCAGCCCCGGCTGCACTTCACACCTGCCTCCAAGGACGCCAATTTCCGGGCTGACTCCGCCGGCTGCCCTCGGCTCTGGGATCTGGGGGCCTGGGGGGGACCCGGCCACACCGCCGGCAGAGCCCTGCAGCCCCGCGTCCCCCTGCCAAGCGGCGGCGGAAGAGGCGGCGCTGCGGATTCCCTGGGAGCACGTGGCCTCGGGCTTGGCCCCGGTCCTGGCCGGTCCTGCACCGCTCCCAGCCCGACGCCTGTGTGCCGAGAGCGCTCCCAGGTTGGAGTCCGGGGCCCGGAGCAGAAAGTGGGGTCCCCGCCAGCAAAGGGGCAGGGGCGAGCTGGCTGCGGGCAGGCAGGGGGTAGGTTGGGGGCAGCCGCCCGGCCGGGCTGGGTGCCTCCTGCTCTGACCCCACCCAGGGATGCAGTCACTTCCCAGCAGAGCCCCGTTCCCTCCCACCGGCTCGGGGAATCGCCAAATAAGAGCAAAGTCTCAGCCGGGGAGAGCAACTGGGGCGGGAATTTGGGTGAAGCCTTTGGGATCATGGCCTGGGAACTGCGGAGTTTCCCTGAGCCCCTGCTGCACCCTGCGGGGTGGCCGGGGACAGGCCACTAGCTGGGGACGCGGGGGGCTGGAGGGGGCTGCTCTGGATAAACCTGCTGTCCCAGCTGCACCGTGTCCAGCAGCCCCTGCCAGCATCCTGCCGTGGGCCCCACGGGCTGTCCCTCCTGGGTACAAGGAGGTAGGGGGGCCACAGTGGCCTCGCAGAGCTGCTGGGAAGGGGCTACCAGTGCCGTGGAGCTCTCTGGTCTGTGCTGCCATCTGACCCCCCCTCCAAGTGCCTGGGGAGGTTGCATTTGCACCCCTTAGTGCAGTCCCTGTGGGCTTCGTGCGCTGCCACCCCATGCCGGAGGCAGGGCGGTGCTGGAGCGGGGGGAGATTTATTCTTTTAAGGCATTTGTTGACATTTTTGCCGAGACCAGCAGCCTGCCTGGATCACTGTGATGGGCCCTGACCTGGCCGAGGGATGGGGACGCTCTGTGCTCACAGGCACACACTGTCCTGGCAGCCAAGGGGTCATGAGGGTCCCCGGGGAGATGGGTTGGGCTCTGGGGGTCTACCCTGCGCTTCCTCTGCCAGAGCTGGGAGCAGCCTTGTCCTGGGGAGGAGGTAACACCAGCCCTGGCACTTAGTGACCTGGTGACTCCCAGTGCCCCGCACACAGCACAGCCTGTCCAGGCTTCGGCATGGTCCCAGGGTGGCTGTGCTGGTGATGGGCTCCCAGCCCTGCCCGCAGCACCCACCTGCAGCCAGCCTGCCCTCCCTGACACCGCAGGAGTGCTCCTTCTCCATGCCTCCCCGTCCAGCCCTTCCCTGGAGGGGTTGGTGGCTCCCGTCCCCCGTATCTGCTGGGACAGGACTCTCCTTGCCGAAGCCTACAGACTTGCTGAGTCACTGTGGACCAAGAGCGCGGCAATGCACCCTCCCTGCCCAGCACAGTATCGCATGCCCCGCTGCCAGCATCAAACCGCTCCGCACCTCATGGCCGATGTCTGTCCTGTGCCACCATTTGCCCCTTCCTCTGAGCCCCTCACCGAGGACATCCTGTCCACGCTCAGCCAGATCCCGCACCAAGCTTGCCCTGTCCCGCACCAGCATGGATCCAGTCAGACCAGTACAGACCCCCGCTACACATGGCAACCACCCTGCCCATCTTGACGTGTCTGCCCCAAGCCAGGATAAATGTGCCCTTCCAGAGGATTTTTAATGTTTTAACTACTTGGTTTAGTATCTAACTAAACTGGGGCAGGTCTGTAGGGTCAGCAAACAACGCTGGGGAGCCCCCCAGCCACTCCCCGGGGGCTCCAGGCCGCCCCGGAGACTTGTGCTACTGCTGCTCATCCTTGTCTGCTTGCCCCTGTCCTTGGCGACCGTCTCAGAGATTTGACGCATCTCCCCCATTTAGCTCCATAAACCAGCTGGGATTGGATTTTTTGTTCTCAATCCTAAAAAGCCTGGCTGTGCCCTGCTGGCCACAGTCCAGCCGGCTCCCCTTTAGCTTCTCCTCCAGTTTCCAGGGTTGGTTTTCATCAAAGAAGGGCTGGCTATCAAAAGGAGGATTTATTTATAGGGTGTCAAATACCCTGTGTGGCACCGCAGGTCATTATACCCCGTTCCTGAGCAGCTCCGTGGCTGCACACAGCTGTTCCACCCTTCATCCTGGCCAGGCACAAGCCAATTTCAACACCTTCCTAACATCTCCCTGGTGGGATCCATTTCCCAGGAGAAACATCAGTCACGGCACTAAATAAAACTCTTCCTGGCCTTGCCCTTCCCAGGGTACAGGGTGGCACATTGGACCCCAAAATGACCGAGCCCCCCCCTGCACCCCAAGCATCCTTCCTTGCAGCCAGCTCTCAGCAGCTGGCCACGGGCAAGAGCTTTTTCCATTTCTCTGCTCTTTTTTGCTTTCCTGCCAGTTTAGCAAGCGCTGCAGACTTTTTTTCTACAAGCATTGCGGAGGCGCGTGCCTGGGGACCGGTGACACAGCTCGGGACACTCGTCCCTGTTAGCTTTGGGGAGCCGGGCAGGTGGCTGCCCACGAAGCTCCAGAGCTGACCGAGCGGTGCCTGCCGCAGCTTGCCTGGCCCCCATACCCCAAGCAGGATCCGGCCGGTCCCTGCCCTGCATCTCAGCTGGGTTCAGTGTCAGCGTCACAGGAATGGGATCCTGACAGTCTTCCCCACAGACGCTTTCCATATAAGGCCACCCTCTTCCTTCACCCCCCTGAGGTCCGGCGCCTGTGCAGGGGAGGAATTGCTGGCACGCCTACATACATCTGTAGCTTTCTTCTCCGCCTGCTCCAGCTTCTCCTGGGCCTCCTTGACGGACTCGGAGTACTTCTCCACCTCATCCTCCGTGCCCTTCAGCTTCTTCTGCAGGCCTTGCTGTTCCTCCTCCAGCTGGGGAAGGGACAGAGGGCGGGGGTCAGGGGGGATGGTGGTGCCCACAAGGCTGGAGAAGGGATGGCCATCCTCCTCCTGGGGTGGCCGAGGCTGGAGGCACAGCAGGAGCATGCAGACACGCTCACTTTGTCAACTTTGGGGCCACATGTCCTCAGGGAGCCCTTGGTTCCCAGGGCCAGAGCAGCCCCCAGCACCCCTGAGCCTGGTGGGGGCAAGGGGATGGTGGGCTGTGCTGGAGAGGTCCTGACTGGGGGACACAGCTCCGGGGGCACTGAGAAGGTTCCCATCTCTGTGGCTGGGGTGGGAATATGCTGTCCCCAAGGGTCTCCCTGGCAGAGGGATAGGGAGGTGGCACTGTGGTGTCCCACCGAGACATGGCATGTCTGGGGGGGACTGATGTGAGCGGTCAGGGGCAACAGGCTGGAGTGTTGGTCCCTGGGGATGGGCACCCAGCAGGGTGAGGTCCCCAGGTACAGGCACCCAGTGGGGTGAGATCCCAAGGGCTGGGCACCCCTAGAGCTGGGATCTGCAGGCTGGACACCCAGTGGGGCAAGGTCCCCAGGACCGGGCACTCCTAGGGTGGAGGGTCCCCAGGCTGGACACCCAGCGTGTGGAGGTCCCCAGAGCTAGGCACCCCTAGACTAGACACCCAGTGAGATGGGGTCCCCGGGGCTGAGCACCTCTAGGTGGAGGGTCCCCAGACTGGACACCCAGCAGGATGGGGTCCCCGGGGCTGGATACTCTTAAGGCAGGGGTCCCCGGGCAATACCGGGGGGGTCCGTGGGACACCCACCTGCTTGCAGCGGTCCTCCGCCTGCTTCTTGTCGGCCTCTGCCTGCTCGGCGCGGTCGATGGCGTTCTCCTTGTCCAGTTTCAGCATCTGCATCTTCTTCTTGATGGCCTCCATGGTGGCGGCGGGGCGGCGGCGGGGCGCAGGGCGGCGGGGCGCGAAGCACCGGGGGCGGCGGGAGCACCGACACTGCGCCCCCCGCCCCGCCGCGCCGCCTAAGAGCCGGGGAGGGGCCGCGCCGGGCGGGGGCCGCCCCGGCACCTCCCCCGCTGCCCGCTAGCACCTTTTAGGGACAGGCTCGCCACCGGCCCCGCCGCGCCGAGCGGGACGGGAAGGCGGCACCCCCGGCGGGCACCACCGCAGCCCCGGCGCCGGGCACCCGGGGGCACTGCACTAGGGACACCGCGGTGGCACTGTGAGAGGGACACCCGGGGGGCACTGCACTAGGGACACCGCGGTGGCACTGTGAGAGGGACACCCGGGGGCACTGCACTAGGGGTACCCCGAGGACACTGTGCTAGGGACATCCTGGTGGCACTGGGTGAGGGACACCCCGGAGCACTGCACTAGGGACACCCCAGGGCACTATGCGAGGGACACCCCAGTGACACTGCGCTAGGGACATCCTGGGGGCACTGGACTAGGGACACCCCGGGGGTATTGCACTAGGGACACCCCGGGGCACTGTACTAGGGACACCCTGGGGGGGGACTGTGCTAGGGACACCCCGGAGCACTTCGGTAGGGGCATTTCTGGTGGCACTTCCCCAGGGACACCCCAGTGGCACTGGGCTAGGGGGACACCCTGTTGCCTCTCACCACTGTGGGGGACATCCCACGGCTGGCCCTGCACTTGGGACACCCACGGGCTGGCAGTGTACTGTTACCATGCCCAGGGACACCACCAGCCATCCACCCCCAGGGCCTGAGACCTGCTTCTGCTCTGGCCAGAGCTGTCCCTGTGCTAGAGGACACCGCACGGCTGGCACTGTCCTAGGCACACCCTGTCACTGCACCCTGGGGCCTGGGGGACCCTGCTTCCTGGCACTGGCTTGGGGGCACCTCAGGGGCTGGCACAGCAATTGGGGGCACTCATGGGCTGACACTGCAGTCTTGGGGACACTCACAGGCTGATTGCACTCAGGGATGCCCATGGGCTGTGATTGCAGTTGGGGACACCCATAAACTGTGATTGCAGTTCAGGACGTCACGGGCTGGCAGTGCGCTCAGAGACACCCATGGGTTGTGATTGCAGTTGGAGACATCACGGGCTGGCACTGCCCACATGGGGAAAATCCTCCGGGAGAGAAGCGAGCCGAGCCCCCAACCTCCCTGTCTAGCTCCTGCATCACGGCAGGGCAGGAGGGCCTCGGCTCCGCGCAGGCTTCCTGGCACCCATCTCCCTGCTGCCTTGCACCCTGGCGCCACCGTCCCTGGCACCCACAGGGACATCCGGCCTGTGCGCAGACCATAGGGTGGCATTGTTTGCGAACAGAGAAGGACTTGTGGGTGATGTGATGGTTGGAGGCCGTCTTGGGCATAGCGATCACAAAATGATAGCGTTTTCGATTCTTGGAGAAGTAAGGAGGGGGGGCAGCAGAACTGCCACCTTGGACTTCCGGAGGGCGGACTTTGGCCTGCTCAGGATACTGGTCGAGAGGGTTCCTTGGGAGACAGTCCTGAAGGGCAAAGGGGTCCAGGAAGGCTGGACGTTCTTCAAGAAGGAAATCTTAAAGGCACGGGAGCAGGCCATCCCCATGTGCCAAAAGACGAGCCGTCGGGGAAGAAGACCGGCCTGGCTGAATAGAGAGCTTTGGCTGGAAATCAGGAAAAAAAAGAGAGAATTTATGACCTTTGGAAGAAGGGGCAGGCAACTCAGGAGGACTACAAAGATGTCGTGAGGTTATGCAGGGAGAAAACTAGAAGGGCTAAGGAGAATCGCCATCCTTTATTGGATGCAGGGGGAAACATAGTGACAAAGGATGAGGAAAAGGCTGAGGTACTTAATGCCTTCTTTGCCTCAGTCTTTAATAGTCAGACCAGTTGTTCTCAGGGTACCTGGCCCCCTGAGCTGGAAGACAGGGATGGGGAGCAGAATGAAGCCCCCATAATCCAAGGGGAAATGGTTAGCGACCTGCTACACCACTTAGACACACACGTCTATGGGGCTGGATGGGATCCACCCGAGGGTACTGAGGGAGCTGGCGGAAGTGCTCACCAAGCCACTTTCAATCCTTTATCAGCAGTCCTGGCTAACCGGGGAGGTCCCAGTTGACTGGAGGTTAGCAAATGTGACGCCCATCTACAAGAAGGGCTGGAAGGAGGATTCGGGGAACTATAGACCTGTCAGTCTGACCTTGGTGCCAGGGAAGGTTATGGAGCAGCTCATCTTGAGTGCCATCACGCGGCACGTACAGGACAACCAGGTGATCAGGCCCAGTCAGCATGGGTTTATGAAAGGCAGGTCCTGCTTGACTAACCTGATCTCCTTCCATGACAAGGTGACCCGCTTAGTGGACGAGGGAAAGGCTGTGGATGTTGTTTACCTGGACTTTAGTAAAGCCTTTGACACCGTTTCCCACGGCATTCTCCTGGAGAAACTGGCTGCTCATGGCTTGGATGGGCGTACTCTTCGCTGGGTTAAAAACTGGGTGGATGGCCGGGCCCAAAGAGTGGTGGTGAACGGAGTTAAATCCAGTTGGCGGCCGGTCACGAGCGGTGTTCCCCAGGGCTCAGTACTGGGGCTGGTCCTGTTCAATATCTTTATCAATGATCTGGACGAGGGGATTGAGTGCTCCCTCAGTAAGTTTGCAGATGACACCAAGTTGGGCGGGAGTGTTGATCTGCTCGAGGGTAGGAAGGCTCTGCAGAGGGACCTGGACAGGCTGGATCGATGGGCTGAGGCCAACTGTATGAGGTTCAACAAGGCCAAGTGCCGGGTCCTGCACTTGGGCCACAACAACCCCAGGCAACACTACAGGCTTGGGGAAGAGTGGCTAGAAAGCTGCCCAGAGGAAAAGGACCTGGGGGTGCTGGTTGACAGCCGGCTGAACATGAGCCGGCAGTGTGCTCAGGTGGCCAAGAAGGCCAACGGCATCCTGGCCTGTATCAGAAATAGTGTGGCCAGCAGGAGTAGGGAGGTGATCGTGCCCCTGTACTCGGCACTGGTGAGGCTGCACCTCGAATACTGTGTTCAGTTTTGGGCCCCTCACTACAAGAAGGACATGGAGGTGCTGGAGCGTGTCCAGAGGAGGGCAACGAAGCTGGTGAAGGGCCTGGAGCACAAGTCCTATGAGGAGCGGCTGAGGGAACTGGGGTTGTTTAGTCTGGAGAAGAGGAGGCTGAGGGGAGACCTCATCGCGCTCTACAACTACCTGAAAGGAGGTTGTAGTGAGGTGGGTGTTGGTCTCTTCTCCCAAGTAACTAGCGATAGGACGAGAGGAAATGGCCTCAAGTTGCACCAAGGGAGGTTTAGATTGAACATTAGGAAAAATTTCTTCACTGAAAGGGTTGTCAAGCATTGGAACAGGCTGCCCAGGGAAGTGGTGGAGTCACCATCCCTGGAAGTATTTAAAAGATGTGTAGATGTGGTGCTTAGGGACATGGTTTAGTGGTGAACTTGGCAGTGTTAGGTTTACAGTTGGACTTGATGATGTTAAGGGTCTTTTCCAACCTAAATGATTGTATGATTCTATGATTTTATTTCAGGGCAACACAGGGTGCCCAGGCAGCCTGATGCCCTGCCTTTCTGCTCTAAATAAACTGTATTCCACAGGCAAAAAAATGCAAACCTTTCAGATCCTGGCTCCTCCAAAAATAACACGCACTTTAATAACACTCGTAAATGCTTCTGGTGCATTCCCAGCTGCAGGGAGGGCTCTAGACCAGGGGGGCTGGAAGGAGCTGGCAGAGGGGCCACAGGAGCTGTGTGGCACGTGGGGAGGCTGGGATGGGATGGGGACAGGAGGGGTGCACAGGCTCCCCCAGCCCATCACCCCAGGGCCGCATCCAGCCCTTGCCTGCTGCAACTTTTCGGCACCAGTGCTCCAAGCAGAGAGGAGCAAAAAGTTTTTGAGAGCTGGAGAAACTGGCTTTCTAGGAGTGCTCAGCCCTGGGTTGCAGGGGGCATAGGAGGGACGGGAGCAGCCGAGGACCGAGGGGCTGCTGGCGCCATGGGGAAAGCAGCAGAAGAGCCGCTGCTGGACTCTGGAGAGCAGCTATTAATACTGACGAATTAGGCACATATTTGGACAAGGAGAGTCAGTAACTGCCAGTACATGGCTTCTGAGGGGAGGGGGAAGATCTGTCTCCCATCATTCCTGGGCGAGGATGGATGGCTTTCTGTGAGATGCTTCGGCCCAGAGCAGCTTCATGGGCTCAGCACTCAGGGGAAAGACGATGATGTGCACGGTGTGAGCAGCCAGGAAGGGCAAGGCAGGGCTTCAGCCCTCGAATGTCCCCCCTGAAGGAGCAGTTCCCCCTTGCTGCTCGCTCCCCTTTGCTCCAGGCGTCAGGGCCACGTCTGACCGGCACAGCTGGGGCCATCCGGGTGCCCGAGACCATGAGTCTGCCCTCAAAGCCATCCTCTGGGGTGGCCTCCAGGACAAGGGGATGCAGAGGGGTGTGGGTGCACATCCCTCCCATTGCTGCCCCATGCCCAGCCCTACCCTGGGCTAAGGACTCCAAGGACAGGGATCCCCCATCCATGCCCCACTCCAGGACCCGACTGCCCCTGCTGGGGAAAGGCTTGTCCCACCATCTAACAGGAACTTCCTGGGTGCAACCCATGCCTCAGTGTCTCACCCCATCCCTGGGCTCCCTGAGAAGTTGGGCTGTGGCTTCCCTGCCCGCCTCCAACTTGGCCAGATTTGGGTCCCCACGGAGGTGCTGGTGCCTCGTGACTGCAGTGTCCCAGCTCCAAGCCCCCACATGTGCTTGCCCGAACTTGCCTGCCAAAATAACCCCTCACTCTGATGAGGGAGATTTAGGGGGCTGGGGCAAATCGCAGCCCATATCCCTCCCCTGGTGTTTGTGCCACCACCCCTTGCCTGTACCTCAACCTGAAGGACACGGCAGGGGGGTGTGCTTGCAGCCCCGTGTCAGGGGTGCCGGAGCTCTCGTGGCCCCAGGCTGCCCGGATGAGGCCGGGGCCACTGCTGCACCGCAC
The DNA here is from genome assembly GCF_964195595.1 of Calonectris borealis. Classification (NCBI taxonomy): domain Eukaryota; kingdom Metazoa; phylum Chordata; class Aves; order Procellariiformes; family Procellariidae; genus Calonectris; species Calonectris borealis. Next base: position 37,237,824 of record NC_134351.1, on the reverse strand, counting down.
CCACTCGCCGTCCTTGCTGGCTGCTCAGAGGGGCCCCATGCCAGCTGGTACCTGGGTGAGAGCCTGGTGCCAGGTCAGGCCAGCGCAGATTGTCAGGGGACAGCTGGGAGGACTGGGATGCCTGCAAGAGCCACAAATCCATCCTGGAGCCTGGCCAGGGGTGAGTGTCCCAGGGGGAACAGCCCCTCCACACCCCCAGGGATGTGCCTGCGGGGGGACAGGGGGTCGCTGGCAGTGATGCTGCAGGATGCTGCCTTCGCTGCTCATGCTGCCGTGGACAGGTCCCAGAGACAGGGGACACATGCCAGCCCGGCCATGTCCCTGCTCCACCCCACAGCATCCCTGCCTGCCCCACCACTGCTTGGGCCTCCCAAACCCCTGCTGAGTGACAGGGTGGGAACAGGTGGGGACATGTTCAGGGCAGCTGCCACCCACGCAGGTTGGCCCCAGGGGACTATTTCGGGGCATAAGCTCAGTGCCAGCAGCCCAGAGGGTTCGAGACATTCCTGGCCTTGCTGCACACCAAGCGCTGCCACTTCCCCACCAGTGAGCTGCTGGTAACCAGGGGGCCCCCCACCTGCACCCCCATAGCACCCTACCCAGGGATATTTTCGTCTGGTGGCAGGATTATGGCCAGGAGTCTGTCCAGTCCCCCCCCTGAAGCCCAACTCCCCCAGCAACAAAATGCCCAGGGCTCCCTTGCATAGCAATAGCCCCCCAGCAGCACCTGTGAAGGCCGGCACATGGCTGGCAGCAGGGGTCCGGCCCACCGGGCGCCTGGGGCTGGACATGCCTCAAATATTTTCCATGCTGTATAAGCACCCACACAGCATTCCCCCCCCACAGGGAGGGCAGCTGGCCATAGGCCCCCCTACCCCCTCTTTCTCTTAGGGGGTCCCATTGATACAGAAAGCAGGAAAACCAGATTTTATTGATGAACATGTCTTTCTATGGAGACATCAACACCCCCCAGCCCAGAGCCTCAGGGGGAAGCTGGTTTCCTCCAATGTTTAATAGGGGAAGCTTAATAAATGAATGTTGAAAGCTGCAGAAATTGAAAAGTTACAAAAATACTGCAGATCTTGGTAAATGATGCAGGCACTTGGGAAGGAGGAAGAGGGCAGAGCTGACTAGGGCCACGAGGGGGGGGGAAGCCCAGAGGGAAGGCGAAGAGCAGCTCCAGAGGCAAACCCATCGCCTTCCCCCACCCCCAGTAGAGGCAGTGCAGCTTCCAGCCCCGTCACTCCCAGGAGGGGCCCAGGCTGAAGAAGATGCTCAGGGCGGGGGGACTTGGTGCCTCCCAGAGAAGCTGGGGAGGAAGAGAAAGAGGAGGAGGGAGATTCAGCCAGCAATAAGGCATTGGAGGTGAAAGGCAGCTCTGTGCAAGAGCTCAGTGAGGGACCATGCTGCTCCCTGCACCTCATCGCACAGGAGAGGGCAAGCCACCCACCTCTCCTCTCCCACGCAGAGAAAAGGAGCACAAGTGGGAATGACGAAGGCACACAGAAACAGCCCCCGCAGTGGGGAGCTCTCCAGTCCCCCACGCTGGGGCTGGTAGGTGAGCCCTGAGCCAGTGCAGCCCTAGCTCCCACGCCAGCTGGGCCCCTCCAGCTGCTCTGGCCATGCCCTGGGCAGTGAAGGGGAGTTGCTAGTGTGGCACCAGCGAGCAGCAGCTGGGTTAGTCCCAGCACTCTGGGTGCAGGCAGAGCCCTGGTCTAGCCCAGGCAGCCCTTCGCTTGAGGTGGGTCATCTTAAATAGGAGGGGGCGGGCAGCAGTCTGTGTGGTGAGCGGCCGGAGGGCATGGGCTCAGTTCTGCTCCTTGTCCCACAGCTCTGAGGGCAGGAACTTGTACTGCTGCTGCCGGATCATGGCCAGCTTCTTCCGCGCCTCCTCCAGCTCCCGCTCCTTGCGCAGCATTTCCTCTTGGGCAGCGATGATCTGCTGGGAGAGCATGGCGAGCGCCCCAGGGTCGCAGCTGCCTCCGTCAGGGATGGCCAGAGCCTCCGCCGTGGCAATGCCGAGCCCAGAGTCAGGCTCTTGGGCTGCTGCTTCCCCCCCATCACAGCCACAGCCTCCCTAGGTTGGTGTGGCCCCAGGCACAAGGGCTACTGTCCCTACGGTGGGACTGTGGTCCTCCGGAGATAACAGGGAGCAGCAGAGCTCCCAGAGCTCAGCCCCGCACACCCTGCGGAGGGTCTCGAGCTGCAAGCCCATGGCCAGGAGGCAGTGCTGGGACCTGTAGCAGCCCATACCAGGCAGCTTTCACCCCTTACCCAATGCTCTGCCCCTTCACGCGTGTCCTGGACACTGGGATGGTGCAGGCACCACACCAAGGAGAAGCCAGGGCGTTATGCTCCTGGGATCGTGCACGATCACCGGCTGTGCCCACTGCTACATGTGGCAGGATAAGGGTGAAGCCATGGTGTTTAATTGGCACTGAGTGGGATGGGTGCACCCGCAGCATTTTTTTGAGGCTCTCCAGAGACATGCCCCATGCCAGTGGGTGGTAGGACATGCTCCTGAGACAGGCACACACAGGCTGTGGTGGCAGCCAGAGCCACCCCTGCTCCATGAGAGTAGCCCCACTCCTCACCTGTGCAATTCCCCCAACCATCTTCTCCTTCACCACCACCGTCTCGTTGTGGTCCTGGAAGGCAGCTGCCTTCTGTGCTGCCTTCACCAGATTGTCCGACGCTCTCTTCACCGCATTGCCAGCGGCCTGCAGCGGGGAAGAGGGGGAGCAGCAGCGTAAGTCCCAGCCCCAGGGCATGACTGCTGCCTGGGGGGGGTGTGAAGGAACCCCTGCCCCAGGCCAGGCTGGCAGGCAGGAGAGGCAGCCGGGCACCCTGGGGAGCTGCAGACAGGGATTCCTTTACATGGCTCGCTGCCACACCACTACCACCCACTCATGACCATTTCAGGCACTGCTGCTCCCAGCTGGGCTCTGGCTCCCATCTGAGCTGTGAGGCAGGGACTAGGGGGCAGCCCCACTGACACTCCCCAGCCCTTTGCCCTGAGGGACCAGCACTGGGACCCTGTGTTAACCCCCCAACACATGGGCATTAACCTCTTGTGTGCCACAGCCTCTGAGGATTAAGAGTGCTACAAAACATGCCCCCCAAACATTAACCTCTTGAAGGCCAGGGATCCAGTGCACACATTTCAGGCATTTCTGTGCCAGTTCATCAGCTCTGAATGTCCCTGGGCTCAGCAGCCCAGCATCACACATACGCCCAGCACACAGTAGCAGTAAAGTCCAAGCTACCTGGAGCCTGCACCCCAACAAGCTCCCCACTGATACACACAGGCAGGGAGCGTGAGCCTTGGGGAGACACCTCCGCTGTGGATGGCCCCATCCTGAAGTCCCACATGTCCTCACCCCACCTCCCACCCACCTCTCAAGCAGCCAGGAGGAGGCATCTGGGGCTGGAGGACAGCCTGAGACTCACCTGGAGCCGCTTCATGGCCTCTGAGTCATGGTCAGCCTTCACCTTGCAGGCCACCAGGAGCTGTGCTGTGGAGGCAGCCACCTGCTTGGCTGACGAGATGAGCTTCTCCTCACTGGCGTGGCCCTGCACCGCTGCATTGGCAGCTTCACACAGGTTGTTAGTGGCAGCAGCCACCATGCGTGCCTGTGGTGAGAGAGGCTGTCGGGGGGGGGTGCAGGAGCCTCCCCTGGAGAGGATATGCCCGGACCGGCCCCAGGGAGGTTGTGGGACATGGGATGGGGATGACCAGCTTTCATGCCATGTCTCAGCTGGTGGGAGAGAAAGCAAGAAGCAAGGCTGCTTCTTCCACAGAGGAGAAGCACAAAGGCAGAGCATCCTCATCTTTGCAGCAGGAGCTGAGAGGAGGATCCCCCCCATCCCATGGGCATGACTGATACTCACGGCTGAAATGAGTCCCTGGGACCACTGTCCGTCGTCCACTGCGTTGGCAGGGATGGCGCCCACCTGTGAGGCAGGAGAGGAGGAGTGAAGCTCACAGCCCCGCATACCCCTTGCCACGGGGCCCGAGAGCTGCAAGCAGCCCCGGGAGAAGGGAGAGCCCACCACAGCCCTAGATTTTCTTTTCCCCCTTCCAGCCTTACCTTTCCTTGGGCCACTAATTCTCGCTGGGCTGCTGAGGCTGCCTTCACCAGGGCGCTCGTGGCTGCAGCAATGGATTTGGCAGCTTCCAGGATCTGCTCCTCGAAATTCAGGCTCTCATCTGCTTGCTGTGGGCAAAAGCAGGGCATAAGTCCCAGGCAGGGGCACTAGGATAGACGGGGCAGAGCAGGAAGATGGATGCAGGGGGCTGATGGGGGCACATATAGAGCTGGATTAAAGGCCTTGGGGTGCAGGAGGGTACGGGCTGCCCGAGGAAGGTCCAGCTGGGGATGTGGGAGGCAGCAGGAGCGCAGGAAGAGAGACTGGCTGTTGGATGGGGCTTCCCACACGTGACCCTTCATGTCTGGCCAAGGCCCAGGCAGGAGAGACCCAGCCTGCCCCAAGCTGAGCATGGGGCTCAGCACCACTACACCTTGGGCTTGGCCCTTGGTTTCAGCTGCTCCAGCTTCTTGGCTGCAGCCTCGATGGCAGCCGCTGCCCCCAGCAGCTCGTTCTCAGCGATGACGGTGGGGTCTTCTGGGTCAACCCACTCCGTCCCTAGAAAAACCAGGAAGCGAGGCAGGTTAAACCTGCGTACAACCTCATTTCTGACTTGTCCTACCTCCTCCAGCAGCTGCTGAGCCCTCCACCCTAGTCTCAGTCCTTAGTCCTGCCCCCTTGAGCAGGACCCTTCCTTACCTTTCATGGCCTCGGCTGCCTGAATGAGCTCAGTGACAGAGCTGGCCACATGCTTGGAGTAGCCTGCCAGCTGCTGCTTCAGTTCGTGAGTTGGCTTCTGCAGGATCTGTGGGGAAGGAGCAGAGGTAAGCACCTGGAAAAGGGGGGGCCCCACTGGCCTGTTCGGGGTGCGCTCCCCAGGGAAGGAGAGTGGGATCCCCCAGCTCCACTGCATGTGTGTATGTATTGGGCACTGTCTGCGATGCTTTCTCAAGTGACCATGGCTGGTCTCCTCCTGCCCGAGGATGGGTATGAGCGTCCACAGCTTCTGGGACATCTTGCAGACACAAGTCCCTCAGTGCAAGCCTTCCTGCACTCAGTGGCTACCCGCTCCAGGATTTCTCCCCCCCCCCAAAAAAAAAAAAAAAAAAAAAGTATTTCAAGCTCCAGAAGCATTTCCCCCTCGCTGTCCCCATTTTGGAGGTTTGTCTGCAAACACAAGCTGGGCAAGGGGGGGGACCCTGGAGCCACATCCCAGCTCAGGAGGGCTGGCCCCACCAGCACAAGGTGGCAGGCAGAGCCACAGGGGTCCTTCACTGGGGCAGGGGGACAGGCATGCGCATACCATGGTACATGCGTGTGCACACACGCAGGGTCCGTATGCGCAAGCAGAGCTCACTGCTGGCCCGACTCGCACTGCACAGGTGGCAGCCACCCTGTCAGCTAGAGCGGGTGTGAGTACACATGCACACACACACACACGGATCCTGGGGTCCTTGCAGACACACACAAGTGCCACCCCAGCGCTGGGCTGGGCACGCAGATACGCTGTGAGCAAGGCGCATGTTGAGGTTAGACACCGGCAGGCACCCCAATGTAGCCTTACTCACCAGCTGACAGGGAGGGAGAAGAGAGAGAAGGCAGCAGCGAATGCCCCAGTCGGGAAACATGGGTGCTGGGGATAGGGAGCACAGAAAGGTGGGTGCTCTCTGGTGGGAGGTGAAGGGCAGCCAAGAGGAGAGGTGGGAATGAAGGATCAGAGGCCCCGGGTGGGGAGCCGTGCTGCCAGTGTTAGCTCATACTTCAGCCTCAGCAGGGCCAGGGGAGCCAGGGTGCCCGGAGGCGGCCAGCTGCCCAGACCCAGAGGCTCCCGGGGCCGGAGGAGCCACCTACACCCAGAGCAGCCACAGAGCCACTCTCCTCCTCGCCTCCCTTTGCACCTTATTTCTCCCCACCCTGGATTGCTTCACTGTGGTTTTCAGCCACCGGATCTCTCTGCTTTTGAAGAGAGAGACCTATTGTTACCAAATACCAAGTCCCTGTGGAGGTTCGAATTCCTTCCCCTCCCCAGTAAAATATGCAGGCTTTCCCACTCTTCTGCCAGGAGCCATGTTTTCCATCCCGAGTCAAATAACCCCCTTTCTCAAACCCTAAACCATGCTTGTTCATGCTCCGTGCGAAGCACTGGTTCCCTTGGGGACCCAGCGTACAACAATGGTCTTGCTGCTGCCAGGGAGCAAGGCAGCATCGCATCTGCCATCTCCCTTCCCATTCCCTTACATCCTTCCTGCTTGTGGCTTTCCAGGAACCTGCTGCCCTCTGATAAATGTGACCCATGCGCTTCATTCCTGCCTTCACAGGCCAGAGTGCTGCAGAGGCTGGGGGCGTCGTGACTTTATTCTGGACTTGCTTGTGTGGGGCCATCCCAGCAAAGTCACTAGAACTGCACGTGGCTCGGAGTCCCCAAGCTGATGGCACGCAGCGACAGATGGTTTGCCCTCATAAGCGCATCCAGACAAAATGCCACGTTATTAAGTCCGCTGTCTGCTCTGACGATGTGTTTAAAACTGCTGAATGATCTTTATCAGGAGCTGAAAGTAGCCTGGAAGCTACGAGCTTACTAAGATGCACCTCCAGTGAATGTTTCAGGGGATGTACCGCATGTATGATATTCAAGAGATGCCACATGGCAGCTGGAGGTTACACCCAAAATACAGCAGAATAGCGTATTCCTGCAAGTAGGCTGACCTCAGGCACTGCCACAGTAAGTCATTAGCCCAATCATCTGTTAACAACAGGTCAGCCAGAGAATTTTTCCTTAGCACTACAGCCTTGGCTGCGGATGACTTACGTGTGGCTAAAGCATCTTCCAGACAGATATTTGATCTAGATGCAGAGGATGGAAAACTCACTGCTCCCCTTGGAACTGTACCCCAGTGGTTACCTCCTCCGGATAAAACCATCCTTTGATCTCCCCTCCACCCAGCTACAGTTTCTAGCCATTGATTCCTGCCCACCTCCTCTTTGTGCTGCCAGCGCTGGTTACCCTCTGCCTAAAGGGGCTTTTTCCCTGTGGGAAACCACAATCTGAGCTCCTCTGCCTTGTATCTTGTGAACCTGAATGGCACACTCTTACCAAGCCCTTCTAACCAGCTTAGTGAAACCCTGCTGCAGAGCTGACTCGCCCTCAATCTTTGTCCTGACCCCGGTTTGAGGGCTCTCGCAGCTCCGCGGGCATGGATCTGTGCATCCCTCCAGCGCCCTCAACTCCACCTTTGTGATCTCGCCAAGAATGCAAACTGCTGGGAGGACCTCACTGGATCCTTTCTACCACTCTCTTGGTTAATCCGGTCTTAATTTGCTTCTTGTAAACTACACTCATCTTGTAGGACAGTTAATTAAAGCAGCCAGCTGAAGTCCTCAGGACTAAACTAGAGGAAGACTGGATCAAAAGGGTGCAGCTGGTGCTTGCAGTCATCACCTCTGCCATCGCGGGCACTACCCCTCTCCCACTGGCTGAAGTCTCTTACTCCCACCACTCTCACTGGAAGCTGCTTCAGGATTTTGCTCCTGTGTTGTTGAATTTCCAGCCTCCACCTGTTTACAGCCAGTTAATCTCCATCTGTTATTAGCCAAATACCTTTCTTCAGAGCCTGTTCATCTCTGACATCTGCTTCCATGGCAGGGGCTCGGCCACATGCTGTGCCGGCGCAGGCAGTGAAGGGGGCCATGCAAAGACCTCAGCGGGAAGAGGTGCAGAGCCCAGAGGGCCTTGGGGAGCACCCTGGCATCCACGGGCAGCCTCTGCACACTCTGGGAACTGGGGCAGGGACACTCACCACCAGCACATGCTCCAGCAGCTCCAGGTAGCCATCGGTGCACTCTTTGCCAAAGCGCAGCGCCCGCTGCCGCACGTCCCTGCTCACCTCCGGGTGGTAGGTGGCTTCCTGAAACCCAGAGACAGCAAACCCCGATTCACATCCAGGCACCTCCCCTGCAGGGTGCACGCTGCCCCCCACAAACCCGTGCTAGACCTACAGCCCCTGCTGACCCCTGCCATACCTTGCAGGCGCGCAGCATATCCGCAATGGCACAGCGGCTCAGGTTCGCTGTGGTGATGACGTCCTCCTGCCGACACGAGTTGCCAGCGGCCACCGCTTTGGCTGTGGCCATCGTGATGCCTTTCGTCATACGGATGAAGTCCTCTGGGGTGGAGACCTTGGCGGGAGGCACGGGGGAGGAGAAGACCTGCGAGGCAAGAGGCGGCGGTGAGGCGTGGGGACAGCCGGCGGGCAGGACGGCAGCCGTGCCACCGCAGCTATACTCACTGCCAGCTCTTGGCGTATGTGCTCTATCGTGGCCTCCAGCGCTCGTGTCCCCTTCGTGGCCTCGTCCTCGACAGCCTTCACCGTCTTCAGCAAGGAAGTAACGTTCGTCACCATCACCTGTGGAAGGGAGAAGAGCACCAGGTGAAGCCCCATGCAAGCTCTGGGCTGCTGCCAGCACCTGTCCCTCCCTCATGGTTTGGTCCAAAACTGCCCCAATCCCCATATTCCACTCATACCACCTCATCTTGTTCTCCCATCAATGCCTCCTCTGCATGTTGTGCTCCACCTTTTACGTGCCCCTTCCTCCCCCCTTGCCCTGACTGCCCCCCAGTTGTCCTCCTGCCCCCAAGGCAGGCAGAGAAGCCCCCCTGCTCTTTCTCCAGCCCCCCTGCCCCATCCCCTCCTTCCCACCACGTCCAGCTCAGACCTTAGCAGAGTTCTTCAGCTGGTAGACAGCAGGGTCATCCCCAGCTTTGCCAGCAGCTGCCTTGGTGGCACTGATCAGGTCCCCAAGTGCCTTGGCCACATCCTTCACAGCATTGATCAGGACCACCTGGGGAAGAACAAGACCAGGGCAACAGCTTGGCTATGGTTACACTCAGGCTGGGGTTGGTGTGGCCCAGCAGTGGGAAATTTGGACACCCCAGGGCACACGATATACACGGAGTCCAGCTCAGCCAGCACCAGCCAAAGCCCAGCCAGCCCTCTCCACAACACTCAGAGTCCAGTCCAGAGCACCACACAACACCTTCAACCCTCAGCCCCTTCAAGCAAGCTATGAGCAGCCTCCGTTCACCCCACACACCCCATCCCACCTGAGTCTCCGGGTCTTCAGATCCCAGGCTGGCAGCACCCAGCTTCACCACCTCTGCCAGGTGCGTGATGGTGGACACGGAGGACTGGGCAGCCTGGGCTAGCTTCTCCTGGCTGGCCGTGGCATTCTGCACCAGCACCTTGGTGTCCTCCACCAGCGTCTTGGCCATCTTCAAGATGCCCTCCCTAGGGGGAAGAAGGGAGTCAGAGAGAACACAGCCCTCTATACACACACACACATGCTCCTTGGGGTGTAGAGAGACTCTAGACCCTGCCTTCTGTATGTACGAGCTGGAGGGGAAACAGAGCCAGCGTGACCTGAACTTGCAGCTCTCCTTGGGGCTGGTCCACAGCTCAGAAAGACGGGAGACTGCAGGACACAGCCTGCCCCCCTATCTCTGGCTGAGCAGAGGCTGGGCGAGGTGCCCAGGTACCTGTGGTCAGCAAAGGTCTCCGAGTTCTCCCGATTGAGGGTTCCTGCTGTTGCAAACATGACGGTGGTGTCGAGGTCAGCAACGATGCCAGAGACGGCGCTGGCTGCTGTGATGCAGGCTTGTGTCCCGCGGTTCCCAGCCTGCAGGGCTGCCAACACGTGGGACACCTGCAGGGTACGAGCAGGGTGACTGGGGGAGCAGAGCAGGTTCAGGCAACCCCCACTGCATACCTCCTCCGACACCTCCCCAGGACAGAGCCGCTTCACACCAAGGAGGGGAATCGGGAATCATGTGGTCTGGACACCCCTTCTTAGCTTCCATATTTTTACCTTGTACCTATCGTGTTTGGGGGTCCAGGAGATATTGGACTCTGCTAGTTTCCAAATGAATAAGGTTTGCACGATGGGCATCAGAACATCGCAGCTTATTCCTTCTTTAACTGCTCAACTCAATTTCCGTACTTGGGCAAGCACTCGTAGAACATGTTTCCTGATGGAAAGCAATCTTGGAAAGGAAGGACCTGCAGGAGGCCCTGAGTGTGCAGACACATGCCAGGCACTATGAACAAGTGTTTGTTTTGCTTTTGGAACCTTGCTTACAAGCACTGCTGCTCTACCCTTATCAACTAGAGTTTTTTAGCCATATTTTTGTCTGTTATTCAGAAGTGTGCTCTTTTGACTTACAGACAGGATGCTTTCCACCATGCCAGCAAAAGGTACAGGAGAGATCGATCACCCAGCATGAGCTGCAGGCTGGCTAGAGACGCAGCAAATGCTACACCCACCACTAAAAGAGCTGATTTAGAGGGCCTTGGGCTGCCACCAGTGTGCAGATTAGCCTTCCCTGGCAGGACATCATCGGCATGTCATCAGGCAGCATCTGGATGTCGCACTCACCCATCACAACACCAGCTGCTGTTAACAAGTACCTGGAGAGGGGGATCCATCCTCCACCCCATCAGCTGAATCAGGCCAGAGCAAGCACAGCTGAGAGAGCCAACAGAACCCAACAGGACCAGGGGAGAACCCAGTGCATTGGCTCCAAGGGCACGTGGCTCAATCCAGCATCCCTCCCACCTCGCCACGCCATCGCACCTCTCTCCAGGCTGCTCACCTTCTCAGAAACCTTGCGTGTGCTCTCTATCAGCTCCTTCTTGGTGTAGGCATCGCTGGGGCTGCACTGCAGGGCTCCAGCCTTAGTGACCAGGGCAGCACAGCCGTGACCCAGCTCCTGCACCCGGCACTTGATGTGGGAGCCGATCTGGAGGGGAACACATGTGTGAGAGAGCCAGCAGGGAACTAAGCCCTGCATCCGTGATACCCGCTGGGAAACACCAGCCACCCCCACCCAGCTCCTCTCTCCCAATCCTCCCAACTCAGAAGGAGGAAAAAGGAAACATAGCTTTGCTCCGCGTTTCCACACCGTGTTGCAAGGGAGGTCTGAATGCTGCCTGCCCCCAGCTCCGATGGGAGGTTTGAGTGCCCCCATCCTCTGCTCTCATGCCCCAGCAGATCCTGCTCTGCCCCATGGCACAGCCCACGCTCGCACCTCCTCGTTCTCAGCGGTGAGTGCAGCCGACTTGGCCTCTTGCGCCAGCTGCCCATAGTCGTTGGTGAGCTGGTTGGCCAGTACGCCCAGCTCATCTGGGTTGGTGGTGGATTTGGTGACCTGCCGATGGAAGAAGAGCAGGAGGTAGAGGGGCCCTACGCTGGGACAGGCAAGCAAGGAGGGTGGTTGCCCTGCCTGGGTGGCAGGCACCGCTTTCTGTGGTGACAGGTTTGCTTGCACCCACCATCTCCTGCACAGTCACTGCGATGGCCTTGGCCGTCTTCACCATTGTGGTCTGGTAGTCCACAAAGGTCCCCTCTGGCTCACCCATCGGCCCCTCGTCCAGCTGCAAGAGACCATCAGGAGAGTCTGGCTCCAGCCCCAGCCCAGAGACCTTGTAGGGTTTGACTGACTCTTCCTCTCCTCCACCCTCAGCCCTGGCCAGGTCCTCTCCATGCTCCCCTCACCTGGTTGATAGCCTGGGTGATGGAGTCCACCATACCCCCCACGACACCCGCAGCGCTGGCTGCCTCGTTCAGGGTGGTGATCAGGTCCTCCACTGCTTCCTTCATCATCTGCGTGGCCTCCTCCAGAGCCTCCTGGGTGTGGGCAGCTTGCTGCAAGGATGAGCCAGAGTGAGGGAAAGCAGGCAGCATCTCCCCTCCCGCCAGGGATGCCACACACTCACGGTGGCCCCGGCAAGGTTTCTGTGTCTGGCATACGCATGTGCAGCACGCGACCAAGCTTCTCATGCAGCACCCACGCGTGAAGGGGAGCACACTGTTGACACATGCCCCTCCTGCTCACCTTCGGGTTCCCACCGGCCTCCTTGGCCGTATACAGCATCTGCAGGGCAGACTCGGCCAGCGTTTTGGTCTGGTCCAGGAGGTTCATCTGCTGCTGGTGGTTGGGCGTTTTGGAGGCAGCGCCGATAGCCGCTGTAATGAGAGGCTCAAAGTACTGAGCCATCTGGGACACCTAGGGAAGAGCAGCATCAGTGCCAGCAGCTTCCAGCCCCAGCTGCCTCGCGCCTTTCCTCCCGCCGCAAGCTCCTCCACATGCACTGAGCGCCTCATCAGCAGCTCCCCATCCCCACATTACCTTGTGCCCCAGCCGTGAGGCCTCGGCCCGTGCCACGCTGGCCACGGGCTCGATCAGGTTGCTGATCTCCTGAACAGCCGTGATCATCTGGTTGTGCAAAGCCTGTCGCAAAGAGAGGGTGTCGCGTGAGGCTGCAGCAGGGCTGGGGTCACTGCACGCTGCTGGGAGCCAGGGGGAAAGACACCCGCCCCAGTTGAGCTTGCAGCAGTGTGTCCCCAACCCACCTCCTGGGAGACATCTTCTCGGGGGGCCAGCTGCTGGCTGATGGCAGCGAGGGAGGCCTGGTCCACCTCCCGCATGCATCTGTTCAGCACCTCGATGGCCTCGTCACACTCCCGCTGTCCTGGAGCTTTGTCCCTGCGTGACAGACAGATCAGCCTGGCGCTGGCAGGCGCTATGCCACCCCTTTGCCCCTGGCCTCAGCTGGTGCTGGCGAGGGGCAGGACCCCTTCTCCTGGGCCGGGGGCAACCCGGTGTCAGAGCCCAGGCACACCGGCACACGTCCCCATCAACCTGTGCCAGGGCTGGAGGAGCAGCTCCCATACTGGACGAGGGTTGGCATCTTCCATCCCATCCCTTGCCTCCCCCCTGGCAGCGGCCAAGGAGAAGATGAGCCAAAAAGTCCCTAGGGATGGCTCACTTGGAGTAAGCCTGAGCAGGGGTACCCACTAGCGGGGACAGGGCCATGGCCAAATGGGCAGGACTTGCCTCACCTCATGTTGGCGATCAGCTTCTTGATGGAGTCTGAGACAGTGCGAGAGTGGCTGGCCAGCACCGACCACTGCGGTGGGTCCTTGGGGTTGGCAGCCAGAGAGCGGGCGGTCTGGATGAGGCCGGCAGAGCTCTCCAGCATGGTCTTGGCCGAAGAGACGATGGGCTCCATGGCTCTGCACCCCTGCATGGGGAGACGATGGGCTGATGACGCACACGAGGGACTGTGCATGGGAAGTTACCCCCTCCCTCTCCCACGACCCTCACCCCAGAGCAGCCCCTCAAAGCCCAAGGCTTGCTGCCACCTCCCCATCACCCCCCCCAAACTCCAGCCCTGCACTGGGGCCCCATCCCAAGCTCAGGGGGAGGCACAGCTCCTCCCCACCCTTCAGCAGCCCCCATCACAGCCAGGCCATCCCCTCCCTGCCCCTGCAGCATCCTACCTCCGGGCTGATCTGGGCAGGAACAGTGGCAAACTCCGGGTTGGAGGCAAAGGCCGTCAGGTTATCCACGGCCTCTATGAGAGGAGTGGTGGCAGCGTGGCACCGCTCCCGGTTCTCCTTGTTGAATGCGCCATCCAGGGCCTGGCATAGAGAGACTGGGGCAGTTATCCAGCCCCCACCATGCCCCAAATCCCATCCCCACCATGGCGCCCCAGCAGGGAGACCGCACCTTGATGGTCTTCACCAGGTTGGCCGTGCTGTTGGCCACCTCCTTGGCTGACTGGACGAACTGGCGCTTGGCCACAGGGCTGGCGGTGCGGGAGGAGGCCAGGCGGCATGTGTTGCACAGGGCCGAGGTGTGCTTCGCTACAATGGTAGCTGCTGACAGCACCTGCGGGGAAGAGCAGGGTGAGGCAGGACCCACCGCATCTCCCCATCCCCACAGCTCTCCCTTCCCGCCAGCCCCACACAGGGCACCAGTGACCGCAGAGGTCCCTCTTGGGACCCAAGAAGGATCATCAAGGTCCTGCACGCCCATACAGCCCCCCATCTGGACTGTCACTGTTGCCAGCTAGTTCCCAGTACAGCTGATGGGGCCTGATGAGACACTACCCATAATTTTAGCCAACTCTTGGGACACAGTTCTTCCCGCTAGCCTCACGCTCCCTTTCATGCAAGAAAATGCCCATAACGGTGCCCCACCTCATGCTCACCTGGGACTGAGTGCAGGCAGGGTCCACCAGGTTCTGGCAGGCCATCTGGATGGCTTGGTTAGCTCTGGCAAACTGAGTGGGGTCTACCAAGCCCTGCTGTCCAGCCTGGCTGTTGGGGTCTGAGACCCCCACGAGGTAGGCAGCCTGGGAGCACAAGAGAGGCAGCGAGAGCTTGCATGTGGTGGGGAGGCTCAGAGCAGGCATGGGCTGGGGAGGAGGCTAGCAGCACTGTCCCATGGGGCCAGGCTTGGAGGGGCAGGGGAGGGGTGCGTACGGCAACTATGCACCAGGCGTAACGCTCAAGGCTGGGACCAAGTGCGTCTTACCTGGGCAGCTGCCTCTGTCAGCCTACAGAGAGCTTTGGAGGCGGCACTGATAGACTCGCCAAACTCGGGCAGTTTGCTGTTCTTGGCATTCTGGGAGATGCCAGCCATGGACTCGCCCAGCACCTGCAGGACACACCACACACCAGTTAGAGACTACCTCCCACTCCCGTAGTGCTCCCAGGCTCAGAGCTCACTGTGCTTCATCAACGGGGGAGGAACCACCTTTCCTTTTGTCCCCACATCCTTCCCAAACCTTCCCATCCTTCCCCAAACCTCTGCCCCCAGCTCAGGGCTCACCTTGGAGTTCTCCATGACGCTGTCGAGGCAGTTGAAGTAGGACATGTCATTGACGGTCTGGGTGGGGTTCTCCAACAGCTCCTTCACCGTCTGCAGAGACATGGCTGTCACATCCAGGGGAAGGGTCCATGCCCTCCATTTGCACCTCCTCTTCACTCCCTCCCACCCCTCGCAGCAGGGCGCAGCTGCCCCCTCCTCATCATCTCAGCACCCAGCCATCTCAGCCCCTCCACTGCCTTAGCGAGATGTGGCTTCTCACCTCCAGCTCCCGCAGGGCGTTGTCGCACTCCTTCTGGCCCGGCGCCTGCTGGGTGCACATGGTGATCAGCTGGTTAATGCTGTCAGTCACGGCCCTACCGGGGACAGGGGAGAGAGACCCACGGATCAACACTGGCTCTGTCACCCGGCCCCACTGCTACAGCAAACAGCTCACAGGGAGCAGTTCCTCCTACCATGCCGCTGCCGCCAGCTGATTCTTGAGGTTGGGGGCTGCGGGGTCGGCGGAGAGCGCCTTTGCAGCCAGCAGCAGCTTACTGGAGGACATGGAGATGCTCTTCAAGTTCAACACCACCTGCGCCTGGTCTTCCTTATTCTACAAGGAGCCAAGAAGAGTTACCTGCAACAGGTTTCCAAGCTCCACACCAACCCTGGGTCTTCTCCAGTGGTTTCCAAGCTGAGCCAGTTCCCTTCATCCAACTCATCCGCCAACAGCAAGGATATGGCAGCAACGCTTGCTGAACCAAACCAACCCAAGCCACTTTCCCCCTGCCGCTGCAGTTTTGCACAGCCCCAGACCCCCATCTCACCAGCTGCATTGGCCGCAGCCACCCTAACCACCGCTGCCCGACCACCCTGCCTGCGGTCAGCTGCCTTCCCAGGCACCCCAAACCTCTCACTGTACCCAGGATCCCCCAATGGGCATTTGCTCTCACCGGGGACTGGCTGGCCATCTCCACTCCCGCCTGCAGGAACTCATTGAAGTCCTGCCCAAATTTGCCAGAGGACGTGGCCAGGTCTTGAGGGGTGCCACGCGACGCCTGCACCAGCTCATTGGCAGACTGGTTGAGCCCTGCGGCCACCTGGTTCAGCTGGCTCTGCACCTCCTGGAAGCTCTTGGTGCTGGGAGGGAACTGGAGGCAGGGAGAGGGATTAGGAGAGGTGGCGAAGAGGATTGAGATGGAGGATGAAGATCTGGCACCTGCTTGGGGACACGCTAGAGAGGAACCCAGCATGGATGAACCAGCTTGCATTCCTACAAGGCTTCCCCCCTTTCCCTCCCGCCCTGGCTCAGCTCACCGAATCCACAAGCAGTCTCTTGCTGGCCTCTCCCACCATGCAGATGGCAGCGTCCACGTCCCGCTGTCCTGGCAGGCAGCTGATGCAGCGGCTCAGGGCCTGCGACACCACCTTGGCCACCTGCGGAGAAGCAAAGAGCGGTCACTGTCCCCCGGCCAGCCCCATGCCCTTCCTGCGGGCTGGCGAGGGGCACTGGGGCTCCCCCCACCTGGGCCAGGCGCTGCTGGCTCTCCGGGTCACCGGGCTCAGCCACCGCTTTCCGCGCCTCCTCGATGAGGTTGTTGGCTTTATCCATGACGTTGCCAGCACACTCCAGCATGGCACTCTGCGCCTGTGGGTCAGGGGTGCTGGCCGCCACACCGCGGGCAGCCTGGCTGAGCAAGCGCAGGGCCTGGGCTACCTCTCGGGTGGCAATCCCTGGGGGGGGTGGAGAGATCAGTCGCTGCCGGTGCAGCCCCCTCCCCTCTCCCAGCCCCGGCGCGGAAGCCAGTACCTGTGTAGTTCTCGTTGCCCTGGGCCACCTCTCCCAGGAGGTGAGCGATGGCGGAGCTGACGGCTTTTGTGCTGTTCCCCAGGTCCTGGGCACACTTCTCCATCTGCGGGGGGATGAGTGGGGACGTGCTGGTGGGCTGCACCTCCAGCCTCCACCCCGGTGGCTCCCCTGCCCCAGCACCCATCCCACGCTGCCCTTCCCCACGCCCTCACTGTCTCTCCCGGCAGAGGCTTGAGCTTGCTGTCACGGGCAGCTGCCTTGGCTTCCTGCAAGTCCTTCTCCAGGCTCTGCACGAGACCCAGTGCGGAGTCTATCTCCAGGGGTCCGCACGCCTCCTGAGCCTGCAATGGGGGAGAGGGGAAGGTGAGTGGGGCAACCACTGAGCCCACCCTGCTGCGGCAGAGACCGTGACCTGCCACCGGGCTGTCCCCATCGCCCTGCCATCCCCACCCTGCTCTGTGTAGCCAGGATTTTGCCACACGATGGGACCCAGCCTCTCACCTTCTGGGCGGCCGTGCGGAGCTCGGCCAGAGCCGCGGCCAAGTTCTTGGCACACTGGCTGAGCTGCATCGCAGAGGCTTGGTCTGTGATGGTGGGGACAGTGGCCTTGGCTGCAGCTACCATCTTCCCACCGGGCTGCCAGGCCAAAAGAAAAAGCCATGAGAAGGGGACAAACACACAGCATCTCTCTGCTGCCCATGTGCAGTAGGTTTCCCGGTATCTTAGGAGGGCCAAGCACGGTATGAAAGCTGTAACGCCCGTGCTGGAGCCGGCACAGGAGGCTCCAGGCAGCGCGGGTACCTGCAGGAAGTTCTGGCTGGCAGCAATGAGAGCTAGCTGGGTGCTGGGGCTGTCTGGCTGGGACCGGCTTCCTCGCACACCCTGCACCAGCATTGGGATCTGCTCTGCCACCACCTGCCAGAGAGGAGGGTCACTGGAGAGGCTCAGCTGGGAGGAGACAGCACTCCCCACGGATCTAATCCAGGACCAGTGACTGGAAGACTGGCTCCCGGGGGAGCTGCACGAGGACCCCAAGGTCTGCCTGCCCACTGAGGCTGAGCACGGAGCCCTGGCACAGCTGATGGGAGAAGGGACAGGTGGCGCAGGAGATGCCAGGATCAGGCCCGGGCCCTTACCTTGCAGCTCTGTACCAGCTGCTGCTGCGCAGCGGGGTTCTTGTTGGAGGAGGCAGTGTGCTGCGCGGCGGCAATGGTCTGGGTGGCGGAAGCGGCGGCTTGCTTGGCTGCATGCTGGTGGAGGGAAGCACGGGTTAGCACCAGCAGCAGCAGGGCAGCCTACCCTGGAGTCTCCCTGCCATGCACTGGGGCCCAGCTCCCCCTAAGCTTCTTCTCCTGTGCCTTCACCTGTGACAACGGAGCATCCCCAGCACCCTTGATGCCCAGTGTCCCAAAGCAACACGGTGCACACAAGGGAAGGGAGCAGTGAGGAGGTCTCTGCGGGATGCAGCATGGACACTGTACATGAAAAGGACTTTATCCCTCCAGAAAGCTCAGGGACACGGGGGCTCCCAGCCAGGTCTCATTCGCTGACCATGCCTGCTCGCCCTCCATGGCCCCTTGCCCAGCATCTCACCTCCAGCTTGTGCACAAGCTTCTTCTTGATGGCGTTCTGGGCTGCGGTATTGGTTGCCATGCGGAGCCCCTCTGCCGCCTCACGCAGCCGCTGCTGCTGCTCCTCGCTGTCTGGGTGGGCTGCGGCTCCCTGAAGAAAGCAGGAAACCCATCACACCTTGCAGGGGCCACTAGGTCCCTTGTCCTCCTGACAGCAGCGGCTGTGCTCTGGCCTGATACCAGGGAACACCCCCGAGGCAACCTGGCTGCTTATGGTGCCGGGGATATGACCGAGGCCTCTCCCAGAGAGCTCAGCAGCAGGAGAGCTAACAGCTCCTCTGCTACCACCCACAGCTTCAGGAAGAGCCCCACTCCATTGCACAGGTCCTTGGCTCGGTGCAGGACCTTGCTCCAGGAACTGCTCCCCGACCCAGAGGCTGCTTGTCCCCTCTGCAGCACCGAGCCAATAGTGTTGAACAGGGGCCGGAGCCAGCGCCCATCCTCCTGCATGCCGCGAACCTTCGCAGCCTCCACCATCTTGGCGGTGGCGTCAGCCAGGATCTTGGCCGCACTCAGCAGCTTGTGCGAGTTCTCCAGGTCCGTTTCTCCCTCTGCGTCAGCTTTGATGGTGTTGACAAGGTCAGAGGTGGCCTGGGCCAGAATACGAGCCTGACGCACCATTTCTCCTG
Organism: Calonectris borealis; assembly: GCF_964195595.1. NCBI lineage: Eukaryota > Metazoa > Chordata > Aves > Procellariiformes > Procellariidae > Calonectris > Calonectris borealis. The sequence continues at coordinate 37,219,014 of NC_134351.1, read as the reverse complement.
GGACAGAAAGGAAGGGTGGCCCGTTAGCAAGTCCCACGGGCTTCCCGATGCCTCCCCACCCACCATGCTCTACCCTGGGTGCCATCAGCCGCTCTCACCTGCGTCACCCATGGAGCTGAATATGTTCTCGGTGATGTTGAGGATTGTGTCGGTGACCTGGTCGTAGCGCCCGATGGGCTGCCCGCCCATGGCATGCTGCTTGATATGCTGCAGCAGGTTGTTCAGGGCCTGGGTGACAGCTGTGGCCGCCACCCCCACCTGCTTCAGGAGCTGATCATCACTGGTGGCAGCCTTGGAGGCCTCCATGCAGCCCTCCGCTGACTTGGCCACCAACTTGCCAGCCTCGATCAGCTGCTCCTGGCAGACTGGGGAGCTGATTGTGGGAGCCACTACCTGGAGGGGAGGAGGAAAGGCTGGGCAGCAAGTGTGGTGTGCTCCTTGTAGGAGTTGTGCAGGGACAACTGTCCCCAACTTCTGCTCCTCCAAAGAGGATATTCAGCGTTTGGGGGAGGCAGACGCCCGAGGCAGCCCATGCTTCTGGTGCCAGACCCCTAACATCCCACCTGAGGACATGTGGTCCTGGCACACCTACAACCCTACCAGCTAGAGCTGCCACCACCAAGCTGATGCTTGCAGGCATGCCGAGGCAAGGGTTAATGCTGCTTACCTTGGTGCAGGCCACCAGCTGGGAGGTAGAGAGGGCGCACTGGGTGGCAGCAGTGATCACCTGTGTCTGCAGTGCAGAGTCCTCCGTTTTCTGAGCCACGTTCTTGGCTTTGAGCACCAGCGCAGCGGTGGCACTGGCGACTGCCTTCACCAGCTGCATAAGCATGTCCTGGGGGGGAACTGAGAGGGTCAGCGCGGAAGCAGCAGTGGGAGCACCAGCAGCAGGGGGGTGGGGGGCTTTCATCCACCCCAGCCCAGGACTGGCAGCACTGAACACCTGGAGTAGCTGGCAACACCTTGAACCCATCCCTACCGCGTGCGACAGCTGGCGGTGAGGTTGTAACCTGGCTTCAAGCTGCAGCCTGCGCCGCGGCACCTCCTTGTGCCAGGACGCTGCCATGACCACTGCCCAGAGCAGCTTGGGCAACACTCAGCATCACCCCAACACCCATGACCTGTTCACTGCCCGCTCCCCAGGCAACAACCCGCACTGAGTCCCTGACTGTACCACAGTGACAGCCTGCTGTGAGGCACTTCCAGCACTGCCCAGCTTTGCACCCCGGGCCGGGCTCTGGCCAAGCAGCAGGCACAAGCCGGCCATGGGCACAGCTGCACTGTGGGCAGCATCCAGTGCCATCCCATGGCACTGCCCGCCCATGGGCTCACCCCACCAGCAAGAGGCGAGCAGGAGCTGCTGCCCACACTGGTCACCTGTACTGCAGGCATGCCAGCTATTTTCTAGCTCTTTAGCAACAGGCTACACCTCTGCTGTCATTCCGGGGGCTAAAGGAGGGGTATGACACAGCAACCAGCCTCCTCTCCCCCAGGGACATCAGGGAAGGCATGGGGCCACCCTGCCAGCATGCAACAGGCAGCAACCAGCACACGGCAAACTGCTTCCCCACCGGACACCAGACCCAGACCCATGGTGAGTGGCCCCACACCCTGTGGCAGCTAAGCCTCTGGCCACTAAGCCAAAAATGTCACAGCATCCCCTCACCTCCTGCAAGCCAAGACTACGCCCATTGCAAACCATCACCCTTCCAGACAGGAGGAGAGGCTGGAAAGCACATGCACCCAGCTCCAGAGTCCCCAGACTGCAGCATCCGACTGCGGCAAAGAAGCGGCCACTCCGCCAGAGGAGCCCAGGGAGGGAAGTGGATACACTCGGGTCTGGCAGCTGCAGGGCAGAGCACCCCACACGTGTGCAAATTGTCTTCCAGGTCCTAAGTCTGCCCCTTGGGGCTACCCTGTCTTGACACTGCTGCCTGGCCGCACATGGCCCTCTGCCCTGGCGCTAGCTTTTCTGCTCCCCTTGGCTCCCTGTCCAGGCTTTTCTGCTCGTGTTGAGGCCGTGTGGCTGCAGTGAACAGAAACTCCTCCTTTCTGGAGTCCGTTTTGGTCTATACTACAGCTGGATCCCCCTCCCCAGCATGGTGTGCTACCTCCCTTGTGCTGGAAGCAGCAGTCGTGGGAAAACAGGCCAGCTAGAAGCCAGCTCAGCCAAAAACAAACAAACAAACACACACCAACCAAACAAAAAAAATCCCACGAGGCTCCAGCTACCCCAGTTCCCCGATGGGGGGCAGGCAGGCAGCTCCCGACCACGGGCAGGGGTGGCAGGCAGGAGCCGAGGCAGCTGCGAGGGAGGATTCCTGGGGCAGCGTTCGCCTGAGCGGTGACCCAAGTGCATGGACTTCTGAGAGCTGACCACCAGAAAAGCACATTTTTTGACAAGAGCCCTTCTCCAAAGAGTTCAGCTGATTGTCCCCAGAGGAGCACTCCTCACATCAGAGAGGGCAGGGACCACCAAGCCATGCCTACAGCCCCCTTTTACCATCTTTGGGTCAGAGGCAGGCAGGATCCAAGCACGCTGGCTTTCTGGGAATCCACAAGATAAGAGGCGTTATATCACAGCGGCTCTAGGGCCAGAGATGGGCAATGGCCTGTCCCTTCCCTCAGCAAAGTCACTGACATGCACTGGGCCAAGCTTTGGCCTGGAGCCCTCCTGCCAGTCCTGTGCAAAGGCCGATGGCTTTAGGGAGCAGGTGTCCCTGGGCGCCACCGGGTGCACTCACCTGGAACCGAGGGTCAGTGTCACTCTCCCCAATCTGCTGCAGCAGCTCCCCGCTGGTCTGGCCCACGAGGCCGGCAGCCTGCAGGAGATTCTGGCGAGGCTGCGAGGAACGAGGCAAAAGCAACACCAGGCTCATGAGCAAGCCCTAAAAACTCTCTCGATGGTTCCCCTTGGCTTCCACCCGCCTCTCAGCCCCACGGCCCCTCCTGCCCCCCACCTCAGCACTGGCAGGCTGCGCCGTTTTCAGCAGATCCGAGACAGCACTCGCCAGGTTCTTGGCTGCCTGCAGAAGCTGCCGCCCGTTCCCTCCCTCGTCCTCCATCAGCGCGGCCAGCAGCTTCACTCCCTTGGACATCTCCGTCAGGTTGGAAGAAATGGTGGTGACGGCACAGCCCACGGCAGTGTAGTCCGTGTCCGCTGGATCCCCTGCACAGGGAGGAGACGAGTCAGGACGGGATGTGCTTCAGTGATGCTCCAAGAGCATCCCTGCACCTGTCACCGATATGGTTCTCCTTCCCAGGAGTGGGGGAGAGATGCCCTGGCTCCTAAGCCCAAAAGACGGTCGCATTGGCTGAGTTTGGGCAGGAGAGCCTGGGGAAGGAGAGCTGCACCGTGCCGCGGCTGTGCCCGGAGCTATAGCAGGGACTGGACAACACGCTCCTGGTTCAGAGGATGGCAGGTCAGCCAAGGACTGGGAGGAAGGACCAGGCTGGACACAGGCAGGGATGTTGGGGGATGCAAAGGCAGGGTGAACTGCGGGGGCATGGCTGGCTCTAGAGGCACATTAGCAGCAGTTGGGGCTGATTTAGCTCTAGCTAGGGCAGGCTGGCTCCTCCAGTCTCTGATGGAGGGCAGGAGATGCGACCTTCAGCCAGACAAGAGAGACCAAGCCTTCTCCAGAGACAGGGGCATCCCTCTTCTCCAACCCTCCATATACCTGCAGTGAGGTTGACCACCGAGGCTGTGCCAGCAGTGATAGCATCCACTTGGGAGTGGATCTCATGCTTCGACTCATCCATCTTGTTTTTGCGCCAAGCTTTGGATGCCTGAAATTGGGAGAACAAGGTCAGGAGGTGATGGTGGAGGTGGGGAGCTGCACCCATGCTCACACAGAATGATGCAGGAGAGAGGAGACAAGAAAGAGGGAAGGAAGAGTTGTCACCACCCAAAACTCCCCAGCCCATCCTGACCAAGCGACGTGACCAAGCACCCCCCTCTGCCCCTGCCCCCAGAGCTGGATACAACCCCACCTCTTTGCAGGCAGCAGATCTTCCCGGGAGCTGCTGACACCCCTCCTAGGAATGTGGCCAGCCTCACCCAGCCTGGCCAGAAACCTCCAGCGAGGTTCCCCCCAGCACCCCCTCTTCACCCGGCACTCACAGCATCCTGCCCGAGAGGCGGCAAGGTCTCAAAGTCATCCAGCATGGCCTGGGCTGCGCGCACAGCCTGCATGCTGGAGTTGATGGTGCCGGTCAGGGCTTGCTGGGCTGAAGTCTGCAACACAGGGACAGATTGAGGTACACCAGGGGCTCCATGTTCAGGCTCAAATATTCAGCTCATGCACCCCCCCACAACATGGTGTAACATGCTGTTGATGACAGTGCTCTAGGCAAGCGCCTCCGCAAAAGGAGGATGCACCCAGCAAAAAGGGGGTCTCCCTTCTGCACCTCCCCCTGGGAAATGCCCCAGCCCACTACAAAGTGTCTGCCCAGGATGGGTATGAGTGAGTCCCGCAGTTAGGCAGCTCTTAGGGAGCAGATGCAGAGGGACCTTTTTAAATGTTTCTCCGGCTGCAGAGAAGGATGCGGGGGGGGGGGGGGGGGGGGGAACCAACACCAGGCGCAGGGCTCTGCTGCAAACCATGGCACTGGTGGGGCTGGCTGGGCACAGCAGCTTGGGGTGGCACAACCTGAAGGAGAGGCTGCGGCTGCCGGCCAGGGGAAAAAGGCCAGGGTGGAGCTCAAGTTTGCAGGAGGACGCCAGCTCAGCCAGGCCAGCAAGCGCATGAGGCCAGCGGCACAAAGCTCCTGCTCTTCATGGCAAGCAAATGCCTGACCACGTACCCAAATGGATGGGTCTACGTGAGCCTGATGGGCACCTCTCAGAGTCTGTGCCCTACAGTGGGCGCGGGGAGAGCTTACCAGGGGAGGCATGTGACCTCGGTGCATCTGGCCACTGGTGATTTGCAGTTGAGCCTGCGGCATCATGCCCACCTGGAAGTTTTCTGGCCCTCCAGCCCCTGTCCGCATAATGGCTGGCAGGGCCACAGAGCCCAGCTCCACCTTGCCTACACGGTTAAACTGCTGCTGCAAGACGGTCGACCTGAAATGGGGAGAAATACCAGGTCAAGGGATGCCCATGGCCCCGGCACCAGGCTCTCCAGGAGCACTGCTGCCAAAGGACTGGCAGCTCTTCCTCCAGACACGCTGTGCTGCAAAGCTTGGCTGGAGCCCGCTCTCCATTCAACTTCTTCAACTTCTCCTAGAGGACTTACTTCTTTGGAGACACGGAGTCTTCCAGCATGGTGGACTCCTCATCCCCCTCCAGTCCAAAGTGGTCTTTGCTCTTTTTCTGCGGAGGGAAAGAGAAAACACATCAGCCAGCACACACCTCCCAACCTCCCCCTCCTCCCGCAGCCCAGGCACCATACCAGGGCCACGGGGTCCCCCCGGCAGCACCGTGTGCCAACGGCTGTCTAGAGACAGCTGGAAGGGGCAACCCTGCACCCCTCTCCAGAGAGGAGACTCTTATCGGTGCCCGGCTGCCCTTCCCAGCACATCCTCACCTTTTTCAGGATGATGTCGATGTAGCCGGCAATCAGCTGGGCTATCTGCTCCCCCTCTGTCGTCTGCACCGAGTAGTAACCATCCTGGTAATCTCCAAAATCCTGCAACGGTACAGCACAGGGTAGCACCAGAGCAGGGCACTGGCAGCTATCCTGAGCCCCTCTGGTATGTGCTAAGCACCCAGTGCCAGCCTCCAAAACAGAAGCTGGGGCTGGGAGAGGCACCAGAGGAGGGCAAGGCTGTCCCACTGCAGGGCAATAGCCAAGAGAGGGGTTGGCATGAGAGCAGCCCCCCACAGGGGCACCACCAGGGAGGCCCGTACTAGGGTGAAGCTCTTGGGTGAGGCTGCCCAGCGCTTGATGTTGGTCAGGCTCCACTCCTGAATCACTTCCTTGGTCTTCTCATCCACGCGCATCACGCACTCTTTGGTGATCCCCAGCAGCCGTGGCACCAGCTTGTTCTTCCCCTTCATCTTCTCCTGCGGGCCATGACAGAAGGGATGCAGGCTGCTCCCAGGATGGATCCATCCAGGCAGAGACCTTTAAGGCCTCCCTTGGCTACCAAACACCCCCAAGGCCACACTTTCAGGTGGTGACAACCATGACATGGGGCTTGAAAAAGAGAAAAAGCGTGAACCAAGAAGTGGGAAGGCAGCACACAGGGAAAGCCAAGAAGGACAGGCAGATAGTGGGGATGCAGGGAAAACTGGAGCAACGTGGGTTGATGAGTAGCAGCTCAACAACAGACGGAGATATGCTGGAGAAGGGAAATTTTGGCCAGGGGATCCACTGCTCTACCTTGACCAGGAAGAAGGAGACCCCGTAGGTCTTGAGGGAACGGGCAAGTTTCACATAGCGAACTTTGGCCTCGATCTCGCTCATGTTCCTGCAGTTCTTGTGGGCCTGCGACAGCAAAGAGAACATCACGCTAGCTCCACGGTCCCCTGGCTGTACCACCATTGCCCTGTCATTGCCTTTCCAGGCTCTCCCCGCCCCACCGGCATCCCCTGCCCCTGCTACAGCATCCCTCTGACCCTCTGAGATCTCAGGAGCTGCCTTGTCTGCCCACCTACAGCTTCATGCTCCTATTTCTCACCCACCAAGCCACTACATGCTGCCTCCAGGGACAAGAACAGCCTCAACCTTTGGCAAGGAGGAACAAGAAGCCCAGGTCTTAAGTCTTAACACCCTCCCTGCACGTACCATGAAGATCTTGCGCTCCCCTTTCTGCTTGATGTACTCCTTGGGCAGGAAATCCTTGAGTCTGTCAAGAGACAGCCAAGCCAGCTGTTAGCAGCAGAGCCCGAAGCCAGTGTTTGTCTTCGCCTACAAAGAGGCCCAACCCAGAGCCTTGGACAAACCCCTGCCAGGGCACAGGCTGGGAGTTTTTAGGAGCAGGAAGGATGTGGGAGAGGTTGCTGCAGTAATGAAAGCTGTCCCAGGAGCCACCCTGCTGAGAGCAGGGTGGAGGTGCTAAGGATGCAGCCCCTCGCGTGGCATCATGGGAGGCTGTACGGCGGGCTGAGGTCCCCCCCATCAGAAGGGGAGCTGGCTGCATGTTCCAGGGAGGTGCCAGAGGGAGCAGGATGGGGGACTGGCACCCCTTGCAGCTGGCGTGGACCTCCACGCTTGGGCACTGTGCTGCAGGGAGGAGAGGGGTCACTCCAGAGACATCCGCATCCCCGAGCGCTGTGTGCCGGTGCAGTGCTGGGGGCTGCCGAGCTGCTTGAGCCACCTGGAGACAAGCCCAGGGGCTCCCCAGGACACTCACTCCAGAAAGCCCGGCTTGTGCTTCTGCTCGTTGTGCGGCCCAAACTGGATCTGGCACTGGTAGCCGGCAAACTCGCAGGCTTTGTCAAAGGAGACAGGGTGGGAACCGTTAAGGATGTCATCGCGAGCCTGCGTGGGAAGAGAAGACACCGCTGTGGGCTGGGTAGCCATGCAGCCCTGCCACCGCTCCCCTCCACACCAGGCAGGACCTATCTTCCAGACAGAAAAGAAATGGCCATGAAAAAGAGAAGGATCTAGGGGCAGGCTGTCCCCTACAGCTGTGTTCAGTTTTGGGCCCCTCACTACAAGAAGGACATTGAGGTGCTGGAGCGTGTCCAGAGGAGGGCAACGAAGCTGGTGAAGGGCCTGGAGCACAAGTCTTGTGAGGAGCGGCTGAGGGAACTGGGACTGTTTAGCCTGGAGAAGAGGAGGCTGAGGGGGGACCTCATCGCGCTCTACAACTACCTGAAAGGAGGTTGTAGTGAGGTGGGTGTCAGTCTCTTCTGCCAAGTAACTAGCGATAGGACGAGAGGAAATGGCCTCAAGTTGCGCCAAGGGAGGTTTAGACTGGACATTAGGAGAAATTTCTTTGCTGAAAGAGTGGTCAGGCCTTGGAACAGGCTGCCCAGGGAAGTGGTGGAGTCACCATCCCTGGAGGTATTTAAAAGACGTATAGATGAGGCGCTTAGGGACATGGTTTAGTGGGCATGGTAGTGTTGGGTTGACGGTTGGACTTGATGATCTTAGAGGTCTTTTCCAACCTTAATGATTCTATGATTCTATAGGGACCATCACCATGCTTGGGAGAGGAACAGCAGCAGGACTTCAGGATGGTTCCTACCAGGCAGAGGAGACACGGGATCCCCTGGGGAGCTCTAGAGTACACAGAGGGCAGGGCTGGGATTGCCAGCATTGGCTCTTACCCGGGAAATCTCTCCCAGGAGATAACTGGGCATCCTGAAGTGCCCCCTATGGTGGCTCCTGGCCAAAACCCTCATCCACCAGCCCTGGCAGGGGGCTGGCATGGGGCAGCAGAGAGAGGTGCTCCAGGGGGCTGTACCTGCACATAGAGCAAGTTGAGCTGCACAGGATCTCGAGAGTCCACGTTCTGGTCAGAGTAGAAGAACTTGCGCCGCAGCAGCAGTGTTTCACTGTTGTCAATGCCTTGCTCACGCAGGGTCTGGCCGTGGTCCAGCCAATTCACTGCAGGCAACGCCAGGGCATGAGCAGGGACGGACACCCAGGCAGGGCTGGTCCCGGCCCCGGGGCTGCTCACGCGGAGCAAGAAATGGATGTCCGTTTGGTGCATCCCAGTTCTCATCCCTCTGCCCTGGGCCTCCACACAAAAGGAGAGACTCCAAGGAGCGTGGGCATATGTCCCCTTATCACAGTCCTCTCCACTCCCCTGCGTTGGGTCTTCCCCTTGCAGGGGGGGGCCCTGCTCCCATCCCTGCCCACCAGCTCTCCTCCCTGCTGCCTTCGGCACAGGCTGACCCCGTCCCCAGCACGTGCAAGCACATACACTCGTCATCCGTGTGCAACTTCTGCTTGAGCTTCTCCATCTTCTTCTCATCTCGCAGCAGGGTCTTGTCCTTCTTGAGGGTGCCAGTAACCTCCTCCTTCTTCTCTTCCATAATCTCCCGAACAAGTGAGTACTCATCGTAGTTGGTGATGCCTGCAGGAGCACAGAGGACCGAGCTCAGCACGACACCACTGCCAAATACAGAGCCTGGAGCGACGCAGGGGTGCAGAGTGGTGTCCCCTCCCCAGCATCACGCACCCCTTGGACATCCCCGCCGCCAGGCTATCTGCCGCAGAGCTGCTGCTGGTACCCCATTACCCCTCACCAGACGCTGCCATCTTCCCACCTCCCTTCCCCCCCCTTGTTGCTGCCCCCTCCTCTCACCGATCCGTGCACAGATCGTCATAAGCATGTCTGTGACTGTTTTGGAGTCATCCACCATCACCGTTTTCACTGTCCCATCCAGCATGCGGATCTTCAGGGGCCGCTGCTTCTTCTTGTACTCCATGGTGTCCTGGGAGCACAGTGGAGCACAGCTCCCAGCAGTGGCACCGGCGCAGGGTGCCTGCATCCTGCCACCGTGCTGACAGCTCCCATCTCCCCAGTGCAATTGCCGGGGGGGGCATGGGGTACATCCAGGTGCAATGCAAGGCAGCAGGGCAGGCACCCACAGCACCTTCCCACCGTGGGCACATCTGACCACAGAGCCGAGGCAGGTACCAGCTGGAAGGATGTGGGATGGATGCTTACCCCGTTGCGAAGCATGTAGTAGTCCAGAGCCTTCCCAGCCTCCAGCCAGATCCCTTTCTTCGGGTCTTCATCCGAGAGGAACAGCCCAAAATCATTGGCTGAAAAACAGGTAAAGTCTCTCTCTGCCAGGGTAATCCTGAGCAGTACAGGGCCACCAAGATGCCAGCCTGCGCCCAGGGATGTGCCTGCAGCCCAGCACGCGAAGCACAGCAGTACTGTGCACGCTGGAGCCCAGCAAAAAGCTGGCAAGCGAGCTTCAAGGTACATGTTTTACCATATAGTTATCTATGGAAAAAAAATCATCTGAAGCATGCCTACACAATGCCAAACCTGGAACTGAAGGAAGAGCTTGGAGTCGTGGTTGACAGCTCTCTGAAATCTTCAGTGCAACGTGTAGCAGCGGCCAAAGCAAGGTAGTAAAACACTGGCCATCACCAGGAAGGGTGCTGGGAACTGGTCTATAAAACCTAGGCACATCCACACTTTGAGTACTCCGTGGTGGTGTGGTCTGCACCTCTCCAGAAGGACACAGCAGAGTTTGAAAAGATACAGAGATGGGCAACTTAAATGATGGAGCCTTGGTATGAGGGACTAATGGAGCTGGGACAACTCCATTTGGGGAGGAGGCTGAAGGAGGATGGGATCGAAGCTTACAAGGTCTCAGAGGTGGTGAGAAAGTGTAGAAGTGCTGTTCACCAAATCCTGCTCCCTCGGGGCTGAGGTACCCAGTGAGAGTGCTGCTGCTGATGCCTGGGCAGTGGCACCCCAGCTTGGACCCACGGGGATGGCCCTGTCTTCTTGCTGCAAGAGGCCAGGACCACACCTGGCTTTGCCCTGGGAAAGGTCTTTCTCCACCTTTCCAACAACCCCTTTCCAACAGGCTGTCTTGGCTGGCTGCTAAGTTTATAATGAGTCATCTCATTGGCAGCTCTCTGCGGGGAGGGACAAATTCCTGAAGCACCCCGCTCCTGCCTGGCTAACACTGCTGTTAGGATCCTACTAAACAGGGAGCAGAAAAATCACTGAGGCTTGCCTTTTTTTTAATTTAAAAAAAAAAAAAGCTATTTTCAAAGCAAATTCTAAAAGGATAATTCTTAAAGCACTGAAAACTGAGCAGCTTGCCCCAGATCCATAGCTTGGGCAGGGAGAGGCACTTCCTGAGACAGAGCAAGAGCAGGGCTGGAAACCTACACCGAAGCTTCCCCAGTCCAAAGATCACAAAAAAACCAGGGCAGCTCAAAAAGGGACCCCCGAGTGCCACCGGGTAAGGAGAGCAAAGAGAAACAAAAGCTGCGAGCAACTGAACAGGAACTTGGGAATAAGCAGTTCCCTTTAAGGCTTTCCCCTTGCCTTTGGTTTTTTTTGTTTTGTTTTTTTTTGTTGTTGTTGTTGGTTTTTTTGTTGTTGTTGTTGCTTTTTTTTTTTTTAAGCAGGCTGGCTCACACCCAGGAGCAGGAAATGCAACGCTCCTTCCAACACCGTTACAGCCCCGCATCCACATAAACATCCAGTCCCTCTCCGAAACTGAAAGCTGCGATCCGCCAGACCGCGTCCCATGGGCCAGCCAGGTGCCCCACGAGAAGGCATTTCCTTTCATCCATGAGGAATTCACAGCTCCCAGGTGTCGCCACGCTCCCCCTCCTCTTCCCACAACTCCTGACCTCCTGTTTGCTGCCTGCCCGATGCACGGCTCTCCTTCGTGGCAGAGCCGCTTTCGGAGGTGGCAGGGACCCAGGAGAGCCCCCAAGATGATGTCCCAGCGCTCCAGCCCCCCCCGTCCATGCCGGGGACAGGCCACATCCATGTGGGCATGAATCGCATCATGAGCTCATGTGCCATAAGCTTACTTTTGAGCCTTGCGGCAGCAGGGAGATATTAGAGCTGAGAAAGCTTAGCAAGGTAACAGAGCACCAGCACAGTCTGGCAGAGAGCTGCCGGGGGGGCCAGACCTAATGGAGGACTATATATTCCCCAAGAAAGGAAAAATTAACTTATATGGTTTATTAATGCTCGCTATGACCCCTGCGACTGTTTAAACCCACCTAGTCCTGGCTAGTGGTGATGAATGCAAGTAGGAGAGAGGAGCAGAGACAGAAAAGGCAGCAGGCTCAAAGAGCTTGACGAGTATTTCACTTCCAAATGTGTTTTCCTACCTCCCAAGCCCCCAAATTTCTTCTGGGGTGTCAAGGAGGGAGCCCGAGGAGCTCAGCCCCTCACCTCAACCGGGCAGGAGGACTTGGACCTTGCTCCCCCCACCCCCTACTGCTCTGTGCCAGCTGGGAAAGCCCAGACAGGCACAGGGACAAGAGAGGAAAGGGAAGCCAGTGAAATGCCAGGAACCAAGCTGGGGTGGCCCTAGCACGGCAGCACGGCGGACAGCCCCACTGCAGACTTACGCTGTCCCATCTGGGCCTCAGGCACCCGCTCGCGGATCATCCGGCAGGCATCGTACACCATGGTGGAGGGCTCGAACTGCATCGTCTTCACCACGTTGCCGATGCTGATCTTCAGTGAGAGGGCGACCATGGTGGCAGCTTGGCTGTCCCCACTCCTGTGTCACCTGCTGGAGGAGACAGCTGGGTTAGCTCTGACTGCCGTCCCTGTGCGGTCCCCTCCGATGCGCAGGGTCCTTCCTCTTCCTCCGGCAGCACCTCTGCTCCCCAAAAGCTAGGACCTGGTTTCTAGCAGCAAGCAAGGGCTGCACCCCACGCTGGTGAGCTCACGAGGGGGTCCCGCTTTCCAGCCCCGTGCTGACCCCGGGGTCTCTGGCCAGCGTTGGGACCCTTGTCTCCCCGTCCCAAGGTCCCAAAGCCTATTTTGCTCGCCTGCGGGAGCGACGGTGGCTGGTACTCAGCAGAGATGCTGCCAGCAAGAAGGAAGCGAGCACACGGGAGCATGCGAGATAAGCTGAGAGAATGTGACGGAAGGGGTTATAATTAAATCTGCCGTGACACTGAAGCCACAAGAGGAAAACCAAGCTTTGACCCGGAGCTGGTGGGGCCCTGCCCCGGCTATTAGGGCCCCCCATGTCGCCAGCAGACGGTGCTGAGCTGGCAGCCTGAGCACAGAGTGACCCGGAGGGACGGAAAAGCCTGGAGTCGCTCAGGGAGGCGAGATAAGGGCACCAGGCACTGAACCCACCCATTAAAAATAATTACCTGGGGAAAGCAACCACTCGTGCCGAGTACCGCATTGGTGCTTGGAGACTGGGGTCTATAGCAGCAGCCGCGGCACAAACTCAGGGCAGGGGAGCCCATGTGCAGTGTGATGCGCAGGAGGGCAAGGGACCCAGCTGCTGCAGCTCTTGCTGCAAGGGCACGAGAGCCACACCACGCCATCTGAAATGGGCCCCGAGCTAGGTCCAGCTTGAAGGATCAGCTTCAAGCTTGAAGGATTGCGTAGATCAGCTTCAGAGCAAGCACCCCTCAACAGGGCTCTGAAACACCAGGTTTAATAACACCTATTTAGAACGATGATATTCTTACAGCAGAGCAAAATCGGAAAGAAATAACCAAAGGAGGTTGTAAATAAGCCCCCCCACTTGCCTGCTGTGGCTTGTAGGGTGAGCCCTTTCCTTTGGGTTTACCCGCTGCGCAGAAGCTTTCAGTGCTTTCCCAGATTGCTGCATGCCTTGGGGTCCTTACACCGGGTCCTTCTCCCTGCCCTTCTCAGCATCCCCAGTCCCTGGCCAGCCCCAACAAAACGCTCTCCAGTAGTGACACCCCTTTTCCTCTCCCTGAGAGCCTGCTCATGGGGAAGAAGTCCCCTGCTCTGCCTTGACCCAGGCTGCCTTGTCCTTAAACCCCAGCTGGTAGAAAGACACAAGAGCACCGGCGGGATGCACCATGTCTGCTTGTCCTCTTTTAGATTGATTACTAGGCCTCCTATTATGGCTGTCAGGGAAAGGTTACCGGCCACATGCATCCTCAGCCTGGCCTGGGAAGGTTCTTGGGCAAGACTTGCTAGCAGCCTCCCTCGCCTGCCTTGCACCACAGCAGCAGATGGCAAGCCTGTGCATCCCTGCCTGGCGTTGCCAGCTTTGGTCCCCCACGGAAGCGGGTACACTGGTGCAGGCTGCTTCCAACTGTGGACCCAAGTGGGCTAGGGGCAGGACCTGTGATGGATAAAAAGTTCCTGCATCCGATTTTGGGCAGGAGCGAGTCAGAGCAAGGAGAGGCAGAGGGCAGGGGTCCCACTCCTGCAGAGCCACAAAGCCGGGTGGGAGGCAGGGACAGAGGAGCTTGCCGCCTCCGCCAGCACATGGAGCCGCTCCAGCTCCACATTCCTGAGCCATTCGGCAATGTTTCTGCGGAGGCACGCAGCCCCCACTGGCTCCACTGACGAGGAATGAAATGCATTTTGGGTCCAGAGCGAGGGAGCCCACTAGCAGTGGGAAGGAGGCGGCAGAGGCACCCGCATGTGCCATTGCTGTCCACCCAAAAGCACCAGCAAAGCTGCAGAACTGAAGGGACGAGGAACACCCTGCCGTAGAAAGGGCTTTTTGAGTATTTCATACACAGGGCGGGCTGCTGCGGTCACCAGGCCAGTACTCAACATCTTCTCTATATCTAAAAATATTCTCGAGTTAAGCATAAAGCTGCTCTCTGTCCCTCTGCGGGAAAAGGAGAACATGCCACCACCAGGACAAGGTCAGAGACCACGAAGGAAGAGGAGGGGAGGATGCCGGATGGTAGAGAGGAACCGAGAGGAGCCAGGCCATGCCAGTGTCACTCCTGCCCCGGCCATTTCTGCAGCCTCCTCTTGCCCTCCCAGAGCCACCCAAAATCAGGCACTGCACTGGAGGCACCCCTTAGCATGCCCTTCACAGGGGCCACCACACCTTCCAAGACCTCGCAGGAGGATGACTGCTCAAGCCTTCCTACTCCTGAGCTCTTACAAAAATGACAGAGCTTAGAAGGGAAGGTGCTTACAACATCAAGCAAGCCCTCAGAGGAAAGGGAGATAGATGGTTCATTTTAATCCCCATATTCTACAGAAACGGTTCAGGCTCCAGCAGTTGAACTTTGCTGACATCAATGTCTAAAGCAGAAACGCTCTCTGCTGCATAAGTACACCTCCTCAAACCCTGGAGAGATTTGTCAGCAAACGTGGCAATTAATCACACGGGGTTTGCAAATCTGCCCGCACACCTCCTCCTGCGAGAGGGCACCTGCAGACCTCTCCCCTCCAGGTACCATGTGGGGAAGGAAAAGCTGGACTAGACATAAGGGACAGGACAGTGTGGGAGCCCAGTGCTGCAAACCAGAAAAATAAAGGATGGCAAAATTCAAGCTGTCCCTCTGGAAAGAAAAAAAAAAAAAACAAAACACCAAAACCCAAACAAACCAAGTCTCGATGAACACACACCAAATTTCTGCGCTGGCTCGCCTCCAGAGCAAGCAAACCTGTTCGCAATCGGTTGTCGGTATGCAACGGCAGATAAGGCACCGGAGCAGCGAGCCGGCCAGCTGGCAGCCAGATTAAGGCACTTTCTGCATTTTATGGAAAGCTGCGTGCAACCCTTTGAGCAGTGAGCATGCTCCTGAGCCGATCCCAGAATGGTGGGGGGGAGTTCTTGGTGGGGTCCAACCCCCTTAGGAGTCGTCCTGGCTGCCTCCATCTCACCCCACACTAGGTGAGCAAAACCATCGCGGTGGTAGAGTCTCCTGGCTTGGGGCTCTGCTTAAAGGCAGGGCCAGCACAAGCAGGGACAGCTGCAGGGAGCCAGCGTCACACCAGCCCAATGAACCACTGCATCATTGCCAAGACCACTGAGAGCGAGTTTTCCATCACATGACGTAACTGCTATATTTGTATCGGCTGAGTTTAGCACTGCGAGAACGGTTACAGAGGTTTTAGATCTTTAAAAAAAAAAAAAACAACCAAAATTCAATAGCATCGAAGCAGCCTGCTGGCACACTCATGGCAAGTTTCCAGAACAAGCCATAAATCTTCAAACGCAACAATTTCGCCATTTTTAACGTGCCCTTTCTAAGGGAGACTTCGGATGAGGTTTGGGTTTGTTTTTTGTTTGGTTTTTTTTGTTTTGTTTTGGTTTTTTTTGTGGTTGTGTTTTTTTTTTTTTAAAAAAACAGCAATGCCAAATTTCATTTGGGAAAGGCCCTACTCTGGACCACCCCCGGGCTGGGGGTGAAGCAGCGCTGGGAGCTGGCTGCAGGAAGCTTTATCAGCTGCAAACCACCCCACTGCCGGGGCTATCCACAGACACGGGGCTGCCCACCCAGCCAGCATGGCTGCCAGCACAGCCAGGCAGGTCCCAGGCCACCATGACACCTGCCAGCAGCAGCTCTGCCCGCACACCGGCGTTTGCACAACAGCAGAAGGAACTGGGTCAAAAATTAACCCAGTAAGAAGCCGGACCCAGCTCTGGACAGGTCCTCCAGTATGGGACCAGTATACACAGCCATGGCAGGCACTGGGGGCACAGGTGGCTCAGCCTCATGCTGATGGGAAGGCTGAGCCAGCAGCCCTGGCCAGTGACGATGCTGCACACTGCTGAGCCAATTCAGCCCACTTCCTCTTTCCCAGCTGCATGGCCACATTGGACGGTGAGATGGTTTCTTCCAGCCGGGGCCAAGCTTGCTCCTGGGGAACGTAAGTGGCTGGTGAGCCCAGCCCTGCAGCACCTCTGCGACCACCTGGCTATTACCCGTGGCTGGGGCAGGAGCATCCTCTTGCCCCCGCAGGGAGGGCAGCCCTGCTCGGCGTGGGAAACAGGCAGGGGATGGGCAGCGGGGCTGGGGGATCACAGCCACAGCTGCAGGCAGCCCACAAGCTCACCTGCACTGGGGTGAAGTGGCTCTGGCCATTAACCACTGGCGTTTCCCACACATCCCCAGGCCCGTCCGCTCCTGCCGGGCATCCCCTGCCCTCCAAAGGGAGGGGGCACAAACAGCAGCACCCCCGGGCTGCCCACCACTAAGGCAGGCACAGGGGCGAGCAAGGGCAGGAGGACAGCGAGCTCAGCCAGCGAAAAGGAGGGTGCCCCACAGATCCCTGTTCCCCAGCCTTCCTGCTCCCCTTCCCCAAATCTGCCAGGACGTGCCACTTCAGGATGCACCAAGCTCCTGCCACTGCCATTCAGAGAGCAAGCCGTGCACTCAGCTGGTGCTCACCGCACACCATCATGTACACTGCGCAGCAGTGACCGCTCATTTAGCACTTGGGGGGTTTCACCCCATGGTCTGCGGGGGGGGCACGTTCAGACCCTTTACCAGGCAACCTGTGGGCTCCAGCAAAGCTAAAGATCCCAAAAATACGTCCCCTCCTCTTCTCAGCAACGAGGCACGGGGAGAGAGGAGAAGGGAGTAAACAATTATTGCTACCAAATATGGGTCTAACAGCCAGCAACAAAGCCATGGCAGAAGCATGTAGACATCCTGCCAGCAGATTCAAAGGGCTGGGGAGCTTGCAGGGGTGTGGGCAGGAGCCAGCAGAGAGCAAGGCTAGGCAGGGAAAAGGCAGAGGATGTGGCAGGGTTTCCCTTGCCCAGTTAGCTGCTCCAGCCGGGGCATGGTGGGTGCCCATGCTTTTCCCCATTGGGGGTCAGTCCTGCTCCACAGCACCCACCCCAGCCCCACGCGTCCCACCCCAGCGCCCCGTCCCGGGGGGGCCACAACCAACCTTCTGTGCCAGGACGATCATCAGGAGCTGCCAGGGTTACCTCCCCTGGCTGCGTCACGGCTGTGGGGAGCGTGTCCTCCAGCATCCCCACCCAAAACCGTACCATGGGCTGGAGACACCCTTCCCACTCGCTTCCCCCCACGTACAGGCAGCGGGAAAGCTTCACTGCCGTAACCAACCAGTACCAAAACTCATCCCCCTGGTTTGAGGGCCTGTGGCCACACCCAGGCCTCTCCCGCTCGGTCCCCGGGGACCCCCGAGGCAGGGACACCAACCAGGGCCTAGCGAGTGCTGACTTCAGGCCTGTGGCGGCTATTTTGGGGCAGGACAAGGACAGGGCCGGGATTAACGGAGCCAAGGCCAGGCCCAGCCCAGCTGTGCCTGCCCGCACTGCCCCAGGGTCATCAGCACCGGCGGGTGCCGCCAGCCCCGGGGGCGATAAGGCGCGCCCCAAAATCAGGCTAAGGCGTGACCGTCCCCTCGGAAGCCCCTAGGATGACCGCAGCCTCTCTTTCCCGGGGAGGCACCCCAGTGGGAGCAGGGAAGGCTCAGCCCCGGTAACCGAGGCGCTGCTCCCCTGTAAGCGGGGGGCTCCCCCCAGGACATCCGCTTCCGGCAGCCCCCAGGAGCCAGGGTGCTGCCGGTTACCGGGACCCCGTACCCCCCCATCCCCATACCTGTGCGCGGGCAGGAGCAGCGCAGCGGCCCCGCCAAGGCTGTGCGGAGCAGGGCGGCACCGCCCGCTTCCCGCTTCCCGCTTCCCGCCCCACCGCCCCCCGTCGCGCATGCGTCAGGGCACCGCGCGCCGCCGGGCGGCACGGCACGGCACGGCACGGCACGGCACGGCACGGCACGGCACGGCACGGCACCCCAGCCCCACGCCCAGTGCTGCGCGCTGCCCGGCGCCCGAGCGGCACAGCCCTGCGCCCGCACCCCGGGGCCGTGCTCTACCCGCTGATTCACACCCCCAAGCCCCCACCCGGCACGGCCTGGGCCGCCACGCAACTGGGGCCCGGGCACCCCCGGCCGTACCCCCCGCCCACGGCCGCCGCGCGATCCCACCGCCCACGCACCGTCGGCCAATAGACGCCGGCGCCGCCGCGTCACCCCTGGGAGGGGCAAGGCTGCTGAGCGCACGCGGCCTGCTGGGAGGTGGGTGACGTCACTGGTGATGCGTTGGAAGCGGCGCGGCCGGGTGGTGTCGCGCTGAGGTGAGGGACCGCACCGCACCGCTGCCTTCCCCTTACCCCACCCGGGCCGGGGGGGCCCTGCGGGGTGTTGGGCGTGGGGGCTGGCGGCTAGGGGAGCTCCCAGCCGTGGCGTGGCCTGCCGCTGACAGCCCGCTGGTGGGGCACCTGGGGCCTCGGCCCTCCTCCCGTGTGGGGCTGTGCTGTCAGGCTTCGGGTTGTGCTGCCCGGCAGGGACTCGTTGGTTGCAGGTTGTGGCTGTGCCCCAGGCAGCGGCACGCCGTGCTTGCCTGTGGGCTAGCCCCGCGGCTGGGACTGTGAGAGGTTTTTTGGCTTCCTTTGGGTGGGTGTCTAGGTGGGGGGAACGGTTCCTGCCCTGCGCGCTCCTGTGACCCTTTCTTCTACCTCACATGCTGTTGTCTCTTGTTCTCTTTCTCTCCTTGCTGCCTGCCCAGTGCACGCTTCCTAGATAGAAAGTCCTCATGTCTGTGGAAACAACGGGCCCCAGTATTGCCTGGACTCTGCTCACCTCCCCTTCCTCTCACTGCTCTGCTTCCTGCTGGCTAGACTTTGCTCTCTGTGCCATCTGGCAGGGCAGCCCTGTGCACCACCTTCCTGCTCCCAGGCAGCTGGCACAGCAGCAGCTCTGTGACGAGTCTGCCCTGGCCACCTTTTTTTTTTTTTTTTTTTTTTTGTGGACTGTGACACCTGTCAGCTAGATCTGAAATCTTAATGGTGCTAATGGGGAGGCTGTCCCAGCTGGCTGCATGCCAGGGGTACAGCACCTTCAGGCTTCAGTGGAATGGCAGGATCTTGCATACCCTCCATGGCAAAAAGTCTGGGGCCCTTCCACTTTCCCTCTCCTTCCTGCAGCTTTTGCATTCTAGGTGGAGCCTGGCTCCCATGGCTGGGTCCCAGTAGTCTGGTGGGGCCACCGGTGCTGCTAACGGCCCTGTCGGGACAGTACTCATGGCCTGGTCGTTGCTGCAAGGCCCTGGCAGCTGTTGCCATTGCATGGGGAGACTTTGTCAGTAGGGGCTGAGTGACATCCCAGAGGAGTGCTGGTGTCTCCCCTGGGGCCCGTGCTCACTTTGGGTGTCTTGCTCAGATGTCGTGTCCAGAGGAATTGGCTGCCCTGGCAGATGAGGACCTGCTTGACTTCCTCCTGAAGGATGATGCTCCCTGCCCTGAAATCCCAGGGGAGGAGAATGGTCTGCTGGAAGACTGGGGCCTGCCAGAGCCTGAGGCGAGTTCTTCAGGAGGAATTGCTGCTGGGTTGTGGGGAGGTTTGGCTCCCTGCTTATTAAAAGCTTTTTCTCTGCAGCTCCTGAACAAGGAGATGGATGACTTCATCGGCTCCCTGCTGAGCCCCTTTGAAGATGAACCAGGCATGCTGCAGGGTTATTCGCCTGCTGACAGTGACAGCAGCATTTCTGAGGATCAGAATCTGTCCCATAGCCCTGGCAGTGACTTTGTCGGCAGCCCTCAGAGCTCAGACATTGTGCAGTTTGATCACAACTATTCCCTCCATTGGGATTGGCCTGTGCTTGAAAGTGTGAGGTCTGAAATGGCAGAAGGAGATGTTTCCATCGACCTTGGTAAGTGATGTGCGTGGGCTCTTTCTGTTCTGGCTACAGGCAGAAAAGCAGTCTCACATAGGGGTTTTTGGGGAGGTGCCAGGCAGCGATGGAGAAAGCCGAGTTTGGTGGCTTTCTGCTGCCATAAAATTGTGGTTTTGTGCTACTCAAAGCTGGCTGGTTGAGTGCTGCTTCACTGAGACCCGGAGCTTGACTCTCCTTTCCTTCCCCAGAGACATGGACGGGTTTGGAAGGCACAAGTGAGGCGCTGGAACAGAGCTCCAGTTTCCCCATTGCTGTTGCTGTGGATGCCAAACTCCAGCTTGTGCCTGGAGCCACCGTGCAGGTACTGACTGCCATGCCTTAGGAAGTGTGTGGGCCCCAGCCTTTGCTTCTGCTCACATTTCCCCTTCTCTCCTGGCTTGGCTCCTATGAGGGATGTCTCAGAGGAAAGTGTGATGCTGCTTTGGGAGAGCTGATCCTGGTTCTGTAGGCTTTCTGCATGCCCTCTCTGCCCTGGGGTGGACTCCCTTTACTTTGCATTCTCAGCGGGCGTATTTTTTCTGTTTTCTAGTCTGACTTCCCAGAGCTGGTCCTGACAGAGGAGGAGAGGCAGCTCCTGGAGAAAGAAGGTGTTTCATTACCAACCTGTCTGCCACTGACCAAAGTGAGTCCTCGCTACAGCCTGTCACTCCCAAACAGACTCGGACCACTCAAACCCTTCAGCCAGAGTAGGGGTCAAAAATGCAGGATGGTGCCTTGGTGAGAGCGTTAGCACCCAGGTGCTGTGTTCAGGGCAGCATGCGGCAGGGCTTGGTGTCTTCCTCCTCCCTTTGAGGCCCGGGGGGTGTCCACGTGCACAGCAGCCTCTGCTTTGCTAGTCAGGTAGATATGAAGAGCAGCAAGACCTGGCTGCTGTCAGTCTCCCCACTTGTGACTGCTTGCAGGAGGCAGTTATACCACAAGTGCCTTTTTCTTTCCGCTTGCCTCATGTCTTGTGAGCTGCGTGCTTTTCATCTCCCTTAGGTGTGCCTCACTCTTCTTCTACACTGGGGAAGCTGCTGGCCTCATCAGCAAGCCAGAGTTTGCCTTGCAGCTCATGCAGCTCATTCAGCGGCGTGGGAGGGACAGAGGACAAAAGCATGTGGGTTGCTGCCTTTCTAAGCAGGGCTGAGTGCTGAGATGTATGCAGGATTTGCAAGGGTTGGATTGCCAATGCCCTGGGGTGGCTGATAATGAGAAATGGCCCTTGCAGGCTGAAGAGCGGCTTCTGAAGAAAGTGCGTCGGAAGATCCGGAACAAGCAGTCAGCCCAGGATAGTCGTCGCAGGAAGAAGATCTATGTGGACGGCCTGGAAAACAGGTATGGGCATGCAGCAGCTGTGCTGTGCCACTGCTGGGGTCTTGCCACCCTGGGCAGAAAGTGAGGCTGACCCCTGTGGTCTTCTCAAGAGGCTCAGAAGCTCAGGGCATATCCTGCCCTGCTCTCTTAGGCTTGGAGATGGCCCAGAGCTTGCTCCGTTTGAGCCAGGTACTGGCCTGCCAGGTCCAGTGTGTTCTCCAGGTTAGGCTAGTTTGTAATACAGCCTGGTGTTGCTGATCTGCAGGGCTGGTGTGCTGCTAGGAGCGAGCATCCTTAGGGATTAATCTGGCGCTTCTCTGCGGGACTGGGCAGGGCTTACCCCTCCCCAAACCTGGTGTGAGATGTCATTCTCTGGGCTTTGCTCCAGCTGGTGCCAGGTAGACCCCAGGAGCGCTTGTAGCTGCCCCAGCCACCCAAAGTTGGTGGCTGATTCCCTGAGGGAGAGACTGATGGAGTCCCTGCTGTTGACTAACAAAATCTCTCTGTTTTTCCCCCGTGTTGTTCATCTTTCCCGGGAAGGGTGGCAGCCTGCATGGCTCAGAACCACGAACTGCAGAAGAAGGTGCAGCTGCTGCAGAAGCAGAACATGTGAGTTCTCGTTGTTGGACATGGCAGGAGATGTGGTGGGGAAGGTTGTTCCTCTTCTTGGGTTTGTGGTCTGTCCCTGGCTGCAAAGGGGCAGGAGGGGAGTGCAGCTCTTGGTTCAGCCGCTGCGTTAACCTGCGTTGCCTGCTCTCCTGCAGGTCACTGCTTGAGCAGCTGCAGAAACTGCAGGCCTTAGTGAGACAGTCCACCACCAAAACTACCACAGCAAGCACCTGCATCATGGTGAGTGGCTTCAGCCCCAGTGTCTGTGAAGGGGTCTCTGCTGTCCCCATAAGTCTGGGAGAGAGGCGTTTATTGCGGCTGGTGATGCCTATCCATGTCCTTTGCTGAGGGCTTTGCTGATCATATTTCTGTTTCCAGGTCCTGGTTCTGTCCTTCTGCCTCATTCTCCCCCCCAGCCTCTACTCATTTGGGAGCAGAGCGCCACAGCCGGAGCTCAGAGGTGAGTGCCCTGGGGGCTGAGGCGTGGTTCCAGGTGAAGTGCTGCCCTCCAGGGCAGAGCACCTTCCTCGGAAACAGCCTGAACTCTGGGGCACCTCCAACCCAGCAGCCCCTTGCCTGGGATGACCACTTGGTTTGGCTTTGCTGTCTCGCCCCAGCTCTGGACTCTTCCTCAGTCCTGTTGTGGAGGCCTGTCTGGGGGCAGGGCCCTGGGCCAAGGACGGTACCAGAACTGGACGTATCCAGTCCCTCTTGGAGCACAAGCTGTGCTTGTGCCTGGTGGCTGTGCAGCATCCTCTCCCTGCCTCCTCGGGAGGAGGCAGCCCTAGTTGAACAGTTTATTCCCCTCTTGTGGGCTCTGTGGTGGCCCATGCTCAGAGCAGGACCATGAGAGGCTGGTGTGTCCCGCTCTCAAGGTGGGAATGACAAAGCTGGCTCTACCTCTCTTGCAGTGCTGTCACGGCAGATCCGCGAGTTCCCAAACCAGGTTAGGCAGGCAGCACCTGATGTGCAGGAGGAAGCTGCGCTGGAGAGTCTCAGCCCAGAGCCTGAGGACCCCTCGTTGTTGGGCAGCCTCAATCAGTCATGGGAAGAGGGACAGAGTCCACCCAAGCCTAATCCCAGATCTGCTTTCAACAGCAACTCATCCTCTGACCCTCCAGCAGCAGCAGGCTCCGAGCTGGGCCCTCCCCAGCCTCAGGAGCAGCACTCCCAGAATGACCCTTTGCAC
Source organism: Calonectris borealis (assembly GCF_964195595.1). Taxonomy (NCBI): domain Eukaryota; kingdom Metazoa; phylum Chordata; class Aves; order Procellariiformes; family Procellariidae; genus Calonectris; species Calonectris borealis. The sequence goes on along the minus strand of NC_134351.1, from coordinate 37,195,897 downwards.
ACGGTGGTGCCGGCAGCATGGAAAGCCAAGAGGCAGGAGTGGGTGGAACGCACTGCCAGTGTTGTCATCCAGCAGCATCATGCCGATGAAATGTGACTGCCACCTCCTTCTGCCTGTTGGGGTGACACCAGGCACCCTGCCGGGCAGGGACAAGCAGAGCTGTGTTAACAGATAATCTATCAAAGCAGATGCTTTTGAATACTCCTGATTGCTGACAGCTCAGAGGGTTGTCCTGGTTTTGGCTGGGATAGGGTTAAATTTCTTCCTAGTGCTGTGTTTTGGATTTAGTATGAGAAGAATGTTGATAACACACTGATGTTTTCAGTTGTTGCTAAGTGCCCTCCTAGTCCAAGGACAGCTCCCATGCCTACTGACTGAGCTAGGTACACAAGATGGGAGGGAACATAATCAGGACAGCCAGCCCAGCTGGCTAATGGGGTATTCCATACCATGTGACGTCATGCTCAGTATATGAAGGGTAGGCGTGATCCAGGAAGTGCCGATCGCTACTTGATTATCGGTCAGTGCGGGTGGTGAGCAATTGCATTGCGCATCACTCATTTTGTATATTTTAGCATTATTATTTTCCTTTTTTTTTCTGTTCTATTAAACTGTCTTTATCTCAACCCACGAGTTTTTCTCACTCTTACCCTTCCGATTCTCTCCCCGTCCCGCTGGGGGTGGGGGGAGTGAGTGAGCGGCTGCGTGGTATTTGGCTGCCTGCCAGGTTAAACCACGACAGTCCTTTTTGGCGCCCAACGTGGGGCACGAAGGGTTGAGATAACGACACATCTGACCCGAATGGGTTAAAACAAATTTGTTATAAGCATTCATTATATCAGTTTAGTACTCGATGTTCACAATGTTGATTTATTTGCTCTCAGAGTTTCTGGATCTGCTTTTGGAGTTGTGGTATATAGCACCTTACTGGCTGTCTATACTGCTGATTATCAGTTTTTATGTGGGGTTGGTCATCTCTGGGAAATGGATTAAGGTCATTGCTTTGCTATACTGTGTGACCTGGCTTTATGTTATGATAAAATTATTGGTCACGAGCCTGTATTCAGCACTGCCGTCATTCCTGTTCTTCGGGAGCTATCTTTTGGAAACTATTAATAATTACACTTTTTACCTCTTCGCCTCAGAGGATGAATTTAGTGGGGAGACAGGATGGGACACTTTCTCCCACTTGTTCACCTTCCCTTCCATATCTTCAGAAACTCCTTTTTCTTCTATCCTCTTCATGAACACGTCCACAATATTCCCTGAGAATTTTGAATATCCTTGGGATGTTCAAACAAGCATGATCATATTGCTATGTCTTCTGAATGTGGTTCAGGCCTTGTTTAGGGTGAAACAACTATTCAGGAATACTGTCCAGAGATCAACCCCAGCAACAGACACGGTGGCTACTCAAACCCCCACGACAGGCACTGTAGCTACTTCAACCCGCACGACAACCACTATGGCTACTCAGACCCCGGCAACAGTCACTACAGTTACTCCAACCCCCGCAACAGGCACTGCAGCTACTCAAACTCCGCCAACAGTCACTGCAGTTACTCCAACCAGTGCGACAAGCACTGCAGCCACTCAAACCCCGGCAACAGTCACTACAATTACTCCAACCCCCACGACAGGCACTGCAGCTACCCAAACCCTCGCGATGGGTACTACAGCTGAACCAGAGGACCAACCGTCGCTGGTATCCGTCGCCCCTGTACAGAAGAAGAAATCTTTGAAGCGGAAGTCAGGTCGTTCAGAAAAGGATGATGGAAAACCAGGGCCATCACGAGGAGGGGAGGAGGAAGAGGAAGAACTCATAAACGAGACGGAAACCACCCGATCCTTATCCCTGAATGAGTTGCAAGATATGCGGAAAGATTTCGGCCGTCGTCCAGGGGAGCATATTGTTACCTGGCTGCTCCGATGCTAGGATAATGGGGCCAGTAGCCTGGAATTAGAGGGGAAGGAAGCCAGACAGCTGGGATCCCTTTCTAGGGAAGGGAGCATTGACAAAGCAATTGGAAAAGGGGCACAGGTCCTCAGCCTCTGGAGGCGACTGCTGTCAGGCGTGAAGGAAAGGTATCCCTTCAAGGAAGATGTTATATATCGCCCAGGCAAGTGGACCACTATGGAGAGAGGTATCCAGTACCTGAGAGAACTAGGCGTGCTGGAGGTGGTTTATAGTGACCTGGACAACAACCAAACACCCAAAGATCCAGATGACGTCCAGTGCACGCGACCCATGTGCACCCATCCACCTTGCCCGGTCTCTCGGAGGACCCTTATGTTGTGGGGTTGCTGAGGGTTGAAGAACAGCAGGTGCCAATTGCTACCACAACAGTGCACCAGCGGCAATATCGCACCAACCGAGACTCTCTGATTCCCATCCATGAGCTGATTCGTCGACTGGAGGGCCAAGGAGTGATCAGCAAGACTCGCTCACCCTTTAACAGTCCCATATGGCCAGTGCGAAAGTCCAATGGAGAGTGGAGACTAACAGTGGACTACCGTGGCCTGAACCAAGTCACGCCGCCACTGAGTGCTGCTGTGTCGGACATGCTAGAACTTCAATACGAACTGGAGTCAAAGGCAGCCAAGTGGTACGCCACGATGGATATCGCTAATGCGTTCTTCTCCATCCCTTTGGCGGCAGAGTGCAGGCCACAGTTTGCTTTCTCTTGGAGGGGCGTCCAGTACACCTGGAACCGACTGCCCCAGGGGTGGAAACACAGCCCTACCATTTGCCATGGACTGATGCACACTGCACTGGAACATGGTGAGGCTCCCGAACACCTGCAATACATTGATGACATCATCGTATGGGGCAACACAGCAGAAGAAGTTTTTGAGAAAGGGGAGAGAATAGTCCAAATCCTTCTGAAGGCTGGTTTTGCCATAAAACAAAGTAAGGTCAAGGGACCTGCACAGGAGATCCAGTTTTTAGGAATAAAATGGCAAGATGGACGTCGTCAGATCCCAACGGATGTGACCAACAAAATAACAGCCATGTCCCCACCAACTAGCAAAAAGGAAACACAAGCTTTCTTAGGCGTTGTGGGCTTTTGGAGAATGCATATTCCAAATTACAGTCAGATCGTAAGCCCTCTGTATCACGTGACCAGGAAGAAGAACGACTTCAAATGGGGCCCTGAGCAACAATAAGCCTTTGAACAAATTAAACAGGAGATAGTTCAGGCAGTAGCCCTTGGGCCAGTCCGGGCAGGACAAGATGTGAAGAATGTGCTCTACACGGCAGCCGGGGAGAATGGCCCTACCTGGAGCCTCTGGCAGAAAGCACCAGGGGAGACTCGAGGTCGACCCTTAGGGTTCTGGAGTCGGGGATACAGAGGATCCGAGGCCCGCTACACTCCAACTGAGAAGGAGATATTGGCAGCATATGAAGGGATTCGATCTGCTTTGGAAGTGGTTGGTACTGAAGCACAGCTCCTCCTGGCACCCCAACTGCCGGTGCTGGGCTGGATGTTCAAAGGGAGGGTCCCCTCTACACATCATGCAACCGATGCTACGTGGAGTAAGTGGGTCGCACTGATCACACAACGGGCCCGAATAGGAAACCCCAGTCGCCCAGGAATCTTGGAGGTGATCACGAACTGGCCAGAAGGCAAAGATTTTGGAATATCCCCAGAGGAGGAGGTGACGCGTGCTGAAGAGGCCCCACTGTATAACAAACTGCCAGAAAAGGAGAAGCAATATGCCCTGTTCACTGATGGGTCCTGTCGCCTTGTGGGAAAGCATCGGAGGTGGAAAGCTGCTGTATGGAGTCCTATACGCCAAGTTGCAGAAACTGCTGAAGGAGAAGGTGAATCGAGCCAGTTTGCAGAGGTGAAAGCCATCCAGCTGGCCTTGGACATTGCTGAACGAGAAAAATGGCCAGTACTTTATCTCTATACTGACTCATGGATGGTGGCAAATGCCCTGTGGGGGTGGTTGCAGCAGTGGAAGCAGAACAACTGGCAGCGCAGAGGTAAACCCATCTGGGCTGCCGCACTGTGGCAAGATATTGCTGCCCGAGTAGAGAACCTGGTTGTAAAAGTACGTCACGTAGATGCTCACGTGCCCAAGAGTCAGGCCACTGAGGAACACCAAAACAACCAGCAGGTGGACCAGGCTGCTAAGATTGAAGTGGCTCAGGTGGATCTGGACTGGCAACATAAGGGTGAATTATTTATAGCTCTGTGGGCCCATGATGCCTCAGGCCATCAAGGAAGAGATGCAACATACAGATGGGCTCGTGATCGAGGGGTGGACTTAACCATGGACGCTATTGCACAGGTTATCCATGAATGTGAAACGTGCGCTGCAATCAAGCAAGCCAAGCGAGTAAAGCCTCTCTGGTATGGAGGACGATGGTTGAAATATAAATATGGGGAGGCCTGGCAGATTGATTATATCACACTCCCACAAGCCCAACAAGGCAAGCGCTATGTGCTCACCATGGTGGAAGCAACCACCGGCTGGCTAGAAACATATCCTGTGCCCCATGCCACCGCCCGGAACACCATCCTGGGCCTTGAAAAGCAAGTCCTATGGCGACATGGCATCCCAGAAAGAATTGAGTCAGACAACTGACTTGCGGAAACCGGACTCCACAATCTATGAGATTGTAAAGTAGGTATGTTTATTCAGCGCTGGGCGACACGGGGGGGTAGTCCCACCAAAATCGTGCGCGCCTCAACGTGGCACTCACCATAAATATATACAGTAAAATATTACATATTCATAAAGTTTTGTAATACGCCTATACATATGCATGACCTGTCCCCGCTTTGTATTAAAATGAGTTCCAAGAAGTCATTTCCATAGACCCCTCCCATCTGCGCTTGCGCATTGCCTCCTAGTGGTGGTCGTCGGGGGTCGTGGGGATGAAGGCTGATAGTTCCTCTTCGTCACCGCTAGTAACCTTTTGTTCTTGCGCAGGCTCAGTTGTCTTTTTACTTTTGTCCATACCGCAGGGTCAGTTTTAGCTGGCTTCTTGAGACAAGTTTTTAGTCTTTATCGGGAGCTGTCCTTGTGAGGCGCCTCAGTTAATTTACGCCATAGCTAAGTCGGCCTTATCAGGCTGAGCCGACCTTGTGAGGAACAAAGTATCAAGCCCCTACCTACTGATTCAATCTTCTAACTACTATTAATCATTCAACTACTAAAATTCCTTAATCCCTTCTCTCAGTCCCCCCTTTTCTAAAAAGTTAGTAAATTCTTTTACTCTATACTAAACCCTATACTAATTTTCTTTATATTATCCCATTCTTCTCCAGATCCTTTATAAGATTTTTGCCTGTTTCAATTTGTTGTCGGTGCTGATAGTCATACCTCAAGTGCCTTATTTGTTTTATTATTCGCCAATTTAAAACATACAGTATTGCAGATAAAGCAATACTAATAAAAACTAGAATTAGGAGAACAACAATAGGGTGACATAAGGTATTAAGGATACCTGTAGCAGTGGGTGACCATCCGAAAAGTATTTCCCACCATTTGTGTTATCCATCCTTCTTTACCCACTTTAGAACTTTTTTTATTTTGTCTACGTCATGATGCACCGTTATCAAGGTCTCCTTTCCATTGTTTTTAACTTCTTCTAGTATTCGTGTTAAATCGTGTTGTTGTAGTAATTCTTTCGTTCGAGCTAAATCCATCCCGAGGGATGTAGGTATCAATTCATGGAATAATGTATAATTAGATCTAAGAACCTGATGGGATATGACTGGAGCTATATAATTAAAGTCACATCCAATGATTTTAGTAAAATTGCAAATGCAAAAATTTGAGTGATTTTTAGTGTCTACCTTCGTGTCCTCTACAGATGCAAAACTACAAGTAGTTCTCAAACATACACAACCTTTGCCAGTGTATATTATTATGGTTTTAAGGTCAGCATTGGGGCGAATTTCAAAATGACAAACTTTCTGATCAGTGTCAAGACAAATATCTTGAGTATCGATAGCATTATTCTCACAAATGAACCCTTGTTGTTCTCGTACAATGCAAGATTCTAAATCTACAGTTTGCCATTCATTCCCTTTTTTTTTGAGCCCATGCCCTATGTTCAAAAGGGTAATGTAGAGTCTTCTTGTGATTCAGTCCTAACGCTATAATAGGGTGGATCATATATACTCTAGCTCTGCTAATAGTTAGTACAAAAGCCTCGACTGTGTTTGTAGCAGGATCATAAGTAAAATTCACTAAGTTCCACCAAGACTGAAGTTTCTTTTCGAAGTCATTTGCATTGTCCCAAATTATTTTCTGAATTTCAGTGGGGAAGATTCCCTCTTCACCCTCTCTTAGGACTGAAGCAGTTACTGATTGCATCCACAATTGTGCCTGAATACAGCTGAGAGCTAGAGAAACATTATTTTGGAGCCCACCGAGTGCATTCATGATTATCTCATGGTCTCCTCTGTTTATTCTTTCCCAATCAGGTAACACTTTTGACAGTAGCCACTGATGGGTTCCCAGAGCCAATAGGGAAGATCGTAAAGGCTGGTGTAATTTTGTCAGCTCGGTAGTAGAGGCAGCTAATTTATTCATTATTACTTCTGCGTCAATGCTATTTAGGACCCCTAACCCTGTACCTAAAATACCAGTTAAGTCTCTTGATATTCGTCTTTTATGCAGCCAGGTAGTCCACCCCTCGTAAGAGGTTTGCAAAAAAGGAGAACAGGCCGGTTGAGTTTCTGAGACATTGTTCTGCATTTGCAATTTAACTTGTTTAAGGGACCGATCCGGGTTAAATAGCATTTGTTGTTGTCTTGTATTCCTTATTACATACGGCCCGACTTCATACACTCTAGGTTTGAGCTTGAGTGCATGAGGTGTGACCGTTGCAACAGGCCTTGCCACAGCATTTATCCTAAATTTAAATGAGAGTCCAATGTTATCTCTGGCCCAGAGACAAACCACCTCAGTGGTTCTTATTAGTGTGAAGTTATGCCAACGTTCTAATTCCCTTCCGGTACAGGCCATTATGTTACTTGGAGGGCAGGCTTCTGTGGTATCATCTATGGGACAGATGTTCCCATTACTAATCTGGGATGCCTTTTTATGGGTAGTAGTCCCATTAGTCATTCGGCATCCCACTTAGATTTCTTCTCCTACAGTCCCCTGGAGTTGATGAATTTCTGTAGTGTTACCCCCTTCCCCTCTCAAGTATACCTGGCTTCTGTGTATGACCACAGTAGAAAGATTTAAGCCTCTCAGATCAATTTCCCCATGGATTCGGTATATTTGATATAAGCCTGAGACCAAAGCTGCTTAGTATTATCCTGGCTAGAAGTGCTTTCCCACCCCCAAATCATAATTATGACCGTGAAAAAAATAATTTTCCCGGTTGGGCTTGCGTGACCTTCCATGGAGATTTGTGTGCCTTCTTCACTCTGGTATGATGGATCCAGGCGCTCTGTTCTTTGATTTTGATTGCTGTGAAGGAGGTGAGGAGTACTTGGAATGGTCCTTCCCACTGCGGCTCCAAAGTTTTCTCTGCAAGAGACTTTACATACACATAGTCTCCAGGTTGTATATTATGTACAGGCCCATCCAAACCCCTGCTTCGAGTCCCAACCACATATTTCTCAACCTTCCTGAGTTGTTTCCCCAAAGCAACCATGTAGGAGGTCATGATTTCATCCCCGGCTTGCATGGACATCCCTTTCTGTACTCTATAGGGTCGTCCATACAAGATTTCATAGAATCATACAGGTTGGAAAAGACCTCTAAGATCATCGTGTCCAACCGTCAACCCAACACACCATGCCCACTACACCATGTCCCTAAGGGCCTCATCTACACGTCTTTTAAATACTTCCAGGGATGGTGACTCAACCACTTCCCCGGGCAGCCTGTTCCAAGGCCTGACCACTCTTTCAGTAAAGAAATTTCTCCTAATGTTCAATCTAAATCTCCCTTGGCGCAACTTGAGGCCATTTCCTCTCATCTTATTGCTAGTTACTTGGGAGAAGAGACCAACACCCACCTCGCTACAACCTCCTTTCAGGTAGTTGTAGAGTGCGATGAGGTCTCCCCTCAGCCTCCTCTTCTCCAGACTAAACAACCCCAGTTCCCTCAGCCGCTCCTCATAAGGCTTGTGCTCGAGGCCCTTCACCAGCTTCATTGCCCTCCTCTGGACACGCTCCAGCACCTCCATGTCCTTCTTGTAGTGAGGGGCCCAAAACAGAACACAGTATTCAAGGTGCGGCCTCACCAGTGCCGAGTACAGGGGCACGATCACTTCCCTAGTCCTGCTGGCCACACTATTCCTAATACAGGCCAGGATGCCGTTGGCCTTCTTGGCCACCTGAGCACACTGCCGGCTCATGTTCAGCCGGCTGTCGACCAGCACCCCCAGGTCCTTTTCCTCCGGGCAGCTTTCCAGCCACTCTTCCCCAAGCCTGTAGCGTTGCCTGGGGTTGTTGTGGCCGAAGTGCAGGACCCGGCACTTGGCCTTTTTGAATCTCATACAATTGGCCTCGGCCCATCGATCCAGCCTGTCCAGGTCCCTCTGCAGAGCCTTCCTACCCTCGAGCAGATCAACACTCCCGCCCAACTTGGTGTTGTCTGCAAACTTGCTGAGGGAGCACTCGATCCCCTTGTCCAGTTCATTGATAAAGATATTGAACAGGCCCGGCCCCAAAACTGAGCCCTGGGGAACACCGCTCGTGACCGGCCGCCAACTGGATTTAACTCCGTTGACCACAACTCTCTGGGCTCGGCCGTTCAGCCAGTTTTTTACCCAGCGAAGAGTGTACCTGTCTAGGCCGTGAGCCGCCAGTTTCTCTAGGAGAATGCTGTGGGAGACAGTGTCAAAGGCTTCACTGAAGTCCAGGTAGACCACATCCACAGCCTTTCCCTCATCCACTAGGCGGGTCACCTGCTCATAGAAGGAGATCAGGTTGGTCAAGCAGGACCTGCCTTCCATGAACCCGTGCTGGCTGGGCCTGATCCCCTGGTTGTCCCGGACATGGCTCGTGAGCACCCTCAAAACCAACCGCTCCATGATCTTCCCTGGCACCGAGGTCAGGCTGACCGGCCTGTAGTTCCCCGGATCCTCCTTCCGGCCCTTCTTATAGATCGGCGTCACATTGGCGAGCCTCCAGTCATCCGGGACTTCCCCAGTTAACCAGGACTGCTGGTAAATGATGGAGAGCGGCTCGGCAAGCTCCTCTGCCAGCTCCCTCAGTACCCTCGGGTGGATCCCATCCGGCCCCCTAGACTTGTGAGCGTCCAGGTGGCGTAGTAGGTCATTAACTTCATCCTCTTGAATTATGGGGGGTTTATCCTGCTCGTCGTCCTTGTCTTCCAGCTCAGGGGGCTGAGTACCCTGAGGATAACCACTCTGACTACTAAAGACTGAGGCAAAGAAGGCGTTGAGTACCTCAGCCTTATTCTTGTCCTTGGTGGCAACATTCCCCCCCGCATCCAATAGAGGATGGAGATTCTCCTTGGCTCTCTTTTTGTCATTAACATACTTATAAAAGCATTTTTTGTTGTCTCTCACGACAGTGGCCAGGTTGAGTTCTAGCTGGGCTTTTGCCTTTCTAATTTCCTCTCTGCACGACCTAACGAGATCCCTGTACTCTTCTTGAGTTGCCTGCCCCTTCCTCCACAAGTGATAAACTCTCCTTTTTTCCCTGAGTCCCAGCCAGAGCTCCCCGTTCAGCCAGGCCGGTCGCCTTCCCCGCCCGTTCTTCTTTCGACACATGGGGACAGCCCGCTCCTGCGCCTTTAAGACTTCCTTCTTGAAGAACGTCCAGCCTTCCTGGACCCCTTTGCCCTTCAGGACTGTCTCCCAAGGGACCCTCTCGACCAGTGTCCTGAGCAGGCCAAAGTCCGCCCTCCGGAAGTCCATGGTAGCGGTTTTGCTGGCCCCCCTCCTTACTTCACCAAGAATTGAGAATTCTATCATTTCATGGTCGCTAAGCCCAAGCCGGCCTCCGACCACCACATCTCCCACCAGTCCTTCTCTGTTCGTGAACAGCAGGTCAAGCGAGGCACCTGCCCTAGTGGGCTCGCTTACCAGCTGTGTCAGGAAGTTATCCTCCACACACTCCAGGAACCTCCTTGACTGTTTCCTCTCTGCCGTGTGGTATTTCCAGCAGACGTCTGGAAAGTTGAAGTCCCCCACGAGAACAAGGGCTAGCGACTGGGAGACTTCTGCCAGCCTCTTGTAGAATATTTCATCTGCCTCCTTGTCCTGGCTAGGTTGTCTATAACAGACCCCCAGCAGGATATCTGCGTTGTTGGCCTTCCCCCTCATCCTTACCCACAAGCACTCGACCTCGTCATCACTACCATCGAGCTCTAGACAGTCGAAGCACTCCCTAACATACAGGGCTACCCCACCGCCTCTCCTTCCTCGCCTGTCCCTTCTGAAGAGCTTATAGCCATCCATTGCAGCACTCCAGTCATGAGACTCATCCCACCACGTTTCCGTGATGGCGACTAAGTCATAGCTACCCCGCTGCACAATGGCTTCCAGCTCCTCCTGTTTGCCGCCCATGCTGCGTGCATTGGTGTAGATGCACTTGAGCTGGGCTGCTGATTTCTCCCCCAACATTGGCGTGCGGTCCCTAGGCTCTTCTCTAGTGAGCCTGGTTTTATCCCCTTCCCCCTTCGAATCTAGTTTAAAGCCCTCTCGATGAGCCCCGTCAACTCATACGCGAGAATCCTTTTCCCCCTGTGAGACAGCTGAACTCCGTCCGTCGCCAGCAGGCCTGGTGCCGTGTAAACCTCCCTGTGGTCAAAGAAGCCAAAATTCTGCCGATGGCACCAGCCCCTGAGCCACGTGTTGATCCAATGAGTTTTCCTGTTCCTTTCAGTGTTCCGCCCTGCCACTAAAGGGATCGAGGAAAACACTACCTGTGCTCCCGATCCTCCCACCAGTCGCCCCAGTGCCCTGAAGTCCCTTTTGATCCCTTCGGGACTTCTCTCTGCAACCTCCTCACTGCCAGCCTGTATAACCAGTAGCGGGTAGTAATCGGAGGCCTGCACGAGACTAGGGAGCTTCCTAGTAATATCCTTCACCCAGGCCCCAGGGAGGCAGCAGACTTCCCTGTGGGATGGGTCAGGCCGACAAATTGGGCCCTCCGTCTCCCTCAGAAGGGAATCACCAATGACAATTACCCTCCTTTTTTTCTTAGCGGAGGCAGTCGTAATTTGTGGGGCTGGCTGCCTCGCCTCGGGCAACCCCCTGGATGGGCCTTCATCTGCGTCCTCGTTCGTCTGGCCCTCGAGTTCCAGAGCCCCATATCTGTTGTGTAGGGGCAACTGGGAAGGTTGAGGTGAGGGAGGCCGGGCGGGGGTTCGCCTGGCGCCCCGAGCAGGGACCTGTGTCCATTCCCCTCCATCACCTGGGTCTCCTCCTTCTGCCTGGTGGCAAGAGGGTAGGGGGTCCTCCGCTTCTTGCGGAGCCTCCGTGTGTTGCCCTTGCCTCAGGGACGGTAGGGTGCGGCTCCACCAATCTATCTCCCTCTCACACTCCCTGATACTCCTTAACCTCTCCACTTCCTCCTTCAGCTCTGCCACCAGGCTGAGCAGATCATCTACCTGGTCACAGCACACACAGGCGTCACCTCTGCTGCCCTCCTGTACAAGGGACAGCCTCAGGCACTCCCTGCAGCCGGAGGCCTGGACAGATGTGTGTTTGCGTAGGGGCTCCGTCTGGGTCACCACGTTTCTTCTGGCGATGGCTTTCGGCCGAGTGGAAACCATGGCCAGGTCCTCTTCTGGGAGGGCGACGACCACGAGTTGAGCTAGCCTCTGGAGCCTGGAGGGTGGCTGCGCCCTGCCGGCGCAAACTGCCGCACCGCGCCCCAGGTCGCTCGCGCTCCCTGGGGGCTGCTCTTGTATCTGAGGGGGTTTGGCCGCCGTCCCTCCTGTCCCCGCCCACGCCGAGTCAGAGCTGCCGCTCGTCAGGAGCTCCCTTCTCCGGCTCGGGGGACGGGGGGCTGGGGCACCCTCTCGCTCCCTGCGCTTTTGCCTTTGCGGTTTTTGCCGCGGTTTTGCCGCTTCAGGAAGGGTCCCCCGGCGCGATCCTCCGCTCCGGAGCCCTTCGCCTCGGTGGCTTTCAAAAGGGCTCAGTCCTTTCTTTGCTCTTGGCCTACTTCGTATGCGCAAAAGAGCCAAAGGAAGAGACTGAGGCCAGGCCAAGTTAGTTTCCTGTCCCAATTTCACAATCTGCTGTTTGATTAAGTGGTTCATTTTTTCTACTTGGCCACTCGACTGAGGGCGATATGGGGTATGAAGTTGCCAATCTATGCCCAAATGGCGGCTAATTTGTTGTACTACTTTTGAGATGAAATGTGGTCCTCTGTCAGAAGATATGGTTGCTGGAACCCCAAAACGTGGTATTATTTCTTGTATTAATATTTTAGTTACCTCCCGAGCCTTGGCTGTCCTGGTAGGGAATGCCTCCGGCCAACCTGAAAAGGTGTCAGTTAATACCAATAAATATCAATACCCCCCTTTTCTTGGGAGTTCTGAAAAATCGATCTGCCATTGTTGCCCAGGCCCGTTGCCTTTTCCAATTTGGCCCATTTCTGGTTTGGGGGTATTCTTGGGATTTGTCTGGAGACAGAGATCGCACTGCTGTGTCACTTGCCTTACAGTAGTGTATAGATTCCTAGCTACGATTTCTTTGATTAGTTGTTTATATAGGGCCTCCGCCCCCCAGTGCCTCTTCTTATGTTCTTCCCTTATCAGAGACCATGTTAGATAGGAGGGAATGATTAGTTTCCCTTGTGGGGTGAGAGCCCACCCCTCTCTATTATATGACCCTTCTAGATCTGCAATAAGCTTCTGATCTTCTTTTGTATGTTCTGGCTTACCTTCTAGGGAGATTCACCCATCAGGGACTAAAGCCCCTTCTATTTTTACCTTTGCCTTGGCTGCCTGTTTTGCCTCTCTGTCCGCCAGCTCATTTCCCCTTTCCAATTCCGAGCTCACTTTCTGGTGTGCCTTGATGTGTATAATTGCCACTTTCTCAGGGAGTTGTACTGCCTCCAACAGTCTCAAAATTTCCTCTGCGTGTTTAATATTCTTTCCTTGAGAGCTCAATAACCCTCTCTCTTTCCAGATTGCTCCATGTGCGTGCACAACTCCGAAGGCATATCTTGAGTCTGTATAAATGTTTACAATTTTTCCTTGGGCCAATTCCAAGGCACGGGTTAGAGCGATTATCTCCGCTTTCTGTGCCGAGGTATTTAGGGGCAAAGGCTTTGATTCTATTATCTCCTGACTAGTGGTAATAGCGTATCCTGCGTATCTTTTACCACTCAGGACATAGCTGCTTCCGTCTGTGAACCAGTTCTCTCCGTCTTCTACGGGGCTGTCTTTCAGATCTGGTCGGCTTGCATATGTTGCTTCAATGGTTTCTAAGCAGTCATGATGCACTGGTTCTCCTGTATTTCCCTCTAGGAAGGAAGCTGGGTTGGCAATGTTAGTGACTATTATTTCCACATCATCCTGTTCTACCAATATAGCCTGATATCTTAGAAATCTTTGTTGAGAAAGCCAATGTCCACCCTTCGCTTCCAGTACTGCAGATACTGTATGGGACACCAGCACAGTCATTTTCTGACCCAGAGTGAATTTTCGGGCTTCTTGTATGTTTAGTATTACAGCTGCGACTGCCCGCAAGCATCCAGGCCAGCCCTTCGCAGTTGTATCCAACTGTTTGGAAAAGTAGGCAACTGCTCGTCAATCGGGACCCAAATTCTGTGCCAGTATCCCCAGAGCAACCCCTTGTTTTTCGTGGGAAAAGAGGAGAAATGGCTTACTCACATCTGGGAGCCCCAAAGCTGGAGCTGACATCAAGGCTTTCTTTAGTTTCTCAAAGGCTCGTACGGCCTGGTTGTTCCATTCAAGGTGTCCCTGGTTGGTAGTTATTAGGGCATATAATGGTTTAACAAGCAGTCCATAATTATAAATCCACAGCCGACACCACCCAGTCATTCCCAAGAAAGTCCGTAACTCTTTCACTGTTCGAGGTCTCTGGGTTTGGCAGATTGCCTCTTTGCGGGCTTGTCCCAAGGTTCTTTCCCCAGCACTGATTTCATAGCCTAAATAAATCACTTTGCGCTGTATTACTTGGGCTTTCTTCTTAGACACCCGGTACCCTTGGAGCCCCAAGAAATTTAATAGATTCACCGTCCAGGTGATACAATCGTTCTCTGTTTCGGTGGCAATCAGGATATCGTCCACGTATTGTAGCAGTTTTCCCTTTTCAGACGGGATTTCCCATGATTCCAAGTCCTTTGCAAGCTGATTGCCAAAAATGGTAGGGTTATTTTTGAATCCTTGTGGCAACACCGTCCAGGTGAGTTGAGTCTTGCGACCGGTTTTGGGGTTTTCCCATTCGAATGCAAACAATCTTTGGCTGGCTTCATGGAGAGGGAGGCAAAAGAAGGCATCTTTCAAGTCTATAACAGTAAACCAGGCTAATTCAGGTGTTAGTGTAGTCAACAGAGTATATGGATTCGCCACTACGGGGTAGAGATCCTCAGTTACCTTGTTTACGGCCCGTAGATCCTGGACTACACGATACGACCCGTCAGGTTTACGAACTGGTAATATGGGTGTGTTAAAATTAGACTCACATTCTTTTAATAGTCCGAATTGTAAAAATTTTTCAATTATCGGCCGAATCCCTTCTCTATCTTCTCTCTTTAGGGGATATTGCTTAATCCTTACTGGTTGTTGGTTTCCCTTTTTAAGTCTAACTTCAACAGGTAATGCATTCTTTGCTCTTCCGGGTACATCGGTAGCCCATACCCCAGGGTATACCTGATTTAAGACTTCCTCCCTAATTTCTCCTTTTATGGAAGGACTGGTTAAGAATAAACTCAGGATTTGAATGTATTCTTGATCTTTTACTTTCAGAGAAATTTCTTCTTTTTCAAATATAATTTTTGCACCTAATTGTTCTAGCAAGTCTCTTCCCAATAGGGCCTTTGGAGAGTTGGGCATATATAGAAATCTGTGAATTCCCCATTGGTTTCCCAGTTTATATTTCAAAGGTTTACAAAAATACGCCTTTTCACTATGGCCAGTTGCCCCCTTTACCATGATGTAATCATTCTCCAGGGGCATCAAGGCTTGATTCAAAACTGAGTATGTTGCCCCTGTATCAACTAAAAATTCTACCTCTTGTTGTTCCTTCCCTAGCTTTATTATAACCAGTGGATCCGCTAGGGTGGATTCCCCAGGTTCCTGTCAGTCCTTTTTCACATGAGCTACCACTTTCCTTGCCTGATAATTTCGTCCTCTTCCCCTATTCATCGGACATTCTCCTTTCCAATGACCAAACTTTTTACATCGTGCACATTGATTTTTTTCTAAGCGAGGCGGTTCTTGCCTAGGTCTCCTTTCCTCTTTTTTCCTTACAACTGCCACTATTCTCCTTTGTACCTGTTTGTATGCTTCTTCTCTGTTACTAAATACTCTCCATGCTTCATCTAGCAACACCTCCAAATTTCTACTTTCTGTAGTGCGTAGCTTCTGGAGCTTGCGCCTAATGTCCCCTGTGGACTGACCCAAAAACAGAGAGACTAGTTGTTGTATTCCTACCTCGGATCCAGGATCCAGCAGTGTGTTATGGCGCATTGCATCCCTCAGTCGATCTAGGAATTCAGATGGGGACTCGGAGGGACCTTGCTTAATTGCATATAGAGCTGACCAGTTTATGGTTTTGGGTATAGCCTTTTCCATTCCTCTCGAAATCCACTCCTGATACCCCTGTAGTTTTACCATTTCTGCAGATCTGTTCGCATCCCATTTTGGATCTTGTAGAGGGAAATATTCCTTAACATCCCCTCCTGTAGTCCTATAGTATTCATCAGCCAAACTTTCTGCTGTTTTTAAAATCAATTGCTTTTCTGTTTCAGACATATAGTCTAATAATAATTGTATGTCCTTCCAATCAGGGTTATGTTGTTTCACAATAAACTGAAAATGTTTAGTTACACCAATCGGATCGCTCCTATAATCCTTTGCAACCCTTTTCCATTCCCCTAAATCAGTAGTGGAAAAAGGTACCTTGATTAGCATCGTCCCGCCATCAGGCGCCACCGCCTCTCGAAGAGGTGCCTGTAAGGCTACTGGGGCAGTTTTCTTTCTGGTGCGGGAAGATACAGGGCTGTCCGGGGGGGTGGAAGTTTCGTCCGAGTCCGCATCCTGTTCCTGTGGTCGAGGGGGAGGCTTAAACAGGTCAGTTAGCTCTGGTTCCGGCACCTGGTGAATTTTGTTTGCTTTCAAACACCTCTGTCCAATACTGCATGCCGAGCAACACCGCTTCAGTTTACCTTTAAATTCTTTATTATTTTCTCGCTCAAGTGCGAGTACCATAGGGTCCTGTGGTGGCACCATTCCACAGTCCCTTTGCCACTCCGGATGGTTTCGGAGGGTGAAAAACATATCTGCATATGAAACTTCATCCCACTTCCCTTCTCTCCTTAGAAATAGCATCAATTGTAGGAGAGTATTGTAGTCTATTGATCCATTAAGTGGCCATTTAGCCTCACTTTCCAGTTTATACAATGGCCACCATTGATTACAATACTTAATAAGAACCTTTCTATTTTCCGTCCCTCCGATCCCAACGATATCTCTCCAATGAGCAAGCACACAGCCCAAGGGGCTTTTCTTCAAGACTCCCTTTTGAGTGTTACCCATTTCGTATCTTCCCTTTATTGATCTTTTCTTTTAACCTTTAATAAGATGCTGGGACTGGTTTTCCTTCCCGCACTGTCTTAGTGATTTTATCGGAGGTTTTCTTATCATAGAACCCTCTAGATATACAATACTGCTTTTTCACAAAATTCTACAATGTTTTCGTACACACAAGACAAAGGCTCGATCCTATCATTCACTTCGTTCGTCTCCGGCCGCTCTCCTCGCGGAGATTACGGAACTGCGGATCAGAACTCCGCACTCGCTTCGCAGCTGTGCTGCGTCTCACTCATACAACACAGACACTCAGTCACACAATAAATTGTTGCAACAGATGATAATATTTATGGCCATGCCACGTACAACTCCTCGGATTAGTTGTACTCCCACCCAGCAGCTGCAACCGTAAAGATGACCCAATCGTAATTGCAAGGAGGTCCGCTTACCCTTCTCCTGCTTCTAATATACCAGTCATTAGCAGGTCCGTCCTGGCTCCCAACACTGGGATACAGCAGAAACCTCGGATTCACTCGATCTACTCCCAAGATCGCTAGCAGCCGCTCTATCGGTCAGCGAATCCCCCCTATTACCATGCAGGGTACCCTCCTACCATACGGGGACTATGCTGCACGCCAGACGTCTCTGCGCGATTTACCAGCAGCCCCAGCCATGCGTACGACTTACAGGCCCCTCTCCTAAAACATACCTTTCCTTTCCGCGGACTCAGGAGGTTCTTGTCTACTCCCACGGTGAGCGGCTGGCAGCGGAGTCCCCTCCGAGGAAATGCTCGGGGCGCGCCCAGGGGCGTCCGCTCCCCAGCCGATCCCGCGGTGAAGCAGAGAGCCTCCTGGCTGGCTCGCCAAAACTGACTTGCGGAAACCGGACTCCACAATCTATGAGATTGTAAAGTAGGTATGTTTATTCAGCGCTGGGCGACACGGGGGGGTAGTCCCACCAAAATCGTGCGCGCCTCAACGCGGCACTCACCATAAATATATACAGTAAAATATTACATATTCATAAAGTTTTGTAATATGCCTATACATATGCATGACCTGTCCCCGCTTTGTATTAAAATGAGTTCCAAGAAGTCATTTCCATAGACCCCTCCCATCTGCGCTTGCGCATTGCCTCCTAGTGGTGGTCGTCGGGGGTCGTGGGGATGAAGGCTGATAGTTCCTCTTCGTCACCGCTGGTAACCTTTTGTTCTTGCGCAGGCTCAGTTGTCTTTTTACTTTTGTCCATACCGCAGGGTCAGTTTTAGCTGGCTTCTTGAGACAAGTTTTTAGTCTTTATCAGGAGCTGTCCTTGTGAAGCGCCTCAGTTAATTTACACCATAGCTAAGTCGGCCTTATCAGGCTGAGCCGGCCTTGTGAGGAACAAAGTATCAAGCCCCTACCTACTGATTCAATCTTCTACCTACTATTAATCATTCAACTACTAAAATTCCTTAATCCCTTCTCTCACAACGGGACTCATTTCTGAAACACCCTCATAGACACCTGGGCCAAAGAGCATGGCATTGAGTGGGTCTATCACATCCCCTACCATGCACCGGCCTCTGGGAAAATCGAACGATACAATGGACTGCTAAAGACTACGCTGAGAGCAATGGGTGGTGGGACATTCAAGCAGTGGGACACACATTTAGCAAAAGCCACCTGGTTGGTCAACACCAGGGGATCTTTCAATCGAGCTGGCCCTGCCCAATCAAGACTCTTACATACTGTAGATGGAGATAAAGTCCCTGTCGTGCACATGAGAAATATGCTGGGGAAGACAGTCTGGGTTACTCCTGCCTCTGGCAAGGGAAAACCCATCTGTGGGATTGCTTTTGCTCAAGGACCTGGGTGCACTTGGTGGGTGATGCGAAAGGATGGGGAGGTCCAGTGTGTACCTCAAGGGGATTTGATTTTGGGTGAAAATTGCCAATGAACTGAATTTTGATGTCAACGTTACATGATATTGTATATCATTATTTCTATGGTTGCTATCAATGGTATAGCAGTGAAAATCACCCAGATTAATGAAGAATGTACTAACTCTGATGAAACCGAGCAAAGTGCAACGATGATAGAACTGGACGAGCGCAGCAGTACCGAAATGAGAACTGGCTTCAGGATGCAACAGCCCAACACCACACACCATCTCTCCTGCCCTGAAAGACTGTTATGACAGATGGAGCCCAAAGTCATGGACTAAATGAACTCAGTGGACATTTTAGAGGGATAGTCCATAGACCAAGGGAATGATATCTGTGCGTGCATATATATATATGTGTATATATAAAAAGAAAGATAGTGGTGGTTAATTGAAATGTATAAAAAAAAAAATGTGAGACCTAAGCACGACGTAAATGGTATGGAATAAGGGGTGGATACTGTCTTAGTTTCGGCTGGGATAGGGTTAAATTTCTTCCTAGTGCTGTGTTTTGGATTTAGTATGAGAAGAATGTTGATAACACACTGATGTTTTCAGATGTTGCTAAGTGCCCTCCTAGTCCAAGGAGAGCTCCCATGCCTACTGACTGAGCTAGGTACACAAGATGGGAGGGAACATAATCAGGACAGCCAGCCCAGCTGGCTAATGGGGTATTCCATACCATGTGACGTCATGCTCAGTATATGAATGGTAGGCGTGATCCAGGAAGTACCGATCGCTACTTGGTTATCGGTCAGCGCGGGTGGTGAGCAATTGCATTGTGCATCACTCATTTTGTATATTCTATCATTATCATTATTATTTTCCCTTTTTCTGTTCTATTAAACTGTCTTTATCTCAACCCACGAGTTTTTCTCACTCTTACCCTTCCGATTCTCTCCCCGTCCCGCTGAGGGTGTGGGGGGAGTGAGTGAGCGGCTGCGTGGTATTTGGTTGCCTGCCAGGTTAAACCATGACAAGGGTTTATCAGGGAGGAATCATTTTAGGGATGACCTGATTTTGCACTCTGCTCTGTATGTCCATAGCAGGACCCTATCTGAGATGGGGTAGGAAATTGTGGGAACTTTGCTACGGCTGCTGATGTGGCCTGCAGCCTGGGGTGTGTCCCGTGGCTTGCAGGAACGGGCTGTGGCATATGGAGGGTGAAGGCAGTTGGGCCTGCGGTGCCTGTACCTGGTCTGACTGGAGGCAGGTGGTGACGAATGCCACTGCCCTGCTTCTTCCCTGCCCAAGTGGAGGTGAACAGGCTGGGTCCTGCACTTCTTACCGTGTCTGGTGGACGCAAGCATCTGTGCCTTGTCTCTTCCCTTTAATCCTGCAGTGTTGCCTGATTTCTGGGTGTGAGATGGCGAGTTGACCTTCAGTGCCCTGGCAGGGAGCGGTCCTCCTATTGCGACAGACCCTGTGTTTCCCCTGTCCCTGCTAGGTGTTGAGCCACAGGCACAGCTCCTGGCCTGGCTAGAGAAGGTGTTGTGGAGTCCCTCCCGAGCCATGCATGCTGTTTCCCTTCGTAGGGGCTGAGCCTTTCATCTCCCACAGCCCTGGGAGCAGGGTTTCTGGTCCATGCCTCAGGGAGAGAAGGCATGCCTCAAACCGGACTGCCGAGGGGGCGTGGAGCAGAGAACAGCAGAGCTGTTTGCTCTTCTGAAGGCTTTCCTGGCCACAGGCTGGTTTCAAAGCTGTGTTCTCGTGTGCCCGAGCTTTGTTGCGCTGACCGGTGAGGCAGTCGGCCAGCTCTGGTTGCGCCCCAGGTCTGTGCAGAAACACTTTGAGCTGACAAGTGGTGTCTTTCCTGGAGTGCAGCTTAGTGGTACCTGTTGAGCATCTCTCCTTGTCCTACTTCAGATCTATGCCGGTGAGGACATTTCCTTATTAATGATGTGTAAATAAATATTAATGATGTGTAAATAAAACGTGCCCTCTGTGCGACTGGGCCCTCCATGGTTGTTTTGGTGCAGGGCTGGGCTGGCTGGTGGAGGCTAGGGGCTGCGCCAGGGGCTGGGAGTGTTGTGGGAGGAACCTGATGGAGGCTGGGGGGTGACCACCCTTGTAGCCTAACAAAGGGGAGCAGGTGCTGCCTTCCCTTCCTGTGGCTGCAGCTGTGCAGAGGGGCTTGTTGAGGTACGGTGCAAGTTTGCTGGGCAGTGCTCTGTTCTCACCCCCCCTTCAAGGGTGCGCCAACACCCTTGAAACACTTTTGGAGACAAATGGATGTTGTGAGCTCCCAGCGCCCATGTGCGACCTGTGCACGCTGAAGCTGCTGGCACAGTGGAAGCGAGCAGCTTCCCTTGTAGGAAGCGTGAGGAGCCGGTGTCTGCCTCCACCGCTGCTTTTGTAATGGGGAACTGCACAATTGCAGGAAACGGTGCAGAGCCAGGGTGGTGAAACAGCCCAGTCTTTTCAGCCGGGGGCTGCGGAGAGGGCTCTGTCTGCTGGGTGGTTGCTAAATCAGGGCTGTGCCCTGGGTTCGGTTGGGATCACCAGATCCACGGGAGGCGCTAGCAGACCCTGAGCTCAGACTGCTGAGCCCAGCGCAGGGTTTGGGGGCACGGGAACCCAGTGAGGCGATGGGTGCAAGCAGCACTGTGCTTGCAACCTGCCCAGGAAGCAAAGGGTGCTTGTGCAGACAGATGAGATGTAAAATTGAGCGCTGCGTCTCTGCCCGTGGAAGAGAGACAGCCAGAGGGTGGCTCACCCACGGGCCATGTCTCAGGACAGGTGACAGCACACTTGTAACAGGATCAAGTCGCAGCTCTGCTCTTCCCCAGGGAGGGCAGCCTGTGAGCATCCCCAGGGAACCACTGAACCTTTTTCCCTAAGAGCCATGTGGTGGCAGGAAGGTCTAGGACCCGGCCCTTGCTTTTGTTTCATATTTTGTAGTTCAAGGCCAGGGTGCGTAATGCCACTGATGTCACCTGGAGTCCCTGGCCCAGTGCTAATTAATATCTGTATGAGTCATCCGAAATAAACCACAGTGATGTTGCCAGCAACGCAGGGAGCGGCCACCGGAGCTGGTGTTTGGCCAGGGGTGACAGGGCCAGCACCATTGTTGCGAATGAGTGGTTTAGAGGCTGCTTAAAGAATCACCATCAAAGATATTAGCAGAAAGTGATTTTAATAGAGATTTATAAAGGTGCGACCTAACAGAATTCGATGACAAGGTTCACTCTATTACTTATTACACGGATGAAACATATAAAGGAAAATCATCTAAGGGTTTATATTTCAGGGACTATATGTGTTTGGCAGCAGTCTAGGTTTCATTCACAATTTAGCAACACTTAAGTATCAACTAATCATTTACAAACTTTAGTAACGCTTAATCATTAACTAATTCAATATTTGCAAAGTGAGTTAGTAAGTCTACGACAATCACAACTTAATTACAGATTATGCTTACTATCAGTTCACGCACACAGAGAAACATATATATATATAAAAAAAATATACAGAAGGTATACCTGTTAAAAATTCCCCTCGATTTCAGTGAAGAAATATTCACGTCGAATGTCTAGGCATTCCCTCTCAACGGGCGAAGGGTTGAGCTTCGAAAGGGACTCACCCAGGACCCAGCGGTCCTCCGAATATCGTAGGCTTGAAAGATCGCAAGCTCTGAGAGGCGTCCCACTCAGAGGGAGATGCTGGGTGCAGCCGCTGCGGTCCAGGAGAGCTCAAAGGGCCTCACTCAGGACCACCGTTTATAGGTTCGCAAGATGGTTGGCTTTAGTCATCCATAAATTTTCATCCTGGCCACAGTCCCAGGTGGTAATTACTAAAGAATTCTCAAGGTTTCGGTGTTGTTCTGCTGGACATCTGGGCCAGACAGTAGGAGGATGTTCCCAGCCTCAGCTATTCAGAGTTTCTGATACAGTCAAGGGGCGCTCAACTGCCAGACTTCAATACACCAAGGCTGAGGTTTCATGGAAATTTCTGAGATCAACAAACGGCCCAGGGAAGAAAGAAGGGTGGGGTATGAATGCACCACCACAACCATGTTCTGCAGCAGTCTGGCTTGCTTGGCCAAATGTCAGGAAGGGAGATAGCTCTGGGAGAGCGGGCAGGGAGCCAGGCAAGCACAGCAGGCTCTTCATCAAACCCAGCCAAACACACGCTCCTGCCACTAGGCACTGCCCACATCAGCCAGCACAGCCCTTCTATGTGGAAAGATTGTGGCAGAGGCTGGGATATCTCAGAGCCCAGAGCTGGTCCCAGTACTGCACTGTGAGTTTTGGGGACGGTTGCTCTGCGATCTCAGCCCGTGCTGCCTCAGGGCTGCTATTTTTCATCACTTTCTGTGTTCTTGCGCCAGTCCCACAGCAAGTGGCTCTGAGCCAGAGAGAGGAAGGAAGCCCAGCCTGGGCCTCACGCCTTGGGTTAAGGGGCAGCGATGATAAAAATGCCCAGAATGAGTCCTTCAGCTGAGGAGGCTCGCACCTTGTTTCCATCAGGCAGAGGAACAGGAGGAGCCTGGTATTTCTGTGACCCTCCTCCTCCTTGCTGCAGACCATCCATGACATCTTTTTTCCTTGCATGCTGCAGGGATCAGAGCGCATGCCATCTGTGCATCGTGCACTGCCTGCACGCACATGTAGCCTCCACATTCTGGCTTAGGTCGACATTACAGTCCCTGCTTGCCCTTCCCACTGTGTTCCCTCTGTTATTCCCAAGGTCAACTCACATCCCATGCGTGTCCCCCGGCGGGTGTCTGCATCGGCAGCATGGGAGCATGCCGATGGACCAGAAACATGAGGCCTTTTGGGGCAAAATATTCTGCTCAGCCCTTGGTAAGTCCTGTACAGGTGCTGCCAAATGGAAACCCTCTCTTTTTTGCTTGGTGTCTCCCTGAGTGTCGGTAGTGCCATTTCCCTTCCATGGTAGCAGCTTATATTGAAAGTTTTTGAAAGTGTGAAATGAAATTTGTTTCCTATTGCTGGCTGTGTGACTGGTACAAAACACCTCCTGCTCACAGCTTTAAAGGAATCAGGGTTTCTTGGCGAGGTGAGAATTTCAGTCAGGAGCAGAAGTAAGACATATCCTCCTTTCCAAGGGAAACCTAAACCCCGCGTTAGCATCCATCCTATTTTTATCCACTAGCACCAGCTGCTGGATATTGGTGGAAACAGAAAATCTAGCAGAAATCTGAGCGCCCGATTAAAAAAGAAGCTGGAAATACATTGATGGAGCCACCACCTTCGCCCAGCTCCTGAAACTGGGCACCTCAGCCCCAGGGCTGTTGAACCCCCAAGGGAGCTGGTCATGTCAGGACTGCTTTGGCAAGGTGTCTGAGGCAGAAAGCAGAGAGGTTGGGCTAGGATGCCTGAAAAGAAAAAAAAGCTGATGCCAGATGCGTCCTTTCCCTGTCCGCACACTGTGTAGCAGGGGCTTGGCTGGAGACCCCTGTGTGTGCATTGCTCAGGGGACACGGCCACGCCGAGGGGGGTCTCTTGGGACGGGCTGTTTGGGAGCTTTCTCCACCCCTAGTGCAGGAGGGTGGTTGGCAGCTGGCTGCCACAGCGCATCCACCGGGGTTGAGAACAGGAGGCTGCCAGCTCTGCAAAAGCCATTTGCAGCTGCCCCATGCGTTTGGGCGCCCAAGAAACTGCCTCTGCTCTGCTCACACGGGGAGCGTGAGCTGCCTGGAGCCTGCCCCAGACCCCATAGTGTCCCACTGAGGCTGTGCCTCATCCTGCCACCTGAACACAGCCTGGTTTGCCCTGCACCCCCTGGGGATGTGTTGTGGTTTAACCTGGCAGGCAGCCAAACACCACACAGCTGCTCACTCGCTCCCCCCACCCCTGGTGGGATGGGGGAGAGAATCAAAAAAAAAAGTAAAATTTGTGGGTTGAGATAAAGACAGTTTAATAGAAGAGAAAAGGAAGGGAAAATAATAATAATGATAAAAGGATATACAAAATAAGTGACGCACAATGCAATTACTCACCACCTGTTGACCGATGCCCAGCCAGTTCCTGAGTAGTGGTTGTCCCCCCCAGCCAACTCCCCCAGTTTATATACTGAGCATGATGTCATATGGTATGGAATACCCCGTTGGCCAGTTTGGGTCAGTTGTCCTGGCTATGCTCCCTCCCAGCTTCTCGCTGGCAGGGCATGAGAAGCTGAAAAATCCTTGACTAGGGTAAGCACTACTTAGCAACAACTAAAACATCAGTGTGTTATCAACATTCTTCTCATACTAAATCCAAAATACAGCACTATACTAGCTACTAGGAAGAAAATTAACTCTATCCCAGCCAAAACCAGGACAGTATGTTTAGGAGGGACCCCAAGGGACAAGTTGCCCGCAGCATGGCAGCAGATTTGCAGGTGCAGCGCTGCTGCACAATTCTAGGGAGGGGACATGGGACAGCCCCCATCCCCAGGGACCCTGCTGCCCTCAGCGATGATGCACAAAGCCTCCCCATGGGAGGGTGGCTGTGGGGTAAGACAAACCCTGCAGGTTTGAGGCAGGGCAGAAACCAGAGCCAAGCCCTACATCCCCACAGAAACCCTTTATTTTGCACCTGGTGCCCAGCCTTCATGCTAGGCTGAACTTGCCTGGGAAAACATGAACCCATGGGCTGAGAGCTGCCGAAACGCAGCACGTCAGCACGGGCAGAGCCTGGCTGGGGGGAGCACCGTCTCCTTGCGGGCCTGGCCTGTGCCTCCTGGATTTCCCCACTCGCTGTTATTTTATCCAGGTGAAAACACTGGTGCCAATCCTGCAGGAAACCCCAAATCACTGTGGTTCATTCAGCTGGGGTCACCTATGCTGTGGTGGTGGGTACAGAGGGGAAACCCGAGGTGGGGGTACCATGTTCTTGCTGGGTGCTGAGCGGGATGCCCAGGGCTCCAGTACCCTGTGGTAGAGGCTGCTCTGGGTGCTGGCATCATGCTCTGCTCTCTCCCCTCTGGGCTATGTGTGAGGGGAGTCCCAGGGGGGTCCAGCTGGGGCCAGACCCCATCCTGGGCTCACCCAGCCCTGGGGCACACCTGGGATGCAGGAACTGGCCAGGTCACAGGGATGCTCCTTAGCCCCTGTTCATCACCAGTGACAAACCCATTTCACCCTCCCGGTCCCACTGTGCCTCATCTCATGGGATTTCTCCCCTCTCCAGCCTGGGGCGCAGGAAAGCTCGGCACAGTAGTGGCCGGGACCCGGCACTCACCAGGTGGCTTTCCAGTCCTCGGCAGGGCCCTCGGCCACCTCTTGCAAGAGTCACAGGGTGTGCAGGGTCTCTTCCCTGTTGGTGCCCACATAGCACTGGCCCAGGAAGATGGTCATCCGGTCTCTCTCTGAGTCTGAAAGGGTCCGAGGGGGCATGAGCCGGGGTGACAAGGAACGAAGCCACCCCCCCCAGGTCCTGCTGGTGTCCCCGCTTGTCCTGGTTTCAGCTGAGATAGGGTTAAATTTCTTCCTAGTGCTGTGTTTTGGATTTAGTATGAGGAGAATGTTGATAACACACTGATGTTTTCAGTTGTTGCTAAGTGCCCTCCTAGTCCAAGGACAGCTCCCGTGCCTACTGACTGAGCTAGGTACACAAGATGGGAGGGAACATAATCAGGACAGCCAGTCCAGCTAGCTAATGGGGTATTCCATACCATGTGACGTCATGCTCAGTATATGAATGGTAGGCGTGATCCAGGAAGTACCGATCGCTACTTGGTTATCAGTCAGCGCGGGTGGTGAGCAATTGCATTGTGCATCGCTCATTTTGTATATTTTATCATTATTATTATTATTTTCCCTTTTCTGTTCTATTAAACTGTCTTTATCTCAACCCACGAGTTTTCCTCACTCTTACCCTTCCGATTCTCTCCCCGTCACACTGTGGTGGTGGGGTGGAGTGAGTGAGCGGCTGCGTGGTATTTGGCTGCCTGCCAGGTTAAACCACGACAGTTCTTTTTGGCGCCCAACGTGGGGCTCGAAGGGTTGAGATAACGACACATCTGACCCGAATGGGTTAAAACAAATTTGTTATAAGCATTCATTATATCAGTGTAGTAGTCGCTGGTCACAATGTTGGTTTATTTGCTCTCAGAGTTGTTGGATCTGCTTTTGGAGTTGTGGTATATAGCACCTTACTGGCTGTCTATACTGCTGATCATCAGTTTTTATGTGGGGTTGGTCATCTCTGGGAAATGGATTAAGGTCATTGCTTTGCTATACTGTGTGACCTGGCTTTATGTTATGATAAAATTATTGGTCACGAGCCTGTACTCAGCACTGCCATCATTCCTGTTCTTCGGGAGCTATCTTTTGGAAACTATTAATAATTACACTTCCTACGTCTTCACCTCAGAGGATGAATTTAGTGGGGAGACAGGATGGGACACTTTCTCCCACTTGTTCATCTTCCCTTCCATATTGTCAGAAACTCCTTTTTCTTCTATCCTCTTCATGAAGACGTCCACAATATTCCCTGAGAATTTTGAATATCCTTGGGATGTTCAAACAAGCATGTTCATATTGCTATGTCTCCTGAAGGTGGTTCAGGCCTTGTTTAGGGTGAAACAACTATTCAGGAATACTGTCCAGAGATCAACCCCAGCAACAGACACAGTGACTGCTCAAACCCCCACGGCAGGCACTGTAGCTACTTCAACCCGCACGACAACCACTGTGGCTACTCAAACCCCTGCGACTGGCACCGTGGCTACTTCAACCCCCATGACAACCACTATGGCTACTCAGACCCCGGCAACAGTCACTACAGTTACTCCAACCCCCGCAACAGGCACTGCAGCTACTCAAACTCCGCCAACAGTCACTGCAGTTACTCCAACCAGTGCGACAAGCACTGCAGCCACTCAAACCCCGGCAACAGTCACTACAAGTACTCCAACCCCATGACAAACACTGCAGCTACCCAAACCCTTGCGACGGGTACTACAGCTGAACCAGAGAACCAACCCTTGCTGGTATCCGTCGCCCCTGTACAGAAGAGGAAATCTTGGAAGCGGAGGTCAGGTCATTTAGAAAGGGATGATGGAAAACCAGGGTCGTCAAGAGGAGGGGAGGAGGAAGAGGAAGAACTCATAAACGAGACGGAAACCACCCGATCCCTATCCCTGAATGAGTTGCGAGATATGCGGAAAGATTTCAGCCATCGTCCAGGCGAGCATATTGTTACCTGGCTGCTCCGATGCTGGGATAATGGGGCCAGTAGCCTGGAATTAGAGGGGAAGGAGGCCAAACAGCTGGGATCCCTTGCTAGGGAATCGGGTATTGACAAAGCAATTGGAAAAGGGACACAGGTCCTCAGCCTCTGGAGGCGACTGCTGTCAGGCGTGAAGGAAAGGTATCCCTTCAAGGAAGATGTTATATATCGCCTAGGCAAATGGACCACTATGGAGAGAGGTATCCAGTACCTGAGAGAACTAGGCGTGCTGGAGGTGGTTTATAGTGACCTGGACGACGTCCAAACACCCAAAGATCCAGATGACGTCCAGTGCTCGCGACCCATGTGGCGGAAGTTGGTACGGAGCGCACCAGCGTCGTATGCCAGTTCGTTGGCAGTACTGTCCTGGGCAGAGGAAGAAGCACCAACAGTGGATGACGTGGTTAGCAGACTTCGGGATTTTGAAGAAACTATATCTCCTCCTCCCTTGTCTCGGCTGTGGAGAAACTGTCCCGGGAGGTCCAGCAACTCAAAGAGGATATGTCCTATTCTCCACCTGTACGGACCAGTATCTCAGCCATTAGGAGTCAGCGTTTTTCTCCTCAAGAGAGAGGATATAGAAAGTACACACCACGGGGCACCCTGTGGTTTTACCTGCGTGACCACGGAGAAGACATGAGGCAGTGGGATGGAAAACCTACCTTGACCCTAGAGGCACGGGTACGTGAGTTGCAAGGAAAAACAATGACACAAGGGGGTTCTCCCAGGAAAAATGCTGCTCCAGTTGTCAGGAAAAACCTGTCTCACGACAGTCCAGTTTCCAGTGAACAGTTCCCCAGACAGAGTAGAAGGGCTGATCTTACTTTAGATTGTAATTGCAATGAAGAAATTCTTGACTCACGTTTGCAAGAAGTGAGAGATGGATACTATGACCAGGACTAGAGGGGCCCTGCCTCCGGCCAGGTGGAGGAAAGGGACAACCGGGTTTACTGGACTGTGTGGATTCGATGGCCTGGCACATCAGACCCACAGGAGTATCAGGCTCTCGTAGACATGGGTGCACAGTGCACCCTGATGCCATCAGGCTATGAAGGGGCAGAACCCATTTGTATTTCTGGAGTGACAGGGGGATCCCAAGAGTTAACTTTATTGGAGGCCAAAGTGAGCCTAACCGGGAAGGAGTGGCAGAAGCACCCCATTGT
Source organism: Calonectris borealis (assembly GCF_964195595.1). Lineage (NCBI taxonomy): Eukaryota > Metazoa > Chordata > Aves > Procellariiformes > Procellariidae > Calonectris > Calonectris borealis. The sequence goes on along the minus strand of NC_134351.1, from coordinate 37,166,949 downwards.
GACTGGCCCAGAGGCTCCGTGCATCCTTGGCATAGACTACCTCAGGAGAGGGTATTTCAAGGACCCAAAAGGGTATCGGTGGGCTTTTGGTATAGCTGCCCTGGAGACGGAGGAAATTAAACAGCTGTCCACCTTGCCCGGTCTCTCGGAGGACCCTTCTGTTGTGGGGTTGCTGAGGGTCGAAGAACAGCAGGTACCAATCGCTACCACAACAGTGCACCGGCCGCAATACCGCACCAACCGAGATTCCCTGATCCCCATCCATGAGCTGATTCGTCGACTGGAGAGCCAAGGAGTGATCAGCAAGACTCGCTCACCCTTTAACAGTCCCATATGGCCAGTGCGAAAGTCCAATGGAGAGTGGAGACTAACAGTAGACTACCGTGGCCTGAACCAAGTCACGCCGCCACTGAGTGCTGCCGTGCCTGACATGCCAGAACTTCAATACAAACTGGAGTCAAAGGCAGCCAAGTGGTACGCCACAATGGATATCGCTAATGCATTCTTCTCCATCCCTTTGGCAGCAGAGTGCAGGCCACAGTTTGCTTTCACTTGGAGGGGCGTCCAGTACACATGGAACCGACTGCCCCAGGGGTGGAAACACAGCCCTACCATCTGCCATGGACTGATCCACACTGCACTGGAACAGGGTGAGGCTCCAGAACACCTGCAATACATTGATGACATCATTGTATGGGGCAACATAGCAGAAGAAGTTTTCGAGAAAGGGGAGAGAATAGTCCAAATCCTTCTGAAGGCTGGTTTTGCCATAAAACAAAGTAAGGTCAAGGGACCTGCACAGGAGATCCAGTTTTTAGGAATAAAATGGCAAGATGGACGTCATCAGATCCCAACAGATGTGATCAACAAAATAACAGCCATGTCCCCACCAACTAGCAAAAAGGAAACACAAGCTTTCTTAGGCGTTGTGGGCTTTTGGAGAATGCATATTCCAGATTACAGTCAGATTGTAAGCCCTCTGTATCACATGACCAGGAAGAAGAACAACTTTAAATGGGGCCCTGAGCAACGTCAAGCCTTTGAACACATTAAACAGGAGATAGTTCAGGCAGTAGCCCTTGGGCCAGTCCAGGCAGGACAAGATGTGAAGAATGTGCTCTACACCGCAGCCGGGGAGAATGGCCCTACCTGGAGCCTCTGGCAGAAAGCACCAGGGGAGACTCGAGGTCGACCCTTAGGGTTCTGGAGTCGGGGATACAGAGGATCCGAGGCCCGCTACACTCCAACTGAGAAGGAGATATTGGCAGCGTATGAAGGGGTTCGAGCTGCTTTGGAAGTGGTTGGTACTGAAGCACAGCTCCTCCTGGCACCCCGACTGCCGGTGCTGGGCTGGATGTTCAAAGGGAGCGTCCCCTCTACACATCATGCAACCGATGCTACGTGGAGTAAGTGGGTCGCACTGATCACACAATGGGCCCGAATAGGAAACCCCAGTCGCCCAGGAATCTTGGAGATGATCACGAACTGGCCAGAAGGCAAAGATTTTGGAATATCCCCAGAGGAGGAGGTGACGCATGCTGAAGAGGCCCCACTGTATAATAAACTGCCAGAAAATGAGAAGCAATATGCCCTGTTCACTGATGGGTCCTGTCGCCTTGTGGGAAAGCATTGGAGGTGGAAAGCTGCTGTATGGAGTCCTATACGCGAAGCTGCAGAAACTGCTGAAGGAGAAGGTGAATCGAGCCAGTTTGCAGAGGTGAAAGCCATCCAGCTGGCCTTGGACATTGCTGAACGAGAAAAATGGCCAGTACTTTATCTCTATACTGACTCATGGATGGTGGCAAATGCCCTGTGGGGATGGTTGCAGCAGTGGAAGCAGAACAACTGGCAGCGCAGAGGTAAACCCATCTGGGCTGCTGCATTGTGGCAAGATATTGCTGCCCGGGTAGAGAACCTGACTGTAAAAGTACGTCACGTAGATGCTCACGTACCCAGGAGTCGGGCCACTGAAGAACACCAAAACAACCAGCAGGTGGACCAGGCTGCTAAGATTGAAGTGGCTCAGGTGGATCTGGACTGGCAACATAAGGGTGAATTATTTATAGCTCAGTGGGCCCATGACGCCTCAGGCCACCAAGGAAGAGATGCAACATATAGATGGGCTCGTGATCGAGGGGTGGACTTAACCATGGACGCTATTGCACAGGTTATCCATGAATGTGAAACGTGCGGTACAATCAAACAAGCCAAGCGAGTAAAGCCTCTTTGGTATGGAGGACGATGGTTGAAATACAAATATGGGGAGGCTTGGCAGATTGATTATATCACACTCCCACAAACCCAGCACGGCAAGCGCTATGTGTTCACCGTGGTGGAAGCAACCACCGGATGGCTGGAAACATATCCTGTGCCCCATGCCACTGCCCAGAACACCATCCTGGGCCTTGAAAAGCAAGTCCTATGGCAACATGGCACCCCAGAAAGAATTGAGTCAGACAACGGGACTCATTTCCAAAACACCCTCATAGACACCTGGGCCAAAGAGCACGGCATTGAGTGGGTCTATCACGTCCCCTACCATGCACCAGCCTCTGGGAAAATCGAACGATACAACGGGCTGTTAAAGACAACACTGAGGGCAATGGGTGGTGGGACATTCAAGCATTGGGACACACATTTAGCAAAAGCCACCTGGTTAGTCAACACCAGGGGATCTTTCAATCGAGCTGGCCCTGCCCAATCAAGACTCTTACGTACTGTAGATGGAGATAAAGTCCCTGTCGTGCACATAAGAAATATGCTGGGGAAGACAGTCTGGGTTACTCCTGCCTCTGGCAAGGGAAAACCCATCCGTGGGATTGCTTTTGCTCAAGGACCTGGGTGCACTTGGTGGGTGATGCGAAAGGATGGGGAGGTCCGGTGTGTACCTCAAGGGGATTTGATTTTGGGTGAAAATAGCCAATGAACTGAATTTTGATGTCAACTGTTACATGATATTGTATATCATTATTTCTATGGTTGCTATCAATGGTATAGCAGTGAAAATCACCCAGATTAATGAAGAATGAACTAACTCCGATGAAACCGAGCAAAGTGCAACGATGATAGAACTGGACGAGCGCAGCAGTACCGAAATGAGAACTGGCTTCAGGATGCAACAGCCCAACACCACACACCATCTCTCCTGCCCTGAAAGACTGTTATGACAGATGGAGCCCAAAGTCATGGACTAAATGAACTCAGTGGACATTTTAGAGGGATAGTCCATAGACCAAGGGAATGATATCTGTGCGTGCATATATATATATGTGTATATATAAAAAGAAAGATAGTGGTGGTTAATTGAAATGTATTAAAAAAAAATGTGAGACCTAAGCACGACGTAAATGGTATGGAATAAGGGGTGGATACTGTCCTGGTTTCGGCTGGGATAGGGTTAAATTTCTTCCTAGTGCTGTGTTTTGGATTTAGTATGAGGAGAATGTTGATAACACACTGATGTTTTCAGTTGTTGCTAAGTGCCCTCCTAGTCCAAGGACAGCTCCCATGCCTACTGACTGAGCTAGGTACACAAGATGGGAGGGAACATAATCAGGACAGCCAGCCCAGCTGGCTAATGGGGTATTCCATACCATGTGACGTCATGCTCAGTATATGAAGGGTAGGCGTGATCCAGGAAGTACCGATCGCTACTTGGTTATCGGTCAGCGCGGGTGGTGAGCAATTGCATTGTGCATCACTCATTTTGTATATTCTATCATTATCATTATTATTTTCCCTTTTTCTGTTCTATTAAACTGTCTTTATCTCAAGCCACAAGTTTTTCTCACTCTTACCCTTCTGATTCTCTCCCTGTTCTGCTGAGGGTGTGGGGGGAGTGAGAGAGCGGCTGCGTGGTATTTGGCTGCCTGCCAGGTTAAACCACGACACCGCTGTAGGGTGATGGCCCCCTCCCACCTACTTCGGAGCTGCCAGTGCACAGTGAAGGAGAAGGTGGGCTGTGAGACCAGCCCCGCGTCCTGCTGGGACCCCTCCAGTGGTGAGGTGAGGATTTTGGGGTTGACGGCTGCAGGGCCCAGCAGGTAGGAACTGGAGAAAATGCTATCCTTGCTGAGGACGGACACAACCATCCGGCAGCTGGCGTCACTCTGCCAGGACTCGGAGAGGAGGCACTGCAAGGCCAGCGCTGTGGCTCAGGGTACCTGGCCAGGCAGGGGTGGCACCCTGCTTCCATCCCACCACCCTGGCTCTGCCCCGGGGCAGCACTAGGGGATGTACCATGGACCCCATGCGAAGCTCGTGCCACCGGCATTGCCACCTCGGCACAGTCATTGCACCCGTGGCACCAATTGCCTTCAGCCCAGCTGCTGCTCTGGGCTGTTTGCTGCTCCCACCCAGGGGAGAGTGGGTCCTCCCCATGCTGAAGCGGGATGCGCTGCTTGCTTTGTGCACTTGGTGGGAAATGGAGTTTCTCTGGGGCATGGCTCTGCCTGTCTCTGGGTGGATTCCCACAGCGAGGAGCATCCTTGCACGAGTGGTCACTCCCTCATGGCCTCTCTGCAGCTTCCCCTGGCATCGTGTAGTGTTGGTCCCACTAGCTCCAGCAGCCCAGCCCTGGCTCCCTGCCAAGCACTGCAGCCCCCAGCCCCAGCCTTTGGGGTGTAGCACGGTGCCAGCGCCACATCCCCATCACCACCCATCCCTGTACCTTCCTCTCCGCAGGGGTGACGCGCGCTGCCAGGGTGAGGACCAGGGCGAAAGTGCCACTCCCCATGGCCGCAGGGCTGTGAAGCACCCGGCATGGCTCCCTCCCAGCCCCACGCCCTGGCCCCCTTTATAGGGCTGTAACCAGGGCACAGAGGGCACTGGACTGGCAGCCGTGGGGCAGGCGGCCAGGTGGCAGGGCGCCTGGGACAGGCAAGGAGGTCCGTGTGACCCAGGCAGCACCGGAGGAATGTGGGGATGAGCATGGCTGTGGAGAGCAGTGGGGGCAGTAGGGTGTTTTTAAGGCCCTAATAGCAGCCTGGAAAGCATCAACTGCCTTCTTTGGGAATTCGTCTCCTGTGCATGCGGGCTGGAAATTATTACCGGTTTAAAAATTTAACTGCTCCCTGCTTTGCTGGTGCCACTGCCTGGGCAGGGTGTCACCCATGTGGTGCCGGGGCATCCCTGGCAGAGGCAAGCTGCAGTGCTGCGCAGGAGGGAAGGCTCGCCCTGCCTTCTGCTTTAGCAGCAATAACATTTCCCCAGCATCTTCTGCATATCGGCTGCTAATTTTGCTGCTTTTGCTTTTACAGGAGTTAGAGGAAGAAGTAACCGCAGCAGGACACTGGGGTCCAAGCAAGTGTGTTTACTAAACATGCTAACCTTCCTTGTGTTTACATTGCTGCTCTTTCTTAGGGGCTTTGGATGTGCACAACAGGGTATGCACTGTCCCTGTGCACCCGATCTGCTGCTCTGCTCCCTGCAGTGTCCAGAGCAGGCATGAGGCTGTGGGAAACTGAAAATTAAGGTGGGATTCAGGTGCCTAAATACATGCCATCTCTGGGACGGCAGTGTCTGGGGCACTGGATGGCACCAGGGCTGTGGCATGTGTACTGGGCGTGGTGGAGCCCCACACCGGGGTGGCAGGCACCACTGCCCACGCCACTCAGCGCCTGCCATGAGCCCTGGCACACCCCGGGGCCCCACTGCTGCTGCTGCTCAGCACCTCTCCCTCTGGTCTGGGTGGCCCCGAAGGCTGGGGCGAGTGGAAACCATCCCTCTCCTAACACATCACTCCTCCTTGTTGCCTTTTACACAGTCCCAAACTCACAGGCTTTTCACAGAGGCCCGAGAAATCCCCCCTGGGGGTTCTCTTGCCCTTGCCCTGGATGCCACGCTCCATCCTGGATGCCACACTCCATCCTTTTGGCCTGACACCAGCCCCTGCCTTTCTGCGCTGTTTGGCAGGGACAAGCTGCCCCATTTGAGGTGCCATGGAGGTGGCAGCCACTGCTCCACGTCACACATGGCAGCATGCACCGGCCTTGCTGGGGCTGGGCCAGGCTGTATGGACTGCATGGCTTGTGTGCCGGCATCCCTGGTGCTGGGTTATATTTGTAACGCTTCTGCAAGAGGCTTCGGGTTCACCCATGGACCTGCCAAAAATCTTGTGTCGAAAGCGCAAGCTTGGCAGGTGTCCACAGAAGCAGATTGAGCAGCACTGCCGAAATGCAGTAGCAGAGAAGGGTAAAATCCCTGGCTGTAACCCAGAGGGATGGGATGGATGGGATGAGACAGGATGGGGGCTTTGACTGTGCATGTTTTACTTAGGGTGCCGTGCAGCACAAAGGAAGCGCTTTACCAACATCTCACATCTATTGATACCGTTACTTCCATCACCCAACTCTACAGGGAGTCCTGGGGCTGGAAAGGCATCTGGTGGGAATGGGTATGAAGGCACCAAAAGGCAGGCAGCTGGATTCAGAATGCTGATGTCACCTCTGCCACCAGCGGGCAGGCGTGGAGCAATGGCGCAGGGTGGAAGTTCAGATTAGGATAAAGTGGGAAATGAGCCCAGGGAGCTGGATGAGGGTAATCGGGGGGGATCCAGATGTCCCCGGGGAAGGGCAGTTGTGGCCAGCAGATAGCAATGAGCCCTCCCCTCTGCAGGGGGACCTGTGGGGACAGAAGCTGCCTCAGAGGGGGAGCGAAGGCAGTTTTTTTAAAAAAGACAACCACAGCTAACATGATTTTTAAAATTTTTTTTTTACGTGAGAGGCTGATTTTGCTTGCCTTGGGGGGGCCAGGTTGCAGCTGAAGCGCGCCATCACAGGGTGGGCGAAGCTGCATCCTCACAGGATGGGGACAAGCTCGGCAGGATCTTTCCTTTCGGGGTGCATTTGCGTATGAAGACATTTCTGCCCACCCTGCGGGGAAGCAGAGAGTTCCCATGGGATGACCTGCAGATGCTCCCCAACTTGCCCTGAGCAGCTGCCAGATGCCCCTGTCCAGGGCAAGCCCCTTGCCAGGAGGCATTGGCATCCCTGCTGCAAACCCATGCTGGGGGGGTTACCAGGGGTGGTCCTTTTGCCCAGGGGGATGCTTGTCCTCGGGGGTCCTGGAGAGGCCCCCTCTGTGGGGCTGCTGCCCACCGCATCCCCCCACTACCTCGTGGCTTTCCAGTCCTCCTCAAGGGACCCAACGGCTTCGCGCAGCAGCCATGTGGTGGTCAGCATCTCCTTTCCGCCTGCATCCATGAAGCACTGCCCCGCGAAGGTGGTGGTGGCATCTGGGGGAAGCACTGGGTGAGGGGTTGGAGGGGGACAGCACCCGTGCTGCTTCCCACCCTTCCCCGGGGTCCTCCCAGCTGCAGCCATGTTCCTGCTCCGATGGCCATGCGCCCACCCAGCCTACGCCTGGGGGGACCTGCCCTTCCCCAGCGGCTCCCTCGGGTGAGGCAGGCTCTGCGACACTGCATCCCCGTGTCCTAACGGGATCTGGACCCAACACGGGCACCTTGGGCTGCCCAACAGGGATGGGTGCAAAGATGCTGGGTGAGGAGGGGTTGCCCCATGTGAAGCCAGCATTGCCTGTTAGCCCCATGCTGGCCAGATACCGCTGCCCCCCTCCGCTTAGCTGCATCAAAGCATCACCCAGCAGACTTTCCAGCAGAGGAAAAATCCTGCTGACCGCCTGCCCGGCTCCTGGTGCCCCCGTGGTGCCAGCCCCGAGTGTCCCAGCACTTACTGGAGAACTTGTCCCAGAGCACAGTGAAGGTGAAGGTGGGCTAGCCCCTCCTCACTGGGCTGCTGCTGCGTGCCCTTCAGGGGGGAGGTGTGGGCACAGCCACTGGCGAGGGTGACCCGCGTGAGGTATTTCCCCCGGAAGTCCCCGTCATCCCTCACCGCCAAAATCTCCATCAGCGAGTCCTGCTCATTCCTCCACAGCCCACTGAGCTGGCACTGAAGGGACATGGCTACGGGCCCTCTGCCCCTGCACATGGCACAGAGGGGGACCCCATCCCTCCCACTGCCCCACGGCCGGAGCTGCGAGCCCTGCTGCGGGTGTGACTGTGAGGCATGGCTCTCCCTGTCCCCAGTTTGGGGAAATGCTCCCCCAGGTGCTGCCAGCTGCTGAGCAGACGGTGCAGCCTGGCCAGCACATCCCAGCCCATCAGCATGCATGGTGCCCCTGGGCACAGACCCCATGGGAGGGTGTCGTGGTTTAACCCCAGCCAGCAAATAAACCCCACGCAGCCGCTCACTCACCCCCCGCCTGCGGTGGGATGGGGGAGAGAATCGGGAGGGCACAAGGAGGAAAACTCCCGGGTTGAGATAAAAACAGTTTAATAATTGAAAGAAAACGAAGTAGAACAGTAATAGTAACAACGACGAGAACAACAATAGCAGAATATACAAAGCAGGCAATGCACAACACAACTGCTCACCGACCGCGTGTCACGAACGGGGGGCGAGCCCCCCCACACCCCTGGTTTTTATACTGAGCATGATGTCACATGGTATAGAATACCCCATTGGCCAGCTGGGTCCAGCACCCCGGCTGTGCTCCCCGCTCCTCGGTGCAAGCACCACCCAGCAACAGCCAAAGCATCAGTGGGCCACCAAGGCTCCTTTCACACCAAACCCAAAACACAGCACACCCCCAAGCTACTGGGAAGAAAGTCAACTCTGTTCCAGCCGGAACCAGGACAAGTATCTACTAAAAAATTGACTACTTCATCTCGCAGCTTTACTGGAACCAGGGTCTCAGCTGGGAAAATATCATTTTTTACCCCCGGTCCCCATCATTCAGAATCTCCTCCCATCATAAGTAAATCAGCTTCAGGTGGTATCTGCTGTGACTGAGTCACGACTGCTCCTTTGTTCTCTGGACACTCACTCTTCCAGTGTCCTTGTTTCTTACATACAGCACATTGATTAAATCCTAATGGGGTATATTGTTTAAACATATCTCTACCTCCTCTACCTTTTCCTCTCAAATACCCTCTGCCTCTCAAATATCTTCTATCTTTTCCTCCAGCTGATCCTTGGGCATTTACAAAAGCAGCTGCTAGAATAGCAGCTTTTTGTTTCCTGTCTTTTATTTTTTCTTTTTCCTGATTTTTCTTTTCCTCCTCTTCCCTATTATTATACACCTTATAAGCAATTTCAATTAACTGTGATATAGTCATTCCTGTAATCCCATCCACTTTCTGCAATTTCTTTCGAATATCTGGAGCAGCTTGCCCTACAAACAAAGTAGTAAATATTGCTCTATTCTCATCACTCTCAGGATCTAAGTCTGTCCATTTCCTAGCTGCCTCACATAATCGTTCATAAAAGGTGGATGGGTCCTCTGTTTTTCCTTGAATCATTTGAGTCAATTTCGCCAAATTCTTTGGGCGGGATATTCCATTCTTTACTCCATACAAAATTAATTGTTGATACTGTTTAATCATCAATTTCCCATCATTACTATTAGGATGCCAATTTGGGTCTTGAGTTGGCATAAAATGAGCAGGACCTTCTCTTGCATTTATTCTCTCATTTTCCATATTTGCTTGTTCTAATATTACCCTCTTTTCTTCAGGAGTAAACAAATTATTCAAAAGAATTTGAATATCTTGCCAATCTGGATTATGATTTTCAATAATTGTTCGAAAAGATCTATACACCTTTTCAGGATTCTCTCTATATGATCCTGCTAACTCCTTCCAATTCATTAAATCAGAAGTTGTAAATGGTACTTTCACAAATACTGGCTCCCCCCTTGGGCCCACTGCCTGGCGAAGGGGTGCTAACAATACAGACCCTTGCTGGGTTCTAATCCTGCCAGCTATCGGACTAAAAGTATTGCTTCCTCTTGCTTCGGTTTCAGAAGTTTCATTTTTATTTGGTGGTACTAACATTTGTGTATCCTCCTCTTCTTCTCCTAGTTTTAAACACCGTTTTCCTATGCTACAAGCAGAACAACAATGCACTTTTGGTTCCTTATTTTCCATCATCATCATCATCACATTAGAATCTGAATCTAAAAGTTTACATTTTCTCCAAATTTCATGATCATTTCTCAAAGAAAAAACCAAATCTACATAAGGTACCTCATCCCATTTTCCTTGTCTTCTACAAAATAACATTAATTGTAAAATAGTATTATATTGCACGGTTCCCAATTCTGGCCATTTTTCCTCATCTTCTAATTTATACATTGGCCACCATCTAGTACAATATTCAATTAATTTATCCTTTCTCAAAGCATCACCCCCAAATTTTCCCCAATGTTTAATGATGCATCCTAAGGGGGAACAAGGTGTTACTTTTGATGGTTGAGCTCCCATACCTTTACCTAAAAAGAACGTTCTTAACCACAACTTCATATACTCCAGTCGTCACTGTCAAACGCATATGAATATACCTCTTTACCCGTGGCCACAATTCCTTACCAAATGCATGCACAATTTTATACCCCAGAACAATATCTCATTTACCTTAGCGTTGCACCGTTGAGTCGCTCACCTGCTCTGGTCGGGGAGAATACTCACGGAGTCCCCGATCAAAAGGTCGGTGTGCGCTGGAGTCCAGAGAGCAGGGTCTCCCCACCGAGAGCCGGCAAGTCGATCCGGGCAAGGCTTCACAGCAGTCCCACCTGGGTCGCCAAAAACTGTTGTCCAAAAAGCGGATTCGTGCCCGGCGTGCAAGTAACCAATTCCACATGCTCAGGAGAGATATTGTTTTATTCAGGCCTGGGTGCTCAGTGGACTTGCCACAAATCAAGCACACCTGGTCTAGTCACCTTTCTGTTTATATCCATGCTTCTCATACATATTTTAAATTTTTCTTTTACATGTTCATTACATTTCCAAAAACTAATTATAATATTACGTCATCCTAGACACATGCGCACTAAAGCCTTTAGGGTCTCCTTGAGGGTCTCGAGTGGTCTCTGGTGGTCGGCAGGGTAGTGAACTCTTCATGAACTTATTTCCTCTTTACCTTATAGGGTCGCAATTTGTCCCTGAGCCATGCTTGGACCACGTTTGTTTATAGTTTCCATAGCTAAAATTAATTATCACTAAATCTAACAATACCTCTAAAACACACAGTTTATAATTAATTACTACTCCACACAATTACAAACACACACCTGTTAGTTACCTAACTTCTAAGCAACAGATCTTCATTGTTTAAAATTACAGAAGCGAACAATATAGAATCCGCAACAAACTAAACTATCTATCACCATAGTGTTCTTAAATTAAAACATATACATCTTGATCTCCTCCAATCAAACACCCACTCACTAACTTCATCATTCTGATTTCTTATTAACTGGTTTTTAACCCAGTTCTGGGCAAGGACTATACACAGAACAATAACACTTTGAAGATTATAGTTGATTATAATTAACATTAACAAAGCGAGCAGTAGAATTACAGAAGTGAGCAGTATGGAATAGTAGATACTGTACCTACTGCATCACTAGCAGGAGTCTGCTACACACAGGGACTTCTGCTCTTGCCCATCAGCCTGACTATGATACTTGGCAATCCTCTATGTCTCCACAAGACCCTTCTACTTCCTTGCTGACTCTGGCTCTCATACCCATTCTCTGTCACAAGCCAGACTTACTTTCCTACACCCACCCTCTGTTTCTCCCTGCAGCACCTTCTGGAAGTAAAGTCGGAGTACAGAGAAGGGTGTGGTGTAAACAGTGTTTTCTTCTGAGCCACACTTCTTCCTGCTGTGAGCCTGTGACCTCTTCTCTACTTAGGCCATGAGCTTCATAACCCTTACTTGCAAAGCAGCTGGCTCCTTACCCTCCTAAACCTCCATGTCTTTCCTGCTTTGAACATGACTCACACAGCATTTGCACGATGTATTCTCTGGACTGGATGATTATCATTTTCCACTACTCTCTTGAGACCCAGAAGAGTAGTAGGCTCTGCCCCATGGACTATGCAACTTCCAGAGATCAGCAGCTTCTAGGCTCACACTTATTTCTTCCCAGGCCCTGCTAGCATCCTGAGCGTACAGCTAATGGAAGGAGCAACAGTGCAGCTCCCAGGATGTCTGAGATTTCAGGAAAGCACTGCTGTGAGTACAAAAGCTGAATTGCTTCCCCTCAGATCCCACATGTCCTTTTCATTCATTATTCATGGCTCTCAAACACAGGCAGATCCCCAGGGCATTCAAAAAGCTGTAACAACACTCATGGAGAAAAGAATGACTTGAAGATCACAGTTTAGCCCTATTTCAAATTGACACAAACATGTTCATGGACATCATCTCCCAGTCCTGCCCAGGGCTGCAAGAACAAAGACGACACTCTCTGAAATGGAGGGGCACCTGGGGATTATTCACTGCCTGCCATTTCAAAGACAGAAAAATAAATAGATCAGCCATTTGCACATACAAAGGATAGCTATAAAATATTTGTGTCCACCTCATCTCCCTTAGGCTCTGGTATGTCACTTCATCATGAGAAGCTACTCTGACACCCACGTGAGTTAAAATAAAACCAATCCCCTCCACTGATGGTTGACATCTGTCCTGGTTCCGGCTGGGACAGAGTTAACTTTCTTCCCAGTAGCTTGGGGGGTGTGCTGTGTTTTGGGTTTGGTGTGAATGGAGCGTTGATGGCCCATTGATGCTTTGGCTGTTGCTGGGTGGTGCTTGCACCGGGGATGGGGGAGCACAGCCGGGGTGGTGGACCCAGCTGGCCAATGGGGTATTCTATACCATGTGACATCATGCTCAGTATAAAAACCAGGTGTGTGGGGGGGCTCGTCCCCCCCGTTCGTGACACGCGGTCGGCGGTCGGTGAGCAGTTGCATTGTGCATTGCCTGCTTTGTGTATTCTGTTATTGTTGTTGTTCTCATTGTTATTATTACTGTTCTACTTCGTTTTATTTCAATTATTAAACTGTTTTTATCTCAACCTGGGAGTTTTCCTCCTTGTGCCCTCCCGATTCTCTCCCCCATCCCACCGGAGTGGAGGGTGAGCGAGCAGCTGCATGGGGTTTTGCGACGAGCGAGGGAAGGCAGGCAGTCGACTCAATGTGAGTGATAAGGCCAGCTTCAACTTTATTGTAAAACCCTACACATATTTATACACTAAGTTTTACCTTATGCACACTTGTCTCACAATCATTGGCTTAGCTCTAAACATTACATTATCATATTCCTCCTACTTTCGGTTACTGCTACGTGGTCCGGGTTCCATCCTGTTTTTCTTATACTGTACTTTCTCAAAGTTGCTTATCTGCACAGAGCAAGGTCAGCATGACTTTCTTTTCTCCCTTCTCAGCATGACTCAGAATTTTCCCACCGCGGCCTAGTCTGGCTAACTTTCTCCAACAATTCCCCCTTTTTCTTTTTGGACCACCAATACATTGTGGTTCATTTTTACAACATTATTTAAAATACAGTGATATGCTATTTTTACTATAACTATAATTGTTAATAAAATACCAAGCCAGCGCTTGCGCAGTGCCTATGTTAGGCACTAGGGAAGCAAATACATTGGCTGTGGTTGACCATAATTCTATATTGTCGTTACAATCTGCTTGCAATTGATGTATAGACCTTTTGTGTCGATTTGTCGCTACTGTAGTTATATTAAGCCAACTTTGTCGGCTAACTGTGAGCAGAGTTAATTTACCTACATAACAAGGCCCTCCAAAGGCGTTCTTTGGAATGCCAGGCCATGCTCGATCCCCACAGATCAAAAAATATCCGGGGGGAAGAGCTTTGGCCATATCATTGTTCCACAAAGAGTTACTGGTTCCCTTCATACTCCGTCCATAGGCACCGAGTGTTTTGGAAGCGTTATAATTCCCACTATATTGGCCTATTTCGAATCCTTTCGTAAAAGGTGAAACAACAGTCCAACCGGTGGTATTAACAAAAGGGTTGTTATCATCAGTGCGGCTGCTTATGCCGATCAATGACTGAAAGGTCTGGGCCTGTGCGGCAAAGCGGCTAAAGCTGCCAAACACAAAACATGTCTGAGTAGTAACGTTATCAGTTGCATTTCCAATTTTTTCTGACCCCAAAAGGTCAATTTCTTGGGGGTCCCAAGGGAGAGTGTGATTTAGGGCTCTTATTAGTTGTACCGAGCAATTTGCTACAGTAACATTTATACAATTAACTGTTACAGACGTCCAATTATCAAAATCTCTGGCAATAATTTCAGGAAAGCCTATCAGACATGTTTTAAAGGGCTCAGTTGCCGTAGCTGAACTCAGGCAAAAGTCTGTCGTCCCAGTTTTATTCGCCTACGCCACCCATAAGTTCGCACAGCTGGGCAACGGCATCGCTGGGATCAGTACAGACAGAGCTGCATTGATCATCATCAGCAACAGCAGCTTTGGTCCAGCGGCTTGGAATCCACTTCGGCCCTGTGGGAGTAAGTACACACATATAACCTCTACCCATATACTTCACTTCTGCTGGACCTTTCCACAGTCCGGTTGCTGGATCTCTATACATAACGAAAACTGGCTTGTCATCCTTATTTTCTTTAGGATAACCATGCACCTATGCTGGTGGCTCTTTCTGATCTGCAAAAATACATAAATGATTTAGCACAAAAAGAGTCTTAACAAGTCTTTCTTGTACATCTGAGATTTCCCTAAATTTTTGCAAATATTGTTTCAGCGTTTGATGCGCCCTTTCAATGATAGCTTGTCCCGTGGGTGAGTGCGGAATACCAGCAGTATGTCGCACTCCCCATGTTTGGAAAAAACGTTTCACTTTGGCGCTTATGTATGCAGGGCCATTGTCAGTTTTTATCGTTTGTGGCACTCCCATAACTGCAAAACAACTAGTCAAATGTCGCATTACGTGGAGTGCTCGTTCTCCTGTTTGTGCCGTGGCCCATATAAATTTGCTATAGGTGTCAATTGTAACATGTATATATCTCAGTCTGCCAAAGTCAGCAACGTGAGTCACATCCACTTGCCACAATTCTCTGGCCTCGAGTCCCCTGGGATTCACGCCGATTCCGAGACCAGGCCCATGGTGGCTACACGTAGGACAGGCCCGCACAATCCCCTGTAAAATGTCCATAAAATATCCATAAATGTACACAAAATGTGCACTGCATTCATTTAGTCCATGACTTTGGGCTCCATCTGTTACGGTGGTCACTCAGGTCAGCAGAGGTGGTGCGTTGCGTGGAGTTACTGGGCACCAAAGCCGGCTCAGGTCGGGTCACTGCTGCACTTGCGCTGCTTCTTGTAAAGTTTGTCCTCCGTTGGTTCAGGTGGTTCCTGATGCTTGGGCATGGGCTTATCCACAGTCACAGACACCTCGGGGTGTCCTGTCCCGCATGGACTCAGCCACAGGTCACAGTCCCTTTGATTCGAGTTCACGCTGCAGTTCCAGCCTGTCCAGCACAGCAGCACAGAAGCAGCAGCGATGCCCTGGCCATCTGCCGGCCCAGGCGCATCCCCATTGCTGTTATCAGAATGTTCTCAGGCACAGCACAGTAAGACGATCAGCAGTGCAGCAGTACAGCAAGCAGCGAGAGCAAAAAAAAAGCAGCCACTAACGAGCACAAGACTCTAATACACATTAAGGCAAGCAAGCCCCATGGCAAGCACAAGAGCCTGCAAATTAATAGCTAAACAGCAGTAACAGCTATAAATTCAATCCAGCACATTCCAATCAAACGTGTCGTTATCTTGAATTGTAGTCTTTGGTTGCATTCCGGTAAATATCCATTCTAATACTCTCACAGTCTCCCCCTTTTTCTTTTTGCACTGCGTGAGTGCACCAATAAAATGCGTGGGGCCGTGCAAAACGGTTAAGTCCACAGGTAAGTCAGGGTCAATACGATCCACTGCTCGGTCAACGATGTGGGTACTGAGTTTTTGAATCACAATCGATAAGTCCTGGTAATATAAAAAGTCCTTGGAGACCACTGGATGATCGCCCCAACAACAACGCTCCATGAGATTGTCCATTGATAACTATGGGCCCTTTAATTCCTGTAGCAATTTTTCGCGGCCGGTCGTCAATTAGCGTGACATCTACTGCTGTTGCCAGATCCAGTCCGAGGCTCCCCCTGGTTGCTGGTCGAAGTTGGGTTGCTGGTCGAAGCTGGGCAATGGCGTCTGGTATCTCTGCACTGTCGTTTGGTTGGGGGCTGCCGTTGGCCTGAAGGTGACCGGAGCCGCGATTGGTGTCGGCGCGCTGCGGCTCTTGGCGCTCGGTTTCCCGTTTCCCAAATGCCGGCAGACCGTAGTATTATGATTATTCATTTGACAGTTCTGGCAGCTCCCGACATTGTCGACGCAGATGTCCTGGGTAGCCACATCGGAAGCACTTATACTCTCGTCGGCCAGTCGTCTTACTTTGGTGGGCATCCGGAGGCTTCAGTGGGGCAAGAGCTGCAAACGCCTGTCCCTGCGCCTTGACTAATTTTTCCCCTAGTTCTCTGATTGTTTCAACTAACATGGCTTGAGCTCCTACAGGAACTCTACTCATTCGCTCTAACATGACTTCTATGGTGGCGTCTAAGGGTAAGGTGACAAGGATGCCCTTCGTATAAGTATTACAATTCTCTAATACACACTGTCTCAGCAAAGGTCCTTTCATAAAATCTGCCATATCTGCGCGGTCAATAGCGTCTGTGACTCTATCTACAAAAGACGCAAAAGGCTCCTCTCTTCCTTGTTTAATTGACATATATGAGGGAGGAGCTGGTGTAGTTTTAACTTTCTGCAAGGCTTCTCGTGCTAATTTCATAGATTCTAACAACACGTCTGGGCCAGTTTGCATCTGCATTTCTACAGAGGCAAAAGGACCTATACCCATTAGTTGTTCTACAGTTACTCCAGCTAAACGATCATTTGGGGCTCGGGGCGAGTGCACAGAGATTTCACAAAGTCTTTGCCAGTGAGCTTGCCAAAGTAGTTGTTGTGATTGCTTCAAAATAAGCCTCATTATGTTCTTAATATCTTCTGGACATAGCATTCCGCTACCCCAGATATAGTTTAGCATTTGCCTTGCAGGCTCACTATGCACTCCCGACTCATTAACCGTGTTTCGCAATTGATTTAATATTTTCCAATCTAGGGCCTGATGCACCCCAGTCATAGCCCCCGCGTTATCTACCTGGTAGATTACCGGGAAGGCTTGAGGGCTAATTTGATCTAATAAATCAAAATCTTTTTGTTCAACAGCTTCTCGTGCTATTTTGTCCCAACTAACCCGCACTAAACGTGGCTGTTGATGAGCTTGGGATGGGGGGGGGGTGGGGGGGATGGGGGTGGGGGGGGGTGGGGGAGGTGAGGGGTGGGGGGGTGGGGGGGGTGAGGCCTTTAGAAGACTTTCAGCTTGAGCAGTCTCCTGTCCGCTACCGTCTACCCTCTCATTTTCACTTGGACCCTCCCCCTCCCTTTCCCCCGGCGGTGCGGAGGGACAAGCCCTTTCTGTCGGCGGATCAGGAGGGGGACGAGAGGGTCGGCGAACAACGGGAACAGGAATTCCCGAAGGCGGAGGTGAAAAGTAGTCACCCCCTGCTGTGAGACGTCCAGCGGCAGGATCAGACTGCTCAAGCCGATCTGAGGCGGCTGTAGCTATTTGCCTTTCAGTTTTATATCTTTTTATACAATTAATAACATCTCTCCAAGATTTCATTAATTTTCTTGCTGATTTATCATCATCAATTACTAGATCCCACAAACAATCTCCATAAGAACGCCACTCGTCTACTTCAAACATACTTTCAGGGTCTTTAAAAAACCCTTTCGCTTTCCCTAACGCAATTAAACCAGCCAGGTCTTTTAATTGGCTTACTCCCCGCTTTTCTAAAAAGCATTTTAAAATATCGAAGGCTACCTCTACTTCCATTGCGCGCTTCTCCTGACCCTCTTAATTATCCGGTCGTTTGCAGCCTTTTCCCACGGGTAGCCTTCTATCGGACGGCGAACCCCCTCTTAATTATCCTGGGTTCAAGCACGGATCAGGCACGCCGCGACAGCGTCTACTGATCTTCTGCTCCCTGGTCGCTGCTACCAGTGCTTCTCCGATCTCGCTGTCCGGTGGAAAACAGGGATGGGGGGTCCCTGTTCGGGCGCCACTTGCGACGAGCGAGGGAAGGCAGGCAGTCGACTCAATGTGAGTGATAAGGCCAGCTTCAACTTTATTGTAAAACCCTACACATATTTATACACTAAGTTTTACCTTATGCACACTTGTCTCACAATCATTGGCTTAGCTCTAAACATTACATTATCATATTCCTCCTACTTTCGGTTACTGCTACGTGGTCCGGGTTCCATCCTGTTTTTCTTATACTGTACTTTCTCAAAGTTGCTTATCTGCACAGAGCAAGGTCAGCATGACTTTCTTTTCTCCCTTCTCAGCATGACTCAGAATTTTCCCACCGCGGCCTAGTCTGGCTAACTTTCTCCAACAGGGTTTATTTGCTGGCTGGGGTTAAACCACGACAACATCCCAGTTACCAGTGAAAACCCAGGACTGCCATATTTCTAACCGCTCCCGTCACACAACCCACTGAGCTGTTTGCAGGGAAATGTTTACTGAAGTCATACTGAGCTGTTTATTGACAAATCACTGTCCTCGCTGCCTCCCCCAGAGCTTGCCCCAAATTCTGTGAAATACCAACCATTAGATCTTTTTCAATGTCTTCATATAACTCCGACAATTTATCTTCCTGTCCTTCCAAGGCAGTGCTTGCTTCATGGTGACACGTGATCCAGTCCCAAAAGCAGTCTTCGTCCAAGTTTTTAGAGGCCACCACGAGTGTCCTCAAACCTTCACCAGCAAACCCCTGCGAGACAGTGGTGAGGCAGAATAGGTCAAAGAAGAACAGTCTGCTCACTTGGGCTTACATAGGACCCTCAGAAAGCAAATGGCTATTTGTAAAAGCTTCTTGCCTGAAGTCTGCAGAGGAATGGTGAAAAATTCACACCTTAGATCACAAACCTTGGGGTACTTTTTAAAAACTAGTTCCAGATCACTTTATCATTGCCATCCATGGTCCTTACAAAGAACAAATTCAAAAGGACTTTCCTACTTTCTGGCTCTAAAGCTTTACATTAACCAGGCAGTTGTTTCCCAGGTTCATATTTCTCAACATAAGGTTCAGAATAGTGAGATCTAAACAAACACTGAACACAGCCTTGAATTTTGGACCTGGGCTCAACATTTTTTAGGGTACAAATGCTGGCTGAAATGCACAGCCTGAGCACAATCGGTCATGACATCCCAGCAAGTCCTTGTAAGTGTGCTTTCTGCAGATATATAATTGATGGTATGGATCTCAGTGTTTGGTGGAATAACAGAGATCCCTTTGTGAAAACTGAGGCGTTCCCCCAGGCTTGAAGTAAAGGTGCATCAGGAACAGGCCACATCCACAGCCCATCTCCCTCTGCTCTGCCCTCTCCTTTGCCAGCAACTTTCTCTGGCTCCCCCAGGCAGTGAGCACAGATGTTTGTGCTATTACACAACCCCTCTGGCAAAACTTTCTGTTATCTTGCGCTCTGCACTGTACCAGCAGGATCTGGCATCACAAGGGGGAGTAAATATTGGCCAAAACATCCACTTGTGTGAGTAACCACCCCCCAGTGCACACCATCAACAATATAAAAGGCCACAAGTTTGAGTGATGCTTTTTCCTTGCTGCCCAGTCAATATGTCCCTATATGATCTGGAAGAAGGGGAGGCAAGTGAGAGTATATCCCAGCGCCTGCTCAGTCCCTTCTGACTGAGACCTCTCATAGAATCATAGAATCATAGAATCATACAGGTTGGAAAAGACCTCTAAGATCATCGTGTCCAACCGTCAACCCAACACCACCATGCCCACTACACCATGTCCCTAAGGGCCTCATCTACACGTCTTTTAAATACCTCCAGGGATGGTGACTCCACCACTTCCCTGGGCAGCCTGTTCCAAGGCCTGACCACTCTTTCAGTAAAGAAATTTTTCCTAATGTTCAATCTAAACCTCCCTTGGTGCAACTTGAGGCCATTTCCTCTTGTCCTATCGCTAGTTACTTGGGAGAAGAGACCAACACCCACCTCGCTACAACCTCCCTTCAATCGCAATCACTGCAGATCTGAATTGTATTCAAGAATGTAAACAGCTCTATGGCCCTTTACTGATCACCTGAGTTATTCCAATCCAAGGCATGCTTGAATGCATCGGGTGCATGCGTTGTACAGTAACAGCAGACTTGGATAGAATTTAGTTGCCAAAACACAGATGCGTAGAGCCATTTCAGGTGTTTCACCTATTCTGCCTGGCTTCCAGCTCCTACTCCAGAGGAATACAGGTCTTCTGAATGTCCTGCTGTTACCGTAAGTCAGTGAAATAAGAAATCTCTAAGACTTGTTTTGGAGTTTTAGAAAGCAGGCATTCTTTAATGCGGTGCCGGGCGCACCAAATTACTCAACCATAGAAGTTATATACAATTAGAATATACATATTCATTACATTTCCGAGAAATAATCTAAATATTCATGTTATTTCCCGGAATTCATTAACATATGCAGAAGTCTTTGACGCATGCGCCCTTGTGTTCATTGGTGGTCTTTCAGGGTCTTCTGGTGGTCTTTCAGGGTCCTCTGGTGGTCGTCGATAGTCTTCCTCACAGTGCCCTTTAGTTGAACTCAGTCTTTACGCATGCTCAGTTTTAACCCTTGGCTTAATTAGCACAATTCTCATTAGCACAAACTAGCTTAGGCTGGCACAACCCCCTTGTCTATTCTACTCAAGATACAAAGTTAGCTTCCTTATCTATTTTACGCAGAATACAAAGTTTCAAGGCCTTTTTATCTACTGAATGTCCGGCCTATCTATTCATAAAGCATTCCTAACCCATCTACATCATTTCAACCAAAGAATCATATGTCTCTTCACTGTTCCTTTGTAATTGGTATCAATCCCTCCTTTCCTTTTGAGGGTATATAGTTAAAGCTATATCCCTCATTAAATTAATTTGTAGCACACATACTGCAATTATATAAAAAAATGCTTATAACTAGTTTTTAATCAAAAATAAATCAAACTTCTTTGAGAATATAGAAGGGGGACTTCACTGTAGTTCTTCTTATATTAGTCTCACTCTCTCATAGCTTTGGTTTCCAATTATAGAACAACATTTCTAAAAACATTGTGTTATTACATATATACAAACAAAAACCAATATAGCAATCATTAAAATATCTAATAACTTTTTCACCCATTGACTAAGGTGGGGAATCCAGGAGGTTAACTATTTGAATGTTTCCTCAAATCCATATGAAGTGTCATCTTTCTGTATTTCATGGAGCAATTTTGTCTGTTTCCCAATTTCTTCTAAATCAGTAGAAATTTTACTACTTTGATCTACGTATACACAACAACTTGTGTTTAACACTGTGCATACTCTTCCTTGAGATGTTAACATCATGTCCAAAGCCATTCTATCTTGAAGCGTTATTTTTGCCAATTCAGACACTTTTTCCTGCAAGGCCTTTATAGCGTCATAGGTTTCGTTCCTGATTTTCTCAATTATAGCAGATATGTTTACTATAGCTTTTTCTAGTTCACTAACTCCTAACCACGGGACAAACCATCGTGCAAAACAATGAAACCCTATGAGTCTATCTATTAATGGATTATTTCTAATTCTCTTGCTTCTTCAAAGGTATGTTCTTAGCCACATTTTAGATTCTAATTTCTCAACCACAGTAATGTTTGGTACTACTGCTCCCAAGGTACATATTCTTGACCAATTTGGTGGCAAGGTCTTACGGGCCGTGTTTCCACAAATCCAATACTAACCTCTTCCTTCAGGTACCAGCCATTCAAAAGGGCTTAGACTTCCGATATTTATAGTCTTATTACAATCAGAATAATTTCCAACAAAGTCAGTTTATGTTAGGCACTTGATTTTGTCCATTCCTTTCGGGGGGCTACACCGTTGTACACATGTACAATATTTTTGTCTTGGAGTTGGAGTCTCAATTATCATCCATAAAGTACTAGCTGGTATAGGGATCCCAATTAAGGGAACTCCCTTCTTTGGATGCTCTGGAAAATGAGTGCAGGCCCAACAATCCGATTTATTAGCAATTTGGACTGTTCTTTGTAACAAGTCTATATGTAAGTTTCTTTCCCATGGATTCCCTGATCCCTCATGGAGTAGTCCTATCCAAAAACAACAAAGGAATATCACCCCCCTTAGTTCCTTCATTCCTTATTCTAAAAGATCAGTATATTTACACAAATATATCAATAAAGGATAAAAGCAGTAGTTGAAACACAATACAAAAATACTAAGCCTTGTATACAATCTAATTCAATGTCAAAGTTCCAAGTGCAATTCATTAGATTTGAGAGAGCTTCAGCCTCAATGGTCTTGTCTCTTCAGAAGTCCATTCTCCTTGCGGAGCTTTCTTTACACCAGTATAATGTATCCAAGGGTCTATACCCTTCACCTTCACAGCAGTGTAAGTGGTAAGTAACACCAAATAGGATCTTTTCCACTTCTCCTTTTAAATGCATTTGGTCTCCTTTTCCTACAACTAAAGTAGCAGGGTATGGTTTCTCATATAATATTTCAAAAGGGCTTACCCTTTCCCTAACTCTAGGAATAATTTGAATTCTCATTAATGCTATGGGCAGCACATTTACCCACCTCATCTGCATTTCTTGACACAGCTTTGAAATCTGTCTCTTTAGAGTCTGATTCATCCTTTCTACTTTTTCACTTGACTGGGGTCTCCGAGGTGTATGTAAATCCTATTGTATCTGTAAAAATTTAGTTACTCCTTGGACTATTTCTGCTATAAAATGAGGCTTATTATTTGAGGACAACCCTTCCAGTATACCAAATTTTGGAATTACTTCTTTGAGTAAAACTTTAACCACTTCTCTAGCTTTGTTGGTACGACACGGGAAAGCTTCAGGCCACCCAGAGAGAGTATCTACTAAAACTAAGAAATACTTAAACTGGTTACATTTTGGCAACTCAGAAAAATCTATTTGCCAGTATTCCCCGGGGGAATAACCTTCTTTCACTTTTCCGACTGGAGGTTTCTTTTGAAATTTTGGATTGTTCGCACAATACCGTTGACGTTGTACAGTTATATTAGCTAATTTTTGCATTTTTTGTCTTATAGCTTATCTTTTAACACTTGCTACTAAAGCGTCTGCTCCCATGTGTGACTCATTATGAGTTTTCTTCATTATCTCTTGTACCATTGGAGCGGTAATTAAAACCTGCCCATCACTAGTTACCCACCATCCTTCCTTTGACTTTGAGCTTTCTAAATATTTAGCGAGATTATCTTCCTCCTCTGAATATTTCAGGGGGTTCCCACTGAATTTTTCTTGGAGGGATTAATGCTCTTATTAGTTGTCCTGTCATTGCAATCTTTTTAGCTGTTTCATCTGCTTTCCGATTTCTTTTAACTACTTCTGTTTGTCCTTTCTGGTGGGCTTTGCAATGTATAATTGCAACTTCTTTTGGCTTTTGGACAGCTTGTAACAATTTCAAAATTTCTGATCCATATTTAATAGGAGTCCCTTGTGAAGACAATAGTCCACGTCCTTTCCAAATGGCTTCATGCACATGGACTACTCCAAATGCATATTTAGAATCTGTATATATATATTTACTTTCTTGTCTTTAGATAGCTCTAATGCTCGGGTTAGAGCGATGATTTCTGCTTTCTGGGCAGAAGTATTTGGAGGTAATATTCAGGCTTCAATTTCATCCTGCAGGGTTACCACAGCATACCCAGCTTTTCGCTCTCCATTAACCATAAAGATACTCCCATCTGTAAAGAGTTCAATTTCTGGATCCGTTAATGGCACATCCTTTAAATTAGGTCGACTAGAGTATACTTGTTCCAGTTCTCCTCTTTCATCTATCGGTATTAAAGTGGTGGGATTCAAAGTTGAAGACATTTTCAAAGTTACATCATCCTGTTCAATCAGTACCACTTGATATTGAACCAATCGACTAGGAGAAATCCAGTGATGCCCCTTTTGTTTGAGGACGGCAACCACTGCATGTGGTACAAAAACTGTAATAGGTTATCCTAAAGTTAATTTCCGAGCTTCTTTAACTAATAGCACCACCACAGCTACTGCTCTCAGGCATGCTGGCCATCCTTTACTTACTTCATCCAGCTGTTCGGAAAAATAGGCTACTGGCCTTTTCCAATTTCCCAAAGTCTGGGTCAGGACTCTCAATGCCACATGTTGTCTTTCATGGACGTAGAGTGTAAAGGGTTTTGTCAAGTCCGGTAAACTCAGGGCAGGGGCTCTCATCAACTCAATTTTAATAGAGTCGAACCCCTTTCTGCATTCTGGTGTCCACTCCAGAGTTTCTCCAGGTTCTTTAATAGTAGCATATCAATCAAACTGAAATTGGGTGTCCACAGCCTGCACCATCTGGCCATTCCTAAAAACCCTCGCAATTCTTTTTTGATCGGGGGGGGAGCTATTCGACAAATAGCTACTTTTCGTTCTGCTCTCAATTCTCTTTTTCCTTGAGAAATTAAAAACCCCAAGTATGTTCAGTCCTTGCTCCGAGCAAGATGTCATCCGCATATTGCAACAAAGTGATGGAAGGATTCTTACCTTGCCCATCTTCCAGTTCTTTAGCAAGTACATTACCAAACAGTGTCGGGCTACTCTTGAATCCTTGTGGTAACACAGTCCAGCAAAACTGTATTTTCCTCCTGGTGGTAGGGCTCTCCCATTCTACGCCACCTGGACGCTCACAAGTCTATGGGGCCGGATGGGATCCACCCGAGGGTACTGAGGGAGCTGGCGGAGGAGCTTGCCGAGCCGCTCTCCATCATTTACCAGCAGTCCTGGTTAACTGGGGAAGTCCCGGATGACTGGAGGCTCGCCAATGTGACGCCGATCTATAAGAAGGGCCAGAAGGAGGATCCGGGGAACTACAGGCCGGTCAGCCTGACCTCGGTGCCAGGGAAGATCATGGAGCGGTTGGTTTTGAGGGTGCTCATGAGCCATGTCCGGGACAACCAGGGGATCAGGCCCAGCCAGCACGGGTTCATGGAAGGCAGGTCCTGCTTGACCAACCTGATCTCCTTCTATGAGCAGGTGACCCGCCTAGTGGATGAGGGAAAGGCTGTGGATGTGGTCTACCTGGACTTCAGTGAAGCCTTTGACACTGTCTCCCACGGCATTCTCCTAGAGAAGGTGGCGGCTCACGGCCTAGACAGGTACACTCTTCGCTGGGTAAAAAACTGGCTGGACGGCCGAGCCCAGAGAGTTGTGGTCAACGGAGTTAAATCCAGTTGGCGGCCGGTCACGAGCGGTGTTCCCCAGGGCTCAGTACTGGGGCCGGTCTTGTTCAATATCTTTATCAATGATCTGGACGAGGGGATCGAGTGCTCCCTCAGTAAGTTTGCAGATGACACCAAGTTGGGCGGGAGTGTTGATCTGCTGGAGGGTAGGAAGGCTCTGCAGAGGGACCTGGACAGGCTGGATCGATGGGCTGAGGCCAACTGTATGAGGTTCAACAAGGCCAAGTGCCGGGTCCTGCACTTGGGCCACAACAACCCCATGCAAGGCTACAGGCTTGGGGAAGAGTGGCTGGAAAGCTGCCCAGAGGAAAAGGACCTGGGGGTGCTGGTTGACAGCCGGCTGAACATGAGCCGGCAGTGTGCTCAGGTGGCCAAGGTGGCCAACGGCATCCTGGCCTGTATCAGAAATGGTGTGGCCAGAAGGAGCAGGGAGGTGATCGTGCCCCTGTACTCGGCACTGGTGAGGCCACACCTCGAATACTGTGTTCAGTTTTGGGCCCCTCACTACCAGAAGGACATGGAGGTGCTGGAGCGTGTCCAGAGGAGGGCAACGAAGCTGGTGAAGGGCCTGGAGCACAAGTCCTATGAGGAGCGGCTGAGGGAACTGGGGTTGTTTAGTCTGGAGAAGAGGAGGCTGAGGGGAGACCTCATCGTGCTCTACAACTACCTGAAAGGAGGTTGTAGTGAGGTGGGTGTTGGTCTCTTCTCCCAAGTAACAAGCGATAGGACAAGAGGAAATGGCCTCAAGTTGCGCCAAGGGAGGTTTAGATTGGACATTAGGAGAAATTTCTTTACTGAAAGAGTGATCAGGCCTTGGAACAGGCTGCCCAGGGAAGTGGTGGAGTCACCATCCCTGGAAGTATTTAAAAGACGTGTAGATGAGGCCCTTAGGGACATGGTTTAGTGGGCATGGTGGTGTTGGGTTGACGGTTGGACACGATGATCTTAGAGGTCTTTTCCAACCTGTATGATTCTATGATTCTATGATTCTAAATATTTTCTGACTTTTTTCTTCTAAGGGAATGCAAAAGAATGCATCTTTTAAATCCAATACAGTAAAATATACCTTATTCTCAGGTGTCGGAGTGACCATGGGTCGGAGTGGGAGTGCGTTCCCAGAGTAATGATGAGTCCCAATATGGGTATGATCATTCTCGTTTATTTCAAAATACTACACTACTTTTATAAGCCAGCCACATTAACACGCGCACCTACGAATCCTCTATTGGTTACAGTCAGCAAGCACACGAATCTTAACATACACAGATTGGTCAAAAGCAGGTGTCCACGCGAACACTTCCTGCGCCTGCATTCCGTTACCTAATCTACTGATAGTTACATTCCTCAGCCTGTTTTCCCTTTTCTGCTATCGCTTCAGAGACTCTAAAACTACAATTGCTCTTTAGCAACCCTTTGCCTTATACTATTGCTAACAAATCCTCAGTGCTTGGAATGTTCATGGGATGTCCGTTATTTAATAAAAATCCTTCCACAAATTCCCCTTTTTGTTTTTGAACAATCCAAGCCTGATTTACTACTTTCGATACAGCTTTTTTTTTTTATACAACCAAAAGCAATACAAAAAGCATACACCCAATATTAAGATGATAATCAATATACGCAAGCCTTCTTTTATCAAAGCTATCAGCCATTACGGCAACTCTCTAAAAATATTCATGAGCCATTCATCTAAAATGCCATGATTTTGTGGTATCATGCTTACATGGTTTTTTAACCATTGTAATTGTTTATGTGTAGACTCATCATGATCGGATAGGTTCATGCAACACATAAACTCTTCTACCCAAAAACCAGGCACGCCCACCAAACAGGTTCTGAAAGGCTCAGTTGCCGTAGCAAGAGACAAACAAAACACAGATTGATCTGTTTTGTTTGCCCAGGTAACCCACATATTTTCCTAGGCTCTATGTGATGTATGGACATGGTCACGGGGACTACCATCACTACTACTAATGTTCCAATCACCAGGTTTCGTAATTGTTTTGCTTTACTTTCCATGCGAACCGCTTTTGACATTTTTCTTTTGTTGCAACCCATTGGTTAAAGGGTACTTTCCAGATCTCTGGCACCAGGTTATGTCGTTTACACTCAACACTTAAAATAATAGGCAAGCAAGCTCTTTCAGCAGTTAATCTAGTCCACTGGTTACAGCTGATCTGATATGAAAGTGTGTTAGTTATCTCATGCCCAGTAATCAACAATATTTTAGTCAAATCAATTTCTTTTGATAACAGTGATCACACCATCGATTAGCGTGATTAAGCCGAACCCACCATTTTTTTTTCCACATTGATAACATACACATAACACCCAGGGTTTACATCGGTGACAGTCTTTGTATCTGATTTTGCTTTTTTCTATTTCATAAGGAGAGTTCATAACAACGTACAGTCTCGGTCGTTACAATTCCTTTGATACGTCTTCCTCTTCTTGTGAGAGTGCAGGCTTCACCGCTCGGCTAGGCACCCATATTGGTCCCTTATCTGTGGAAACACACATGTATCCCCTCCCATTAAATATTACCAAAACTGGGCCCAGCCACATGCCAGTGATTGGGTCTCGATACATTACTTTTAGTTTTGGAAGCGTTGTATGAGAGTTAAACTTAAGGTTTTGGTGATGGATTATAATCGATGGCTCTTCTGTCTCCCATCAGACACAAATAATTTAGAGTAAATAGGACTTTATGCAGTCTCATTTGCGGGTCCTTTTCTTCCTCCTTTTGCTTTGTTAGATAGTCCTTCAATACCTGATGCGTGCGTTCTACAAGGCTCTGCCCCATCGGTGAGTGTGGGATGCCAGTAATATGCTTGACCCCCCATCTCATCAGGAAGGTTCTCAACTTCTGACTGGTGTAAGCAGGGCCATTGTCTGTTTTCAGTTGTTCTGGCACACCCAACACCGCGAAGCAAGCAAGGAGGTGCTTACACACATGATGAGCCTTCTCACCCGATAAAGCCATGGCCCATATTACTTTAGAGAAGGTATCTATGGTGACATGTACATATTTGAGCTGCCCAAATTCAGCGATATGAGTTACATCAGTCTGCCAGAGCTCTAAAGCCTTGAGACCTTTTGGATTAACGCCCAGCCCTATTCCAGGTCCATGATTTCCACACTTGGGACAGGCCTGTATGATAGAGCGAGCTTCGTTTTCTGATAACCCATATTGCCTTCTTAAACCCTTTGAGTTTTGATGAAATATTTCATGACCCTGCCTAGCTTGTAAAAATTTATCTACAGGTGGTACATGACACGCTGGACTGACAAGATTGTCCACTATCTGATTGCCTTGTCCTAAACCCAACTCCCATTGATGGCTACGGATATGAATGACACAACACGGAGCCGCTCGCTGGGAGATGGTCGATCTTAATTGAATAAATAGTTTCCCTAGCTGAGGATTATTTGTTTCCCTAATCAGTGCGTCTTGAATTCTTGGTATAAGCCCAGCTACATATAGAGAATCAGTCACCACATTCAAAGGATGATCAGGCCAATTCCCTAATGCCCATACCACCGCCATTAATTCTAAAGTCTGTAAGGTATCTCCAGCTTGCCCTTGCAAAATCTTTTTGCACCATTGATCTGTTTCCCACCATACGCATGCAGCTTGTCTAGAGCGTTTTCCCGCATCTGTGTATACCGTCAACCCCTCGAGTATCGGGCTATCAACCACTTTAGGTTTTTCTAGCCACTGATTTCGTTTTAGAATCTGCCACAGTTTCCCTTGAGGTTGCTGAGAGTGCACCTTTCCGCTAAATCCTAACAAAGATTCTTGAATGGCCAACACATGACGTATCCACCACTCTAAATCTACAGCGTTAACAGGAATACTGATGTCCGCTGGCTCCTGTCCTGTCAGCTCTATAATTCGCGTTCTCCCTTTTCGGATTAATTCCCCTACGGCTTCAGGACGAGTTTGTATACTGAAACGTGGTTGTACCCGTAAGAAAACCCATTCCAAAATTTGAAAAAGGGAGGAATTTGGCGAATTATCATTATTCTTGTTGTCAATGGCAGTCACAGAGTTCATTCCCTGTTGTCCCTTCATCTCCCCCTTCTTGTTTTGCCATTGACATATAACGGCAAAAGGTGATTCTTCGGTGTTACAGATAAGCAAAGAAAGTGGCAGTTCAAGGATTCTTCTTGCGGTCCAGGCTATAGTAAGTTTGTTTATAATGTGCTGTAAGGCTACATGATGTTTGTGCGTCATATGAATTTCAGCTGCAGGCTGAGTGCCTCGCAGTAATTCAATTAGTGGTTTAATGTCTGCATTGGTAATGCCAGCACAATTGCGAACCCATTGGATGTCGCCTAAGACCGTTTGCACATCAGCCAATGTTTTAAGTGGAGTTTTTAATGCTATTTTTTGAGGACGAATTTTTGCCTGTTCAATGATCCACCCTAGGTATTTCCAAGGTGGAGACCTTTGAATCTTTTCTGGTGCAATTACAAGTCCCTTGTCTGCTAGCATGGTTGTTAATTGTTGTATATGATGCACTTCAAAAGGAACTTGTTGACAACACAAAATATCATCCATATAATGATAGATGATAGTTTCAGGCCATTTTTCTCTTATCGGTTGCAGCGCCCAGGCGACATATAATTGACACAATGTAGGAGAGTTTTTCATCCCTTGTGGAAGTACCACCCACTCATACCGCTCTGCTGGTGCTGCTTTATTTATCGAGGGTATGGAAAAGGCAAATCTCTGAGTGTCCTGAGGGTGCAATGGGATTGTGAAAAAGCAGTCCTTTAAGTCAACTATAAGTATGTGCCAATTTTCAGGTAACATATTAGGTGATGGCATTCCAGGTTGTAAGGCTCCCATAGGCAACATTTGGTCATTTATTTTCCTCAAATCATGTAGTAAACGCCACTTCCCACTTTTCTTAGGGATGACAAAAATAGGAGTATTCCATGGACTGACAGACGGTTTGATATGTCCCTCTATAAGTTGTTCGGATACCAGTTGTTTAGTTATTTGCAATCGCTCTTTAGTCATGGGCCACTGGTCAACCCAAACAGGGTCATTGGAGATCCATGTTAACGGTGGGTTGGGCGATTGCTCCCCAGTGCCCATGACTAAAAATGCTTTGTAGTCAGCATTGCCCCGATCTGACTGAGAACATCACGTCCGATTAATGCCTCCAAATTTCCAGGGAGCGACAAAACATGGACCTTCAGTGTTGCCCTCTGGCCTTCTGGGAAACTCACTTGAACCGGTTTACTACTTATATATGGGGCTGAGTTCCCTCCCACTCCTGCGATTAATGCCTTTGGGGTTTCTATTTCCCACTGCAACGGCCAATTTGCTCGATTTATAATAGTTATGTCGGCCCCAGTGTCCAACATTGCATTTATTCTTATTGAAAGGTTCTCCTGACTCAAAGTCACAGTTTCAAGTGGGCGGTGGTCTAATTTTGTAGTGAAACATACAGCAGGCCCAGTAGAACCAAATCCTTTACACCCACGTTCTTCCCAATCTTGGTTTGATTGACTTAAAGGATTTTTAAAAGCTAATATCTGGGCTATCCGACTGCCTTTTGGGACGAAGAGAGGAGGACTTATTGTATAGGCCATAATATGAATTTGACCGGTATAGTCTGCATCAATGACTCCAGGAATTACGATCAATCCTTTTATTCCTGCAGAAGATCGACCTAAAAGGATTCCACCTATCCTATTACTATCAGCTACTAAAGGCCCTACTGCATTGCTAGGGATTTTGCACACTTCTGTATTGGTTAAAGTGAAATCTATTGTTGTTTCCAGGTCGACCCCCAAACTTCCTTTGGTGGCAGCCGAGTGTTTTTGTAAAAACCCTGATTGCTGCTGTTGTTCTGAGGGGGCATTTGTTTCTGCGCGCGGCCTCTCCCCGCGCTCAATTTGAAGTTTCCCGAACAGACCTTAGTAGCATGGGTATTTTTTTGACACCTATCACACCATACGGGAGCACGAAAATTTCGCCTGCTATGCCCCTGTTCCCCACAACGATAGCAGATGCCTTTAAAGGGCTGGACTATTCCTGGAGCATGTTGCTGCCTAACAACAGCTGCTAATGGTTGTACTACTTCTTGGACAGCACTTTGCACCACAGCTGCCATCGACTCATTTTTTTTTTGAACCCCTGCTCTTTCCACCCGAGAAAGCATTTCTTCCACTCCTGCCCCTTTGGGCAGACTGGCTAGAATGGCCCTGGTAGTTTTATTGGCGTTATCAAAGGCCAAAATTCTAAACATTTGTTGTTTATTGTCCTCTCCCAAATCCGGGTGGTTCATTACTGCATCCCAAAGCCTATCAATAAAGTTGCTATACTTCTCAGTTGCACCTTGCGTCACCGAGCTGAAAGAAGGGGCTGCCGATCCTGGTAAGGAAAGAAACGCATCTAAAGCAAGCTTAGAAGATAACTGTAACATATTGACAGGAAAAGTTAGTTGGACATTTATATCCGCATAACGTCCCCCCCCAATGAGCATTTCAGCTGTGATCCCAAATAATGGATCCCCTTGTTGTTGATGTTGGGCAGCAGCATTCACTGCCCTCTGAGACCATGACGATCCCCATAACAAAAACTGTGTAGGTGTCAACAGAAGCCTCATCAGACTTTGACAATCATGGGGACACATCAAATCAGCAGAAAAAATCCAAATAACGATCTGTCGTGAGGCTTCCGATTTAACACCATACTGCGATATAGTATTTTTGGCTTGTTGTAGAATCTTCCAATCATGCGGTTCCCATTTTCCTTGACCGTTGTCCTGTACCACCGGAGAAGCCATGGGGCCAATGTTGGATACAACTCCCCACTGTCCTTCCAAAATAGCATCCCGAACAACTCCACTCCATCGGCCGGGATGGGTAGCCGCGGTAGGTCTGGAGAAACAGGGTGGCAAGTTGTGTCTCGAACCGGCGGTTGACCAAGGTTCTCCTTTTTTCTGAGTCTGTGTAGTTAAGTCCTTTAGTTGTTGCACAACCTCTTTTAACAGCTGATTAATACTGTCTGTTGAATTTTTCTCTTTTCCGCTAGATGGCGGTGTGGCAGCACCGGAGGAATCATTGAAGCGTGGCAAGGGCGGGTGGAGAGGAGGGGCAGTGGGAGGAGGGCGGCACCTTTCCCCGCCTTGAATTGGGGGGGTGGGTGGAGCTGGCCACTCCTCCCCCTTCATGCCCAGCGGTTGCTCTTCCGCTTTTGCCTCACACTGCTGCTGTGCTACAGCCCCGGCAACTTCCGGCTGCTGTGGCGTAGATGATATTGTCGGGGAAGATGGCGAACATAGACTGTCGGGCGTTTTTAAGTCCTGCTCAACTCTATCGCGCAATTCGGCAACAGTCTTACAGGTGGACCCCGTCATACCCTTCACAGCAGGCAGCCCAAAAAATCGCGCGATAGGTCCCGCCTTGGATTCCATGCTCTTAGACTGTTCCGGCATGGGGTCCGGAGCCAGCATCTGAACAGCCGCACACGCCACCTCCCGTTCAGCTTTCATAGCTTTTAAAGTTTCTAGTACGTCTCCCCACAAGTCTGTCACAGACTCAATCTCCTTCTCCAATTTTTTATCACCTTCAGTAAGCTTCTGCCACATTAGTTCCCCCAGCTCCCGCCATTCAAGCACAGAAAACAACGTGTGAGTGTCCTTAAAAAGTCCCAAACGTTGTCCTAACTCAATTAGCTTGATAAGCTGTTTCACCGTTGTCTCGATCCCTCTCTTAGAGAGTAGTCCTACGAGCAACGCAGCTGCTGCCTCATTCTCCATGATAGCAGCTCACCCTCTGGGAGGCAGTTGGCCACTCTGCACCGATATCTATTCTATCTGTTTGAGCAATAGAATAGTACTTCTCCCAGTCACTTGTTTCCCACTCCCCTTCTCTCGCTGCGCTTACCGCAGTCTCGAAGAATTGTAGTCTCTGCTACCAGACCTCTGGGTTACGAGCCCAGCATGTTTCCGCATCCTCTGCTACCAGATGTCGGAGTGACCATGGGTCGGAGTGGGAGTGCGTTCCCGGAGTAATGATGAGTCCCAATATGGGTATGATCATTCTCGTTTATTTCAAAATACTACGCTACTTTTATAAGCCAGCCACATTAACACGCGCACCTACGAATCCTCTATTGGTTACAGTCAGCAAGCACACAAATCTTAATATACACAGGTTGGTCAAAAGCAGGTGTCCACGCGAACGCTTTCCCCACCTGCATTCTGTTACCTAATCTACTGATAGTTACATTCCTCAGCCTGTTTTCCCTATTCTGCTATCGCTTCAGAGACTCTAAAACTACAATTGCTCTTTAGCAACCCTTTGCCTTATACTATTGCTAACAAATCCTCAGTGCTTGGAATGTTCATAGGATGTCCGTTATTTAATAAAAATCCTTCCACACTCAGGAATAGCAGAGAGTAAGGTATATGGATTAGGTACCACAGGATGCACGTCAACAGTAATCTTATTAATTTCTCTCAAATCTTGTACCAGTTGATATTCTTGGGTTCAGGGCTTCTTAACCGGTAAGATGGGAGTATTATCATAGCATATTGTCTTTTCCTTACCGGCTGAGCTCCCAGTTTCAACTCTATTTTTACCGGAATGGCGTTCTTGGCTCGTCCTGGTTTCTTAGAAGCCCATACTAGGGGTATCACAGCGTCCAGGATTTCTTCTGGGATCCCGGTCTTTTTCTCTCCTTAGTCAGCAAACACAATTGGGCCTTCCTCTCCTCAGGCACATGTAGCTGAACAGACTTATCAGAGAACGTTAGTTGAGCCTTTAATTTACACAATAAGTTGCATCCCAATAATGGTAGAGGGCATTCTGGCTTATATAGAAATTCATGAGTCAAGGTAGTTTTTCCAATTGTACATTCCATAGGTTTTAAAAATGGTCTAAGGGCTCATTTTCCTGTGACCCCAACAATTGGCATGTAAGTTTTACTTTAGGGGTCCTTTTACAACTAGTTACTACAGAGTGTGTTGCTCCACTATCTACTAAGAAATCTATAACTTCATTCCCCAGCTTTACTGGAACCAGGGGATCAGCTGGGGAGATCTTAATACTTTCCCCCGGTCCTCTTCATTCAGAGTCAGAGGTTCCCAACATAATCAGGTTAGCAACTGTCTCTTGCCCCCCTTTCTTCATAGATTCAACAAACAGTTTTTCCCTCCGGGACATTCATTTTTCCAATGTCCCTCCTTTTTACAAAAAGCACACTGGTTAGGGCCCAAAGGGGCATGGTTTGAGGGATTCTGTCCTCGCCCTACCCTGTTCCATCCACTTCCTCCTCTCTCTCTGCCTGAATTTTCAGCGATTGCAGCTGCTAGCAAAGCGGCTTGTAATTTTATTCCTTTCTGTTTTTCTTTAAGTTTTTCTCTTTTTTCTTTTTTTTTTTCTTCTTCTTCTTCTCATCTCTATTATTGTATACCTTGTATTCTATTTCAATTAATTGTGATGCAGACATTTCCCCAGCTCCATCTACTCGCTGCAGTTTCTTTCTAATATCAGAGGCCGATTGTCCCATACATCTATTAGCCTCATCCTCCAGATCTAAATCCGTCCATCTATGAGCAGTTTCACAGAATCTTTCATAAAAGGCCGAGGGATTCTCCTCTGACCCCTGCCTTATTTCATGTTTACACATCTTCAGCCTCCCCACAGTCCTTAACACATTCCTTTCCTTTTTCACATCTCTCACAACAATTCTTTTTCTTTCTTTTCCCATTAGCACTTCTTGCTAACATACACATTCCATTTGCATCATTCATCATCAGTTTACATTTCTTTTGCCACTCAGGATGTTGCCTCAGAGTAAAGAGCATATCAGCATACAATACCTCATCCCATTTTCCTTCCCTCCTTAGAAACAGCATTAATTGCAACAAAGTATTATAGTTCAAAGTTCCATTCATTGGCCACTTTTCTCCGTCTTCTAGTTTATATAATGGCCACCATTGATTACAATACTTAATCAGATCATTT
This sequence comes from Calonectris borealis, assembly GCF_964195595.1. Classification (NCBI taxonomy): domain Eukaryota; kingdom Metazoa; phylum Chordata; class Aves; order Procellariiformes; family Procellariidae; genus Calonectris; species Calonectris borealis. Next base: position 37,131,706 of record NC_134351.1, on the reverse strand, counting down.
CTTTCTGTGGTCCCTCCAGGGGATCCTGCAATTTGTCTCCAATGTGTTAAAATACAACCCAAAGGTGATTTTCTTAAAATTCCCCCACCCGTAGACGATCCGCCACCCATTTTACACACAGGAAATCACAAAAACAAGCAAGCTTTTCACACAACACCACCACCACAAATATTCAATCACTATGACAATAGACAATACCTTTACACAAAACAATCGAAGGGGACATGAACCCCTGTGTCGCTCTCAGTAAACAGACAAATATTTATAATAGTTACCGCGGGCTTATTCAGATTTTACCTTAAGCGGGGACTCTAACCCCTTTTGAACCAAGTGGGGACTCTAACCGTGACCAAATGGGGTCTCTAACCCCCACACAGGTTCTCAACCCAACCCTGTGGAGCTTTCGCTGCGACTGATGGGCAGGTAACCAAATTCCTGAAAGAATGCCTTAATACTCACAATTAGCGGTCTTTGCTCAGGGGCTCTTCGGTCCGGGGATCGGGGGAAATCCTCTCCGAGAATCCCTCGGTGCCAGCTGAGGTTCCGCGATCCCAGGATCCGTTGAGGCACAAGAGCGATGTCCCATCTGGGTCGCCAAAACTGTTACCATAAGTCAGTGAAATAAGAACTCTCTAAGACTCGTTTTGGAGTTTTAGAAAGCAGGCATTCTTTAATGCGGCGCCGGGCGCACAGGGGATCACTCCACCTAGTGTGCGCCCCAAATTACTCAACTCGTGGTTTAACCTGGCAGGCAGCCAAATACCACGCAGCCGCTCACTCACTCCCCCCACCCCCCCAGTGGGACGGGGAGAGAATCGGAAGGGTAAGAGTGAGAAAAACTCGTGGGTTGAGATAAAGACAGTTTAATAGAACAGAAAAGAGAAAATAATGATAATAAATAATGATAGAATATACAAAATGAGTGATGCACAATGCAATTGCTCACCACCCGCGCTGACCGATAACCAAGTAGCGATCGGTACTTCCTGGATCACGCCTACCCTTCATATACTGAGCATGACGTCACATGGTATGGAATACCCCATTAGCCAGCTGGGCTGGCTGTCCTGATTGTGTTCCCTCCCATCTTGTGTACCTAGCTCAGTCAGTAGGCACGGGAGCTGTCCTTGGACTAGGAGGGCACTTAGCAACAACTGAAAACATCAGTGTGTTATCAACATTCTCCTCATACTAAATCCAAAACACAGCACTAGGAAGAAATTTAACCCTATCCCAGCCGAAACCAGGACAGTATCCACCCCTTATTCCATACCATTTACGTTATGCTTAGGTCTCACATTTTTCGATACATTTCAATTAATCACCACTATCTTTTATATATATATACACATATATAATACATATACATACATATATATACATATAATACATATACATACATATATATACATAAATATATACAAATGTCCATTGAGTTCTTTTAGTCCACAACTTTGGGGTCCATCTGTCATAACAGTCTTTCAGGGCCAGAAGGATGGTGTGTGGTGTTGGGCTGTTGCATCCTGAAGCCAGTTCTCATTTCGGTACTGCTGCACTCGTTTAGTTCTATCATCGTTGCACTTTGCTCGGTTTCATCGGAGTTAGTTCATTCTTCATTAATCTGGGTGATTTTCACTGCTATACCATTGATAGCAACCATAGAAATAATGATATACAATATCATGTAACAACTGACATCATAAAATTCAGTTCATTAGCTATTTTCACCCAAAATCAAATCCCCTTGAGGTACACACCGGACTTCCCCATCCTTTCGCATCACCCACCAAGTGTACCCAGGTCCTTGAGCAAAAGCAATCCCACGGATGGGTTTTCCCTTGCCAGAGGCAGGAGTAACCCAGACTGTCTTCCCCAGCATATTTCTTATGTGCACGACAGGGACTTTATCTCCATCTACAGTACGTAAGAGTCTTGATTGGGCAGGGCCAGCTCGATTAACAGACCCCCTAGTGTTGACTAACCAGGTGGCTTTTGCTAAATGTGTGTCCCAATGCTTCAATGTCCCACCACCCATTGCCCTCAGTGTTGTTTTTAGCAGCCCGTTGTATCGTTCAATTTTTCCGGAAGCTGGTGCATGGTAGGGGATGTGATAGACCCACTCAATGCCGTGCTCTTTGGCCCAGGTGTCTATGAGGGTGTTTCGGAAATGAGTCCCGTTGTCTGACTCAATTCTTTCTGGGGTGCCATGTCGCCATAAGACTTGCTTTTCAAGGCCCAGGATGGTGTTCCAGGCAGTGGCATGGGGCACAGGGTATGTCTCCAGCCAGCCGGTGGTTGCTTCCACCATGGTGAGCACATAGCGCTTGCCGTGCCGGGTTTGTGGGAGTGTGATATAATCAATCTGCCAGGCCTCCCCATACTTGTATTTCAACCATCGTCCCCCATACCAAAGAGGCTTTACTCGCTTGGCTTGTTTGATTGCAGCGCACGTTTCACATTCATGGATAACCTGTGCAATAGTGTCCATGGTTAAGTCCACCCCTCGATCACGAGCCCATCTATATGTTGCATCTCTTCCTTGATGGCCTGAGGCATCATGGGCCCACCGAGCTATAAATAATTCACCCTTATGTTGCCAGTCCAGATCCACCTGAGCCACTTCAATCTTAGCAGCCTGGTCCACCTGCTGGTTGTTTTGGTGTTCTTCAGTGGCCGGACTCTTGGGCACGTGAGCATCTACGTGACGTACTTTTACAGTCAGGTTCTCTACTCGGGCAGCAATATCTTGCCACAATGCGGCAGCCCAGATGGGTTTACCTCTGCGCTGCCAGTTGTTCTGCTTCCACTGCTGCAACCACCCCCACAGGGCATTTGCCACCATCCATGAGTCAGTATAGAGATAAAGTACTGGCCATTTTCCTCGTTCAGCAATGTCCAAGGCCAGCTGGATGGCTTTTACCTCTGCAAACTGGCTCGATTCACCTTCTCCTTCAGCAGTTTCTGCAACTTGGCGTATAGGACTCCATACAGCAGCCTTCCACCTCCGATGCTTTCCCACAAGGCGACAGGACCCATCAGTGAACAGGGCATATTGCTTCTCGCTTTCTGGTAGTTTATTATACAGTGGGGCTTCTTCAGCACGTGTCACCTCCTCCTCTGGGGATATTCCAAAATCTTTGCCTTCTGGCCAGTTCGTGATCACCTCCAAGATTCCTGGGCGACTGGGGTTTCCTATTCGGGCCCGTTGTGTGATCAGTGCGACCCACTTACTCCACGTAGCACTGGTTGCATGATGTGTAGAGGGGACCCTCCCTTTGAACATCCAGCCCAGCACCGGCAGTCGGGGTGCCAGGAGGAGCTGTGCTTCAGTACCAACCACTTCCGAAGCAGCTTGAATCCCTTCATAGGCTGCCAATATCTCCTTCTCAGTTGGAGTGTAGCGGGCCTCGGATCCTCTGTATCCCCGACTCCAGAACCCTAAGGGTCGACCTCGAGTCTCCCCTGGTGCTTTCTGCCAGAGGCTCCAGGTAGGGCCATTCTCCCCGGCTGCCGTGTAGAGCACATATTCTTCACATCTTGTCCTGCGCGGACTGGCCCAAGGGCTACTGCATGAACTATCTCCCGTTTAATTTGTTCAAAGGCTTGTTGTTGTTCAGGGCCCCATTTGAAATCGTTCTTCTTCCAAGTCACTTGATAGAGGGGGCTTACAATCAGGCTGTAATCTGGAATATGCATTCTCCAAAAGCCCACAACGCCTAAGAAAGCTTGTGTTTCCTTTTTGTTAGTTGGTGGGGACATGGCTGTTATTTTGTTGACCACATCCATTGGGATCTGACGACGTCCATCTTGCCATTTTATTCCTAAAAACTGGATCTCCTGTGCAGGTCCCTTGACCTTACTTTGTTTTATGGCAAAACCGGCTTTCAGAAGGATTTGAATTATTCTCTCCCCTTTCTCAAAAACTTCCTCTGCTGTGTTGCCCCACACGATGATGTCATCAATGTATTAGAATCATAGAATCATAGAATCATACAGGTTGGAAAAGACCTCTAAGATCATCGTGTCCAACCGTCAACCCAACACCACCATGTCCACTACACCATGTCCCTAAGGGCCTCATCTACACGTCTTTTAAATACCTCCAGGGATGGTGACTCAACCACTTCCCTGGGCAGCCTGTTCCAAGGCCTGACCACTCTTTCAGTAAAGAAATTTTTCCTAATGTTCAATCTAAACCTCCCTTGGTGCAACTTGAGGCCATTTCCTCTTGTCCTATCGCTAGTTACTTGGCAGAAGAGACCAACGCCCGCCTCACTACAACCTCCTTTCAGGTAGTTGTAGAGCGCGATGAGGTCTCCCCTCAGCCTCCTCTTCTCCAGACTAAACAACCCCAGTTCCCTCAGCCGCTCCTCATAAGACTTGTGCAAGTGTTCTGGAGCCTCACCCTGTTCCAGTGCGGTGTGGATTACTCCATGGCAAATGGTAGGGCTGTGTTTCCACCCCTGGGGCAGTCGGTTCCAGGTGTACTGGACGCCCCTCCAAGTGAAAGCAAACTGTGGCCTGCACTCTGCTGCCAAAGGGATGGAGAAGAAGGCATTAGCAATGTCAATGGTGGCATACCACTTGGCTGCCTTTGACTCCAGTTCGTATTGAAGTTCCAGCATGTCCGGCACGGCAGCACTCAGTGGCGGCGTGACTTCGTTCAGGCCACGGTAGTCTACTGTTAGTCTCCACTCTCCATTGGACTTTCGCACTGGCGATATGGGACTGTTGAAGGGTGAGCGAGTCTTGCTGATCACTCCTTGGCTCTCCAGTCGACAAATCAGCTCATGGATAGGGATCAGGGAATCTCGGTTGGTGCGATATTGTCGCCGGTGCACTGTTGTGGTAGCGATTGGTACCTGCTGTTCTTCAACCCTCAGCAACCCCACAACAGAAGGGTCCTCTGAGAGACCGGGCAAGGTGGACAGCTGTTTAATTTCCTCCGTCTCCAGGGCAGCTATACCAAAAGCCCACCGGTACCCTTTTGGGTCCTTGAAATACCCTCTCCTGAGGTAGTCTATGCCAAGGATGCACGGAGCCTCTGGGCCAGTCACAATGGGGTGCTTCTGCCACTCATTCCCGGTTAGGTTCACTTCGGCCTCCAATACAGTTAACTCTTGGGATCCCCCTGTCACTCCAGAAATACAAATGGGTTCTGCCCCTTTATAGCTTGATGGCATTAAGGTGCACTGTGCACCGGTGTCTACGAGAGCCTTATACTCCTGTGGGTCTGATGTGCCAGGCCATCGAATCCACACAGTCCAGTAAATCCGGTTGTCCCTTTCCTCCACCTGGCCGGAGGCAGGGCCCCTCTAGTTCTGATCATAGTATCCGCTTCTCACTTCTTGCAAACATGAGTCAAGAATTCCTTCATTACAGTCCAAAGTAAGATCAGCCCTTCTACTCTGTCTGGGGAACTGTTCACTGGAAACTGGATCATCGTGAGACAGGTTTTTCCTGAAAACTGGAGCAGCATTTTTCCTGAGAGAACCCCCTTGTGTGATTGTTTTTCCTTGCAACTCACGTACCCGTGCCTCTAGGATGAAGGTAGGTTTTCCATCCCACTGCCCCATGTCCTCTCCGTGGTCACGCAGGTAAAACCACAGGGTGCCCCGTGGTGTGTACTTTCGATATCCTCTCTCTTGAGGAGAAAAACGCTGACTCCTAATGGCTGAGATACTGGTCCGTGCAGGTGGGGAATAGGACATATCCTCTTCGAGTTGTTGGACCTTTCGGGACAGTTTCTCTACAGCCGAGACAAGGGAGGAGGAGATAGTTTCTTCAAAATCCCGAAGTCTGCTAACCACCTCATCCACCGTTGGTGCTTCTTCCTCTTTCCAGCACAGTACTGCCAACGAACTGGCATACGATGCTGGTGCGCTCCGTACCAACTTCCGCCACATGGGTCGCGTGCACTGAACGTCATCTGGATCTTTGGGTGTTTGGTCGTTGTCCAGGTCACTATAAACCACCTCCAGCACGCCTAGTTCTCTCAGGTACTGGATACCTCTCTCCATAGTGGTCCATTTGCCTAGGCGATATATAACATCTTCCTTGAAGGGATACCTTTCCTTCACACCTGACAGCAGTCGCCTCCAGAGGCTGAGGACCTGTGTCCCTTTTCCAATCGCTTTGTCAATGCCTCCTTCCCTAGCAAGGGATCCCAGCTGTTTGGCTTCCTTCCCCTCCAATTCCAGGCTACTGGCCCCATTATCCCAGCATCGGAGCAGCCAGGTAACAATATGCTCGCCTGGATGACGGCTGAAATCTTTCCGCATATCTCGCAGCTCACTCAGGGATAGGGATCGGGTGGTTTCCGTCTCGTTTATGAGTTCTTCCTCTTCCTCCTCCCCTCCTCGTGATGGCCCTGGTCTTTCATCATCCCTTTCTAAACGACCTGATCTCCGCTTCCAAGATTTCCTCTTCTGTACAGGGGCAATGGATACCAGCAAGGGTTGGTCCTCTGGTTCAGCTGCAGTGCCTGTTGCTGGGGTTTGGGTAGCTGCAGTGCCTGTCGCGGGGGCTGGAGTAACTGTAGTGCCTGTTGCCGGAGTTTGAGTGGCTGCAGTGCCTGTTGCAGGGGTTGGAGAAGCTACGGTGACTGTTGCCGGGGTTTGAGTAGCCACAGGGGTTGTCATGGGGGTTGGAGTAGCCGCAGTGCCTGTCGTGGGGTTTTGAGTAACCACTGTGTCTGTAGCCGCCCCCGAGACTCGCCGCTCCGCCCGCCCCGATGAGGCACCGCTGCTTGCCCTCCCTCTTTTCTTGCTCCTGAGGGTTGATCTCTGGACAGTATTCCTGAATAGTTGTTTAACCCTAAACAAGGCCTGAACCACATTCAGGAGACATAGCAATATGAACATGCTTGTTTGAGCATCCCAAGGATATTCAAAATTCTCAGGGAATATTGTGGACATCTTTGTGAAGAGGATAGAAGAAAAAGGAGTTTCTGACGATATGGAAGGGAAGATGAACAAGTGGGAGAGAGTGTCCCATCCCGTCTCCCCCTTAAATTCATTCTCCGAGGAGGAACAAGTGCAATTACCAATAATTTCTAAGAGGTGGTTCCCGAGGTACAGAAATGACGGCAGTGCCGAGTACAGATACCAGATTAGACTTACGACCAATGATTTTATCACCTCATAAAACAGCAACAAAATGATAATCTTGGCCCAGTTCCGACTGATGATAAACAGCACAAAAGGGAACACATACTGCAAGCAAGGTATTACATGACCCAACATTGAGAGCCAGCCCCACAACTTTGACAGCCAATACATCAACATTGTGACCAATCAATATAATGGATGCTTATAACAATTTTGCCTTAACACACTTTGGTCAGATCTATCGTTATCTCAACTCTTCGAGCCCCACGTTGGGCGCCAAAAAGAACTGTCGTGGTTTAACCTGGCAGGCAGCCAAATACCACGCAGCCGCTCACTCACTCCCCCCGCCCCCCCAGTGGGACGGGGAGAGAATCGGAAGGGTAAGTGTGAGAAAAACTCGTGGGTTGAGATAAAGACAGTTTAATAGAACAGAAAAGAGAAAATAATGATAATAAATAATGATAGAATATACAAAATGAGTGATGCACAATGCAATTGCTCACCACCCGCGCTGACCGATAACCAAGTAGCGATCGGTACTTCCTGGATCACGCCTACCATTCATATACTGAGCATGATGTCACATGGTATGGAATACCCCATTAGCCAGCTGGGCTGGCTGTCCTGATTATGTTCCCTCCCATCTTGTGTACCTAGCTCAGTCAGTAGGCACGGGAGCTGTCCTTAGACTAGGAGGGCACTTAGCAACAACTGAAAACATCAGTGTGTTATCAACATTCTCCTCGTACTAAATCCAAAACACAGCACTAGGAAGAAATTTAACCCTATCCCAGCCGAAACCAGGACACAGACAAATATTTATAATAGTTACCGCGGGCTTATTCAGATTTTACCTTAAGCGGGGACTCTAACCCCTTTTGAACCAAGTGGGGACTCTAACCGTGACCAAATGGGGTCTCTAACCCCCACACAGGTTCTCAACCCAACCCTGTGGAGCTTTCGCTGCGACTGATGGGCAGGTAACCAAATTCCTGAAAGAATGCCTTAATACTCACAATTAGCGGTCTTTGCTCAGGGGCTCTTCGGTCCGGGGATCGGGGGAAATCCTCTCCGAGAATCCCTCGGTGCCAGCTGAGGTTCCGCGATCCCAGGATCCGTTGAGGCTCAAGAGCGATGTCCCATCTGGGTCGCCAAAACTGTTACCATAAGTCAGTGAAATAAGAACTCTCTAAGACTCGTTTTGGAGTTTTAGAAAGCAGGCATTCTTTAATGCGGCGCCGGGCGCACAGGGGATCACTCCACCTAGTGTGCGCCCCAAATCACTCAACCATAGAAGTTATATACAATTAGAATATACATATTCATTACATTTCCGAGAAATAATCTAAATATTCATGTTATTTCCCGGAATTCATTAACATATGCAGAAGTCTTTGACGCATGCGCCCTTGTGTTCATTGGTGGTCTTTCAGGGTCTTCTGGTGGTCTTTCAGGATCCTCTGGTGGTCATCGATAGTCTTCCTCACAGTGCCCTTTAGTTGAACTCAGTCTTTACGCATGCTCAGTTTTAACCCTTGGCTTAATTAGCACAATTCTCATTAGCACAAACTAGCTTAGGCTGGCACAACCCCCTTGTCTATTCTACTCAAGATACAAGGTTAGCTTCCTCACCTATTTTACGCAGAATACAAAGTTTCAAGGCCTTTTTATCTACTGAATGTCCGGCCTATCTATTCATAAAGCATTCCTAACCCATCTACATCATTTCAACCAAAGAATCATATGTCTCTTCACTGTTCCTTTGTAATTGGTATCACCCTGTTGTCGTGGTTAACCCCAGCCGGCAACTAAGCACCACACAGCCGCTCGCTCGCTCGCTCCCCCCCGGTGGGACGTCATGCTCAGCATATAAAGCTGGGGGAAGAAGAAGGAAGAGGGGACGTTCGGAGTGATGGCATTTGTCTTCCCAAGTAACCGTTACGCGTGATGGAGCCCTGCTTTCCTGGAGATGGCTGAACACCTGCCTGCTGATGGGAAGTAGTGAATGGATTCCTTGTTTTGCTTTGCTTGTGTGCGTGGCTTTTCCTTTACCTATTAAACTGTCTTTATCTCAACCCACGAGTTTTCTCACTTTTACTCTTCTGATTCTCTCCCCTATCCCATTGTGGGGGGAGGGAGCGAGTGGCTGTGTGGTTAAACTACAACACCTGTGCCTGGTGCCCCTGGGCACAGATGTTGTGGGCAGGGATGCCCAGTACACAGTGCCCCTGTGGAGATGGAAGCTTTGTGGAGGTGGTGACTGGGTGGCTGGGGGTGACCCAGAAATACCCTGCCCATTGCCTGGACTAGGTGCTTGCAAAGCTCTCCTGCTTGCCCCAGCCTAAAATGGCATTTAAGAGAGGACCTCCAGCTGCCCATGCTGCATCCCAGTGCCATGTCTGCCACGTCCCCATCACCACCCATCCCCGTACCTTCCTCTCCACGGGGGCAATGCGTGCTGCCAGGGCCAGGGTGAGGACCAGGGTGAAAGTGCCGGTCCCCATGGCCACGAGGCTGCGAAGCGCCTGACACAGCTCCCTCCTGGCCCCATGTCCCAGCCCCCTTTATAGGGCTGTAACCAGAGCCCTGTGGGTACCAGGCTGGCAGCTGTGGGGCAGGTGGCTGGGTGGCAGAGCACCTGGGACAGGCAAGGCGAGGAGGTCTGTGTGACCCGGGCAGCACCGGAGGAACGTGGGGCTGAACATGGCTGCACATCCACTATCCAAGGGGCTCTGCCAACCCATTCCTTGCTCCATGACAGAACCCTTGGGGTGGGCACAGCAGCCTGACACTGTCCCACTGCCACCATCCCGCTGCTGCCATCCAAACACAGCGCTGCAACAAGCACAGCCCGACCAGCTCTTCTCCGCTGCACTGAAGGGTGGTGTGTCTGCCTGCAGGAGTTTGTCCTCATGGCAGTCCCCTCCTGTGTTACAAGTTTCTGCTGCTGTTTCTAAGCCATTTTTCTCCTGGCTGTGCTGGGTTTTCCCTGCATCTGGGAGCTGTGACTGTCACTGCAGCAGGAGCTCTTGGGCACCCCTGAATTAATCCCTCTTGTAAGTGCAGAAGGGCTTTTCTGGAAGATATGTAGATATTAAAATCTGCTTGCCCCTGCAGGAGGGGATGCATGGTGCCCTGGGCACAGACCCCATGGGAGGTGATGCCCCATGCACGGTGTTTTGAGGCTGAGCAGGGCACAGCTCCATGGCAGAGTCCTGTCCGAGCCCTCCCAAGGGGTCCTTAATGGTATGAGACTGTACCAAGGATGGGCGGGTGGGCAGGGGTCCTCGGACCACCTGGCTGCTGCACGGGGACATGGCACAGCCATCTCCTCCAAGACATCTCTCCAACCAGGTGAATATGTCGCTGCTGATGCTGCAGGGGAAGACAGAGCTGGCACCTGGCTGTGTCCAGGTCAGGAGGGACCTCTCTGGCCCCTGCCCTGCACAGGGGATGAGCGTCTGCTTACAGCATCCTCCAGAGACACATCTGCCCCAGGGCTGAAGGCACCAGGAGGGCCACTCTCCTCCTCCTTGGAGAGCGGGATACAGTGATGCTCATGTGCAAATTGGACTTTGTTTTTAATTAGAAAATTATAGTAGCTGCCTTCAGATCCCATCCTGGGGACTTGCTCCAAAAGCCCTTGGGGTCCCAGCACTGCTCTCCCTCGTTTGCTGCCCAGCCGGCTCCCAGCACCGGCACCCACCCCCAGGGCTCAGTGCTCCCCCCCAGGGGCTCCATGCTGCACCCATGGGTGCAGCCCCAGCACAGAGCAGGGATGGAGCAGCATCCCATGGCCCTGTTCTGCCCAGGGCTCACCCACTGGCTTTCCAGTTGCCCTTGAGGCTGTCAACCTCACTTCATGTGATCCAAGTGGTCCTCAGTATTTCCTTCCCATCCTTGTTCACAAAGCACTGGCCCATGAAGGCGGTGGTGGAGTCTGTGGAAGGGGTGGGAGGTGGGAGAGGGTGCCAGGACAAGGGGTTTCCCTCTGTTAGACAGCCAGCTTGTCAGTTTGGGAGTGGGAAAGGCTGCTTGTGGGTGGGTGATGTTTCCCTCCCCAGCCTCCTGCCCCACTGGGACCAGGGATGCGGCACTGGACAGGCATGGGATATGCAGGGCATGGGGGGATGAGCCCAGCTGAGCCTGCATCCAGCTCTGCCTCGCCTCATCCTGGGCAGAACCTGCTCGGACAAGAGCCAGAAGTAGGGACCGGGAGTTGCCACCAGTCATGCAGCTCTGGGGTTGGGGATGGGGCAGGGCAGATGGATGGCAGGCAGGGCGGCAGGAGCGGGCACCCCTGGGAGCTACAGCCCTGCTGCCTGCCTCTGTGCAGTGTGCCGGCCCAGACCTGGCACCAAATCTTACCTTTGGCTGCAACGCGGCACTGAGGGATGCTGTGGTCAGGATGAGGAGGAGAGCAATGCTAAGCCTGCCCATCGTCCTCAGGAGTGGGAGCTCGCTGCTGAACTGGGTGCCGCCTGGCTTTGTGGGAGCGTGCCCCGGCTCCCAGTCAGCCCCAGGAAGGCCTGGGGACCTGGCCGAGGAGCTCCTCCATCCTCCCAGCATGATGGTCCATGCTCAGCAAGACTGCAGCCAGAGATTGGCGAAGGAGAGAGGCAGAGGAGCAGAGCAGGGTGTGCAGTCCTGACCGGGGGGCTGGCGGGAGCGATGACCACGCGGACACGGCAGAGGGGGCAGGAGCTACGGGACTTCATTTATAAGTGAAGTTATAGGATTGAAAATCAGATTTATTCTTTTGTTGTCACTGCAGCGTGGCTTGGTACTGACCAGCCATGGAGTCCCTGGGTGACCTGGGAAATCCCCAGCTCCATCTGCTTAATGGGACAACAGCTGGATTGAGACAGATGTTGGGCACTGAGACATTGGACACTGAGATGTTCAGTGTTGAGACATTTGTAAACAGTTGCTAGGAACAGTCCCTGCAGAAATGGTCACGTAGGACAGTCTTCTGCATGCGGTTAAGACATGTAAGTGCTGTTTCCCATGTAGCTGAGACAAGCAGTAGCGATGGATCATGTATGCACTGGAGCATGACCAATAGCCGGAGAAGAACTGAACAGGGAGTGGTTCGGGGAGTCTCACCTGACCCCGCTGGAGGTGCTGCTGCAAGGACCCCTGCAATGGAGACTCCTCCTCCATCCAGAGAGTGACCGACTGATCCCCTACGTGAGCATTACCCCATGCCAAGACCCCAATAAATTAGTTTTTCTTTTTTTAACCGATACACTACCTGTGAGCACCTGTGCAACACAGACATGGCAGCAGCGATACGCTTTGTGTGATTGCAAAGTGCTTCCTGCTTCCTCCAGCTCCCTGTGCTTCCAAAGGCGTTCACAGTGCATAAACGACCATGACCAAGGCCTGCCATGCAGGAGCAAGGGCTGGTTTTCCTCCCAGAGGGAGGTCTGCAGTGGGGCTGAAGGGGACCCTGCTGCTCAGCTTTGCTGTGCCGATGAGCCCAAGCTGGAAGGAGGTGAATAGCGCTGGGTTTGCGGCTCAGAGAGGCAGAGTAGACATGAGCAGCGTGCAAAGCACTGCGAGCAGGTCTTGCAGCTGGGTAAAACCCAGTGCTGATGAATGCCCAACATCCACAGGGAAGCATCCTCAGCCACAGCCCCCCAAACCCCCGCAAGCACCCCCGGCACACCACATCCTATCACCCCAAAACTGAGATGCTAGGTGTGTCACAGCCTTGCTGGGTGCCCTCATATAGGGACTGGCCTTGCAAACAGCTCTGCCAGCCCGTGCCCGCTGCATTTCTCACCAGCACCGTGGCTGCCTGCAGGGGTTTGCAGACCGCTCAAACCGCAGTCAACACTGCCGCCTTGCTGGAGTGCTCCAGGACTGCTGCAGAGCCTCCTGGGAGCCCTGCCCCGGGGAAATGTTGACGTGAAGGCGATAATAAAGTCAGGAGGATGCGTGTGGTAAAGCTGCAGGCTTAGCAGGATGCCTCACCACTGAGCTGGCCATGCTTCGGGGCGAGAGCACAGTCCCGTGGCCCCTCTGCCGCCCTCTTTCCTAATCCCCAGGTTCCTCGAAAGCATGTAAAAGGCTGCACGGACCCAAGGATCCAGTAGCAGAGGGCTGATGTAAAGGCACTCTAATTAGAAAGGCTGTAAAGGAACCGAAAAAGCTGGAGAAATTCCAGGGAGGCACCAAGAAGGAAACAGCAGCATCGCTCCAGAAGCGGGAGATGCACCCAAGAGAGTGTAGTGAGAGACTAATTTGTGCCAGAGCTTAGCACTAGTGACTAAAGTAAATGAAGCCTTAGGCCATATGAATTGTACTTTAACCTTTGTTTTTATCTATGAAAATGTAACTGGTAGGTAAGGAAGTATAAGTAAAACTTTAAGTACAGGATATTCTGTAACAAAAGATAAGGAAATGTCTCAAGACACAGACAAAAAGGGTGTCTGGAGGCTGCAAGAGCAAATCAGAAGAGAAGACCCCAGACTCCGCGAACAGGATTGGATGAGCAGAAGTGCCATCAGGAAATCAAGCGACCTATAGAGACTATAAAATCCAGTAACAACCCACAGGCAGGGTCCCTCTTGAGAGGCACCCAGCTCAAGCTGTAACTACTATTGGATATTAAACATAGCAGAAGAAGGAACTCTGATTCTTTTATTAAAGCGGAACCTAGGGACGAGCCCTGTTGAGGTGGCATCCGCTTAATTCCTACCACGGTCTAGGTGGTAGTGGCATAATTCCTACCATGGTCTAGGTGGTGGCTGTATAATTCCTACAACAAGAGAAAATGTGAAAAGCAAACCACGCGCAAGTCTGCAACAAGGCAGGCCAACACAAAGAGCAGGTGGAAAACTTGCTAAAGCCGCGGATGCTGTTAGCAAAGCTCTCCCACAGCATCCACAGCAGGAAAGCCAGGGGAGCAGTGGGAGGTGGCAGCCCCGCCAGCCCACTCCTGCCTTTGGGCTGCCCAAATCCCAGGCAGGATGCCAGCACTGGGCATGCAGCACTGTCCGGGGTTATTTTGGGACCGGGCAGCTCAAGGACCAAGTTTCGGATTCAGACCCGCAGCTGAGTTTCCTGGAAATCATTCGTTACAGCTGGGAGGGGTAACTCAGGCAGCACGGGTGCTGCCCATTTACAGTAAGTCACAAAGTCCAGCAGGCAGGGGTTTGGGGCTGGATTTGCCAGGCTTCCCCTTTCCAGTAAATCACACGCATTTCCCTAGGAATAGGTTTGGGGCTGGACGTGCTGCAGCTACCAGTGCTGTGCTGCCGGTGCGGAGCAGCCCTCGCTGCTTGCCAGGAACATGGGCACAGCTGGGACCCCACACCTGCCTGCCCAAGGGCTGCCTCAGAGCTGGGGGTGCTCCTAGCCAGCTTTTCGGGGTGCAGAAGGGCCCCCCAGCTTACCCTCCAATCACGCTGTCGTGGTTTAACCCCAGCCAGCAACTGAACACCACGCAGCCGCTCTCTCACCCCCCGCCTCTGGTGGGATGGGGGAGAGAATCAGGAGGGCACAAGTAGGAAAACTCGCGGGTTGAGATAAAAACAGTTTAATAATGGAAATCAAACAAAGTAGAACAGTAATAATAACAATGATAACAACAACAATAACAGAATATACAAAGCAGGCGATGTACAATGCAACTGCTCACCACCCGCCGACCAACGCCCAGCCTGTCCTGAGATGCAAGAGCCCCCCCACTAGTTTTTATACTGAGCATGACGTCACATGGTATGGAATACCCCATTGGCCATCTGGGTCAACCGCCCCGGCTATGCTCCCCCCACCAGCTTCCCCTGCACCTAGCAGAGCATGGGAGGCTGAAAAGTCCCCAGTGCAAGCACCACCCAGCAACAACCAAAGCATCAATGGGCCATCAACGCTCCTCTCATACCAAACCCAAAACACAGCACCCCCAGCCACCAGAAAGTTAACTCTGTCCCAGCCAAAACCAGGACACACGCTCGTCCAGCATTGAGCAGGGAAGAGCCAGTGCTGACCCGCGCTTGGTGTCGGAGGGTCACTTTGGGGATGCGCCATCCCTGTCCCCCCCCTCGCCTCTCGGATGCAGTGCCCCAGGCTTCTGCCTGGCAGGAGGAGGGAGCCCCTTTGGGAGCAGGATCCCCCAGAGGGGAGGGAATCCATCCTCCCCAGCAGGAATTAGGGTTGGCTGGAGCCTGACACCGTGTCCTGAGCTGGAGCCACATTGTTTGGCACTAGCAGCTAATCTGAACTGAAAATAAAGTCAGACTTTCTTGGGGCAGAAGGAGCACCTGGCAGGAGAAACCAGACAGCAAGTGTGCCTGTGTAGAGACTGTCTTCTCCTCTGTGCTGGCTTCCCAAAGACCTTTCCTGGTCCTTACCTTACCCACATGGGTTACCCTTCTCTCTTTGGCAACCTGCAGTGATCTGCAGCAGCTGCAAAGCCCCTTTGGGCTGGAAAAGGGGCTTTCTCAGGGCCAGTCTCTTCCCAGAGTAATGGGGTGAGAGCTTCGCCCCACACCCACCGCAGTGCTTTAGCCCAGCTTCCCCGGGACATATCCACAGACTGCACAAGGCTGTGTTTAAAGAAAAAACTTTAATTTTATTTGTTTTTTTGGGGGCATCTTCCTCCAGAGCTGATAACAGCCCTGATGCTGGTACACACTGATGCTGCTAAGGGGTCCCCCAGTCCCCCAAGCCCGGTTGGAGCCGGGAATTGCTCTGCTTTCCACTGGGTTGCGAGAGTGATAAATGCTAAATGGAGGGCGAGAGGCTTCCCCTTCCTCCTTTCAGCCCATCCAAATGAAGATGTTGCAGCCAGTCCTGTGGGGAAGCAGAAGCCCATCGGTGCCTGGCCGGCAGAGGGGCATGCATCCCAGCTGGGCCAGGGGTCCCGTGGCTCACCTGGTGGCTTTCCAGTTGCTGGGCAGGGAGTTGACCTTCTCCCACAGCAGCCAGGTGGTCTGCAGGACCTCCTCCCCGCCGGTCCCAGCGAAGCACTGGCTCACGAAGACAGCTGTGGAGTCTGGGGGAGTGGCGGCCATTAGCATCCCAGTGGGGTCCCGGCTGCTTTTGGGGCTTCACAAGTGCCAGCAGGTTTAATGCTCATGGAGCCCGGGTGGGTCCCAGTGGTTGCAGGGAAACACTCTGCGGCAGACATGCTGTCAAAGCAACTTTTGATGCCTGAACAGTGTTTCAGGAGGTCTCCTGCTGTCTGCAGACACCGGCCAGAGGGGGGAGAGGTCAGGGAAGGACAGACTGGGGACAGGAGAGGAGGGGACAGAGGGATGTGGGGTGGGTGCTGGGACCTGCCTAAGCTTCCCTTCCCATCCCCTGCCCTATCTGGGCACAGCTGCCACTGCAGCTACTGACCAGAAAACTTCTTCCAGTTGACAGTGAAGCCAAAGGTGCGCTGCCCATCCTCGTCCAAGTGCTGGGACCCAACAAGGGGGGATGGCTCGATGGGTTTCTGGGCACTCGACACAGTGGTGTGGTACTCGCCGGAGAAGTCACCCTGGCTGTCAACCGTGGACGCGTGCATCCTGGAGCCCAGCTCATTCTCCCACCAGCCGGTCAGGTCGCACCGCCAGGGAGCGAGTGGGAGTGTCTCCAGGGGCTGCCCACACGCAGCGCCTACCCCTGCCCTGTGGGCTGAGCCCCCTGCCTGTGCCCCCCCGATGCCCACGGGGTGCCAGCACTCACCTTGCCATTCCTTGCGGGGTGTTTCTGCTCGCAGCCTGGCCACCACTTGGTGTTGGTTGCCTTTGCCTCCTTCACACAGGCCTTTCCCCCCGCCCGGGGACCTCAGCTGCCTGGCAGAGGAGCTTGGAAAAGAAATGAAACACAGGGGCAAGCTGCGGGCAGCAGCACAGCAGGGTTTCTCCAGAGCCCTGCGAGTGCTCAGGCACTCGTTTTTAAGAGACATGATTTATAAAGTTGACGCCATCTCAGCCATGTCAGGAGGGCCAAAAGCTGGAGTAAGCCAAGCAGAAGGGGAGAGGTGAAGAGAAAAAGCTAAAGGCAGGAGTCCCAGACAGGCAGGAACACAGGCAGGACCCCCGCTCCAGCCCTGCCAGGTGAGATGTGTGACCCCAGGACACGTCTGCCCGTGCCTGTGGGGACGTGTGCTGTGCTCAGCACCAGTGTGTGGTACGAGTGGAGAGCCCACTGGGATGGGCAGAGCCCTCAAGTCCATGGTAGGCTCTTGCGTGGCCAAGGAGGTGGCACAGCCAGTGCCCTGCAGCAGTCCACCTGCAAGGCTCCAGCTCCGGCTCCAAGCACTCCCTGTCCCCTCCCACGCGGCACCTCCCTGGGCAGGGGCAAGCCACCCCCCCGGGGCAGGGTCCCCAGGTTACCCCTGCCCCAATTCCCCTGCATGTCCCCCGGGGCGGGGGTCCCCACATGCATGCCCCCCTGCACCAGGGAAGGGATCCCCATGCACATCCCTCCCGGGGACACGGATAACCCCGGAGCATCGCTGCCCCTCGGAGCACCCCTCCCTCGGCAGGAGCTCCCGTCAGTGTCCCTCCTGGAGCAGAGGGTCCCCCTGCTGCCGGGGACTCCCCCCGCGGGTGGGTCCTCCACGCGTGTCCCTCCCCCCCAAGCGCTGCAGCTCCCACATGTGCCCCCCCGGGGTGGGTCTCCCACGCGTGTCCCTCCCCGGACACCGGGATCCCCACGCGTGCCCCCATGCAGCCTCCCCCGGGGCCGAGTTTCTCACGCGCGTCCCCCAGCAGCCACCCGCAGCAGGCGCTCCCACGCGTGTCCCCGCTTCCACCTGGCTCCTCGCCGCGGCCGCGGCCAGGGCCGCCCCGACGGGCAGGGCGAGGGCGGAGAGGAGGCGGTGGCTCATCGGGCTGCAGCGGCGAGACCGGAGCGTACCGTGCCGGGGCCACCCTCCCCTTTATAGCCCGGCTCGGCCCCGCCGCTGCCTTCCTGGAAAGTCCCGGCCGGCACCGGCGGGAGGGACAGGGACAGGGACTGGGACGGGGACAAGGACGTGCATGGGCATAGGGATGGGCATGGGGATGGGCATGAACGGGGACGAGGGTGGGGACAGGGACGGGGATGGGAATGGGAATGGGGATGGGGATGGGGATGGGGATGGGCACGGGGATGGGGATGTAGACGAGGATGACTGGAGCTGCCTGCTGACATGGCCCAGCCTGGGGGTCCCTGGCCTGGGTCCTGGCAGCCCCTGGCTGAGGGCTGTGCCTGGGCTTCACCCCTGCCCTGCAGGAGCCCCCACACCCCAAACCACCCCCTAGTAGTTGCAGGGGATGGACAGAAGGACAGGGAGTTGTGAGGGCAGGGTGAGGGTATGTGTGCGGGAACAGGTGGTGTTCTGCAGCATCTCCAGGGATTCAGCAGATGAAGGAAGCGAACCTGCCCCAACAACAATAGGAAAACCCCAGGGCGTTGTAGGCTGGAGGTGGGGAGCCCCAGTCACACTTACCAGGTGAGAGCAAAAGGTCAGTGAACGTCAGGGCAGGAGCAGGCCAGGGTGGGCTGTTCCTGTGGGGGAGCAGGACAGCTGCTGAAGGATCAAGGATGGGGCCATATGGGAAGTGGGGCTAGGATGGGGGATGTTTGGGGCACCTGATAAATGCAGCTTGGGGAAGGGCAGTAGCGATGGCACTGTAGGTGCTGGCTTCCTGTAAACCTTGTGGTTTTGCTTTCTGTTTCTGTTCCACAATTAAGCAAGCAGACTGCTTACATCATCTCCTATCCCGTGGGCTGCCTTTTTAGGAGACCCCAAGAGACACCCCCAGCCATGGGGGTGATGAAAGGACAGAAATGAAGTTTTACTCCCCGGTCCCACATGGTTCTCAGTGGCCCCGCGTCCTCCGTGAGCTCCCCTGCCAGGGCTCCCAGCCTCATCCTCCCACTCCTGCTGGGCTCCCGAGGCTTTAACCTCACAGACCATTTGGAGAAGAGGTTTGCAAGGGACCCGCTCATGCTTCTGGTGACAGCCACAGCAGGCGTTTGGGGAGGGTGAGCATGAGAATGAGCCCTGAGGATGCAGTGGTGAGGATGACGATGCAGGGGTGAGGATGAGGATGCAGGGGTGAGGATGAGGGTGCAGGGATGAGGATGCAGGGGTAAAGATGAGGGTGCAGGGGTGAGGATGAGGATGTGGGGGTGAGGATGAGGATGCAGGGGTGAGGATGAGGATGTGGGGGTGAGGATGAGGATGCAGGAGGTGAGGATGAGGATGCAGGGGTGAGGATGAGGATGTGGGGGTGAGGATGAGGATGTGGGGGTGAGGATGAGGATGCAGGAGGTGAGGATGAGGGTGCAGGGATGAGGATGAGGATGCGGGGGCGAGGATGAGGATGCAGGAGGTGAAGATGAGGGTGCGGGGGTGAGGATGAGGATGCGGGGGTGAGGATGAGAGTGGAGGGGTGAGGATGAGGGTGCAGAGGGTGAGGATGAGGGTACAGGGGTGAGGATGAGGATGCAGGAATGGCTTTTGATCAAAAGCTGAACCACCAGACACCTCAGCCAGTTGTGGCTCGGCCAGTAAAGGCATACCCTGGACAGGCTCTGGTCCGTGCACTCCTCAGGAGCCGGAAGGCCTGAAAGCAGCCCTGGAGCCCAGCAGGAAAGGAGGGAGAGGAGCAGAGGGTGAGGAAGGCTGGGGAAGGGCAGGCAGGGGCACCCTGCAAGAGGAAGGGGATGGTGGACAGGCCCTGACACTTGCCCAGGGCACCGTGTGCTCGCTACCCCAAAATCCCTGCCCCATCCGACAGTCTCTTCCCCCGGCAGCCCTGCAGCCCCCAGGCAGCATCCCCCCTCCAAGTCCTTCGTGCCTCTCCCTGCCCGCATGGCTCCTGCCTGGGGTGCTCACGGGCACCTGAGTTAGGATGTGAGAGTTAGGGATTAGGGAACTTGTGAGTGAGAAACTTTGTGAGTTGCTGAAGTGATGAATTAGTGAGTTCACATGTTAGACGAGTCCATGCAAAGGGCATTGAGCCCTTGTTTGACATGTTTGTTTGTTTTCTTTCCTAATGAGTGTATTTGGTTTGCATGGCAAGGTTTTGGTAGCGGGGGGGGCTACAGGGGTGGCTTCTGTGAGAAGATGCCAGAAGCTGCCCCCATGTCCGATAGAGCCAGTGCCAGCTGGCTCCAAGACGGACCCACCACTAGCCAAGGCCGAGCCAATCAGTGACGGTGGTAGTGCCTCTGTGATAACATATTTAAGAAGAGGAAAAAACTGCTGTGCAACAGCAGCTGGGAGAGAGGAGTGAGAATATGTGAGAGAAACAACTCTGCAGACACCAAGGTCAGGGAAGAAGGAGGGGGAGGAGGTGCTCCAGGCACCGGAGCAGAGATTCCCCTGCAGCCTGTGGTGAGGACCATGGTGAGGCAGGTTGTCCCCCTGCAGCCCATGGAGGTTAATGGTGGAGCAGATATCCACCTGCAGCCCATGGAGGACCCCACACCGGAGCAGGTGGATGTGCCCGAAGAAGGCTGGGACCCCTGTGCAGGGGCAACAAGATTTGGGAGGGGGGCCCTGCCAGCAGGCTGCTGGGAGGCACTGGGAGGAAGCAGGGCAGGGCGAGGCTCTGTTTCCCTGCCAGGATGCTGGTAGCATGCAGGAGCCCAGCCTGGGGCCAGGGCAGCGGAGAGCCTCAGGGACGCAGGTGGGACAGCAGGGTGCAGGCGGCTCCGGTCCCCATCCCCATCACTTGATGCGTCCCCATCACTTGATGTGGGTGAAGACAGAGGTGCTGACCCTGTGGGGAAGCCATGTCAGCAGGAGGGGAGGGAGGGCTGCAGGGTGGCAGGGCAGGGGCAGGGCTCACCTGGTGGCTTTCCAGGCATCCCTGTGGGATGGGACCTCTTCCCACAGGAGCCACGTGGTCTCCAGCATCTCCTTCCTGCAGTGGCCCACAAAACACTGGCCCACAAAGGCAGTGGTGGAGTCTGGCAGGGGTTCAAGTGGGGCAGAGGGGGCTCAGAGCCTGCATCTCCAGACAGGGGAATCTGGGCCACTGCCCCTGGCAGACAGACAGAAACCCCCACCACATGCCCCGAACAGACAGATGGACCTCCCTGCTGCATTGCCTGGGTGGATCGCTTCCACATCGCCTGGACAGATAGATGGGTACCACCCCTGCCATGTCCCCTGGACAGACAGATAGATACTCCTGCCACCTCTCCCAGACAGACAGACACCCCTGCCACCTGCTCCAGACAGACAGATGTCCCCCTGCCGCATCCCATGGTGGGAGCAAGAGTGGCCAGTCCATGGCCGCAGCCAGGGTTTCTCTGGGTGCCACAAGGGGTATGGGGGACCAGCCGGGGGGCACCCTGCTCCCAGCACAGACAGGGGCTTGATGGCTGCCCCGGGATGCCGCCGGTGCCATGCACCGCTGTACCTGTGAACTGCCACTGCACAGTGAAGCTGAAGGTGGGCTGCCCCTTGGTGCTGGGGTGCTGCTGGGCCCCTTGCAGGGTTGACACCAGGATCTACTTGTTGGTGGCTGCCATGGTGGTGTGGTAGGAGCCTGAGAAGGTCCCAGCTGTGTCCAGGGCCAAGAGGGTCATGTTGGAGCCCAGCTCATTCCTCCACAGGCCCTGCAGGTTGCACTGGGGGCCAGGGGTCATGCTGACACCTTGGGCAGCGCCAAGCCGTGACCGCCCCCCCACTTCAGCTTGCTGGGGCGTCAGGACACTTGCCCCGTGTGTCTGGGGGCTGGCACGACCCCTCTGCACGGCAGCTGGGACCAGTGGCACAGGCACCGGCTAGGCCAGCACCTCTCCCTCCCATGGCAGGGCAGGGCAGGGCAGAGCTGGGGGTAATGGGGAGGTGCCTCGCTTGACCTGCTGTTCACAAACAGAGAAGGACTGGTGGGAGATGTGGTGGTCGGAGGCCGGCTTGGGCTTAGCGACCATGAAATGATAGAATTCTCAATTCTTGGTGAAGTAAGGAGGGGGGCCAGCAAAACCGCTACCATGGACTTCCGGAGGGCGGACTTTGGCCTGCTCAGGACACTGGTCGAGAGGGTCCCTTGGGAGACAGTCCTGAAGGGCAAAGGGGTCCAGGAAGGCTGGACGTTCTTCAAGAAGGAAGTCTTAAAGGCGCAGGAGCGGGCTGTCCCCATGTGCCGCAAGAAGAACGGGCGGGGAAGACGACCGGCCTGGCTGAACGGGGAGCTCTGGCTGGGACTCAGGAAAAAAAGGAGAGTTTATCACCTTTGGAAGAAGGGGCAGGCAACTCAAGAAGAGTACAGGGATCTCGTTAGGTCGTGCAGAGAGGAAATTAGAAAGGCAAAAGCCCAGCTAGAACTCAACCTGGCCACTGTCGTGAGAGACAACAAAAAATGCTTTTACAAGTATGTTAATGACAAAAGGAGAGCCAAGGAGAATCTCCATCCTTTATTGGATGTGGGGGGGGGAACGTTGCCACCGAGGACGAGGATAAGGCTGAGGTACTTAACGCCTTCTTTGCCTCAAGTCTTCAATAGTCAGAGCAGTTATCCTCAGGGTACTCAGCCCCCTGAGCTGGAAGACAGGGACGGTGAGCAGGATAAACCCCCCATAATCCAAGAGGAAGCAGTTAACGACCTGCTACACCACCTGGATGCTCACAAGTCTATGGGGCCGGATGGGATCCACCGAGGGTACTGAGGGAGCTGGCGGAGGAGCTTGCCGAGCCGCTCTCCATCATTTACCAGCAGTCCTGGTTAACTGGGGAGGTCCCGGATGACTGGAGGCTTGCCAATGTGATGCCCATCTACAAGAAGGGCCGGAAGGAGGATCCGGGGAACTACAGGCCGGTCAGCCTGACCTCGGTGCCAGGGAAGATTATGGAGAGGTTCGTTTTGAGGGTGCTCACGAGCCATGTCCGGGACAACCAGGGGATCAGGCCCAGCCAGCACGGGTTCATGGAAGGCAGGTCCTGCTTGACCAACCTGATCTCCTTCTATGAGCAGGTGACCCGCCTAGTGGATGAGGGAAAGGCTGTGGATGTGGTCTACCTGGACTTCAGTGAAGCCTTTGACACTGTCTCCCACAGCATTCTCCTAGAGAAGCTGGCGGCTCACGGCCTAGACAGGTACACTCTTCGCTGGGTAAAAAACTGGCTGGACGGCCGAGCCCAGAGAGTTGTGGTGAATGGAGTTAAATCCAGTTGGCGGCCGGTCACGAGCGGTGTTCCCCAGGGCTCAGTTCTGGGGCCGGTCCTGTTCAATATCTTTATCAATGATCTGGACGAGGGGATCAAGTGCTCCCTCAGTAAGTTTGCAGATGACACCAAGCTGGGCGGGAGTGTTGAACTGCTCGAGGGTAGGAAGGCTCTGCAGAGGGACCTGGACAGGCTGGATCGATGGGCCGAGGCCAACTGTATGAGGTTCAACAAGGCCAAGTGCCAGGTCCTGCACTTGGGCCACAACAACCCCAGGCAACGCTACAGGCTTGGGGAAGAGTGGCTGGAAAGCTGCCCAGAGGAAAAGGACCTGGGGGTGCTGGTTGACAGCCGGCTGAACATGAGCCGGCAGTGTGCCCAGGTGGCCAAGAAGGCCAACAGCATCCTGGCCTGTATCAGAAATAGTGTGGCCAGCAGGAGCAGGGAGGTGATCGTGCCCCTGTACTCGGCCCTGGTGAGGCCGCACCTCGAATACTGTGTTCAGTTTTGGGCCCCTCACTACAAGAAGGACATGGAGGTGCTGGAGCGTGTCCAGAGGAGGGCAACGAAGCTGGTGAAGGGCCTGGAGCACAAGCCTTATGAGGAGCGGCTGAGGGAACTGGGGTTGTTTAGTCTGGAGAAGAGGAGGCTGAGGGGAGACCTCATCGCGCTCTACAACTACCTGAAAGGAGGTTGTAGTGAGGTGGGTGTTGGTCTCTTCTGCCAAGTAACTAGCGATAGGACGAGAGGAAATGGCCTCAAGTTGCGCCAAGGGAGGTTTAGACTGGACATTAGGAGAAATTTCTTTACTGAAAGAGTGGTCAGGCCTTGGAACAGGCTGCCCAGGGAAGTGGTGGAGTCACCATCCCTGGAAGTATTTAAAAGACGTGTAGATGAGGTGCTTAGGGACATGGTTTAGTGGGCATGGTGGTGTTGGGTTGACGGTTGGACACGATGATCTTAGAGGTCTTTTCCAACCTTAATGATTCTATGATTCTATGATTCTATGAATTCTATGATTCTACCCCCCCCATACCAGGGGTAGGTGACCAACACTACCCCTGGGGACAGCACAGCCAGAGCTGGCAGCCCCCTCGGTCACACATGCTACACTCTGGGATGGCACAGCACGGCACAGCAAGAGCATGCAGCCCCTTGGCCACAAACACTGAGTGCTGGGATGGCACAGCATTGCATGGCATGGCACAGTAAAAGCATGCAACCCCCTCAGCCATGCACACTGCGCCCCAGGGGTGGCACAGCACAGCACAGCATGGCACAGCATGGCATGGCACAGTGCAGCACAGCACAGCATGGCACAGCGTGGCACCGGACGGCACAGCAAGAACAGGCAGCCCCTTGGCCATTCACACTGCACCCCAGGGATGGCACAGCACAGCACAGCACAGCACAGCACAGCACAGCCAGAGTGTGCAGCCCCTCATCTGGTCACCCTGCACTCCAGGGATGGCATGGCGCGGCACGGCATGGTGCGGCATGGCGCGGCATGGCGCGGCACGGCATGGTGCGGCACGGCATGGCACAGTGAGAGCGGGCAGCCCCCTGGCTGGGTGCTGCCCCCAGGCTGCCCTTACCTTCTTGGCAGCAGCGGTAGGGCGAGCAGGAGGCAGCAGCTGAGGCTCCCCATGGCAGCAGTGGCGGTGGCGACCGTACACGGTGCTCGGGCTCTGCCCCTTTTATAGCAGCAGGGGCTGCAGCCGGGCAGCAGCCACCAATGCCGGGCCTCCTGCCAAGGGCCACCCCGGCAGGAGATGGGCCACCGCACCAAAACGAGCAGGGTCCTGTTCCCCTGGGCAAGGCGGGGGTCCTGAGGGAGCACAGTGGGGTGGTGGGGGCTGTGACAGGGACCCAGTGCCCACTGGAGGAACCGGGGCCATGGGGGGGTCACGGCAGGGGACACACACTGGGCCTCGGGGATGGTGATAGGAGAGGCTGCGGGATGCCACAGGGGGGACGCGGGAGCGCAGGTGCTGAGCCACCACACAACAGGAGCCGGGTGGGTGTTTGCAGCAAAGCTTTATTGGGAGAAGCAGGTGGTGGGGCCGGGGACACCCGCGCTGCCACCCTCACTCCTTCTGTGGGTGCAGGCAGGTGAAGACGTTGGTGCCGACCCTGCGGGGGCACAGAGGGACAAGACATAAGGGTGGGAAACGCACCCCTGCATGGGGTGCACCCCTCTCCAGTGCCAAATGCCCCCCCAGCCCCGTCTCGCTCCCAGCAGCATTTGCATCTTGGCAGGACCCCCAGGGAGGCTGTGCATGAGCATCCCATCCTCGAGAGCACATGTGCCCTGGGTACCCCCAGGCTGGCAGTGGCTCTGCCAGGCACTGAGCACCATGGGGTGGGAGAGCCCCAACGCCCCCCCCGGGAATGCGCAGGGGACCCGCACAGGGCAGGGACAGGGGGCTCACATTGGCTTTCCAGTCGTTCTTGATGCTGTCCATGCGTGACCACAGGAGCCACATGGTCTTCAAAACCTCCTTCCCCTCCTCATCCACGAAGCACTGGCCTGTGAAGACGGTGACGGAGTCTGCAGGGACGGGACGGGAGGTGGAGGGGAGTGTGGCCGGGGCAGCAGGGAAGTGCTGGAGCCGTGGCCCCGCAGCCTCCCCCAGTGCTGGGGATGGTGGACCTGGGCTGTCCCTGTCCTCTGGGGACAGTGGTGTTGGGGAATGCAGGCAGGAGGGGTCAGAGGGCTGGGGGTCTTGCTTGGAGATGGGGGGACAGCAGCGGGCTTCAGCCCCCGGTGCATCCTCTGCGCCCTGGGACTGGGAGGTGACACCAGCCAAGGAGCTCCGGGGTCAAGGATGGGGGAGCACTGGGGACACCGCAGAGGAAGGCAGGGGATCATCAAGGATACTGCAGGGGAGGGCAGAAGAGTATCAGGGACACCACAGGGGAGGGCAGGGAAATGAAAAGCACCTGAAAACCTCCAGTTGATGGTGAAGCCAAAGGTGTGCTGGCTCTTCTGGTTTGTGGGGTGCTGGGACCCCTGCAGCAGTGACACCTGGACCTTGTTCGTGGAGGCCATCACAACCGTGTGGTAGGACCTGGTGAAGTCGCCTTTTCCATTCACCGCCATTATGGTCATGTTGGAGCCCAGGTCGTTGATCCAGCGCCCGATCAGCATGCACTGAAGCGGAGGGGACTCAGCGCCGGTGTTGCAGCGCAGCCTGGGCACGGGCAGGGAGGCAGGAGCGGGCACCCCTGGGAGCCGCAGCCCCCATGCCCGCCCTGCCCTGCACATCCCAGCCCTGCCATTACCTTTCTTGCAGAGAGGCCGGGAGCCACCAGGGCCAGGCTGAGCACCAGGAGGAAGGGAGTTGCTTGCACCATCTCTGCAGCAGGCAGACAGCTGGCGTACCTGGGGATGTGCTCCTCACAGGGCTCTGCCAATGCACCTGCTCCCTTGCTGCCAGGGCTGCAGGTGGCAGCTCCGGCCAGGGCGTTGTGCAATCTGAGTGTTTCTAAATTTGCAGTTCCCAGCCATATGAGAGGGTGGTTGCAGGCAGATATTCCCAGAAGTGCCTGCTGAAACTGTCCCTCCTTGCTCACGCTTCCCTGGCACCTTGCGGGGAGGCCCTGGCTCCTGCAGGTTGGTGACCACCAGGACAGATGCTCAGCCAGGAAAAAACCCTCTTGGGGGCTGTTGTCCCTTCTGCCACCTGTTTGCCACCCCACTGCTGTGCCCGGGGTGCATAGGGGTGCCAAGTGGCCTTAACCCCAATGCACCCCAGGATTGGCTGCAGCACACGGCCTCACCCCGCTCCTCCTCGCCAGGCATCCTTGTGCAAACCCACCCAGCACCGGGCTCCTTTTGGGGATTTGCTTTATCCCCCCTGGCACTGAAGCGGCCACAGGTCAGGCTACAAAGCGCCCGGTCTCCTCTCGCCCAGGGCTGGTGTTAAGATTTGCTGCTGTTTTGGCAAGCTGGGTTTTGTCGGAAGGAAATGATTTTGTTTATGAAAAACAAACATTCCCTGAATATCTTGGACATCGCATTTTAATGCTGACAAAAATTGTATTTACACAGGGATTCTTAAATAACTTTAAGTATGTATTTATATAATTCCCCTTATATTTGTTGCTGGCTGGGGAGGCTGAAGTGGCTCGGTTCACACCAGATTTTCTCACCCATTCCTCAATGATTTTCAAGGCAGTCTCCTAAAATATGTGTGTTTTGATTCCCCCAGTCATCACAGCAAGAGCTGATGGAGCCCCATTCATCAGAAAATGCTCATTTTCTTAAAATGGAGACAAGGCAACTCTTTGCAGCATCTCAGAAATACTTCCCAATTTTTGTTTTCCCTTTAATTTCATGTTTGAGCCCCGGTTTCTCTCCAGCAGTAAAATTCATCACTACCTGGGCTGGGGAGCACCGCATTTCTGCTGGCGGCATCTCAATGCCCCCCTCTCCTCTCTGCAGGAGTCCCGCAGCCCTCGTGTATCCCTGCCTGTGGGAGCTCCCCAGCCAGCGAGCTGGCTGCCTGCAGGAAATTCCTGCCCCGGTGTTTGCTTCCCTCCGTTTTAGGAATTAACTGCACAACAAGGTATGCTTTCCTACGCAGCTGCTGTTTGCTTTGGCTGGTTTTTCCACAGGCAGGCATTGCCTGGAGCGTTGAGGTTTGTGATAACAAGCAGGGTCTGTCTAGGAAGGGTGCGGGGGCAGGAGGGGCAGCCACCCTTGCCATCACCTTGCCTCAGGGAGCTCCCGCAGAGACCCCGCAGCCACCGGTAAGCATGGGGATGGGCAACACGAGGTCCCCATGTGGGCACCGCTGCTGATGGCAACCCACAGCTCATTTACAGCCGTAGGTTTATTTTAGCATCATACACACAATATTGCTGCTATTTGCCCATAACCTTTATTTTTCCTATATTTAACAATCCCTAGCCCAGCGGTGTATCTTGCAGGTGCAGGGATCAGCTCAGTGCTTAAGGAGGTGGATTTGTTGACCAGTTTCAGCTGGAGAGAGTCAAAAATAAAACAAGCCAAGAGCTGGGGTATCTCTGTGGGATTTGCGCTCCCGAGGCATCCTCCAAAGGGCAGGCAGCGAAGCAGCTTGGGGCTGGCAATCATTACCACGGCTAAATCCTGCGATGCCACTTCATGTGCCCACCTGAGCCCTGGCACAGCATGGAGCAGGCAAGGGGGAATGGGCAGGCAGGGAAGACAAGGACGACGAGCAGGATAAACCCCCCATAATTCAAGAGGAAGAAGTTAATGACCTGCTACGCCACCTGGACGCTCACAAGTCTATGGGGCCGGATGGGATCCACCCGAGGGTACTGAGGGAGCTGGCGGAGGAGCTTGCCGAGCCGCTCTCCATCATTTACCAGCAGTCCTGGTCAACTGGGGAGGTCCCGGATGACTGGAGGCTTGCCAATGTGACGCCCATCTATAAGAAGGGCCAGAAGGAGGATCCGGGGAACTACAGGCCGGTCAGCCTGACCTCGGTGCCGGGGAAGATTATGGAGAGGTTCATTTTGAGGGTGCTCATGAGCCATGTCCGGGACAACCAGGGGATCAGGCCCAGCCAGCACGGGTTCATGGAAGGCAGGTCCTGCTTGACCAACCTGATCTCCTTCTATGAGCAGGTGACCCGCCTAGTGGGTGAGGGAAAGGCTGTGGATGTGGTCTACCTGGACTTCAGTAAAGCCTTTGACACTGTCTCCCACAGCATTCTCCTAGAGAAGCTGGCGGCTCACGGCCTAGACAGGTACACTCTTCGCTGGGTAAAAAACTGGCTGGACGGCCGGGCCCAGAGAGTTGTGGTGAATGGAGTTAAATCCAGTTGGCGTCCGGTCACGAGCGGTGTTCCCCAGGGCTCAGTTCTGGGGCCGGTCCTGTTCAATATCTTTATCAATGATCTGGACGAGGGGATCGAGTGCTCCCTCAGTAAGTTTGCAGATGACACCAAGCTGGGCGGGAGTGTTGAACTGCTCGAGGGTAGGAAGGCTCTGCAGAGGGACCTGGACAGGCTGGATCGATGGGCTGAGGCCAACTGTATGAGGTTCAACAAGGTCAAGTGCCGGGTCCTGCACTTCGGCCACAACAACCCCAGGCAACGCTACAGGCTTGGGGAAGTGTCCTGGTTTTGGCTGGGATGGAGTTGATTTTCTTCCTATTAACTGGTATAGTGCTGTGTTTTGGATGTAGTGTGAGAATAATGTTGATGACACACTGATGTTTTGGTTGTTGCTAGGTATTGTTTACTCTAGTCAAGGACTTTTCATCTTCCCATGCCCTGCCAGATGTGCAGGGGGCTGGGAGGGAGCGTGGCCAGGACGGCTGGCCCAGCTGGCCAATAGGCTATTCCATACCGTATGATGTCATGCTCAGCATATAAGGCTGGGTGAAGAAGAAGGAGGGGGGGCGTTTGGAGTGATGGCGTTTGTCTTCCCAAGTAACCGTTACGCGTGATGGAGCCCTGCTTTCCTGGCGATGGCTGAACACCTGCCTGCCGATGGGAAGTGGTGAATGAATTCCTTGTTTTGCTTTGCTTGCGTGCACGGCTTTTGCTTTCCCTATTAAACTGTCTTTATCTCAACCCACGAGTTTTTCTCACTTTTACCCTTCTGATTCTCTCCCCCATCCCACCCGGCGGGGGGGGTGAGCGAGCGGCTGTGTGGTGCTCAGTGGCCAGTTGGGGTTAAACCACGACAGGGAAGAGTGGCTGGAAAGCTGCCCAGAGGAAAAGGACCTGGGGGTGCTGGTTGACAGCCAGCTGAACATGAGCCGGCAGAGTGCCCAGGTGGCCAAGAAGGCCAACGGCATCCTGGCCTGTATCAAAAATAGTGTGGCCAGCAGGACTAGGGAGGTGATCGTGCCCCTGTACTCGGCACTAGTGAGGCCGCACCTCGAATACTGTGTTCAGTTTTGGGCCCCTCACTACCAGAAGGACATGGAGGTGCTGGAGTGTGTCCAGAGGAGGGCAACGAAGCTGGTGAAGGGTCTGGAGCACAAGCCTTATGAGGAGCGGCTGAGGGAACTGGGGTTGTTTAGTCTGGAGAAGGGGAGGCTGAGGGGAGACCTCATCGCGCTCTACAACTACCTGAAAGGAGGTTGTAGCGAGGTGGGTGTTGGTCTCTTCTGCCAAGTAACTAGTGATAGAACGAGAGGAAATGGCCTCAAGTTGCGCCAAGGGAGGTTTAGATTGGACATTAGGAGAAATTTCTTTACTGAAAGAGTGGTCAGGCCTTGGAACAGGCTGCCCAGGGAAGTGGTGGAGTCACCATCCCTGGAAGTATTTAAAAGACATGTAGATGAGGCCCTTAGGGACATGGTGTAGTGGTGTCTTGGTTTCGGCTGGGATAGGGTTAAATTTCTTCCTAGTGCTGTGTTTTGGATTTAGTATGAGGAGAATGTTGATAACACACTGATGTTTTCAGTTGTTGCTAAGTGCCCTGCTAGTCCAAGGACAGCTCCCGTGCCTACTGACTGAGCTAGGTACACAAGATGGGAGGGAACATAATCAGGACAGCCAGCCCAGCTGGCCAATGGGGTATTCCATACCATGTGACGTCATGCTCAGTATATGAATGGTAGGCGTGATCCAGGAAGTACCGATCGCTACTTGGTTATCGGTCAGCGCGGGTGGTGAGCAATTGCATTGTGCATCACTCATTTTGTATATTCTATCATTATCATTATTATTTTCCCTTTTTCTGTTCTATTAAACTGTCTTTATCTCAACCCACGAGTTTTTCTCACTCTTACCCTTCCGATTCTCTCCCCGTCCCGCTGGGGGTGGGGGGAGTGAGTGAGCGGCTGCGTGGTATTTGGCTGCCTGCCAGGTTAAACCACGACAAGTGGGCATGGTGTGTTGGGTTGACGGTTGGACACGATGATCTTAGAGGTCTTTTCCAACCTTAATGATTCTATGATTCTATGATTCTAAGTCCAAACCAGAAAGTGCTGAAGAAGTTAAAAGTTGGCAAGGCTGTGGTTTAAGCTTGTATATGTGAGGGGTCAAGAAAGGGTTAATGAATAATTAAACTCACTGCTCAAGCTGGGACTGAGTCAGCCTTGAAAAATGGTAATACAGGCAAATATTAGAGAAAATCATATCTGTAACCAAAGATTGTCCTCCCAGCTCACAGCCATGCCCATGCAGAATTGCCAAAAGCTGAGCCAAGCAGATACAAGTTTTATTGATGTGATACAGTCAAAAGAAAAGGAAAGAGCAGAAATATCCCTTGATACAGACTGAACACCCCAACCTTTGAAAGAAAGTCTGCAGGCAGCCTATCGCCTGGGGTTAAGGAGCGATGCTGATGGGTCACAGCAATAAAACCCAGCCCGGTCAGAAGCTGTGCTGGCTTCAGCACCAGCTTTTGTCCCTCACCAGCTGGATCTGGACGTCACCGTCCCCAGTGGCTGCCTACACAAGACAAATGGAGGCAGGCAGCCCAGCCCAGCTGGTGCCCAGGCTGACATCCTCCACCCCAAGGGCGAGCATCTTGGTCCCTCTCTGCCAGCTGTGGGCTCTGCTGCAGGAGGACAATGCCAGCTGGTCTGGGGGTGGTGCGCA
Organism: Calonectris borealis; assembly: GCF_964195595.1. Taxonomy (NCBI): domain Eukaryota; kingdom Metazoa; phylum Chordata; class Aves; order Procellariiformes; family Procellariidae; genus Calonectris; species Calonectris borealis. The sequence continues at coordinate 37,099,931 of NC_134351.1, read as the reverse complement.
TCTGGGATGACCTGCCCTTCCTGGATAACATTATTCCTCAGCCCAGGCACATGCAGGAATGCTCCCCCATGGAGCAAAGAAAAGGCCATTTATCGCCTGCTGACAGCACCAGGCCACCGTAGCAATGCCCTACCTGCACCAGCTCCCAGGGCAGGCAAGGGCTGGGGAGGGGGGGCAGGGCAGGGAACGACAACATGGTTACAGGGGGAAGGACAGGATGCTTCCCACTCCAGCCTTGAACGCTGGTGGCTCTAATGGGCAGGGAGCAACTAAAGCAGGCAGAAAGAGCTTGTAGCCAAACCTAGGGCAGGGCCCCCTCCCACCCCCCACCCCCCAGGGGATGGTGCCACTTCTTGCTCCCATTAGCAAAACTCTACAAGAGCCAGCCTGCCATTAGGGCTTGCCCCCCCCCCCCAGCCCAGCCCAGGAGGAAAAGGGAGAGCAACAGTCCCCCATGGCAGAGAAGACATGCAAGAAGAAGGACAGACAGCTGGACAAGAGTTTATTAAGAACTTAAAGTGATTCATCCCCTAAAATCTGCTCCACTGCCCACCCCCAGCAGGGAGGGGGTGCCACAGCACCAGACCAGGATCTGGTACTTGGGCTCTGATTGCCACCAGCTGGGGTCAGGGGTCCCCTGAGTATTGTACCTGCCACAGGCTCTCCCACAGCCAGTGCCTTGGGGCAGAGTCAGTTTGCATTGACAGTGTCACACAACAGAGGGACAACTACAGCATCCACATGCCAATACCCTCACACACACATTTTTTGGCCCTGCAGGCCAGCTCCCACCTTACCAAGCCTGCTTACTGCAGGAGAGAGGGCTCCTGTGGAGGATGGCTGGGGGCCCTACAGGCTATCAGAGCCCTGAGCAATGGGGAAGGGGAGGTACAGGCTCCAGCAGCACCTCCTTATCCCACCCCTCTTCTCTCACAGGTGAGGGCAAGGAGACATCACCCACAACTTCTGGTCCCCCCTCGTACTCAGCATTGGTGGCTGGAGGGGGCCCAAGGTGAAGGGCGTGTAGTGGAAGTAGGGAAGGAAAACAGCAATGTGAGTATTATCAAAGATGGGGAGGAAAGGCCCCCGGCTGCACCTGCTGCCCTGCTCAGTGCCACCAGGCTCAAGGGTGGATGGGGACCTAGGGGGGCTGCATGCGTGCTGGTGCCCGGCTGGCTCTACGCTCCAGGGCCAGCTGCACACTCCAGATGCTAAGGGGCTGCATGTAAGCCAGTGAGCAGTAGACTTTCTTCTGCTGATAGGCTTCCAGTGTCTGGAAGGCCATGCCCAGTCACTCCCAAACCATCCAGTAGCAGCCCTCTGCCGTACAAAAGCCTTCCTCCACCAGACCCTGCAGCAGGGGGAAGATGACCATCAGCACATCCATGGAAAGCAAGGAGATGGCACATGCCGAGGGGCACAGCATTGCCACTCACCTCCTGGATCATGGTGGCAGCCAAGGCATAGACCACAACAATCCATACCTTGTTGGACTGCACACTGGAGGTGCCCGGCTCCCCATCAGGCCTCATGCCATTCACCGCTCCCATAGTGTCACCAGCAAAGCTCATGACATTCTTCTCAAAGATGGTCTTGAGCACACTGACCACATGACTCTTGGGGAAGACCTGCATGGAAAGAGAGGACTTTGGGCTTAGCACTCATGCAGAGCCCTCAGTCTGGGTCTCCAGGGCACAGGGTTAAGCTTCTCATTAGAAAGAGGTCAATGTTGCTCACTGGGTAAATAGCCACCTAAGGAAAATAGCAGGAGGAAGTAAAAAAAGCCTCTTTCCCTGAAAAGAGTCAGTCTCTTCTGGGGAGGCTGATAGCTCATCCAACTAGTGTGTCTCCATAAACAGCCTCTTGCCTTCAGTCACCGGCCAAACCCCCACATCTCTTGGGAGTTTGCTTTGGGGACCCAGCCAACCACACCATCCTTGTCTTGGTTTATGGTCACCACTGCTTGTTTCTCAGGCTAACGACTATTTGAGGCCCAGACTTTCTCCTGGTAAAGCCACTGTGCTGTTCTCTCAGCCCATCAGTCTGTCTGCACCAGCTACAAGAGGCATTGCAATGCCTACAAGAGATGGGACACTGGCCAGAGGTGGCTGAAGGAGGGTCTGGGGTCAGTGAGGCTGGAGGTATCTTCCTGCCAAAGGGAAGGATTATGGCAAAGCTGGTGAGATGACATGGGAATGCATCTTGCAGCTGGAAAGTGGATGTTGTGGATAGTGGTAGGTTTGTTTGGGTAAACATTCAGAATCTTGAGGGGGGAGGAATATTCAGCTTCAGCTCAGGGGAAGAAAAACAGGGCTTAGTTTTGAGTGATTTCAAAAGGACTTTAATCCCTTAAATTTTGCAATTAGGTGGTGATGCAAGAGTTCATGGCCTGGACCAAGGCAAGTTTGAGGTGAGAGAAGGGGCAGCCTGGGGATGAAGAGGTCAGACTGAGATGCACAGGATGCCTGATGGTTTTCTGCATCTGATATGAGAGATTTGAAACTTTTATCCCAAGTAAAAGTTAAAGACTTGTGAAAGGTCAATAGTGCTCGCTGGATAAACAGCCATTTCAGGAGATTATCAGGAGGAAGTAAAAAGTTGTTCAACAAACTAAGGCCAAGAGCTCAAAACAGTTACGAGGACAGACTGAAGTATCATGCTGAGTAAGCTCTTGCCAAAAACAGGGGAAAAAAAAAAAAAAGAAACCCCACAAACAAAAAAAAACCCACCTGAGCACGAGAAGGCCTGCCAGCTGAACAAAAAGCAGTGGAGCTGCAGCACAGTGAGGACTGCATTAAGATGAAAAGCCTCTGTGCACAGCTGAAAGTAAATAATGCTTTTCCTCTGCTTTCGTTATTGGCAATAAAACTAGGAAGTGTTAATTCAGCAGAAGTCACTGCCTCGGTGAGAAAAACAAAGCTCAAGACTTGGTGATGTTGCAAGAGGGCTGGCTCATCTCCATCCTATGCCCACCTAGTGGCTAGAAAGCTGTAACAAGAACTTTTCAGGGTGACCAAACCAGGAGCAGTGTTGTGGAGCTGGGACAGAGCAAACCTGACATCCATTTGCAAGAAGAGGAAGACTCAGGTGGCTCCCAGCTCATCAGCACAGCCCAACCACAGGGATGTGTCAGACTTTTCTTGCAAGTCTGGTACCATCAGAGCCAGAGGAAGTGGAAGGTGTGATGACACAAGACAGGAGCTTGCCAAGGTAGGCTGGGCAGTTTAACCAGACAGCTTTGGTAGACTCAAAGGAAAGGCAGCAGATCCCTTTTATCTATGCTAAAGCCAAGCATCCGACAGTAACTTTTTCCAGTGTGGCTCTGGAGATAAGCCCAAGCGCTGTTAGGGAGCAGGAGTCAGCAGAGGGGCGGTGTGAAGCAGCCTTCTCTGGCACAAGGTTTTGGGGCATAGTTTCTTCAGGACTGGGGCCACAGGCTTTTCTTACTTCATATTTCATTACTGACCTGTGCATGCAGCAAGAATGCATTAATGAGGTTACAAACAGGAGTGCTGCCAGCCAAGCAAGGGATCAAAATATGTGGAAAAAGCTCAAAGCTCACCAGACAGAGAAGAGTGACACCTTAAGCAACGAAAGTCCAAGGCTATGGAAAGGCAAACAAGATTTTTGGACTGCACTAAGTTTACTGTTTCCCCCCCAAAAGGGATATTTGGGTATTGCTGCATGAGGTCTGGGTGAGATCCTGTCTGGAGCCCCAGGCACAGCCCCAGTCCCCACACTCTAGGGACCCACACTGGGATAAATGCAGGAGGGCACGACCAGGCACCCATTTCTCATTAAATCCCACAGCGTCCAGCACAAGCTGCTCCCAGGAAAGGTTACTTGAAGCTCCCCTCTGGTACCAACAGACAATGAAGTGGTCCATCACCCTCACTCAACCGAAAGTCATTCCCTCCTCCTTCAGTCACCCAAAGCGTTTGCCTGTCCATCACCACCACAGAGCTTTGGTCTGACAATTGCCTATCAGTCATAAATAATCCATACGATGGCTCTCCACTTCCCAGCTCTGTTCCAGGTGTTACACCACTAGCAGCTGCTCTTATTGCCCCATCAGAAAAGATGAGTCTTCAGCCAATTCTTCTCTTGTAACTGAAGAGCAACAGACTTTAGGGCCCCAAATAAACCTTACTCCCCTTAGATATTCATTTAGGACTTTAACTGGGCAGCAAATAACACGTGTAAAGTTTCATACACTTTTTCTCCTATTTTTAAACAAATAGTGTTTTGCTGAGGGCAAACCCCGGTGGGACCTTCCTCCAAGCATGCCAGAGCTGACCGCAGTTACACATCCCTGCTGCATGGCCTCTCCATGAGCAGATTTTGGTTTAAGGTGGGTTGCACCAATGTGTGTCTGACCAAGCACGCACTGCTACAGGGGAGCAGGCTGGAGCCCCCCGCACCAGCCCTTAACGTTTAACCCATGCCACGTGCCAGCCCTGCTGTTCTTCTCCAGGCACAGGTCCCATCTCGCCCCCACCCCACGCCAGGCTGCCCCTTCTCTTACCTCAAACTCCCCCTGGTCTAGGCCACAAGCCCCAAGAAACCACTGCCCAGCACACTGGTCTGACATGATGTTGTTGGAGGTGTTGCTCCCACTGCTGTCATGGTTGTAGTATTTTCCTGGAAAAAAGGCAGGAAACAGCTTAAAATCGATAGTTTAGGTCCCCAGCTCACATGTGCTGTCCCTACGCTCCTCCCAATGAGGCAGGAGCACAGCAGCTTTTTCCAGAAGGCTCTCTTCTCTCTCCTTTCCCAAACCCTTTCTGTTCCCTCCCTGGTACCTGCTCCTTCCCCTCTGCTTGGAGGGCTGGCATCTCCCCTCTTTCCCCTGCTCCCAGCAAGGCTCTGTGACCCAAGGAAGAGCCATCCCCCTCTCAAGGGATGCATGGCCATCCAAGCGTGGTTTCCCACCAGCAAGCACCCACCGTTCCAGAGCATCCTCTCAAATGCCTCCTTGCCCTTGCTCAGGATGATGGCATATTTCTGCTGGATCTCGGCATCCCCTAGCATCTCTGCCATCTTGCACATCATACAGATGGCTACCAGCCACAGTCCGCTGCAGTAGGCGCTGCCAGAGCAAAAGGAGAGCAGCATCAGCAATGCGGGACACCCCACGGGTTGCATGGAGCTCCCACAACAGACGGGGACCGCGGTCCCAGCTCCAAGCTACCTCCCCACCCCACGCTCCCCATTTCCAACCCCCATCTGCCTCTCTTGCTCACCTGGCTCCATTTACCACCCGTGCATTGTATGTCTGGTCAGCAAAGCCACCATTTTTGATGAGCCCATCGTTATTGGTGTCAAACTTCAGCTCCGACTCCATCACAGCCTGCAGGAGAGGCAGGAGATGGTCACACAGCCTAAGCATCTCGGCAGCTCTCTCCCACAGCTGCCCCCTCATGCTCTGCTTGGGAGCATCCATCCTCTCAGGATGTCACACGACTCCCAAGGGAAGCAGGGAGGGGGGATGCCCCATGGTCTGATCTCCCATGGTCTGATTTCCTCCCAGTACCTGGCAGACTGGCCACATGTCCCGCAAGTACAGGGAATCGTGTGTCAGGTAGTAGTCGCAGTACACCTGCAGCACAAACTTCAGGTTGAGGTCCTTCCAGTCAGCTGTGTCATGCATCAGGTAGGCATTGACACACTGCCACGGCTCATCACCTAAGCAAGGACAGAGTGGATGCAGCAGGGCAGCAAGCAACGAACATCCCCTCCCCTACCCAGGAGCAAGGTCCTAAGGGTGCTGTGATCAAGCACCACTAAAATAACATATTGCACCCCGTGCCATCTCTAGCAAGAGCAGCCTTCTTGCTACTGCTCAGCTTCCCTCTATCTCCCTTGCGCAAGCTCCATGCAGTGTGGTCTACATTACCATCACCACCCCAAGCCATCCAAGCCTTTCATTCCCAGAAGAAGAAAAAAAAAAAACAAAAAAAACCAAAACCAAAACCAAAAAACCCAAACCAAACAAAAAAAAACCAAAAAAACCCCACAACCAACACCCACAAAACACACCACCACACCACATCACCGTATTCCATGCACCATACCTTTCCCACAGCTTGAGAGTTAGCTACCCTGAGAAAGTTGTGCGAGCAGCCCTGCACCCCCTCTGCCCCCCAGCAGGCCAGGCCAGACCCCTCACCTGGGTCCTCAATGTCATGTGGCACTGCGTTCTTCAGCTTCACCTGGGCTGTCTGACCACACATCAAGTACTGCCAGGGCTGGATGTCCTCGTTCACCACTGTGATGGCTGGAGAGGGCACAGAGCGAGGGATGTTAGAAAGGCAGCAGGCACTGCAGCAGCAAGCCCCAAGCACAGGCACGGGCAGGGCCACCAGCACCGGCACACCAGGCTCCCCCTTTGGGGCTCTGACTGCAAGATCGCAGCCCTCTGCAAAGGGCTGAGGGGATACCAGGCTGCTCCCAGTCTCCCCTCAGCAGGGGACATGCAACTGTCACACCCCCTTAAGCAAGCACCCTCCCACTGCCCAGCAAAGGGCTGTGCTCCACTGCTGGCCAGGCCACCACCGAGCAGCCTCCAAGCCCACCTAAAGCATCAGGGTCTGCAAACAGCTCCATGCTTCTCTGCAAGGGGCATAGAGAGAGCTGGTAAGACCAGGGACTCCCCCAGTGCAGGCAGAGCCAGCTGCACACCCCCAGTGTGGCAAGAAGGCATCCCAGCGCTGGGCAGAGAGATGCTGAGAGGCAATAACATTGGGGGCTTGTAAGTCCTGGGCCCAGCAGAGGAACTGGAGGGGGATGCTGGCTCCACAGCACAGATTTCTATGGCATACACTGTCCCAAATCCTCCATCTCTTCCCTAGGTCAAGACATCAGCAAGCGTCAAGCCAAGGTCTCCTGGGTCACTGTCGTGGTTTAACCTGGCAGGCAGCCAAATACCACGCAGCCGCTCGCTCACTCCCCCCGCCCCCAGCGGGGCGGGGAGAGAATCGGAAGGGTGAGAGTGAGGAAACAAACTCGTGGGTTGAGATAAAGATAGTTTAATAGAACAGAAAAGAGAAAAAAAAAAACCTAATAATAATAATAATAATAATAATAATAATAATAATATTAATAATATATATAAAATGAGTGATGCACTATGCAATTGCTCACCACCCGCGCTGACCGATAACCAAGTAGCGATCGGTACTTCCTGGATCACGCCTACCATTCATATACTGAGCATGATGTCACATGGTATGGAATACCCCGTTGGCTAGCTGGGCCAGCTGTCCTGGCTGTGTTCCCTCCTCCCAGTCTTGGGGGGGTAGTAGCTTGGTAGCTTCCTGGAGGGTAGTTGTCCTTGACAAGACACTTAGCAACAACTGAAAACATCAGTGTGTTATCAACATTCTTTGGATACAATCCAAAGTAAGATCAGCCCTTCTACTCTGCCTGGGGAAATGTTCACTGGAAACTGGACCGTCATGAGACAGGTTTTTCCTGAAAACTGGAGCAGCGTTTTTCCTGGGAGAACCCCCTTGTGTCATTGTTTTTCCTTGCAACTCACGTACACGTGCCTCTAGGATGAAGGTAGGTTTTCCATCCCACTGCCTCATGTCCTCTCCGTGGTCACGCAGGTAAAACCACAGGGTGCCCCGTGGTGTGTACCCACGATGTCTCCTATCTTGAGCAGAGGGACGCTTGCTCCTAATGGCTGAGACACTGGCCCGTGCAGGTGGGGAGCAGGACATATCCTCTTTGAGTTGCTGGACCTTCCAGGACAGTTTCTCCACAGCCGAGACAAGAGAGGAGGAGACACTTTCTTCATATTCCCGGAGTCTGCCAACCACGTCATCCACCATTGGTGCTTCTTCCTCTGTCCAGGAAAATGTTGCCAACGAACTGGCATACAACGCTGGTGCGCTCCGTGCAAACTTCCACCACATGGTCGCGTGCAGTGGACGTCATCTGGATCTTTGGGCGTTTGGTCGTTGTCCAGGTCACTATAAACCACCTCCAGTACGCCTAGTTCTCTCAGGTACTGGATACCTCTCTCCATGGTGGTCCACTTGCTGGGGCGATATATAACATCTTCCTTGAAGGGATACCTTTCCTTCACGCCTGACAGCAGTCGCCTCCAGAGGCTGAGGACCTGTGTCCCTTTTCCAATGGCTTTGTCAATGCCTCCTTCCCTAGCAAGGGATCCCAGCTGTTTGGCTTCCTTCCCCTCTAATTCCAGGCTACTGGCCCCATTATCCCAGCATCGGAGCAGCCAGGTAACAATATGCTCGCCTGGACGACGGCTGAAATCTTACCGCATATCTCGCAACTCATTCAGGGATAGGGATCGGGTGGTTTCCGTCTCGTTTATGAGTTCTTCCTCTTCCTCCTCCCCTCCTCATGATGGCCCTGCTTTTCCATCATCCTTTTCTAAACGACCTGACTTCCGCTTCAAAGATTTCTTCTTCTGTACAGGGGCAACGGATACCAGCCATGGTTGATCCTCTGGTTCAGCTGTAGTGCCTGTTGCTGGGGTTTGGGTAGCTGCAGTGCCTGTGACGGGGGTTGGAGTACCAGCAGTGTCTGTTGTTGGGGTTTGAGTAGCCACAGTGCCTGTTGCAGGGGTTGGAGTAACTGCGGTGACTGTTGCCGGGGTTTGAGTAGCCACAGTGCCTGTCGTGGGGGTTGAAGTAGCCACAGTGCCTGTCGTGGGGGTTTGAGTAGCCACCGTGTCTGTTGCCGGGGTTGATCTCTGGACAATATACCTAAATAGTTGTTTAACCCTAAACAAGACCTGAACCACATTCAGGAGACATAGCAATACGAACATGCTTGTTTGAACATCCTAGGGATATTCAAAATTCTCAGGGAGTATTGTGGATGTATTTATGAAGAGGATAGAAGAAAAAGGACTTTCTGAAGTTATGGAAGGGAAGATGAACAAGTCGGACAAAGTGTCCCATCCTGTCTCCCCCTTAGATTCATTCTCCGAGGGGAAAAAAGTGTAATTACTAATAGTTTCTAAGAGGTGGTTCCCGAGGTACAGAGGTGACGGCAGTACTGAGTACAGATACCAGATTAGACTTACAACCAACGATTTTATCACATCATAAAACAGCAGCAAAATGATAATCTTGGCCCAGTTCTGAATAGCAATAAACAGCACAACCGGGAACATATACTGCAAGCAAGGTATTACATAACCCAACACTGAGAGCCAGCCCCACAACTTTGACAGCCAATACATCAACATTGTGACCAATCAATATAATGAATGCTTATAACAATTTTGCCTTAACATGCTTTGGTCAGATCTATCGTTATCTCAACCCTTCGTGCCCCACGTTGGGCGCCAAAAAGAACTGTCGTGGTTTAACCTGGCAGGCACCCAAATACCACGCAGCCGCTCACTCACTCCCCCCACCCCCAGTGGGGCGGCGAGAGAATCAGAAGGGTGAGAGTGAGGAAACAAACTCGTGGGTTGAGATAAAGACAGTTTAATAGAACAGAAAAAGGGAAAATAATAATGATAAATAATGATAGAATATACAAAATGAGTGATGCACAATGCAATTGCTCACCACCCGCGCTGACCGATAACCAAGTAGCGATCGGTACTTCCTGGATCACGCCTACCATTCATATACTGAGCATGACGTCACATGGTATGGAATACCCCATTAGCCAGCTGGGCTGGCTGTCCTGATTATGTTCCCTCCCATCTTGTGTACCTAGCTCAGTCAGTAGGCACGGGAGCTGTCCTTGGACTAGGAGGGCACTTAGCAACAACTGAAAACATCAGTGTGTTATCAACATTCTCCTCATACTAAATCCAAAACACAGCACTAGGAAGAAATTTTAACTCTATCCCAGCCGAAACCAAGACAGTCACTCACCAATGTCATACTGCAGGCTGATCTGCAGCTCGGGCCACAGCATGACAAGAGTGAAGGAGGTGTAGAAGTGGACATCATAGGTGTTGTACATCCAGTACTCCTGGCCTGGAAGGACTGGGGAGACTGTGAGGGATGGGAGACCTGCCACAGGGAGGGTAAAGGAGGGGCAGGTCCTCCCTCCCACACAGCCTGGGAGGCTGGGCCCTTTCCTGGCGCAGGCAGGGGCTCCCATTAGAAGTGGTTTTTATTCTCTACCTCTAGCACCCAGGGGTCTGGAGAAGACCTTATGCCGTACCCTACAGGGCTTGGTCCCACAAGGGGTTTTGCTGGGAATGGCGCTGCTCCCTACCCATCAGGGTGTGAAAAGCATCCCCACAGCAGGTTAAAGACCACCTGGTGACAGCAACAGGGAGGGTTGAGTTGGGACAATCCATCATGTCCCTGCAAGTTACCTTCCAAATAAGCAAACCTTCCATACTCCTGCAGGACAGGGAGGAGGTGGGAGAGGCCAGACCCCGCTGGCCCCTGCAGGTCCTCAGTGCAGCAGTCCAGGGGCAGCTCCACCCAGATGGTCCCCCCCATCCATCACGAAGTACAGCTCATTGAAGAGGGCTGACTTGTACCAGGAAGGCATCTGGCTGTGGGCAAGAGGGAAACTCAACCAGTGGCCAAGGTGGTAATGCTCCTGCCCTGACCCCCCAGACAACCGCAGGAGGCCACCGGGAAGGTGCTTCCATCTACCCTACCTGTTCTCCAGGATGGGCTTCTGCCACGCTTTGATCTTCCTCTCCCACTCCTCGTAGTGCATCAGGGCATGACGCAACAGGGCAGGAGCGGCATCGCCTCCGCTGCCAAAGAAGTGGGTGTACCGCCTGCCAAGCAGGGGTTTGGTCAGTACACTGTGGGCTCAGGCTGGGAAGCCCACCCAGCCACGGGAGAGGGGCTAGGCTATGATGAACACCAGAATAAAGTGACTGCTAGTGCAGGGGTGTTGAGGAGCAGGGGCTGGGGAGAAGGTCCCCTCCATGAGCTGGCAGGGCCACGGCCGCAGGGAGTGGGTGGCACAAGGCTCCCCAGGCAGCACTCAAGCCCGGAAGCAGGGAGAAGGGGACTTTGGGGACGTGAGCCAAGCCCCAGCAGAGACAACCCACCCACATGAGATGCAGCTTCTCCTTAGAGCCAAAATGAACACGGGGCATGTCCCAAGCCAGGGCCAGCTCCAGCGTCCTGTGACTCTGGGCAGGCACCCTGCAGCTGGCACACACCGCTGCTGCCATCACCTCCCCCTTCTCTGTTGGGCTACTTTTACCTGCCAGGAAAAAAAATATTCATAAGTGACCAAGGAAGCCTATGGAGGGGGGGGAAAATGGGACAGGACATAGCGGGGGGAAGACGGGGGACACACACACAGATGGACGACACCGATGCTCCCACATGCAAGGGGGACAAGGCTATTCAGGCATGCCCCAGCCCCCTTGCAACCTGGAGGGTACATGCCCAGAGTGTTAAGAGATGACATTACCGCACACAAGTAACTGCTTTTTGCAAGCAGGAAAAAATGCCTGCCATGGGTGGAGGGATTAAAAAAAAAATAAAATAAGTCAAAGCAGAGGAACAAATCAGGCAGGAAAAGCCATCAGGCACGAGTGGGAGGGACAGAGCACCCCATGACTAACTGCGCTGCACTCGGAGACGCTGTGACTTTCTAGAGACAGTCATCACTTCCAACTTTTTGCAGGGTGCTTGAACTGTGCCTGTATTTAAGAAAAGCCCTGAGGCAGCTGGATAATTACATGCTGGTTCTGACATATATACCAGGTAAACTCATTAAAGCAACAATTTTAACAGAAGCGCAGATCCTGACTATGATAATGTCTGGCACGCACAAAGGAAAACCACATCCCAACAGCCTGGAGAGCTCCGAGTGCATCTGCTGGCGAGCAGGCAGGAAACTTAATTTTCCAGAAATATTTAGGTAAATGCTTTACATAATTTAAGCTTCAAGAAATCTTGCAGAGACCCAGTGCCAGCATGACTAGTTTGTCAGCATGATCCTTGTTCAAAAGCTGGCAGAGACATTAAGCAAATGGTCATCTTGTCATAATAACAGGTTAGCAGCAAGGGCTGGGAGTTGCCACCCTGCTTCAAGGCTTCTGCCAAGGGAGTGAGCAAACAACAGAGGATGATGCAGAAGTATCAAGGGAATTTCAGAGACATTCAGAAAACCCACGCAGTAAAAAGAGGAGACCAAATGATGGTAGCACCAAAACCCAAGGACTGCTAAATGCCTGCTAGAAGAAATCTGACAGGGTCCAGCTCGTGGATCTGGCAACAGGAACTCGGGGAAGGTGGCTGGGCATCATCCTGGCTACTCAGCAGAAATCTCAACTCAGTGTCCTGGTTTCTGCTGGGATAGGGTTAAATTTCTTCCTAGTGCTGTGTTTTGGATTTAGTATGAGAAGAATGTTGATAACACACTGATGTTTTCAGTTGTTGCTAAGTAGTCTACTAGTCAAGGACATCCAGCTTCCATGCTCTACAAGAAGCTGGGAGGGAGCACAGCCAGGACAGCTAGCCCAGCTGGCCAACAGGGTATTCCATACCATGTGACATCATGCTCAGTATATGAATGGTAGGCATGTTCCAGGAAGTAGCGATCGCTGCTTGGTTATCAGTCAGTGCGGGTGGTGAGCAATTGCATTGTGCATCACTCATTTTGTATATTCTATTATTATCATTATTATTTTCCCTCTTCTGTTCTGTTAAACTGTCTTTATCTCAACCCACGAGTTTTACTCCCTCTTACCCTTCCAATTCTCTCCCTGTCCCACTGTGGGGCGGGGGGGGGGGGGGGGGGAGCGAGCGGCTCTGTGGTGTTTGGCTGCCTGCCAGGTTAAACCACAACAGTCCTTTTTGGCGCCCAACGTGGGGCACAAAGGGTTGAGATAACGATAGATCTGACCAAAGCGTGTTAAGGCAAAATTGTTATAAGCATTCATAGCATTCATTATATTGATTGGTCACAATGCTGATTTATTGGCTCTCAAAGTTGTGGGGCTGGCTCTCAATGTTGGGTTATATAATACCTTGCTTGCAGTATATGTTCCCGGTTGTGCTGTTTATCATTATTTGGAACTGGGCCAAGGTTATCATTTGCTGCTGTTTTATGAGGTGATAAAATCATTGTTTGTGAGTCTAATCTGGTATCTGCACTCGGCACTGCCGTCATCTCTGTACCTCGGGAACCACCTCTTAGAAACTATTAGTAATTACACTTTTTTCTCCTCGGAGAATGAATTTAAGGGGGAGACAGGATGGGACACTTTGTCCGACTTGTTCATCTTCCCTTCCATAACTTCAGAAAGTCCTTTTTCTTCTATCCTCTTCATGAAGACGTCCACAATATTCCCTAAGAATTTTGAATATCCTTGGGATGTTCAAACAAGCATGATCATATTGCTATGTCTCCTGAATGTGGTTCAGGTCTTGTTTAGGGTTAAACAACTATTCAGGAATACTGTCCAGAGATCAACCCCGGCAACAGACATGGTGGCTACTCAAACCCCCACGACAGGCACCGCGGGTACTCCAACCCCCGTCACAAGCACTGCAGCCACTCAAACCCCGGCAACAGTCACTACAGTTACTCCAACCCCCGCGACAGGCACTGCAGCTACCTAAACCCCAGCAACAGGCACTACAGCTGAACCAGAGGACCAACCCTTGCTGGTATCCGTCACGCCTATACAGAAGTAGTAATATTGTAAGCGGAAGTCAGGTCATTTAGAAAGGGGTGATGGAAAAGCAGGGCCATCACGAGGAGGGGAGGAGGAAGAGGAAGAACTCATAAACGAGACGGAAACCACCCGATCCCTATCCCTGAGTGAGTTGCGAGATATGTGGAAAGATTTCAGCCGTCGCCCAGGCGAGCATATTGTTACCTGGCTGCTCCGATGCTGGGATAATGGGGCCAGTATCCTGGAATTAGAGGGGAAGGAGGCCAAACAGCTGGGATCCCTTGCTAGGGAAGGGGGCATTGACAAAGCCATTGGAAAAGGGACACAGGTCCTCAGCCTCTGGAGGCGACTGCTGTCAGGCGTGAAGGAAAGGTATCCCTTCAAGGAAGATGTTATATATCGCCCAGGCAAATGGACCACCATGGAGAGAGGTATCCAGTACCTGAGAGAACTAGGCGTGCTGGAGGTGGTTTATAGTGACCTGGACAACGACCAAATGCCCAAAGGTCCAGATGACGTCCAGTGCATGCGACCCATGTGGTGGAAGTTTGCACGGAGCGCACCAGCGTTGTATGCCAGTTCGTTGGCAACATTTTCCTGGACAGAGGAAGAAGCACCAATGGTGGATGACGTGATTAGCAGACTCGGGGAATACGAAGCAACTGCCTGCTCCTCCCTTGTCTCAGCTGTGGAGAAACTGTCCCGGGAGGTCCAGCAACTCAAAGAGGATATGTCCTATTCTGCACCTATATGGACCATTATCTCAGCCATTAGGAGTCAGTGTTTTTCTGCTCAAGAGTGAGGATACAGAAGGTACACACCACGGGGCACCCTGTGGTTTTACCTGCGTGACCACAGAGAGGACATGGGGCAGTGGGATGGAAAACCTACCTTCATCCTAGAGGCACGTGTACGTGAGTTGCAAGGAAAAACAATCACACAAGGGGGTTCTCCCAGGAAAAATGCTGCTCCAGTTTTCAGGAAAAACCTGTCTCATGACAGTCCAGTTTCCAATGAACAGTTCCCCAGACAGAGTAGAAGGGCTGATCTTACTTTGGATTGTAACGAAGGAATTCTTAACTCACATTTGCAAGAAGTGAGATACGGATACTATGACCAGGACTAGAGGGGCCCTGCCTCTGGCCAGGTGGAGGAAAGGGACAACCGGGTTTACTGGACTGTGTGGATTCGATGGCCTGGCACATCAGACCCACAGGAGTATCAGGCTCTCGTAGACACCGGTGCACAGTGCACCCTGATGCCATCAGGCTATAAAGGGGCAGAACCAATCAGTATTTCTGGAGTGACAGGGGGATCCCAAGAGTTAACTGTATTGGAGGCCGAAGTGAGCCTGACCGGGAAGGAGTGGCAGAAGCACCCCATTGTGACTGGCCCAGAGGCTCCGTGCATCCTTGGCATAGGCTACCTCAGGAGAGGGTATTTCAAGGACCCAAAAGGGTACCGGTGGGCTTTTGGTATAGCTGCCCTGGAGACGGAGGAAATTAAACAGCTGTCCACCTTGCCTGGTCTCTCAGAGGACCCTTCTGTTGTGGGGTTGCTGAGGGTTGAAGAACAGCAGGTACCAATCGCTACCACAACAGTGCACCGGTGGCAATATCGCACCAACCGAGACTCCCTGATCCCTATCCATGAGCTGATTCGTCGACTGGAGAGCCAAGGAGTGATCAGCAAGACTCGCTCAGCCTTTAACAGTCCCATATGGCCAGTGCGAAAGTCCAATGGAGGGTGGAGACTAACAGTAGACTACCGTGGCCTGAACGAAGTCACGCCGCCACTGAGTGCTGCCGTGCCTGACATGCCAGAACTCCAATACGAACTGGAGTCAAAGGCAGCCAAGTGGTACGCCACAATGGATATCGCTAATGCATTCTTCTCAATCCCTTTGGCAGCAGAGTGCAGGCCACAGTTTGCTTTCACTTGGAGGGGCGTCCAGTACACCTGGAACCGACTGCCCCAGGGGTGGAAACACAGCCCTACCATTGGCCATGGACTGATCCACACCGCACTGGAACAGGGTGAGGCTCCAGAACACCTGCAATACATTGATGACATCATCGTGTGGGGCAACACAGCAGAGGACGTTTTTGAGAAAGGGGAGAGAATAGTCCAAATCCTTCTGAAGGTCGGTTCTGCCATAAAACAAAGTAAGGTCAAGGGACCTGCACAGGAGATCCAGTTTTTAGGAATAAAATGGCAAGATGGACGTCATCAGATCCCAACGGATGTGACCAACAAAATAACAGCCATGTCCCCACCAACTAGCAAAAAGGAAACACAAGCTTCCTTAGGCATGGTGGGCTTTTGGAGAATGCATATTCCAAATTACAGTCAGATCCTAAGCCCTCTCTATCACGTGACCAGGAAGAAGAACGACTTCAAATGGGGCCCTGAGCAACGACAAGCCTTTGAACAAATTAAACAGGAGATAGTTCAGGCAGTAGCCCTTGGGCCAGTCCGGGCAGGACAAGAT
Source organism: Calonectris borealis (assembly GCF_964195595.1). Taxonomy (NCBI): domain Eukaryota; kingdom Metazoa; phylum Chordata; class Aves; order Procellariiformes; family Procellariidae; genus Calonectris; species Calonectris borealis. The sequence goes on along the minus strand of NC_134351.1, from coordinate 37,083,834 downwards.
GTGAAGAATGTGCTCTACACCGCAGCCGGGGAGAATGGTCCTACCTGGAGCCTCTGGCAGAAAGCACCAGGGGAGACTCGAGGTCGACCCTTAGGGTTCTGGAGTCGGGGATACAGAGGATCCGAGGCCCGCTACACTCCAACTGAGAAGGAGATATTGGCAGCATATGAAGGGGTTCGAGCTGCTTCGGAAGTGGTTGGTACTGAAGCACAGCTCCTCCTGGCACCCCGACTGCCGGTGCTGGGCTGGATGTTCAAAGGGAGGGTCCCCTCTACACATCATGCAACCGATGCTACGTGGAGTAAGTGGGTCGCGCTGATCACCCAACGGGCCCAAACAGGAAACCCCAGTTGCCCAGGAATCTTGGAATTGATCACGAACTGGCCAGAAGGGAAAGATTTCGGAATATCCCCAGAGGAGGAGGTGACACGTACTGAAGAAGCCCCACTGTATAATAAACTACCAGAAAACGAGAAGCAATATGCCCTGTTCACTGATGGGTCCTGTCGCCTTGTGGGAAAGCATCGGAGGTGGAAAGCTGCTGTATGGAGTCCTATACGCCAAGCTGCAGAAACTGCTGAAGGAGAAGGTGAATCGAGCCAGTTTGCAGATGTGAAAGCCATCCAGCTGGCCTTGGACATTGCTGAACGAGAAAAATGGCCAGTACTTTATCTCTATACTGACTCATGGATGGTGGCAAATGCCCTGTGGGGGTGGTTCCAGCAGTGGAAGCAGAACAACTGGCAGCGCAGAGGGAAACCCATCTGGGCCGCCGCACTGTGGCAAGATATGGCTGCCCGAGTAGAGAACCTGGTTGTAAAAGTACGTCACGTAGATGCTCACGTACCCGAGTCGGGCCAGTGAAGAGCACCAAAACAACCAGCAGGTGGACCAGGCTGCTAAGATTGAAGTGGCTCAGGTGGATCTGGACTGGCAACATAAAGGTGAATTATTTATAGCTTGGTGGGCCCATGACACTTCAGGCCATCAAGGAAGAGATGCAACATATAGATGGGCTCATGATCGAGGGGTGGACTTAACCATGGACGCTACTGCACAGGTTATCCATGAATGTGAAACATGTGCTGCAATCAAGCAAGCCAAGCGAGTAAAGCCTCTTTGGTATGGAGGACGATGGCTGCAGTATAAATATGGGTAAGCTTGGCAGATTGATTATATCACACTCCCACAAACCCAACAGGGCAAGCGCTATGTGCTCACCATGGTGGAAGCAACCACAGGACGGCTAGAAACATATCCTGTGCCCCATGCCACTGCCCGGAACACCATCCTGGGCCTTGAAAAGCAAGTCCTATGGCGACATGGCACCCCAGAAAGAATTGAGTCAGACAACGGGACTCATTTCTGAAACACCCTCATAGACACCTGGGCCAAAGAGCATGGCATTGAGTGGATCTATCACATCCCCTATCATGAACCAGCCTCCGGAAAAATTGAACGATACAACGGGCTGCTAAAGACAACACTGAGGGCAATGGGTGGTGGGACATTCAAGCATTGGGACACACATTTAGCAAAGGCCACCTGGTTAGTCAACACCAGGGGATCTTTCAATCGAGCTGGCCCTGCCCAATCCATACCCTTACGTACTGTAGATGGAGATAAAGTCCCTGTCATGCACATAAGAAATATGCTGGGGAAGATAGTCTGGGTTACTCCTGCCTCTGGCAAGGGAAAACCCATCCGTGGGATTGCTTTTGCTCAAGGACCTGGGTGCACTTGGTGGGTGATGCAAAAGGATGGGGAAGTCCGGTGTGTACCTCAAGGGGATTTAATTTTGGGTGAAAATAGCCAATGAACTGGATTGTATTATGTTAGTTACTATATAATACTGTATGTCATCACTTCTATGGTTACCATATGCCATATTAACAGTATTACAGTAAGAATCACCCAGATTAATGTAGGATGAACTCCGATGAAACTGAGCAAGTTGCAACGATGATAGAACCGGAAGAGCGCCCAGAACTGGCCTCCGCATGCAAGAGTCCAACACCACACACCATCTCTCCTGCCCTGCAAGACTGTTATGACAGGTGGAACCCGAAGTCATGGACTAAATGAACTCAACGGACGTTTTAGAGGGATGGCCCATGGACTAAGGGAATGATATCCCTGTGTGTGTATATATCAAAAGGCAGGAAAAGTAGCGGTGACTAATTGGAATGTATGGGAAAATGTGAGACCTGGGCATGATGTAGATGGTATAGAATAAGGGGTGGATATTGTCCTGGTTCCAGCTGGGACAGGGTTAACTTTCTTCCCAGTAGTTTGGGGGGTGTGCTGTGTTTTGGGTTTAGTGTGAAAGGAGCGTTGATGGCCCATTGATGCTTTGGCTGTTGCTGGGTGATGCTTGCACCGGGAGGGGGGAGCACAGCCGGGGTGGTGGACCCAGCTGGCCAATGGGGTATTCTATACCATGTGACATCATGCTCAGTATAAAAACCAGGTGTGTGGGGGGGTTCGCTCCCTGTTCGTGACACGCGGTCGGCGGTCTGTGAGCGGTTGTGTTGTGCATTGCCTGCTTTGTGTATTCTGTTATTGTTGTTGTTCTCATTGTTATTATTACTGTTCTACTTTGTTTTATTTCAATTATTAAACTGTTTTTATCTCAACCTGGGATTTTTCCTACTTGTGCCCTCCCGATTCTCTCCCCCATCCCACCGGAGCTGGTGGGGAGATCGAGCGGCTGCGTGGAGTTTATTTTTGCTGGCTGGGGTTAAACCACGACAGGGAGCTATGCACTAGCATGGGCTTTTTACTTCCTTCCGGTCCTGTTTTCTAAATCTAGAAGTTATATTTAAAGTGTAACCCTAGCTTTTAATCTAAGCCTCAATGTTTAGAATGTGCCAGACATGGGGAAGGATCTGTGGTTTCACAGCAGGATGCTGCCCTTCCTCTGGCAGGATGTATCTGCGTCACGGTGGGCAAGCTAGGGAGGTGGAGACTTTCCACAGTTCACTGTTTGCACCTACCTTATACAGCGTGCAGTTTGGGAAAGCTGCAGAAGTGTTCGCACTGCCTCGAGAAGCATTGGGGTTTGTGTGGTGGCCAAGGGGGCTTCGAGAGGGCTGAATGCAGTGTAAAGCCAGACCCCAGCATCTCAGAGGTCTCTGAGTCAGAGGCTTTGTGATCTAAGTCATCAGTCTGTCAAGGGGGATACGCCACAGGTTGTTGTGAAGGTCTCTTAATTATTTCTTGGCCATTTAGACCTGGTGCTTCAGAGAAAAACACAGGAAGAAACTAATTTTTGTTGCTGAGTTTGGGGTTTGTGTAAAGTGAATATCAAAAGAGACATGAGGTATCAATCAGCACCTCTCTGCCTTCAGTATTGTTTGTGCGTGAATGGGGCAGAGCCCTGAGGAAACCGCAGCGTGTGACCACATCTTGAAAGCAGCGTGTGAAGGAAGTGTGCAGAGGCAAATTCAGGTTGAACTTGTGATGATTAAGTTTAGCTCTTATGTGTTTGTGTTCCTGGATTTTACATCTTTCACATTCTTTTGAGGCAGAGTTTGTGTGTGCGGTTGTATGTGCTGGAAGCAATGTCTGGATGACAGCACATGTGATGTGAGGTGAGGAGCAGTGCACTGGTGCAGGGAAACGAGGGATGTGCTTGGCCTGCTGTGGGAAAGAGGAGATGGCAGAAAGCACCATGCACTATCTAGCTCAGCCCCACTGCTGTTCCTAACCATCAGTGCAGGGAGCCTGCAAGCAACAGCTCCAGGAACTTCCTTTTGGCCTTGGAAAGCAAACCTTTCTGCACTTGTTGCAGATTCGTATTGTGAGACACTGCCCATAGACGGCCCTCCCTCTTTCCGGGGACAGTCAGTGAAGTACGTGTACAAGCTGACCATCGGCTGCCAGCGTGTCAACTCCCCCATCAAGCTCCTGTGTGTACCCTTCCGTGTCCTTGTGCTGCACGGTAAGGCCATGCGCTGCTCTCCCTGCAGACACAGGCCTGGCTGCACCCTGCCCCAGTGATGCTCTCGTCTTCTCCCCAGGGCTCGAGGATTACCAGTTCCCACAGGATGAGGCCGTGGTGCCCTCAAACCCCTTCCTGGAGGAGGAGGAGGAGGGCTTGAAGAAAGACTCTCACCTGGCGGACCTGGTGACAGAACTGCTCATGGTGGCCACCTCCCAACGCAGCCTGCGTAGGTCATTTCCCCTGCTTGAACCTGCTGTCCTAACCTGGGCATGAAGCACAGCTCAGTGCTCGCTGCAAAAATCTCTTGCTGGCAAAGCGAAGCTCTGACTGGGGCTGTGGAACAGCTCCATCAGGGCCCGCTCGGATCAGAGTTTCCCATAGGCTCTCCCTGCCAGTCTCAGGCTCTTCCTAATTCAGCCAGAGAGACCTTTTCCCCAGTGTATCCAGCGTGTGGTTTGCTCTTGCTCATTGCAGGTGTTTCCCAAAGGGAATGCCACCTCCAGGGCCTGTCCTTCACACCCAAGCAGCAGGCGTGGGGTCATTTCTACTGGGATCTTTGATTAACCCAGAGTGCTGTATGGAGCAGAGCCTCATCCTGCTGCAACCCTGTCCCCCCTTCTTGCTCCACAGACCTGTATAACATCAGCAACACTCGTGGGAAGGTGGGGACATTCTGCATCTTTAAGACCGTGTATAAGATCGGAGAGGATGTCGTTGGGACCTTTAACTTCTCAGAAGGAGATATTCTGTGTCTGCAGGTTTAGTGCTGGCTTCAGGGTCACTGTGGGGAGAGGCAGGGGTTTCAGGTGGGGGAGTGGGAGAAGGGATTGAGGTGGCACTGGGCTGCTGTGGGGTTTCTAGTGAGGGTTTCTAGTGGGACCCAGCTGAGGTCCCCTTGGGGTATGAGGTGGGGAAGGGTTCCAGTTCTGAGCTCATTTGGGAAACAGAGGCCCCAGGGCTTTGGGCCAGGGCTGTGCGAGTGTGTGAGAGTGAGCACCCTGACGATTGCCCTGCAGTTCTCCGTGAGCCTGCAGACAGAGGAGAGCATCCAGGAGGAGTTCCAGTGCTGGCGGGGTCAGCCCATCTCCTTCAGCACACACGCCCGCCATCAGGAGGCCTGCCTGCACACGGCCCAGAGCAGCTTCAGCCTGCCCATCCCGCTCAGCTCTACCCCAGGATTCACCACCAACATTGGTTAGTGGCCACCAGGGAAGGGACCTGCCCCTGCTGGTCTCTTCAGGAGGACTGCAATGTCCCCAGTCCTGCCTTTACTGCCCCACAGGGCTGTGTTGTGTGGGAGGGAGCTGGCCTGCGTGAGTGGGCTTATTTGCTTGTCCCCTTGCCAGGACAGCCAGTGCTGAGACAGCTGCTGTCCCTGTCCCTTGTGGTGTTGGCTGCTGACCCTCCTCTTGCCCACAGTGTCCCTGAAGTGGAGACTGCACTTTGAGTTTGTGACCTCTGGGGAGTCGGCAGGGACTTGCCGGGTTCGTGGGAGCCAGTCGGAGGCCGTCACCTGGACTGGGGTGGAGCAGATTGAAGTGGACACTTTCAGCTGGGACTTGCCCATCAAAGTCCTTCCCACCAACCCCATCCTGGCTTCCTACGTATCTCAGTTCTCCAGCACCAACTCCATCACCATCTGAAGTGGGGAGAGCTGGTAGGGGCCTGTGGTGCTGCAGGCGTGTGCTGTCAGTGGGAATGGCAGGCAGGACTGTCACCGGCACGCTGCCGGGTGCGCACCCCAATGTCCCCCTGGGTTCGTCTGCGACGCCCAGGTGGACACCAGGTGAGTCTGTCCTGCCTGTGGGTGGAGGAGCGCTGTGCTTGCTGCGGTGTCTTGTGCTGCAGCCTTTGGCTGGGAGCCGGACCCTTCCTGCCTGGGTGAAGGCGCGAGTCCCAGCACTTGCCAAAAGGAAATCTGCCTCCCAGGGAACGGCCCGACGTGCCTTTACCCCATGAGGGGCTTCCAAGAGGGAAGGGCCCAGCCCAGGGAAAGGAGAATGGAGCTCTTCTGGTGAAGCCCCATACCAGCCTTGGGTGAAGGCCGTGCCCCTACAGCGGAGACCCCTCAAGCAGAGGTCTGGCGTCCAGGTGAGGCACGCTGGCCACCTGGGCTGGATGGGAGCCTGCTCTCCTGCCCTGGCACATGTCCTGCCTCTTGGGAAGGATGTCTCATGCGCACAGCCTAGCTCCCCTGTTACCCTCGCCCGGAGGAGGCAGGTCCTGGCAGGCCAGCCCTGCGCTGCCACATGTGCTGGTGTCCTGGATGTGGCTGCATGCTGTGGCAGCACGATAGTGATGATCCAAAACTGAGAAGCACTGAGCGCCTGGGCTGTTCTCTGCCTGCGCTCCTGGGCACGAAGGCATCCTGCTAGTCTTGGGATCCTTGGGGAGCTGGACCGAATGCATGCTGTGCATTCAGGAGCTGGGATAGAGATCTCCCTGCTCAACAGCCAGCTCCCCATTTCTACCAAACCTTTCAAAGAGTTTTCCTCTTTGCATGGAAATCTAATAAACATCTGAATGTGCAAAACTTGGCCTTCCAAAGAGCCTTATTCCTACACCGTTCCCGGTGCTGGACACAGCCTGCCCTGCATGACAGTCACAAGCTGGAGACCTCCTATTTGTTTAATAACTTTATTGCAAGAACAGAAATATCTACACAAGGCTCTGCACAACACAGGCATGGCACCAGCTGGGGCAGGCTGCCAGGGCGGTTGGCTCCACCCTGGTGCATTGCTTCAGCTCCCTGAACCCTAGCAGGGCACCTGGCTCCCCACCCCACTCCCCTGCAGCTGGGATGGGGCAGCCAGCATGGGGGAGGCTGAGCTCCTCCTGGGGACACCTTCTAATGGTTCCCCCCACTCACCCAGCGCTCTTCTGCCTGCCCCAGGATGGCTCCGTTGCAGTGTTGCCCAGGGCTGGCCTGCAGTGCCACGGACCCCCTTCAGCCCCAGGAGCTGCAGGAGCAGGGGCATTAGTGGTTCCAGAGGTGGGTTGTGCCCCTCATGCTCCAGGGCAGAGAAGGGGCTGGCCAGGGTGCGTGGGTCCTGCACGAAGAGCTGCAGTGCTCCCCAGTGAGCTCCCAGCAGCTGCTGTGCAGGGGGCCAGGGATCCTGGAGGGAGGAGGGAGCTGCTTAGCCCGCATCAGGATGTGGGAGTACAAGACTGCTGCAATGCAGGCTAATTTGGTCCTGTAGCCCTTTCTTTAGTAGCTGGAGCTTTCCTGCCCGCCTGGGAGGAGATCCCGTAGGATCTGTGTTCCCATGGTGCACAGGGAGTTGCGCAGGGAGGGGGGCCCTGGTTTGGTTCAGGAAGCTGAAGGTGGAAGCAAAGCCGTACCGTGGCAGCGCTAGGGTGTAAATGTTAACTCAGTACCATAGTGTGTGGATAGTGGTTTCCCTCGAAGGTGGCGGCAGTGACATCTCTACAGGATGGGGCAGGTCTGGAGCATGCGGGAGGTGTGCTCTGGAGGAGGGAGGTGATGCTGGGGGGCACAGGGCACCGACGAGCCTCTATCTGCTTAGCCCTGCGCCCAGCACCTTGTTGCTCAGCGGCTCAGGGGTGCCGGCCAAGCCCCATTCGTGCTCCATGCTCTTCACGCAGGGCAGGCTGGGGTTGGCCTTCTGCACCACTGAGATCTGGCAGGTCTGTGAGTTGTAGTGGGCCTCGCACCAGTCAGGGAAGTCGATGGGGTGCTGGGTGCTGCAGGAGAGGGCACAGCACCATCAGTTCCCCCTGGTTTGTGCCAGGGGGCTGCTGGCAGGGCCAGGTGGCTTCCTCTGCTGCCAGTCCAGCCCACCAGGGTGTCTCCCAGGCCAGCTTGGGCAGGCTGGGCCACAGCTCCTGGCACGTCTGGGCATCTCGCTATGCTGAGATGCCCCTGCTGCCTGCTGTACCTTGCTCCCTGACTCACCCTGCCGCCCTCAGCACCCTGGTGGGCTCCTGCCCACCTCTGCCCCTTGTCCCCCAGGGCCTGGCACCCCACAGCCCCTCAGGGGCTCTGACATTTGCTCTGCTGCGTGTGCGGCTGCCAGACCCACATGACCTCCTCCCCACTGCAGGCGCAGAGGTGCTGTGGCAGGGCAGCATTGCTGGCAGTAGCCCACCCTCAGCGCCCCTTGGCCCCTCACTCACGTCTCGCAGCAGCCCACACCGATGGGGTGCAGGCAGGTACAGAGCAGGCAGTTGGTGCTCAGCCACGACTCCCCAAGGGAGAACTGCTTCCCCTCGTACTTGCAGAGAGCTGCAAAGGAAATGGCGGCGATGAGCACCCACGGGCCTGCATCTCTGCAGCCCTGAAAGGAGGCAGCAGAGGAAAGATGGGCAGCCCTCCTCCCTTTGCTGCTAGTCCTGTGCGCTCGGCCCCAGCCAGGCTCCTGCCAGGAGTTCTTCATGGCCCAGCGAGCTGTTTCTCAGCCAGAGCCCTGGGGAGCTGTTCTGTGATTTATAGACTGCTCCTTCCACTCATCACTGGCCCACGATCGTGCTCCTAAGCTCAGTGCAGTCTCTTCCATGCTTTGCAGGCACGCAGCCCGGGGAAAGCTGAGGCCTCCTCTTCCCATCGGCATCTTCCCGGTTCACCTCCCCACTTACCTTTAGCCTGGAAGTAGCATTTGGCCTGGGAGCCCGGCAGCTGGAGGAGGAGGGAGAGCAGCAGGCAAAGCCTGCCCCAAGCACACCCCGTCTTCTGCACTCGCATGGCCATGGTCGTCATTGAGCTGGGTTGCTTCACTGTCCTGCCAAGGTTGCCTTGCTTCTCTATTGCCTTTGCTCCTTTCCCTTCTCTCTCTCTCTCTCTGCCTTTTTAATGCTCTTCCCCTGATCCCAACAAGAGATATTTATAAAGTTCAGCTTTACGATCCTGGCCACCAGCTGTGCCCCACTGGAAAAGTTGTAAAACTCATTTCCTGATTTGAAAGGCATGAAAACAAGAGGTAGGATCAAGATTTTTAACAAGCTGTGAAAAGCTGATTCATGCCCTCCAGAAATGTCTCCAGTTGGAAGCCCCTGTGGGTGCAAGGTGCCACAGCGAGGGGAGATCCAAGGGACCCCAGTGGGGTTGCCCTCAGCAGGGTGGTGGGCATGCAAGCGGCAAGCATGGGAGCCCCTGGCCCCCGACCAGGATGAGAGCTCCAGGCTCCCCTCTGGTTGTGCTGAGCCATCTCTGATCCCTCACAGCAACTGAGGTCTTGGGAGCATCCTATCTGTGAGGGACCAGAGCAGCACAGGCATCCCATTAATAACCAGTGTGGGACACAAGGGCAGAAACAGGGAACAGAAGGGATGAAATACAGGAGACAAAGGTAGATTTGGGCAACAAGTGACCTGAGAGGGAAATGAGGGGCTTGGCTGGAAGCAAGAAACTGTGGGAAGATGCCACACCACCCAGGGACGTGCCTGTGATCCACACAGACCCTTGCCCAGAGCGGTTGCCTCCAGGTTGAAGTGATAAGTCTGTTATCAGTGGGCAAAGCGAGGGGATGGGCAAGGTGGAGGAGATCAGGGAGCTACAAGTGAAGGGCTGAATTGCCAGAAGAAATTCGCAGCCCTCTTCAGAGGCGCTGCCGGCAGCAGGAAACAACAGGGCTCCCGGGACAGTCCAGCCGGCAGCTCGGCCAGCACGGGGCTGTGTTGGCAGCGAGGCGGCAGCAGTAGCGTATGTGGGTCATCTGCCCCTGCATTAAGCTCCCTACTTTCTGAGAGTTTGGGATAGGTTTACACCCTGACACGTGAGGCTTAATATTCCTTCCAGAATTTGTGTTGGCATCCGCTATTATAGCTGGATATTTTTGTTATCCCCATAAATGCCCAATCCCTCCTTGAATCCCACTAAATTTTGGCCTGAGCATTTTCCTGTGGCAGTCTAATTAAGCATGGAGTGAAAAAAAAAAAAGCTTCCTTTTATCCACTTTGGATTCGCCACCTTCAGATTTGAAGGCATAGTCCCTTCACACTGGTGCTCTAGGCCCCCTTGCCGTCCCGTTGCATCCCCATCCTGCATCTCATAGTCTCACCTCCAAGGGAGCAGCCCTGGCTTTGCATCCCCCCTCCCCCTCGGAAAGTTACCCCAGCCCTCTCGTAGTGCCCTGGATGCTGCTGTGCCCTCTGGGCAGGGTGGCCAGATGGCAGTGAGGGTGAGATCAGTTGGAAAAGGCTGATAATAAATCAGAGAAGCTCGGGGCACCCGTGAATAACCTGCTAACTGTGGGGCCATGAGCCAGGATGGTGAAGTGTATCATCAGTGACAAATGAAACTCACTCTGGTGCAGTTGTTACTATGTAAGGAGGATAAAAGCTTTCGTCGTCAGAGCAGTAAATTAATATTCCTATTGTGTGTTTGGAAAAAGAAGTCTGGCACACTAGCAACCACAATGAAATAATCCATCATTGTTTCATCACCGAGTAGAGCAAACGTTAAACAAAAGCAGTGGGTTTCATTTGGAGGCCCACGTAATTTGACCAGGCTTCCAGAAGGGCGCCAAAAATCTGGGGCGAGAGCATCTCTCAGCCGCATGGAGGGGCACTGTCCCTGCTCCGCTGGGGATGCGGAGAGGCATTCCCGGGATTTCTGTAGCTCGGCCATTATGGTTTCCCAAAGGTTACCAGCCCGCTCACGGCCTTCGAGTATTTCATCAAAGCGGTCTGCTGGGTAAATGCAGAGGAGGAGGAAAGGGGGTCAGAACACCCCTCGACGCATTGCAGAGGGACCCAGGCGGCGAAGCACCCTCTGTGCCATGTCTGTGCGTTGGGGGATGGTGGTCCCTCGCAGCCTGTCAGTCCCACTCTTCCCCCTCCCGGCCACTCTCCTTCCCTGCCTTTTGCTTCCCTGGGTGCCTGCCTGGCCCCAGCACACACCCCCATCGGGGGTCCAGAGCATTTTGGCAGGGGCTTGTAGCTTGGAAAGCAGCAGCTGGAGATGGACTTGATGCTTAAGAGCTTCAGCTCGGGTACCCAAGGGATGCCATGGCTGGAGGAGCTGACACCCTCTCCGGCTGCGCTAGCCAGTGCATCCCGGAGGAGGTTTTTCCCCAGGGGGTGAAAGGCGGCAGCCGATTTTGGTGCTCATATCTCGGGGGGACAACTGAGACCTGGGGAAGAGCCACAGAAGGGATGTAGGGGCTGGAAGAAGTGCCTTGTTGTAAGTTCAGTCACTTTGACTTATCAGGTGGAGGCCAACAGCAGGGAGTGACTGCATGTCCAGGCATGCCAGTGAGGAGCAGTCACCAGCCGTGAGCATCCCAGGACCCCGCAGAAGGTCACATCCGAGTCTCAGCATCCCCCTGGCAAGAGCTGGCTGCTCCTGCCTGGCCTGGCCCTGGGAAGGTAGCTGTGCCTGGGAAGAGTCAGGTGCCACATCCCACTGAGGGCATGGCGTCACTGGGCTCCTCTCCCAGCGAAGCTTGGGCACTCCCTCTGCAGAGCTGCTGTTCAAGCCCCAGGTGCCAGAGGACGGGACCCTGTGGACCAGCAGGGGCAAGCGGAGGGATGGGCGAGTGAAGCCTGAGCACCTGAGCCGGTGGGGGCTGGGACGGGGTGACAATGGCCCACCCCAGCCCCGCAGGAGGCGCGGGGGTAATAAATGATGCTGGACAAGTTGCCATCAGAAGGATCCAGGAGTGTTATAAAACCTGAATCTCCTGAGCCTTCATCTGGGACTGCAGCTGCAGAGCAGGAAGCAAACAGGATCCTGGCTGGCATCGTGAAAGCAAACACCATAAATCCGAGGAAGTGCTGTGATTGCTGTTTTAGGCACTGGGGAGCTTGGCTCCTGCTCCCCACAAGTGCTTTATTTTCTCTCTAAACAGCAAAAAAAAAAAACCCAACCCCAATGTATTGCTGGGACGACTTGATACCAATTACAAAGGAACAGTGAAGAGACATATGATTCTTTGGTTGAAATGATGTAGATGGGTTAGGAATGCTTTATGAATAGATAGGCCGGACATTCAGTAGATAAAAAGGCCTTGAAACTTTGTATTCTGCGTAAAATAGGTGAGGAAGCTAACCTTGTATCTTGAGTAGAATAGACAAGGGGGTTGTGCCAGCCTAAGCTAGTTTGTGCTAATGAGAATTGTGCTAATTAAGCCAAGGGTTAAAACTGAGCATGCGTAAAGACTGAGTTCAACTAAAGGGCACTGTGAGGAAGACTATCGACGACCACCAGAGGACCCTGAAAGACCACCAGAAGACCCTGAAAGACCACCAATGAACACAAGGGTGCATGCGTCAGACTTTTGCATACGCTAATGAATTCTGGGAAATAACATGAATATTTAGATTATTTCTCGGAAATGTAATGAATATGTATATTCTAATTGTATATAACTTCTATGGTTGAGTGATTTGGGGCGCACACTAGGTGGAGCGATTCCCTGCCTCCCGCAGCTGGTAAGCCAGACAGGATAGCTCCTGGAGGCTGAAAGTACAGGTGGGATCAGAGCTGACCCCACCTGGACTAAGCAATGAGGCTGTTAGTCTAAAAAGGGGACAAAGCAGAGGGGACATGATGAAAACCTTGATGTCACCTTATTCTGCAGGCTGGCTTCCCGCTGGATGGAGCTCGGTGCCACCGGAGGAGCGTGGGCTGGGAGGCATGCTGGCATGCCCTGCATCTCCCACGGGTGTCCCTGGGCTTGGCACCCACACTCCAACCCTCCTCGCAGGGGAGAGCCATTTCCACCCCATGGGTTGGACACAATGTTTTGCAGGGGCTCTACAAGCCTGGGTTGGATGGTGTCTGTGGGTCCCCAGCCGTGGGACAGGGTCTCCCATGGGATGGTGTCTGTGGGTCCCCAGCCATGGGATGGGCTCTGCCCACCCCAGGCTGGGTGCCTCCTCCCCGCTGCTGGTGGCAGGCAGGGCTCCGCAGTCTGGGCAGCCCCACGCCATGGCTCCCTCGGGCTCCCTTGCCCTCCCTTGCACAGTCTCATCCTCCCTTGCTTGCCCCCATGCTCCATCCCTCTCCATCATCCTTTGGCACTCTCCTGGGCTGTTTATCCCAGCTGTGGCTGCTCCGTGCCAGGCCAGGTTTTGGCACCAGTGGGTTAGCCATGCATCCCCACTGCCCTCAGTGCTGGCAGAGTGCTGGCACCCCAGCACCCCAGGTACCCCAGCACCCTAGGTGTGCTGCTGCCCGTGGCTCTGCCCAGGCTCCCCTCAAGGGAAACATTCTGGGAGGGCACGGGGTGTTTAGGAAAACAGGCCTTGGCACTTGCTGGCCATCCCGGGAAAATAAAAACATCCGGGCGGGCAGCCGTGCAGTGAGTGTGAGAGGCCGGCACTCCATAAATCCCCTGGAGCAGGTGCTTTGTAGTCGGCATAAGGAAATGAGCACATTATTCAGCTCGGCTTAAACCCCGAAACATTTCCTGTCCTGTGAGTCAGAAATAACCCTGGGAGATCATTCCTGGGCCACACAGGAGCCACACTGGCCAAAAAAGTGCCATGTGCCTGTCAGGCCTGGGGACCTGCCAGGGAGGTCTGGGGTCCAGGCACCCCGCGATGGAGAAGCTGTCTGGGGCAGCTCCCCAATGGAGGGGACTTTGCTGCAACAGTGCTATGCCGCCAGCGCCAACCCTGGTGTGTAACTGCTCTGGGACATGCTGGGGAGCCCCTGGGGACTCCCAGACCTGTCCTGGGCACCACGTGCCAGCGGGGTGCAGGGACGGGGAGAGCCCCAGGGGTCACCGGGGCTTTCCGGGTCCTGGATGGATCCTGCAGATCTTCGCCAGCCTCTCTCCGGGATCAGAAAGACAGATCCCCTGCTCCAGCCATAAGACCCCCCTGCACCCCGCATCGCCCCAGTGCATCACAAGCTGTTGGCTGGGACCCACAGGAGCACCCTGGGGTGCTGCCCTGCTTTGGGGACACCCTACAGGAAGAGCCATGGATGGCTGGTGGCTTCACGGTGGAAGAGACCATCTGGGCATGGGGCCAGGACCCCTCATACCCAGCCTGGGGGTCCTGGAGCAGATGGAGGGGAAAGCAATGCAGAGCATGCCCCCAGCTCGGCACGGGCAGCGCCCACCTGAGGGGGAGGCATGGGTGATACATTCTGTCCTGGTGCCCTGCAAGGACACTCATAGGGCCCTGCCATGGGTCTGGGGCACAGAGGGGTGCGGGCGCTGGGGGCTCTCCCCACAGACACACTGGGACAGCCCCTGTGATGTAGTAGGTACAGTATCTACTATTCCATACTGCTCACTTCTGTAATTCTACTGTTCGCTTCTGTAATTCTAAACAATGAAGACTTGTTGCTTAGAAGTTAGGTAACTAGCAGGTGTTGTGTTTGCAGGTGTGTAGAATTGTAACTAGTCTAAATTGTGTATCCTGGAAGCATTGTTAGACTCTAGTGAAGAGTAACCTAGGAAACTATAAACAAACGTGGTCCAAGCATGGCTCAGGGACAAATTGCGACCCTATAAGGTAAAGAGGAAATAAGTTCATGAAGAGTTCACTACCCTGCCGACCACCAGAGACCACCCGAGACCCTCAAGGAGACCCTAAAGGCTTTAGTGCGCATGTGTCTAGGATGATGTAATGTTATAATGAGTTCTCGGAAATGTAATATGGGAAGGGCAGGGTGGGCTGGGGGGGGGCTGGAACAGTCCTACATACCCCAACTCTTCAGGAGCTGCCCCATGGCCCCACATCCCCCAGGTACGTGGGATGCCCCGTGGCTGTGCAGCCCCCTAGGCACCATCCCGCTTCCCGGGGCACAGCAGACCCCTCCGTCACAAGTCACGGCCACGGCAGTTCCCTGCCAACCCAGAGCGCCCGGGCCGGGTGGCTCCGGCCACGCAGCACCGGAGCCAGGCCGGCCACAGAGGACGAGGTGTGCCCACGGCAGGACCCGTGAGGCGGTTCCCCCTCTAGCCGGCCTGGGGGCGAGGAGGGGGGGGACAATACCCACGCCTGCCCGCCCCCCAGTGTGGTCCGGTCCCGATGGCTCCCCCAGCGCCGGTCCCGGACCAGTCCGGTCCCCATCGCTCCCCCCCGCCCGGTCCCGTCCCGGTGCCCGCAGCTCCCTCTGGTCCCGGTCCGGTCCCCACGGATCTCCCCGATCCCGGGGCGATCCGCGCGGCTCCCCTCCGTCCCGATGTGGGCCACTCCCTGCGGCTCCCCCTGGGCCCGTTCCGCTCCACGTGGCTCTCCCTGATCCGGCACGGTCCCGGCACGGTCCCCCAAGCTCCCACGGGTCCGGTCCCGGTCCGATCCCGTGGCACCCCCGATCCGTTCCCTGTCTCGGTCTTGGTCACACTCCTGCGACGCTCCTCGTTCCCGGCCCGGTCGGGTAGGGTCCCCGCAGCGGCGCCCCCCGCTCCCGGTCCCGCTCCGGTCCCCGCGGCTCCCCCGGGTCCCGGCGGTAGAGGCGTGTGCGCTCCCGCCGGACGCCAGGAGAACGGTAGTACTCCACGGCGCTCTGCCGGCCGCGCCGCTCTAGTCCCGCTCCATGCCCAGGCGCTGATTGGTGAGCGGCGCCAGCAGCGCGACGCAGAGGTACTTCCGGTGGCGGTGCCGTTCTCGCGCAGGCACCGACCGGCGACCGCCCCCGTCCCGTCTCGCCCCTCCCCCTGTGCCCCCAGCCCAGTACCGGCGCCCCAGGGGCCATGGAGTTCTCGGCCGCTCTCATCCCCTCCTACTTCGGCGCTGGCCCGCCCCGGGAGGAGGGGGACCCCGCTCCGGCCGCCGGCTGGGGCGACGAACATGGGCAGGTGCTGGAGGCCGGCCCGGCCGCCGCCAGATGAGGCTGCGGCGCAGCCCTCCCTGCCCGAGCCCGGGGGGTCGGGGCTGGGCGAGCTCGGCGGGGGGCGGGCAGGGGCCGCTCTCGCCTCCCGCCTCCTCTCCCTGCAGGCCGAGACGGCGTTCGTGCCCCGCCCCGGCGGGATGGGTGAGAGCTGGGAACCTGCCGACGCCGCTGCCGTACCCTTCCTGCCTCCCAACACGAGTGAGGGCCGCTGGGGGCGGGAGGGGGGGACGCCCTGTTCCATCTCCGCACCCGCCCTCCGAGCTGCCCTGCGGCTCGGGATCCCTGCCGGCTCTGCCGCTCTGGCACGGGGAACTTTAGCAACTCTCCCCGGCGGTGCTCGCACAGGAGGGAGTGGGGATGGGCAAGCCATTGCCCCGCGGTGCTGCAGCGGTGTCCAGGTACTTGTGTGGTACCAGCCGGCCCCTGCCCTCTCCCCACAGGCTGCTGGGTCACCTCGCTCGCGCCTCAGGACATCTTCTACCGCGGCATTCTGCGCAGGAAGCTCTGGGCAGGCAAGATCCGGAGACACCCTGGGCTTCACCAAGCAGGTAGGGCCTGGGGTGCTGTGTCCTGCCAAGGACCTGGGGGGATGGTGTGGGATCCCTGCATGTCCCAACCCCTCCCTGTCCTTCCTGCACAGCTGGGCCACTTCTTTGTGGATCACCCAGATGATGCATTTGGCTCCCTGGGGCAGCTGCTGCACAAGAACTTCTACCTGGGCAACTCCAAGCTGAGGGTCAGTGTCCATCCAGGGGTGACAATGTCATCCCCCACCCCTCCCCTTGCAGCTGCCAGCCCCAACCTCTGCCCCCTCTCCTCCCTGCAGAGACAGGCCCGGGACAGCACCAGCCAGATGACGGCCTTGATGGAGGAAATTGACCGTCTGGAGGCCAGGCGGTAAGCGCCCCCCATTCCCGAGAGGGCTGGGGGGGCTCCTGCTCTCTCCCCCTACCTGATGCTGATTGTCCCCCCGCAGCAGCTGCCCCCCAGCAGCACCTCGCCTCCCACCTGCACTGGTTCACCCACCTCTGCCGCGACTGGCTCTTCAAGGTGCCACTGGGGCTGCTGGCAGACTGCGTGCACGAGGAGCTGCTGCTGCAGTGGGCCGGCCTGCTCTTTTGATGACAGCTCTGCGGGGGGGGGGGGCGCGCTGGCCTGGCTGCCCCCAAAAGATGTGGGGGCACACATGGACCGCCTGGTGTACCCTGGAGGGCAGGCCATGAACCACCTCTGTATCCTTCCCCACAGGGCATCCCCAGGGAGGGAGGGATCATGTTGCACCGCCCTTAGCCGGCACCCCAGATTTCCAGGATGTGGTACTGGAGGAGCTGCCCCATGCCCAGGGCTCCCCAGCACAGTTTGAGCTCAACGGGCGCATCCGGTAAATGGCTGCTGCTCGGGCGGATGGGGAAGGTGAGCGAGCCCCAGGATCCATGCCCCAGGTTGGGCAGAGAGCCCCCAGCTGGCAGGGGGCCCCCAGGACGCTGCCCTCTCATGTGCCGCCTCCTGTCCCCTGCCAGATTTCATTGGCGTCCGCTTGGACTCTCACTGCGGTGTTTGGAGGGTGCCAGGCAGGACAGGGTCCACCTTCACCCTGCTGCAGGTTATCCGCACTGGCGTGCCTGCCTCCTGCCTCACCATCAGGTAGGCACTGGGGGAACGGAGCTTTGTGAGGAGGGGGCTCTGCTGCCTCTGCAGCCATCCCCGTGGTGATGCCATGGCCCCCGTCCCACAACCCTCACCTCCCTGGGGAGCTGGCCATCTGCACCCAGAGCAGAGCCGTCTATCTCTGGAGCGTCGAGACAGGGTGAGACCAGGCACTCGGGGCCAGGAGGGGGCTCATGCAGATCCCTGGGTCTTGGGGGGGGGTGGGGCAAGCGAGAGGGACAGCTCTGCCCTGTGCCGGTGCTGCCTTCTCCCCACAGGCTGCAGCGGCTCCACCACAACCCCCAGACCGTGTTTTTTCGGGACCATTTGCCCTGGTGCTGGAGTGACTTCACTGCCCACCTGCGGGTGCTGAGCTGCACTGACTGCACCAGCCTGCAGTGCCTGGACACCCAGGTGAGCCCAGAAGAGAGGGTGGGCATGGGGCCGGTGACAGGTGGGGGAGAGGGTCCCCCAGCCTGGGGTGCTGACAGCACCCCCATTTGCTGCTGCAGGCCCCCGAGAGATGCCACTTTGACTTGTTCAAGGTGGGTGAGGAAGCCGGCTGCCAGCAGGGCGAGCGTGTGGTGCTGCCCGTGTACCTGGGCAGGGCTCACCCCTCCCAGCACCTCGTCACCACCCAGGTGAGTCCTGCCACACCCAGGGGGACAGCCAGGAACCGGGGGGGGGACACACGACCCCAGCACAGCACCGGCTCCCAGCGCCCACAGGGCAGGGGGATCACCCAGCTGAGAGGGGCTGACACAGGCTGTTGGGGTGAGCCCCACTGAGCTGTGCTCCCCATCCCAGTTCTCCGTGTACATGCTGGATGAACAGTTGCCGCTGGTGCCTGTGCTGAAGTGGGCACACATGATGAAGGTCCCCCCTCTCTTTGCCCACGTGATGTCAGGGGGCCCTGGGAGGAGCCATAAGGTGCTGCTCGGCACATCCCGCACCCAGGAGCTGCTGCTGCTGCAATACCAGAGTGAGAGACGGGGCTCCAGGGTTGCTGCGGGGCTGGGTCTTCTCTGTGCCCGCATCCCAGCCTCCTCGCCGCTGGCATCGGTGCTCACCGGGCAGTTTTTGGCATGTCCTTCTGTTACGTCCTGCCAAGAAGGAGGGAGAGGTGACTCAGATTCGCTGATTCTCTTGGTTGGAAATAGGGTATACACAACACCCGAGGTCTGTAGGTAAACAAAAACTTTTATTCCAAAACTAGGCTCATCGGTAAATAATTGGGTAGCAGAAATACTTATTGTTTGCCGTGCCTTGCGTTACTTACTAGGAAAAGGTAAAAGAATAAAAGAAGAAGGGGAGAGAGAGGTCACTGGTAAAAGAATGAGAGAAGAAGAGAGATCACCGGTCCGGGTTCCAGCGTTGGTCCAGCCAACGGGGGTCTCTGGTCTGTAGGAGCGCTTGATGTAGTAGGTACAGTATCTACTATTCCATACTGCTCACTTCTGTAATTCTACTGTTCTCTTCTGTAATTCTAAACAATGAAGACTTGTTGCTTAGAAGTTAGGTAACTAGCAGGTGTTGTGTTTGCAGGTGTGTAGTATTGTAACTAGTCTAAATTGTGTATCCTGGAAGCATTGTTAGGCTCTAGTGAAGAGTAACCTTGGAAACTATAAACAAACGTGGTCCAAGCATGGCTCAGGGACAAATTGCGACCCTATAAGGTAAAGAGGAAACAAGTTCATGAAGAGTTCACTACCCTGCCGACCACCAGAGACCACCCGAGACCCTCAAGGAGACCCTAAAGGCTTTAGTGCGCATGTGTCTAGGATGATGTAATGTTATAATGAGTTCTCGGAAATGTAATGAATATGTAAAAGAGAAACTTAAAATATGTATGAGAAGCATGGATATAAACAGAAAGGTGACTAGACCAGGTGTGCTTGATTTGTGGCAAGTCCACCGAGCACCCAGGCCTGAATAAAACAATATCTCTCCTGAGCGTGTGGAATTGGTT
Organism: Calonectris borealis; assembly: GCF_964195595.1. Classification (NCBI taxonomy): domain Eukaryota; kingdom Metazoa; phylum Chordata; class Aves; order Procellariiformes; family Procellariidae; genus Calonectris; species Calonectris borealis. Next base: position 37,064,520 of record NC_134351.1, on the reverse strand, counting down.
ACTTGCACGCCGGGCACGAATCCGCTTTTCAGACAACAGTTTTTGGCGACCCAGGTGGGACTGCTGTGAAGCCTTGCCCGGATCGACTTGCCGGCTCTCGGTGGGGAGACCCTGCTCTCTGGACTCCAGCGCACACCGACCTTTTGATCGGGGACTCCGTGAGTATTCTCCCCGACCAGAGCAGGTGAGCGACTCAACGGTGCAACACTAAGGTAAATGAGATATTGTTCTGGGGTATAAAATTGTGCATGCATTTGGTAAGGAATTGTGGCCACGGGTAAAGAGGTATATTCATATGCGTTTGACAGTGACGACTGGAGTATATGAAGTTGTGGTTAAGAACGTTCTTTTTAGGTAAAGGTATGGGAGCTCAACCATCAAAAGTAACACCTTGTTCCCCCTTAGGATGCATCATTAAACATTGGGGAAAATTTGGGGGTGATCCTTTGAGAAAGGATAAATTAATTGAATATTGTACTAGATGGTGGCCAATGTATAAATTAGAAGATGAGGAAAAATGGCCAGAATTGGGAACCTTGCAATATAATACTATTTCACAATTAATGTTATTTTGTAGAAGACAAGGAAAATAGGATGAGGTACCTTATGTAGATTTGGTTTTTTTTTCTTTGAGAAATGATCATGAAATTTGGAGAAAATGTAAACTTTTAGATTCAGATTCTAATGTGGTGATGATGATGATGGAAAATAAGGAACCAAAAGCGCATTGTTGTTCTGCTTGTAGCATAGGAAAACGATGTTTAAAACTAGAAGAAGAGGAGGATACACAAATGTTAGTACCACTAAGCAAGAGGAAGCAATATTTTTCGTCCGATAGCTGGCAGGACTAGAACCCAGCAAGGGTCTGTATTGTTAGCACCCCTTCGCCAGGCAGTGGGCCCAAGGGGGGAGCCAGTATTTGTGAAAGTACCATTTACAACTTCTGATTTAATGAATTGGAAGGAGTTAGCAGGATCATATAGAGAGAATCCTGAAAAGGTGTATAGATCTTTTTGAACAATTATTGAAAATCATAATCCAGATTGGCAAGATATTCAAATTCTTTTGAATAATTTGTTTACTCCTGAAGAAAAGAGGGTAGTATTAGAAAAAGCAAATATGGAAAATGAGAGAATAAATGCAAGAGAAGGTCCTGCTCATTTTATGCCAACTCAAGACCCAAATTGGCATCCTAATAGTAATGATGGGAAATTGATGATTAAACAGTATCAACAATTAATTTTGCATGGAGTAAAGAATGGAATATCCCGCCCAAAGAATTTGGCGAAATTGACTCAAATGATTCAAGGAAAAACAGAGGACCCATCCGCCTTTTATGAACGATTATGTGAGGCAACTAGGAAATGGACAGACTTAGATCCTGAGAGTGATGAGAATAGAGCAATATTTACTACTTTGTTTGTAGGGCAAGCTGCTCCAGATATTCGAAAGAAATTGCAGAAAGTGGATGGGATTACAGGAATGACTATATCACAGTTAATTGAAATTGCTTATAAGGTGTATAATAATAGGGAAGAGGAGGAAAAGAAAAATCAGGAAAAAGAAAAAATAAAAGACAGGAAACAAAAAGCTGCTATTCTAGCAGCTGCTTTTGTAAATGCCCAAGGATCAGCTGGAGGAAAAGATAGAAGATATTTGAGAGGTAGAGGATATTTGAGAGGAAAAGGTAGAGGAGGTAGAGATATGTTTAAACAATATACCCCATTAGGATTTAATCAATGTGCTGTATGTAAGAAACAAGGACACTGGAAGAGTGAGTGTCCAGAGAACAAAGAAGCAGTCGTGACTCAGTCACAGCAGATACCACCTGAGGCTGATTTACTTATGATGGGAGGAGATTCTGAATGATGGGGACTGGGGGCAGAAAATTATATTTTCCCAGCTGAGACCCTGGTTCCAGTAAAGCTGGGAGATGAAGTAGTCGATTTTTTAGTAGATACTGGAGCAAAATATTCTGTTATAAATACATGTAAAGGACCAATGAGTAATTTTAATGTATCTATTGTTGGGGTCACGGGAAAGAAGGAGGTAAGGCCTTTTTTGAAACCTTTAAAATGTAAAATTGGAGGAAAAACATTGATGCATGAATTTTAATATATACTGGAATGTACCATGCCTCTCTTAGGACGGGATTTATTGAATAAATTGGGAGCACAAATTAACTTTAAAAAAGAAAGAATCCAAGTTCATTTTCCTGAAGCTAATGCCTGGCAAGCCCAAGTTTATTTATTACAGACAAACACAGATGAATCTGAAGAAATTCCAGAAGAGATTAAAGATGCAGTTTACCCTTTTGTTTGGGCAACAGAAAAACCAGGAAGAGCGAAAAATGTGGAACTGGTAAAAGTTGAATTGAAAACAGGAGTTCGACCGGTAAGAAAGAAACAATATCCTATTAGTACAGAAGCCAGAAAAGGTTTGGAACCAATAATAAATAATTTTCTTAAATATGGACTTTTAAGAGAATGTCAATCTGATTATAATACTCCTATCCTTCCAGTGGAAAAAAAAAAGCCACATAACCAAGGATATAGGCTGGTTCAAAATCTAAAAACAATAAACCAGTTAGTGGTGGACATTCATCCAGTAGTCCCTAATCCATATACGCTGCTAACAACTATCATTGAATCAAATGCATATTTCTCAGTTATAGATCTGAAAGATGCTTTCTTTTGTATACCTCTGGAAGAAAACAGTCAAAAGATTTTTGCTTTTGAATGGGAAGATCCGTCAACTGGGAGGAGGACTCAGCTCTGCTGGACCGTGCTGCCACAAGGGTTTAAAAATAGCCCAACCATCTTTGGAGCAGCTCTGAATAAGGAACTGGAACAGTGGTCCGGTAAGGAAGATCAAATCACCCTCCTTCAGTATGTTGATGACATCCTATTGGGAGCAGATACTATTGAGATCTGCAAAGAAAAGACTGTTAGCCTCCTAAACTTTTTGGGAATGGCCGGGTATAGGGTGTCAGAGAAGAAAGCACAAATTGCAAAACAAACTGTAATTTATTTGGGGTTTGAGATTTCCCAAGGACAGCGAAGATTGGGAAATGATAGAAAAGAAGCCATTTGCAGGATGGCACCCCCTCAATCCAAAAGAGAGTTGAGAGGATTTCTAGGAATGGCTGGATGGTGTCGCCTTTGGATTCCAAATTATGGTTTGATGGCAAAACCATTGTATGAGGCAACCAAAGGCCCTGAAGAAAATCCTGCCTCTTTAATGCTAAGTGAAAAAGAGAGTGATCCTAATCATGATTGTTTACAAGTTATCGAACAGGTATATGCCAGCAGGCCAGCTCTGAAAGATGTCCCTCTCCAAACTCCGGATGAAGAATTATTTACTGATGGAAGCAGCTTTGTTGTAAAAGGAGAAAGGAGGGCTGGCTATGCCGTGGTAACTTTAACTGAAGATCGAGAAATAAAAGCATTACCTCCAAATACATCCGCCCAGAAGGCAGAAATTATAGCCCTGACAAAAGCCTTAAATTTGGCTAAAGGTAAAAGAGTCAACATCTATACAGATTCTAAATATGCCTTTGGAGTTGTGCATGCTCATGGAGCAATATGGAAGGAGCGAGGACTTTTGTCTGCCAGTGGTACCCCTATAAAATATGGAACAAAGATTTTAAATTTGTTGGAAGCAGTACAGAAACCTAAAGAAGTTGCAGTGATTCATTCTAAGGCTCATCAAAAAAGGGGACTCAAAAGTAATACAAGGAAATCAGAAAGCAGATGAGGTTGCTAAATGTGTAGCATTAAATACTATGATTTATGTTTTAATTCCATCAAAAGAAATTCAGGTGGAATCCCCAAATTATAATGAGAAAGAAAATAAATTAGCTATGCTATTACATTGTAAGAAGAATGATCAAGGATGGTGGATAACTTCACATGGACAATGTATAGTAACCCCTGAAATTATGAAGAAATTAATGGGCAAAACCCATGCTGAAACACATATGGGAGCAGAGGCAATGGTGGAATCAGTAAAACGATATGCGATAGGAACTAAAATGTTATTGATTGCTAAAAGTGTGAGTAATAAATGTGAGATTTGTCTTAGGAACAATCCGAAAATACAAATCCGACCCCCTCCTGGAGAGGAAAAGAGAAGCATAACTCCCGGTGAATATTGGCAAATAGATTTTTCAGAGTTACCGCGATGTAACCAATACCGATATCTCTTGGTATTGGTAGATACCTTCTCTGGATGGCCGGAAGCTTTCCCATGTTGAACCAACAAGGCAAAAGAGGTTGTGAAACGTTTGTTGAAAGAAATAATTCCAAGGTTTGGAGTCCCTTTAGGAATGTCCTCTGATAGAGGCCCACATTTTGTAGCGGAGGTTATTAAAAATGTGAGGAACCAAATATTAAAGAAACAAATTCCTAAAATATATCCAGAAGCTCAGTGGAAATAGATTGAAGCTTTACCATTTGCCTTGTTAAGAATTAGGGTGACCCCGAGAGTTAGAGAAAAAGTAAGTTTATTTGAAATTTTGTATGGTAAACCTTATGATGTCAATCTAACAGGAAGATTTAAACAAATGCATGTAATAGGAGAAAAAAATGTTAACCGAGTATCTCTTGTCTTTGAATAAAATATTAAGTTCTTTACACAAATATGTTCTTTTAAGGACACATTTACCCCTTGAATTTTTGGTACATTCATTCAGTCCAGGAGACCAAGTCTACCTGTGAACGTGGAAGGATGACTCCCTTGAAGAAAAGTGGAAAAGACCCTTCCAAGTGTTAATGACAACAAACACTGCTGTACAATTAGAAGGAATAGACTCTTAGATTCATTATACCAGAATAAAAAAAAAAAAACAACATCCTAGATTGTGGACATCTATACCTAAGGGACCATTGAAATTAACTTTAAGGCGTACTTGATGAGTTATCAGAGAGATGTTGTTAAATTATTTGTGATATTTAAAATATTTATTGTTAGAAAAGAAACCAAATTAATTAAGAAATTGTAGGTTTAGGAGTAGAAAATATAAAGCCTGTTGATATTAATTATGACGATCAGTAAAGCTGAATCCCAATTTCTATTGCCAAAATAAGATAGAAATTCCAAATTTAAATTGGCTTAGACAATTGTTCTTATTTGCAATACTGATCGTCATCTTAGTTATAATTACTTGTTGTATAATTTAATGTATGTCTTTTTGTAGACCAAATGCTTATGAATAAATGATGTGAGACTCATGATGCTCAACATCATAAGTCTCAAAGGGGGGAATTGATGCAGTAGGCACAGTATCTACTATTCCATACTGCTTGCTTCTGTAATTCTAAACAATGAAGACTTGTTGCTTAGAAGTTAGGTAACTAGCAGGTGTGGTGTTTGCAGGTGTGTAGAATTGTAACTAGTCTAAATCGTGTATCCTGGAAGCATTGTTAGGCTCTAGTGAAGAGTAACCTTGGAAACTATAAACAAACGTGGTCCAAGCATGGCTCAGGGACAAATTGCGACCCTATAAGGTAAAGAGGAAATAAGTTCATGAAGAGTTCACTACCCTGCCGACCACCAGAGACCACCCGAGACCCTCAAGGAGACCCTAAAGGCTTTAGTGCGCATGTGTCTAGGATGATGTAATGTTATAATGAGTTCTCGGAAATGTAATGAATATGTAAAAGAGAAACTTAAAATATGTATGAGAAGCATGGATATAAACAGAAAGGTGACTAGACCAGGTGTGCTTGATTTGTGGCAAGTCCACCGAGCACCCAGGCCTGAATAAAACAATATCTCTCCTGAGCGTGTGGAATTGGTTACTTGCACGCCGGGCACGAATCCGCTTTTCGGACAACACGTTCGTTCAAATGTTCCCACCCTATGGCATTTGCCTTCCCCTTTTATGTCCGCCGTTCCCCTCTGCTACGGTGGCAGTTTCGTAGTTCGCTTCTATTGGTTCTTGTATGCCTCGTCTTCACTTAAAGTCACAGCGTCCTTTCTTTTTACTGCGCATATTCAGTGGGGAAGCGGCGTTGTTGGATAGGGGGCTTTTCCTGTTGGTCGGTGTGGTTTTTTTTACCATGCTAATTAGGATAGTTCACCCGTAGTCCAAGTAGTTTCTGGCAGTCTTTGTTCTCTTGGTGCTTATCTTACTTAGCATGTTTCTTCCCCCAAGGCCAGGCCCAGTTCACTCTCTACAGAGGTTGCATTCCTTTATCTCACCAGAGCCTTCCTGGGATTCACCATCCCCCAGTCTTGCGAGTGTTTGAGACATACCTCGGACAGTCTCAGGGGATCTCCACCCCCTGCTCCCTTATCGAGTTTTATCTCCTGTCGTTATCCGCCCTCTTCTGAGAAAACAGCTCTTTGTTCCAGGGGGTTACAAGTTAGCCTTGGTGTTAGCTTCCCGGTGGTCTCCTACACCTTCCACAGGGGGCAGCCGGCCAGCTGGCAGGGCCTCCGCCGAAGCTGCACAGCATCACTGGCTGCCTGCAGCACCTGCCCGCCCAGCTCTCACACCGCCACTGCCTGCTCCAGCAGCGCCTTGGTACCCCCGCTGCCGGTGGGTGTCCCGTGCCTTCCTGGGGTGCAGGTCCTGGGGGAGGATGCAACCCCCAAGCTGTGAGGATGGAGGCGAGGGTACAGCCCTCGCTGTGCCCTGGGGTGGGGGGTGAAAAAGCAAAAGCAAAGCCCTGAACAACCCCGTGCACAGGGCAAGATTAAATACCTAGAAAAGGACGTGGGGGGCAAGAGCCAGCAGTGAGTGTGCTCATGAGGGTACAGAGCCAGACCCCACTGCTGGCCAGGCTCCAGGAGGGGCCCCAGGGCCCAGACCCCGGTGGCAATGCCCACCCTATCCCCGCAGGGCTGGCTGCTGCACTGCAGGAGGACAGGCCGCGGGAGTCCCTGCTGGTTTTCCCGCACTGCAAGGCTGGGGATGTCTTCTGCCAGAGGCTGACCCACGAGGCAGCACAGCCCCCTGCTCCCGCCTGAGGGGACAAGGCCGTGGCAGACTCCAGCTCTTCCCCTCTCTTCGAGGCTCTGGCTGGCAGCCTGCCAGGCTTGGGCAGTGAGGAAGAAGAGGAAGAGCAGACCTTCTACCTGTCCAACCTGGAGGTGATTATCAACGAGGACTGGGAGGAAGAGGAGGACACGGGCATGCCAGTGGCCCTGGAGGAAGCTGGGTGCTCCCAGGAGCCCTATACCAGCCCCCAGCCCTCCCTGGCTGTGCCCAGTCCAGGTGCCGCACTGCTGTACCGCCATTGGCTGAAGGTGCTTTCCAAAGGCTGCGGGGAGCCCCCCTGGCACGCCTGGCCCCCCAACCCTCAGCCAGAAGCACCTCTTCACCCAGAAAGAGCTGGAGGTGCCAGCGGGCCCCAGCACCCTGCACGGGCAGGTGTGCCAGCGGCTGCACCAGGCCGTGCGGGAAGGGGGCTGCATCCAGCACTGAGAACCCCCAGGCCCCTGCCCTGCCGCAGCCCCCGAAGCCAGCAGGGGGTTCGGACCCCCTGAGCGCCCGTCTGATGGCGGCCTGGTCTGGGGACTGGGGGCAGTGGTGGGAGAGGACGAGCCTCAACCTGGCGCAGAGGCAGCGGGCGCTGCGGGAGCAGCGGCATAAGCGAGCCCGGGGCCGGCGCAGTCTCTCGGCCAGCTTCACCTACCTCCCTCATCTACCAGTCCGAGCTGTTGGAGCTGAGCGATGCGGACCCCCTGCCGCCGCCGCTCTCCCCCGGCCAGCCCCCGTGCTCGCCCGGGAAGGCTCCCCGCCGGGCGGGGCAGCCCCCCGGCATCGCCGGCGCCCGACGAAGCCCTGCTTTCCTCCCAGAGCCTGCGCTGCCGCAGCATCCCCAAGAAGCGGCAGAAGACGCTGCGGGACTACCTGGCAGTGTGGGCCGAGGGCCCCCTGGAGTCCCCCAGCAGCCAGGTCAGCCAGCTCTGCATCCCCTCCTCCCAGAGTCAGCTCTCTTCCGCCTCCAAGCCCCGCCGCAAACGCCACTGCATGGGCTTCTGAGCACCCAATAAACCCCACCTGGTCTAGCCTCCACCCTGGGGTCCTTGGCGGGGCACTGACAGCGGGGAGGGTCGGGCGGGAGCTCGGCGCGCTCCTCTCCGGCGGGGGTTCGCGGGCCGGTGCGTGGGTGGTGCCTGCATGGTGCCCCGCGGGGGCGTGCGGGCGCTTTAAGGCGCTGGGGTCCAGGCGTGGGAGTGACGGGGCGGGAGCCAATGGGGTGGCGGGCCGGGCCGGTTCGGCGCGCGGCTGGGCGATGCGGGGGACGCTGCGCGCGGGGCGGGGAGGCGGAGGGGTTGGCCGTGCCTTCGCTCTGCGCCCCGCTCTCCGCTGCTCCCACCTCGGGGCAAGGTCCGCGGCGGGCGTGAGCCCCGCCGTGCGCACCCTCACGGCACGGCACTGCACGGGACCTCCGAGCACCTATGTGCATCCACTCTCACCCCCGCGTGCATCCCCCATCACCCCCATGTGCCCCCCATCATCCCCGCTGCACCCTCCATTACCCCCACATGCACCCCCCATCACCCTCGCCTGTGTGTCCCCCTGTCCCCCCCGCATGCCCCCGCCACCCCAGGCCACGGGGTCACCGTCCCCGCGGGGGCAGGCTGCGAGGCTACGTGTGCCCCCCCGCCCCAGCGGCGCTTCACGGCGCCCGGCGGGCAGGATGGGGAGGTGGGCAAGGCGCAGCGGCGGCCGGCGAGGAGGCGGGCGGACAGCCCACCATCTTCAGCAAGATCATCGCCCGCAGCGTGCCTGCCACCATCCTCTATGAAGACGACAAGGTAGCGGGGACAGCAGGGCGCGTGTCCCCACCGGGGGGGGGGGGGGGGCAACACTCACGGGTGCGGGGCTCACCCTGCTTCCCCCGGCAGTGCCTGGTATTCTGCGACGTGGCCCCCCCAAGCCCCCGTCCACTTCCTGGTGATCCCCAAGCGCCCCAAGCGCCCCATCCCCCGGATCAGCCGCGTGGGTCCCCAGGACGCCGAGGTGAGTCTGGGGGGGTCCCTGGGATGTGGAGGGGGGGACATGCACGGTGCTGACCCTCCCGCTCCCTCCCCCAGCTCCTGGGGCACTTGCTGGTTGGTGGCGGCGCGCACGGCGCAGGCGGAGGGGCTGGCCGACGGCTACCGCCTCGGTGAGTTGGTGTCCCCTCCACCACCCTGCCGTGCTATGGGGCAGGACCCTCGCCGGTGGTCCCGGGGGAGCAGGGCCGTGGGAGGTGGCACGGCGTGGGGCTGGCCTGACCTCTGTCCCTCTCCCAGCAGTGATCAACGATGGGAAGCACGGCACCCAGTCTGTCTACCACCTGCGCCTCCACGTGCTGGGGGGGCAGCAGCTGGGCTGGCCCCCCGGCTGAAACCCCCCACCCGCCACCCCCCAACAAAGCATCTCCTTGGTGGTAGCTTCAGTGGCTCCGTGTCGGGGTGGCCCTCCCGGGGGTGGGGGCAGCCGGCCTGGGACAGCGGTGGCCTCGGGTGTCACAGCAGCAGGGACACCCCAGCAGGACCCGGGGTGGGGACACGGGTGGGACTTGGTGCCCCCCTTCTCAGAGGGGGGGAGTCCGGGCTCCCTGTGTCCCAACCTGCCCACGCTGGAGATGCTTTGGAGCCCCCCCCACTTGGAGCAAGAGTTTTTTTGGGAGGTGCCCACGTCCAACAGGGCAAAAGACCCATCCTGGTGCCAGGTGCCAGGCAGGGAGGGAGCAGGCTGGGTGCCATGGGGCCACCATGTGTGCCACAACCAGGCCGTGTCCCTGAGCTGGAGCACATCCCAGGGGTGCCAGCAGCACCCCATGCCCTGGGCTGCCTGCCCAGCCCCGCTGCCACAACCCAGCCCCAGCACCCCTGCGTGCCCCCCACCCTGCCCGTGGGTGCCCCCCAAGCACCCCCATGTTGCTGCCTGAGCCTCGCGCCAAGCACTGATGCTTCTCTGCCTTGCAAAAGTGAACTAATTGCACTAAATTTAACTAAAAGCACTAATTGCACATTTACTCCTCCTTATCCCCAGAGGGCCCTCATTGGGAGCTCCCAGGTGGTTCATAGTCGTGAGCTAATGGCACTGCGGGACAGTCTGCATGGTGGGCATGCTGCCCCCTGCACATACGCATACCCCTGTACCACCACACTCTCCACACTGCCTACATGTGCACCGCTGTGCAAAACTCACTGCATTGCACACCCCAGACCCCCTGCACATGCACCACTGTGCAAAACGTTGTGTTGTGCACACCAGATCCCCGTGCCTGCATTGCGTCACACACACCAGACCCCTTGTGTATGCACCACTGTGCAAAACACATTGTGTTGCACACAGCAGACCCCCTGTGCATCCAGAACACGGGCAGCACTGTACACACGCAGCAGCGCTCACACACACGTGTGTACACACATTGACCACAGACACATCCACACATGACCATGTCCACCCCAAGAGGGGTGCACACACAGCGGGGCTCACACACACGCATGCAGCCACACACTCGCCATGAGCCAGGCCACACATGGGCGCAACAGGCCGCTCACTTGCTGCCAGTGCGCAGGTGCCTGCGTGCTCCCTGCCCTGCGCCTCCCACTCCTGCTGCACACTTGGCCACGGCCAGGTGCCATGGCTATATTTAGCAGTGGGGGCCGGGGCTGGCGTGGCTCACGGCCCACCTGGCACCGCCGGCAGGGCTGCCTGGGCCCCCGCCAGCTGCGCAGGGGACCGCAGCCTGCCAGGGTGAATGGCAGCTCTGTTCAGTCTCCAGCTCAGTGGCGCTGGCGGCAGGGGCCCCCTGGGAGCAGCGTGGGACTGGCAGAACCCGGTCACACCCCCCCCCCCTTTTAGCATGGGGAATGTTTTTGGGGTGCAAATGAACCTTAAAAATGTTGGATGCTGCTGCTTCCCACCTCCGACAGCAGGAACCTGCCCAAGCCTCAGCACAGGCTGGGGCCACTATTGGACATGGGGCTGGGGACTCCTCTTGGCTGGGGATCCCCAAGGGCATGAGGACCCCAAAGAGGGGCTGGGGATCCCCACGCTCCTCAGTGCATCGTCCCCCAGGGCTCACCCAGAGCAGCCCCACCCAGGGCCACCATACCTGGTGGAGGGTGAGTGCTGGCACGCAAGTTCAGGGTATGGATGCCTGCAATCGTGTTTCCTCCTGCGCCAGGTTTATTTTGTCAGGCCCCAAGCAGCCCCAGGGCAGCACAGTGGTCATGGCCCTGGGGGACTGGGCCAGGGAGGGCCCAGGGCTGTTTTCGTTCCTCAGCTGAAGACTATCACAAATGATGCAAGTTCCCAAAAGAGCCGGGCGGGGGGGTGGCAGGGAATGTGTCAGCTAGCGAGAGGCGGCCAGATGTGCTCCAGCAGCTCCAGGGCTGCTGCCCCACCACGATGCTGCCGGGGTGCCGCCCCATGGCAATGCCTCATGTGCCACCCCAGAGTGGTTTGCCCCACAGTGAGTGCACACCCTCAGGCTGGCATCACCCTGTCCCACACTGTACTGCAGTGCCTCCAGCATCCCTTCAGTGTCCCCAGGCACCTGTGCTGCCCGGCCAGGTTGCCCCAAGGACAAGCCCACACACATCTGGTGGGGAAGAGCACCCTGGGGTGCAAGCTGGGGCAGGGTGCCCAGGCTGCCACCCCACCCCCCCCAGCATAGGCTGGGGCATGGATACACCTCCAGTGCCAGCCTTGGGTCTGGGGCTGAGCGTGGGATCATAGCCGGCAGCATGCACCCTGGCACCCTCGCAGCGAGCACCCAGCCCTTGGGGCACCCAGGCACCCACCTCCGCTGGTGGCGGGGCTGGTGTGACCCTGGCACAGGGGGGCCCTTTGCTGAGCCTGAGCTCCGAGACACCTCTCTCCCTCTTCCTCGCAGCTGTGTGGCAGATGGGCTCAGAGGAGCCCCTGCTTGGCACGGGGCAGAGCGCCCGGAGGGAGGAGCAGTCCCTGCTGGGGGCCCTGGCCGGCCGAGGCCAGAGGGGCCAAGCACAGCTCTGGCCAGGAAAAACAGGCCTGCAGTGGCCCTGGCAGCACGCACCACAGAGCGCTGGAATAACAGCCCTCGCGGCCAGAGCCCCTTGTGTGCTATCAAAGGGCCCTTCTTCTGCCCGGCCTCTGCGGGGATGGAGGCCAGGGGCTGGCAAGGGCTGGCAGCAAGGGGAACCGCTCCACACCACAGGGTGAGTGGGGCCACCCTCCTGCCAGCACCCCGGCACATGCCTGCAGGGGACCGGCTCTTCCCAGCCAGGCACTGGGCCCATCCTGCTGCATCACCCTGGGCCAGCCATGGGTCCCTGGGGCAGACAGGCACGCCCAAGGGCCAGGCCGAAATGGTGGGGGGGGGTCACTTGGGTCGAGTGATGGGGAGCAGTGTGTCCCTGGGCACCTCACGCCCAGCACAGGGCACATCCCTCCTGCCGCCCCAGCAGGGCCGAGCTGTCCCTGCCTGGGTCTGGTGCCAGGGGGGCATTAAGGGGACAGGGGGCCATTAGAAGATGGGGGGCCCAGCCTGGGAGGGGGATCGGGCCTGGGGAGGATGTGGGGGGCAGAGCCCAGGCAGGGGGTGCTGGGGGGGGCAGAGCCCTAGGAGGGGGTATGGGGGGGACACTGGGGGTATGTTGCTGGGGGGGGCAGAGGGGGAGGCTGGGGGCCATGGAGGGGGAAACCCCCCCCTGGAGCAGAGACCCAGCAGCAGGTGCTGCTTTATGCCCCGCCCCAAAGGGAGAGGAGTACCTTGTCCCCTGCCCCAGGTTGGGGGTTACACTGCGGGGGACCCAGGGTCCCCAGCCTCAGGGCCCTGCCCGTGCTGGTGTGGGCTGGGGTCACGGCAGGCGAGTGGGGGCTGAAGGGTGCACCCCGCTGCCTTGCTTCAGGGACTGCGTCCCCATCCACAGGATGGCTCTGACGGGCCACATGCCTCCCGTGCGCCCCAGGGAGAGGCAACCATGCGTGGTCAGGGTCCACAGCAATGTCCTTCTGCCTGAGATGCCCACAGAGAAGCCCCCATGCCACAGGGAGACACTAGTGGCCACAACTGAGATGCCCCAGGAGATGCTGGTGGCCACGAACAAGATACCCTAGGAGATGTCAGCTATGGCCAAGGTGCCCCGGGAGATGCTGGTGGCCACGGCTGAGGTGCCCTAGGAGATGTCAGCCATGGCCAAGGTGCCCCAGGAGATGCTGTCGGCCAAGGTGCCTGCTGAGGTCCTGCTGGCTGTGCCCAGTGTGGTGCCACCCGCTGAGGCCAGGAAGGAGCCCTGCAGGGTCGAGCTGCCTCCCTGCCCTGGAAAGCCGGGGACCTGCCCTGGTGAGGTGCCCCCCATCACAGTGCTGGCACTGCCCGCCTCCCTGCAGAGGCCAGCAGAGCAGCCCAGCCCATTGGTGCCCCGGGGGAGCTGCTTGATCCACAATCGGCAGGAGGAGGTAACCACTAGCTGGGGGCTGTAAGGGGAAATGCCCTTCAAAACCTGCTCCATTTGTGTCCCACCTGCTGACCCTATGAAGCCCCCCGCTCCTGGGCAGCCCCCTCTCTTTAAATAGCCACCCTTGTCCAAGCCAGAGCTCCCTGGATGACCTTAAGCCCGGCTGGATGGAAAGGGGATGAAATTCAATAGCGTGAAAGGCACGGGCAGGCATGTGGGGAGTGACAGCAAGGCTTTGGGCGGAGGGAGCTGGGTGTCGCAGCCCGTCACAGGGATGTGGGGATGCCTGCTTGGGTGAGCTGGTCTGGGGGGGACATGGGGCCAAGCCGTGTCACATCCCAGGGACCCCCTGGTTTGTTTGAATGCCATAAGAGCACTTGCCCAGCCGTAAGGGCAGGCTGGGCACCTGGTGCCCAGGGGGTCTGGGTGGCCGTATGAGGCCAGCTGACCCCTGGCAGGCAAGAGAGGCTCAGCCCTGCCCAAGCTGCAGGTGCCCCTGCTCCAGCTTTCCCGGGGAGCCAGCTAGAAGGACTGTCACTCCTTTTTGCAGCTCGTGCCTCTGGGGCTGCTCCCAGGGCTTGTGCTGGGCACCCAGTTTCAGGGTGACGGGCATGTGTTGGGGGTGATGTAAAGCTTTGGCCCAGTGCAGGACCCAGCTGTGGTGCACCCTGCTGCCAGGGCGCTGGGGGCCCACCTGGAGACCCGAGATGAGGGTGCTGCCGGCATAGCAGTGCGGGCAGGACCCTGCGCTGGGGCAGCGCTCTGGGTGGGCAAAGCTTGGGGGAAACACAAGGTTGGCATGGCCTTGGGTATAGGGTAGTGCCCCCAACTTGGGGACGTTCAGCAGGAGGGGGTGGATTCACCCCCACCTCCTAACCCTGCCCAGAGCCCCATGGGACCATCAAAAGCCTAAAAGCCGGGAGCGGGCATGAGGCACCACTGTTACCATAAGTCGGCAAAATAAGAACTCTCTAAGACTCGTTTTGGAGTTTTAGAAAGCAGGCATTCTTTAATGCGGCGCCAGGCACACAGGGGATTGCTCCACCTAGTGTGCACCCCAAATTATTCAACCATAGAAGTTATATACAATTAGAATATATATATTCATTACATTTCCGAGAAATAATCTAAATATTCATGTTATTTCCCGGAATTCATTAGCGTATGCAAAAGTCTTTGACGCATGCACCCTTGTGTTCATTGGTGGTCTTTCAGGGTCTTCTGGTGGTCTTTCAGGATCCTCTGGTGGTCGTTGATAGTCTTCCTCACAGTGCCCTTTAGTTGAACTCAGTCTTTACGCATGCTCAGTTTAACCCTTGGCTTGGTTTGCACAATTCTCATTAGCACAAACTAGCTTAGGCTGGCACAACCCCCTTGTCTATTCTACTCAAGATACAAAGTTTCAAGGCCTTTTTATCTACTGAATGTCCGGCCTATCTATTCATAAAGCATTCCTAACCCATCTGCATCATTTCAACCAAAGAACCATATGTCTCTTCACTGTTCCTTTGTAATCGGTATCACCACAGGGTGGGCTCCTGCCCCCTTCCCCACTGTCCATCCCCAGAGAGCCACAAACCACCCGGACCCTGTGCCGGGGCGGGAGCCGGGCAGCAAGGGCTTTGCCTACTGGCATGGCCACAGCAGACTGCTGGCCCACCAGCTCCTCTCCCAGCCCAC
Source organism: Calonectris borealis (assembly GCF_964195595.1). Lineage (NCBI taxonomy): Eukaryota > Metazoa > Chordata > Aves > Procellariiformes > Procellariidae > Calonectris > Calonectris borealis. The sequence continues at coordinate 37,049,442 of NC_134351.1, read as the reverse complement.
TGACAGCACTGCCGCGAAGGACACCTAACTGCTTGCTGCACATGGCCCCACTGCGGGGGTGAGGTGAGGCTGAGCCCCCCTCCCAAGCCGTGTGCCCCTCAAAAAGGCAGCAAGGGGGGCTCGGCTGCGGGGCTGACGGTGCCTACCCCCCCCAGGGCAGTGGGAGGCCACGCTGGAGTCCATGCTCTACCAGAAATACAGGCAAGCCTGTGCTCCCGTGTGCCACTCACCCCTGGAGTGATACCCCAGAGGGGGGGACCCTGCTGCAGATGCCTGCACAGGGCAGGGGGGACCCCAGAGCCAAGTGGTGAGGGGGGCAGCTCGTGCCTCCTCGCTCTGCCAGCAGGAAGGAGATGCTGGAGGAGATCTGTCCCCTGCGGATGCCCATGGAGTCGGTCTCCACCATGCACCAGGACTACTGTGTCAGAGGCTGCCAGCCCATGCTGCTGCCCGCTACCCAGGTATGGCTCGGCCCAGCCCGGTGCTGCCGGAGCTTGCCTGCAGCAGGCAGGAGACAGCCCCCCCAGCTTGCAGCAGTCCCCAGGGAGCCTGCAAGGCTCCTGTGGCCCCCCTGGGCACACAGTCCCCCCTGCCCATGTGTGTCACATAGCTTCCACCCACAGCCCCACAGCTACTGCATGGAGCAGCCCCGCAGCTACTGGCTGGAGCAAGCCCGCAGCCTGCCTGTAAGCCCCCTGGCACCCTGCCTTGCCAGCACCCGGGGGACTCGGCTGCTGACAGGGACCTCTCTGCTTTCCTCTCCTCCAGGGTGTCACCAGTCCCTTTCGGAGGAACACAGCCTTCTCCACCCCTATGTGACTGTTCACTCAACTCCTGCTTAGATTTTGGCTAACCCAGCTCATGCTAAGGCCTGATGTATGCTGGGAGCAGCGCCATTAGGTCAAAGTGAGAGCACCACATAGGCGGGACAGGTGGCCAGGAAGAGCTGAAGGGCCATGATGCAGCCATTATCACCTGCAAATTGCTGTCTCCTGCAGCCATCATCTTTTGTCTGGCAGTTTTGTCAGAATCCACTAACTTATGGAAATGGTATAGACCAAACCTCCAAGCTGGAAGGTATAAAACATCAGCTTACCAAAAAAAGCTTTTGAAGCAGATCCAACAGCAGCTGGACTGCTGAGGTTTTCATGCTTCCCGGTGTGATACAGGGGACACCCACACGGTGACGGAGGAGGAAGGATGAGCACTCTCACTCTCGGCTAGGTAACTAATTCTTTTTTTTGCTCATAGGTGCACAATATTAAGAGTTACGGGTTATAAGTTATGAAACCTTATGACTTGAATGGTGAATAAGTGAATTCACACGATAGACTAGTCTGGGCAAAAGGGGATTGAGCCCCTGTTTGTCATGTTTGTTTATTGTATTTCTTAATGAGCTCATGAAATAAAGTTTAAATCACAGAGTATGTTGTCCTGTAAATTTGAGAGATCCGAACGGACCTTGACACCCCCATCACTGAGTACCTGGAGCAGCTCCTGCCCTGTGCCCCCCAGAGCTGCTGGCTCCAGCCACACAAGCAATAAAGAGCAGGGGGGCACAGGCGGTCCCAGCGTCCCTGCCACCCCAGGGCATCCTCAGGCTGGGCATTTGGAGGGGGAGCCCCGTGTCCCAGGCACCCCGAGCCCCATGGGGCCACGCAGTGCAGGCATGGGGACACCCTGCAGCCCTTCTGCGAGTCACCGCTGCTCCAAAATGTGGGGGCAGCCCCACTGCTGCCCCATCTGCCCCCCAGGGCATGGCATGGTCCCAACCCTCCTCCTTGGGCATGGAGGGAGAGCCCTGGCATGGTCCCATCCCCTGGGACGTGCCCTCTCCTGGCGCCTGCAGCGGGTGACACGCAGCCCCCGTCCCCAGGCACAGGTGGATTCCAGTAAGAGGTGGTGGTGTGGCCAGAGCATGAGCTCAGAGGAACGCACCGCAGCCCTCATGCCAAAGCAAACCCTGCCATGACGGCTCTGCCTTCCCAGCACCGCCATGAGCCCTCGCCAGTCGCCACCGTGCTGCAGCTGCCCTGTCCTGGCTCCCTGCGCCCGCCCGGACCCCTGCTCCACTCCATGGCCGGACCCCCGGGGTACAGTGCTTCCGGGATGCTCCGGGCAGCCATCCCCAGCCCAGGCTGAGCTTGATGTTGTGGTCTCCCCTGGCCCCCCACCCTGCTTGGCACTCCGGGGCAGAGCAAAGCAGAGGTCAGAGGATGGAGGGGTTTGGGGAAGTTTGTATTTCAACAAAATAGTTTGCAGCAACTCATATTTACACCCGGGGGGGTGTATTTACATGACCCCGTGGGGCTATATACAGGGGAGGGGGAGATTGGGGCATTGAAGCCTGCCCTGCTCTGGCCGAGGAGCCAGTCCCAACGTGATGTGGGCACAACTTCTGCCAGGGGCCAGGTACTGAAAAGAGACGGCAAAGTGCCCTGTGGGGCAGCCAGGCCCCGGGAGCAGCTCAGAGCCAGCTGAGCCGCGGGGGAGAGGGCAGGGGGGGCAAAGAGCCCAGAGGGTGGGGAGATATGGGGTCCCCCAGGCTGGATCGGGGCTGGTTCCCCCCCTCCAGTGGAGGCTGCGGAGGGATGTGGGCTTTGCTGGTGCCAATGGAGGGGGGCAGGCGGTGCTGTGGCCACTGGCCCACCCAAGCCCTGCTGAAGCAGGGGGGCTGCGGTGGTGGTGGGGTGGCTGCAGTGGTAGGGGGCCCTGGTGCATCCCGGGGGGCCAGGCGCTGGGAAGCGTGGCAGCCCATTGAGGTTGGGGGCTCCACCACTGGGCTCAAATGACTTTGGGGTCTTTCCTCTCACCCAGCAGCCAGTACGTCCGCATCTTCCCCTTGCCCTGGGGGACAGAGCGGGGCGGTGAGACCCTCCCCAGTCCAGCCCCTGGTGCTGTCCCTCAGGTGTCATCCCCAACATCGAGGGGGACAGAGGGTCCAAGCCCCGACCCATCCACCCAGCACACGCCCCTGTGGCAGGAAGAGCTGGCACCCCGCTGGGGTCTCTGCACCCTCACCTTCATCTCCACGTCCCTGTGCAGCTCCAGCTTGAAGCAGCCAAACTCATCCAGGACTTCCTTGGTGGTGGAGGAGACGTGGATCTTCAGGGCTGGGCGGCACAGAGGGGCAAAAGGGACATGGCTGGGTCCGGGAGCGAGGCACAACCTGCAGCACTGGACCCCAGCTGCCAGCCCCGCAGCTCACCCTGGCTGTTGGACTCTATGCGGGATGCGGTGTTCACCATGTCCCTGAACAGGCAGTACCGCAGCATCTTCAGACCAACTCCGGCGCACACAGGACCTGCGGGCACAGAGATGCCCGGGGCTGCTGCAGGGCAGGCGAGCACCCCCCAGCCGCGGTGCCAGCCAGTGCAGGGGCTCACCGGTGTGTATGCCGATGCGCAGGCGGAGCTGGTCATTGGGCCGGTGACGGATCTTGAAGGTTTTGACGGTCTCAAGGAGGGCCAGGGCCATGCGGACAATCTCGTGGGCATGCAGCTTCCCGTTGTGCACTGGCAGGCCTGACACCACCATGTAGGCATCCCCAATGGTCTCCACCTGCAGGGTCAGGGGGAGTGAGTACACCCTGGGCTCCCCACTACCCACCTCACTTCGGGGGGCTGTGCTTGCTCACCCCCCCCTCACCCCTCACCTTGTAGACATCAAAGTTGTTGATGATGGCATCAAAGCAAGTGTAGAGATCATTCAGCAGTGTCATGACCTGGAAGGAACAAAGGGGTATGTGGGGCTGGGAGTGGGCACATCCCCCCAGCCCCGGGGATGGCACTGCCAGGGTATGAGCCCCCCCCGAGCCCTGCTCTCACCTGTATGGGGGTGCTCTCTGCCGAGAGGGCAGTGAAGCCCACAATGTCGCTGAAGTAGATGGTGACGCTGTCGAAAGCCTCAGCTCGCACCGTCTCCCTGTGCTTCAGCTGCTCCGCCACAGAGCTGGCGAGGACAGGGGGGACAGTGGTGGGCTCCCTTCCTCCCCAAACCCTGCACCCCCTGTTCCCCCTGCCCCCCCTTGCCCTACACCAGCACAGAGAGCCAGCAAGGGAACCCACGCTTGCATGGCAGTGGGTGCACGCTGACCCCACGCCAACCCCCAGCCCCACACACTCCCATCTCTCATCCTCTCGCTGGGGCAGGATCTGGTAGAGGAGGTTCTCTGCCTTGCGCTTCTCCTCCAGGTAGGCCTGCGTCCGCTCCTCCACCAGCTTCTCCAGGTTGTTGGCGTACTGCTCCATGCACAACAGCAGGTTGTCCAGGATGCTGGTGCTGCCCTCCCTGCTGGGGCACAGGCAGCTGGCACCGCGGGTGGGTAGAGGTGCCCCCCAATCCCCCCATGGCTGTCCCCACTCCCACCCAGGGCCACTTTCCCTGCTCGCCAGCCACCCACTTGTTGAATCTACAGATGAAGATCTTGATCTGCTGAAGTCAGGGCGCTCGGCTGGCTCCTGCACCCAGCAGTGCTCCATCAGCACTGCCAGCTCCTCGCTGTGCACCCCAATGTTGATGAAGGGGTGGAAGAAGGGCTTCTGGCTGTTCCGCACCTTCTGCACGATCTCTGCCAGGGGATGGCTTACATTGAACACCGGACCCCCCTGGCGGGGATGGGACCACCCCATGCCCACCCCCCACCCTCACCTTTGGGGCTCAGGCCCATGCCCTCAATGTAGAAGGGGCCATTACGCAGGGCGACCTCCTGCACGATGATGCCAAAGCTGTAGACGTCAGCTTTCTGCATGCCTGGGGCAGGCAGGCGCCCCTTCTGCAGCAGCTCCGGGGCCGTCCACAGCTTCTCTGGTGGGACACGGCCATGGGGTGGTGAGGCAGGGCCATCCCGTCCCCCCAGTCCCCACTGACGGGCACTCACTGGCGTAGAGGGCATGCGTGTCCTCGTCGTCGCAGGGCGAGTGGAAGCTGGCCAGCCCATAGTCAGTGATCTTCAGCACGAAGCGGCTGTCCACCACGCAGTTGGACGACTTGAGGCTGCCATGGTGGCTGATGATGCTGTTGTGCAGGAAGGCCATTCCCTGGGACAGATGGACAGATGGACATGGTAAAGCTGGCACCCCCCAGGCACCCCCCTCCAGCCCCTCGTGCCCCTTGCTTGGGTACCTTGACAATGTCATTGATGAGAGAGTAGCGAAACATCCAGTCCAGGTTGATGCTCTCATTCTCCAGGACGTCCTGGGGCAGCACATTGAGCAGGTCCCACTGACCGCCCGGGACGGCAGCACTGGCACCAGCCTCACTGAGCACCCAGACACAGGGCGCTCTGTGGCACCCACCCCCTCCCCTCCACCGGCCTCTGATGCCTGTTTGGACAACTCTGCCATGAGTCTTGTGGGGCTTGGGTGGCCACTAGCATCTACAGCCCTGTCCTCAACACCCAGCCCAGCCAGGTCACTAGGAGTGTCTAAGTGTCACCCCCGGTGCCCCCCCCACCCCCCTACCTGCAGGCTGCCCCGTGGGCAGTACTCAGTGACGATGCAGATGTTGGGGGGGTCGATGCATGCCCCGATGAAGCGGATCAAGTGGTTGAACTGGATGTCCCGCATCTGGAGGCGGAAACGCAGCCCAGACAGTGCTGAGGTCGGGGCGGGGGGGATGCACTGCTGCTCCCACCAACCCCCCCACCACTACCAGGACCAGCCCCTGCACCCCCAAGCAAGGTGCCCACCCCAGCCCAGACCCCAAACCTACGTGTTTCAGCTCGAAAAGCACCTGCTGCGTCAGCTCGATGCACTTCTTGTTGATGTGCCTGATGGCCACCACGTTGCCCTGGGGTGCCAGGGAGGGGGAAGAGGTCAGCGCCTGCTGGGCAGATTTGGGGAGGGGAGGAAGGTGCTGGCATCCCGCAGGGTAGGGGTGCAGCAAAGGGGGAGCACCCCAATGGGGCTGGGGGGTTTTGGGGGGAGGGCTCAGCTCCCCACCTGCCACACTGACCTTGAAGTGGCCGGTGTTGGCAAAGATCTGGTACTTGCCATGGGTGGTCATCAGGGAGCCGTAGCTGGAGCCGCGCTGCGGGGGGTTAGGGATGGGGACCCCGGAGTGGGGGATGACAGGCACCGATGGAGGCAGGCAGGGACACCCAGGGATGTACAGGGGATGGTGAAGGACAAGCTCTGAAGGGTCAGCACAAGGTCTGCATGCTCTGTAGGGAGGTTGAAGTCTATAGGATGAGGTATGGTGCACTGCAGGGGATGGAGGGGGGCGTAGGGGATGGATAAGGTGGGACTGCATAGGGGACAGAGGGCTGCGTAGAGGATGGATGAGGTCTGGTGCTCTGTAGAGGATTCAGGGCTGTGTAGGGGATGGAGGGTCACGTAGGGGATGGATGAAATGTGGCTTTATAGGGGATGGAGAGCTATGTAGGGAGGGAGGGCTGTGTAGGGGATGGATGCAATGGGGCTGTAGCTCTGTAGGGGATGGAGGGCCATGTAGGGGATCGACATGATGCAGCCCTGTAAGGGAGGAGTGTCGTGCAGGGAGGGAGGGTGGCTGTCGTGGTTTAACCTGGCAGGCAGCCAAATACCACGCAGCCGCTCACTCACTCCCCCCGCCCCCCCAGTGGGACGGGGAGAGAATCGGAAGGGTAAGAGTGAGAAAAACTCGTGGGTTGAGATAAAGACAGTTTAATAGAACAGAAAAGGGAAAATAATGATAATAAATAATGATAGAATATACAAAATGAGCGATGCACAATGCAATTGCTCACCACCCGCGCTGACCGATAACCAAGTAGCGATCGGTACTTCCTGGATCACGCCTACCGTTCATATACTGAGCATGACGTCACATGGTATGGAATACCCCATTAGCCAGCTGGGCTGGCTGTCCTGATTATGTTCCCTCCCATCTTGTGTACCTAGCTCAGTCAGTAGGCATGGGAGCTGTCCTTGGACTAGGAGGGCACTTAGCAACAACTGAAAACATCAGTGTGTTATCAACATTCTCCTCATACTAAATCCAAAACACAGCACTAGGAAGAAATTTAACCCTATCCCAGCCGAAACTGGGACAGTATCCACCCCTTATTCCATACCATTTACGTTATGCTTAGGTCTCACATTTTTCGATACATTTCAATTAATATTTTTTATAAATATATTAAATATATATAAAAAATGCATATACATACATATATACATATATATACATAAATATACAAATGTCCATTGAGTTCATTTAGTCCACAACTTTGGGCTCCATCTGTCATAACAGTCTTTCAGGGCCAGAAAGATGGTGTGTGGTGTTGGGCTGTTGCATCCTGAAGCCAGTTCTCATTTCGGTACTGCTGCGCTCGTCCAGTTCTATCATCGTTGCACTTTGCTCGGTTTCATCAGAGTTAGTTCATTCTTCGTTAATTTGGGTGATTTCACTGCTATACCATTGGTAGCAACCATAGAAATGATGATATACAATATCATGTAACAACTGACATCATAAAATTCAGTTCATTGGCTATTTTCACCCAAAATCAAATCCCCTTGAGGTACACACCGGACTTCCCCATCCTTTCGCATCACCCACCAAGTGTACCCAGGTCCTTGAGCAAAAGCAATCCCACGGATGGGTTTTCCCTTGCCAGAGGCAGGAGTAACCCAGACTGTCTTCCCCAGCATATTTCTCATGTGCACGACAGGGACTTTATCTCCATCTACAGTATGTAAGAGTCTTGATTGGGCAGGGCCAGCTCGATTAACAGACCCCCTAGTGTTGACTAACCAGGTGGCTTTTGCTAAATGTGTGTCCCAATGCTTGAATGTCCCACCACGCATTGCCCTCAGTGTTGTCTTTAGCAGCCCGTTGAATCGTTCGATTTTCCCGGAGACTGGTGCATGGTAGGGGATGTGATAGACCCACTCAATGCCATGCTCTTTGGCCCAGGTGTCTATGAGGGTGTTTCGGAAATGAGTCCCGTTGTCTGACTCAATTCTTTCTGGGGTGCCATGTCGCCACAGGACTTGCTTTTCAAGGCCCAGGATGGTGTTCCGGGCAGTGGCATGGGGCACGGGATATGTTTCTAGCCATCCGGTGCTTGCTTCCACCATGGTGAGCACATAGCGCTTGCCCTGTCGGGTTTGTGGGAGTGTGATATAATCAATCTGCCAGGCCTCCCCATATTTGTATTTCAACCATCGTCCTCCATACCAGAGAGGCTTTACTCGCTTGGCTTGCTTGATGGCAGCGCATGTTTCACATTAATGGATAACCTGTGCAGTAGCGTCCATGGTCAAGTCCACCCCTCGATCACGAGCCCATCTATATGTTGCATCTCTTCCTTGATGGCCTGAGGCATCATGGGCCCACCAAGCTATAAATAATTCACCTTATGTTGCCAGTCCAGATCCACCTGAGCCACTTCAATCTTAGCAGCCTGGTCCACCTGCTGGTTGTTTTGGTGTTCCTCAGTAGCCCGACTCTTGGGTACGTGAGCATCTACGTGACGTACTTTTACAGTCAGGTTCTCTACTCGGGCAGCAATATCTTGCCACAGTGCGGCAGCCCAGATGGGTTTACCTCTGCGCTGCCAGTTGTTCTGCTTCCACTGCTGCAACCACCCCCACAGGGCATTTGCCACCATCCATGAGTCAGTATAGAGATAAAGTACTGGCCATTTTTCTCGTTCAGCAATGTCCAAGGCCAGCTGGATGGCTTTCACCTCTGCAAACTGGCTCGATTCACCTTCTCCTTCAGCAGTTTCTGCAACTTGGCGTATAGGACTCCATACAGCAGCTTTCCACCTCCAATGCTTTCCCACAAGGCGACAGGACCCATCAGTGAACAGGGCATATTGCTTCTCGTTTTCTGGTAGTTTATTATACAGTGGGGCTTCTTCAGTACGTGTCACCTCCTCCTCTGGGGATATTCCGAAATCTTTCCCTTCTGGCCAGTTCGTGATCACCTCCAAGATTCCTGGGCGACTGGGGTTTCCTATTCGGCCCGTTGTGTGATCAGTGCGACCCACTTACTCCACGTAGCATCGGTTGCATGATGTGTAGAGGGGACCCTCCCTTTGAACATCCAGCCCAGCACCGGCAGTCGGGGTGCCAGGAGGAGCTGTGCTTCAGTACCAACCACTTCCGAAGCAGCTCGAATCCCTTCATATGCTGCCAATATCTCCTTCTCAGTTGGAGTGTAGCGGGCCTCGGATCCTCTGTATCCCCGACTCCAGAACCCTAAGGGTCGACCTCGAGTCTCCCCTGGTGCTTTCTGCCAGAGGCTCCAGGTAGGACCATTCTCCCCGGCTGCGGTGTAGAGCACATTCTTCACATCTTGTCCTGCCCGGACTGGCCCAAGGGCTACTGCCTGAACTCTCTCCTGTTTAATTTGTTCAAAGGCTTGTCGTTGCTCAGGGCCCCATTTGAATTGTTCTTCTTCCTGGTCACTTGATAGAGAGGGCTTACAATCAGGCTGTAATTTGGAATATGCATTCTCCAAAAGCCCACAACGCCTAAGAAAGCTTGCGTTTCCTTTTTGCTAGTTGGTGGGGACATGGCTGTTATTTTGTTGATCACATCTGTTGGGATCTGACGACGTCCATCTTGCCATTTTATTCCTAAACACTGGATCTCCTGTGCAGGTCCCTTGACCTTACTTTGTTTTATGGCAGAACCGACCTTCAGAAGGATTTGGACTATTCTCTCCCCTTTCTCAAAAACTTCCTCTGCTGTGTTGCCCCACACGATGATGTCATCAATGTATTGCAGGTGTTCTGGAGCCTCACCCTGTTCCAGTGCGGTGTGGATCAGTCCATGGCAAATGGTAGGGCTGTGTTTCCACCCCTGGGGCAGTCAGTTCCAGGTGTACTGGACGCCCCTCCAAGTGAAAGCAAACTGTGGCCTGCACTCTGCCGCCAAAGGGATGGAGAAGAAGGCATTAGCAACGTCAATTGTGGCGTACCACTTGGCTGCCTTTGACTCCAGTTCGTATTGAAGTTCTAGCATGTCAGGCACGGCAGCACTCAGTGGCGGCGTGACTTCGTTCAGGCCACGGTAGTCTACTGTTAGTCTCCACTCTCCATTGGACTTTCGCACTGGCCATATGGGACTGTTAAAGGGTGAGCGAGTCTTGCTGATCACTCCTTGGCTCTCCAGTCGACGAATCAGCTCATGGATGGGGATCAGAGAGTCTCGGTTGGTGCGATATTGCCGCCGGTGCACCATTGTGGTAGCGATTGGTACTTGTTGTTCTTCAACCCTCAGCAACCCCACAACAGAAGGATCCTGTGAGAGACCGGGCAAGGTGGACAGCTGTTTAATTTCTTCCGTCTCCAGGGCAGCTATACCAAAAGCCCACCGGTACCCTTTTGGGTCCTTGAAATACCCTCTCCTGAGGTAGTCTATGCCAAGGATGCACGGAGCCTCTGGGCCAGTCACAATGGGGTGCTTCTGCCACTCATTCCCGGTCAGGCTCACTTCGGCCTCCAATACAGTTAACTCTTGGGATCCCCCTGTCACTCCAGAAATACAAATGGGTTCTGCCCCTTTATAGCCTGATGGCATCAGGGTGCACTGTGCACCGGTGTCTACTAGAGCCTTATACTCCTGTGGGTCTGATGTGCCAGGCCATCGAATCCACACAGTCCAGTAAACCCGGTTGTCCCTTTCCTCCACCTGGCTGGAGGCAGGGCCCCTCTAGTTCTGGTCATAGTATCCGCTTCTCACTTCTTGCAAACGTGAGTCAAGAATTTCTTCATTGCAATTACAATCCAAAGTAAGATCAGCCCTTCTACTCTGTCTGGGGAACTGTTCACTGGAAACTGGACCGTCGTGAGACAGGTTTTTCCTGAAAACTGGAGCAGCATTTTTCCTGGGAGAACCCCCTTGTGTGATTGTTTTTCCTTGCAACTCACGTACACGTGCCTCTAGGATGAAGGTAGGTTTTCCATCCCACTGCCTCATGTCCTCTCCGTGGTCACGCAGGTAAAACCACAGGGTGCCCCATGGTGTGTACTTTCTATATCCTCTCTCTTGAGGAGAAAAACGCTGACTCCTAATGGCTGAGATACTCGTCCGTACAGGTGGAGAATAGGACCTATCGTCTTTGAGTTGCTGGACCTCCCGGGACAGTTTCTCCACAGCCGAGACAACGGAGGAGGAGATAGTTTCTTCGAAATCCCGAAGTCTGCTAACCACCTCATCCACCGTTGGTGCTTCTTCCTCTTTCCAGCACAGTACTGCCAACGAACTGGCGTACGATGCTGGTGCGCTCCGTACCAACTTCCGCCACATGGGTCGCGTGCACTGGACGTCATCTGGATCTTTGGGTGTTCGGGGGTCATCCAGGTCACTATAAACCACCTCCAGCACGCCTAGTTCTCTCAGGTACTGGATACCTCTCTCCATAGTGGTCCATTTGCCTGGGCGATATATAACATCTTCCTTGAAGGGATACCTTTCCTTCACGCCTGACAGCAGTCGCCTCCAGAGGCTGAGGACCTGTGTCCCTTTTCCAATTGCTTTGTCAGTGCCTCCTTCCCTGGCAAGGGATCCCAGCTGTTTGGTTTCTTTCCCCTCTAATTCCAGGCTACTGGCCCCATTATCCCAGCATCGGAGCAGCCAGGTAACAATATGCTCGCCTGGACGACGGCCGAAATCTTTCCGCATATCTCGCAACTCATTCAGGGATAAGGATCGGGTGGTTTCCGTCTCGTTTATGAGTTCTTCCTCTTCCTCCTCCTCTCCTCGTGATGGCCCTGGTTTTCCATCATCCTTTTCTACACGACCTGACTTCCGCTTCAAAGATTTCTTCTTCTGTACAGGGGCGACGGATACCAGCGACGGTTGGTCCTCTGGTTCAGCTGTAGTACCCGTCGCGAGGGTTTTGGTAGCTGCAGTGTCTGTCGCGGGGGTTGGAGTAATTGTAGTGACTGTTGCCGGGGTTTGAGTGGCTGCAGTGCCTGTTGCGGGGGTTGGAGTAACTGTAGTGACTGTTGCCGGGGTCTGAGTAGCCATAGTGGTTGTTGTGGGGGTTGAAGTAGCCACGGTGCCTGTCGCAGGGGTTTGAGTAGCCACAGTGGTTGTCGTGCGGGTTGAAGGAGCTACAGTGCCTGTCATGGGGGTTTGAGTAGTCACTGTATCTGTTGCTGGGGTTGATCTCTGGACAGTATTCCTGAATAGTTGTTTAACTCTAAACAAGGCCTGAACCACATTCAGGAGACATAGCAATATGATCATGCTTGTTTGAACATCCCAAGGATATTCAAAATTCTCAGGGAATATTGTAGACGTCTTCATGAAGAGGATAGAAGAAAAAGGAGTTTCTGAAGATATGGAGGGGAAGGTGAACAAGTGGGAGAAAGTGTCCCATCCTGTCTCCCCCCTAAATTCATCCTCTGAGGTGAAGTGGTAAAAAGTGTAATTATTAATAGTTTCCAAAAGATAGCTCCCGAAGAACAGGAATGATGGCAGTGCTGAGTACAGGCTCGTGACCAATAATTTTATCATAACATAAAGCCAGGTCACACAGTATAGCAAAGCAATGACCTTAATCCATTTCCCAGAGATGACCAACCCCACATAAAAACTGATAATCAGCAGTATAGACAGCCAGTAAGGTGCTATATACCACAACTGCAAGAACAGATCCAACAACTCTGAGAGCAAATAAATCAACATTGTGAACATCGAGTACTAAACTGATATAATGAATGCTTATAACAAATTTGTTTTAACCCGTTCGGGTCAGATGTGTCGTTATCTCAACCCTTCGAGCCCCACGTTGGGCGCCAAAAAGGACTGTCGTGGTTTAACCTGGCAGGCAGCCAAATACCACGCAGCCGCTCACTCACTCCCCCCACCCCCAGCGGGACGGGGAGAGAATCGGAAGGGTAAGAGTGAGAAAAACTCGTGGGTTGAGATAAAGACAGTTTAATAGAACAGGGAAAAAAAAGGGAAAATAATAATGATAATGATAAAATATACAAAATGAGTGATGCGCAATGCAATTGCTCACCACCCGCGCTGACCGATAACCAAGTAGCGATCGGTACTTCCTGGATCACGCCTACCGTTCATATACTGAGCATGACGTCACATGGTATGGAATACCCCATTAGCCAGCTGGGCTGGCTGTCCTGATTATGTTCCCTCCCATCTTGTGTACCTAGCTCAGTCAGTAGGCATGGGAGCTGTCCTTGGACTAGGAGGGCACTTAGCAACAACTGAAAACATCAGTGTGTTATCAACATTCTCCTCGTACTAAATCCAAAACACAGCACTAGGAAGAAATTTAACCCTATCCCAGCCCTACCATTTTATGAGGTGATAAAATCATTGGTCGTAAGTCTAACCTGGTATTAATACTCAGTACTGCCGTCATTTCTTCACATCGGGAACCACCTCTTAGAAATTATTAGTAATTGCACTTTTTTCTCCTCGGAGAATGAATTTAAGGGGGAGACAGGATGGGACACTTTCTCCCACTTGTTCATCTTCCCTTCCATATTGTCAGAAACTCCTTTTTCTTCTATCCTCTTCATGAAGATGTCCACAATATTCCCTGAGAATTTTGAATATCCTTGGGATGTTCAAACAAGCATGATCATATTGCTATGTCTCCTGAATGTGGTTCAGGCCTTGTTTAGGGTTAAACAACTATTCAGGAATACTGTCCGGAGATCAACCCTCAGGAACAAGAAAAGAGGGAGGGCAAACGGCAGTGCCTCGTCGGGGCGGGTGGAGCAGCGAGTCTCAGAGGCGGTGGGAAGCGGGAGATCAACCCCGGCAACAGACACAGTAGCTACTCAAAACCCCACGACAGGCACTGCGGCTACTTCAACCCCCACGACAACCCCTGTGGCTACTCAAACCCCGGCAACAGTCACCGTAGCTTCTCCAAGCCCTGCAACAGGCACTGCAGCCACTCAAACTCCGGCAACAGGTACTACAGTTACTCCAACCCCCATGACAAGCACTGCAGCTACCCAAACCCCAGCAACAGGCACTGCAGCTGAACCAGAGGACCAACCCTTGCTGGTATCCATTGCCCCTGTACAGAAGAGGAAATCTTGGAAGCGGAGATCAGGTCGTTTAGAAAGGGATGATGAAAGAGCAGGGCCATCATGAGGAGAGGAGGAGGAAGAGGAAGAACCAGAACTAGAGGGGCCCTGCCTCCAGCCAGGTGGAGGAAAGGGACAACCGGGTTTACTGGACTGTGTGGATTCGATGGCCTGGCACATCAGACCCACAGGAGTATAAGGCTCTCGTAGACACCGGTGCACAGTGTACCCTGATGCCATCAGGCTATAAAGGGGCAGAACCCATTTGTATTTCTGGAGTGACAGGGGGATCCCAAGAGTTAACTGTATTGGAGGCCGAAGTGAGCCTGACCGGGAATGAGTGGCAGAAGCACCCCATTGTGACTGGCCCAGAGGCTCCGTGCATCCTTGGCATAGACTACCTCAGGAGAGGGTATTTCAAGGACCCAAAAGGGTACCGGTGGGCTTTTGGTATAGCTGCCCTGGAGACGGAAGAAATTAAACAGCTGTCCACCTTGCCCGGTCTCTCACAGGATCCTTCTGTTGTGGGGTTGCTGAGGGTTGAAGAACAACAAGTACCAATCGCTACCACAATGGTGCACCGGCGGCAATATCGCACCAACCGAGACTCTCTGATCCCCATCCATGAGCTGATTCGTCGACTGGAGAGCCAAGGAGTGATCAGCAAGACTCGCTCACCCTTTAACAGTCCCATATGGCCAGTGCGAAAGTCCAATGGAGAGTGGAGACTAACAGTAGACTACCGTGGCCTGAACGAAGTCACGCCGCCACTGAGTGCTGCCGTGCCGGACATGCTAGAACTTCAATACGAACTGGAGTCAAAGGCAGCCAAGTGGTACGCCACAATTGACGTTGCTAATGCCTTCTTCTCCATCCCTTTGGCGGCAGAGTGCAGGCCACAGTTTGCTTTCACTTGGAGGGGCGTCCAGTACACCTGGAACTGACTGCCCCAGGGGTGGAAACACAGCCCTACCATTTGCCATGGACTGATCCACACCGCACTGGAACAGGGTGAGGCTCCAGAACACCTGCAATACATTGACGACATCATCGTATGGGGCAACACAGCAGAAGAAGTTTTTGAGAAAGGGAAGAAAATAATTCAAATCCTTCTGAAATCTGGTTTTGCCATAAAACAAAGTAAGGTCAAGGGACCTGCACAGGAGATCCAGTTTTTAGGAATAAAATGGCAAGATGGACGTCGTCAGATCCCAACAGATGTGATCAATAAAATAACAGCCATGTCTCCACCGACTAACAAAAAGGAAACGCAAGCTTTCTTAGGCGTTGTGGGTTTTTGGAGAATGCATATTCCAAATTACAGTCAGATCGTAAGCCCTCTCTATCAAGTGACCAGGAAGAAGAACGACTTCAAATGGGGCCCTGAGCAACAACAAGCCTTTGAACAAATTAAACAGGAGATAGTTCATGCAGTAGCCCTTGGGCCAGTCCGGGCAGGACAAGATGTGAAGAATGTGCTCTACACCGCAGCCGGGGAGAATGGCCCTACCTGGAGCCTCTGGCAGAAAGCACCAGGGGAGACTCGAGGTCGACCCTTAGGGTTCTGGAGTCGGGGATACAGAGGATCCGAGGCCCGCTACACTCCAACTGAGAAGGAGATATTGGCAGCATATGAAGGGGTTCAAGCTGCTTCGGAAGTGGTTTGTACTGAAGCACAGCTCCTCCTGGCACCCCGACTGCCGGTGCTGGGCTGGATGTTCAAAGGGAGGGTCCCCTCTACACATCATGTAACCGATGCTACGTGGAGTAAGTGGGTCGCACTGATCACACAACGGGCCCGAATAGGAAACCCCAGTCGCCCAGGAATCTTGGAGGTGATCACAAACTGGCCAGAAGGCAAAGATTTTGACATATCCCCAGAGGAGGAGGTGATACGTGCTGAAGAAGCCCCACTGTATAATAAACTACCAGAAAATGAGAAGCAATATGCCCTGTTCACTGATGGGTCCTGTCGCCTTGTGGGAAAACATCGGAGGTGGAAAGCTGCTGTATGGAGTCCTATACGCCAAGTTGCAGAAACTGCTGAAGGAGAAGGTGAATCGAGCCAGTTTGCAGAGGTGAAAGCCATCCAGCTGGCCTTGGACATTGCTGAACGAGAAAAATGGCCAGTACTTTATCTCTATACTGACTCATGGATGGTGGCAAATGCCCTGTGGGGGTGGTTGCAGCAGTGGAAGCAGAACAACTGGCAGCGCAGAGGTAAACCCATCTGGGCTGCCGCACTGTGGCAAGATATTGCTGCCCGGGTAGAGAACCTGACTGTAAAAGTACGTCACGTAGATGCTCACGTACCCAAGAGTCGGGCTACTGAGGAACATCAAAATAACGAGCAGGTGGACCAGGCTGCTAAGATTGAAGTGGCTCAGGTGGATCTGGACTGGCAACATAAGGGTGAACTATTTATAGCTCGGTGGGCCCATGACGCGTCAGGCCATCAAGGAAGAGATGCAACATATAGATGGGCTCGTGATCGAGGGGTGGACTTAACCATGGACACTATTGCACAGGTTATCCACGAATGTGAAACGTGCGCTGCAATCAAGCAAGCCAAGCGAGTAAAGCCTCTTTGGTATGGAGGACAATGGTTGAAATATAAATATGGGGAGGCCTGGCAGATTGATTATATCACACTCCCACAAACCCGACACGGTAAGCGCTATGTGCTCACCATGGTGGAAGCAACCACCGGATGGCTGGAAACATATCCTGTGCCCCATGCCACTGCCCGGAACACCATCCTGGGCCTTGAAAAGCAAGTCCTGTGGCGACATGGCACCCCGGAAAGAATTGAGTCAGACAACGGGACTCACTTCCGAAACGCCCTCATAGACACCTGGGCCAAAGAGCACGGCATTGAGTGGGTCTATCACATCCCCTACCATGCACCAGCCTCCGGGAAAATCGAACGATACAATGGACTGCTAAAAACTACGCTGAGAGCAATGGGTGGTGGGACATTCAAACATTGGGACACACATTTAGCAAAGGCCACCTGGTTAGTCAATACCAGGGGATCTGCCAATCGAGCTGGCCCTGCCCAATCAAGACTCTTACGTACTGTAGATGGAGATAAAGTCCCTGTCGTGCACATAAGAAATATGCTGGGGAAGACAGTCTGGGTTACTCCTGCCTCTGGAAAGGGAAAACTCATCCGTGGGATTGCTTTTGCTCAAGGACCTGGGTACACTTGGTGGGTGATGCGAAAGGATGGGGAGGTCCGGTGTGTACCTCAAGGGGATTTGATTTTGGGTGAAAATAGCCAATGAACTGAATTTTGATGTCAACTGTTACATGATATTGTATGTCATTATTTCTATGATATAGCAGTGGTATAGCAGTGAAAATCACCCAGATTAGTGAAGAATGAACTAACTCCAATGAAACCAAGCGAAGTGCAACGATGATAGAACTGGACGAGCGCAGCAGTACCGAAATGAGAACTGGCTTCAGGATGCAACAGCCCAACACCGCACACCATCTCTTCGGCCCTGAAAGACTGTTATGACAGATGGAGCCCAAAGTCATGGACTAAATGAACTCAGTGGACATTTTAGAGGGATAGTCCATAGACCGAGGGAATGATATCTGTGCGTGCATATATATATATGCGTGTATATATAAAGAAAGATAGTGGTGGTTAATTGAAATGTATTAAAAAAGATGTGAGACCTAAGCACGACGTAAATGGTATGGAATAAGGGGTGGATACTGTCCTGGTTTCGGCTGGGATAGGGTTAAATTTCTTCCTAGTGCTGTGTTTTGGATTTAGTATGAGGAGAATGTTGATAACACACTGATGTTTCCAGTTGTTGCTAAGTGCCCTGCTGGTCCAAGGACAGCTCCCATGCCTACTGACTGAGCTAGGTACACAAGATGGGAGGGAACATAATCAGGACAGCCAGCCCAGCTGGCTAATGGGGTATTCCATACCATGTGACGTCATGCTCAGTATATGAATGGTAGGCGTGATCCAGGAAGTACCGATCGCTACTTGGTTATCGGTCAGCGCGGGTGGTGAGCAATTGCATTGTGCATCACTCATTTTGTATATTCTATCATTATTTATTATCATTATTTTCCCTTTTTCTGTTCTATTAAACTGTCTTTATCTCAACCCACGAGTTTTTCTCACTCTTACCCTTCTGATTCTCTCCCCGTCCCACTGGGGGTGGCGGGGGGAGTGAGTGAGCGGCTGCGTGGTATTTGGCTGCCTGCCAGGTTAAACCACGACACCTGATTATGTTCCCTCCCATCTTGTGTACCTAGCTCAGTCAGTAGGCATGGGAGCTGTCCTTGGACTAGGAGGGCACTTAGCAACAACTGAAAACATCAGTGTTATAAACATTCTCCTCATACTAAATCCAAAACACAGCACTAGGAAGAAATTTAACCCTATCCCAGCCAAAACCGGGACAGTGGCGCAGGGTCAGGAGGAGGGTGGTGCTCCAAGACTGGCAGCTCTCACCAGGGACAGGGTGAGCTGGCTGCCCGCTGTCTTGTGGTACTGCTTGGGGCTCCCAAATTGCAGCTCATCCCAGCAGATCCTCCAGAGCATGCTGGCAAACTCCTTCTCCAGCATCAGCTTCCTGGGGGGCACATGGGGGTCAGGCCACCGCAGGCCCCTGTCCTGCCTGTTCCCCTGCCAGGCTGAGGGGTGCCCAGTGCCCGGTGCCCAGGCAGAGGCTCCCCCAGCCCTGACTGACCTGAAGATGAGGAAGCTGGAGATGCCAAACATGATGAAGGTGAGGCCAGTGCCCAAAGCCACAATGGCCAGCATGGAGAGGGGGGCTGCAGGCAGGAGGGGCTGTCAGCGTGGCCCAGCTGGCTGTGGGCACCGGGTTCCCATGCACCCACAGGGAAGGGTGCATGCACCCACAGGGAAGGGTGGGGGCTCAGCCAGCTCCGATGCACAGGGCACTGTGGGCCGTGAGGACAGGTGCCTGAGAGTGTCCAAAACCCCCCCAAGCAGGGGCCCTCCTCGTCCTCGTGGAGGATCCTGCCACCGCCTCCCCCCAGAAAATCAGGCCCCCTGCTCCAGCCAGCCTGGCTGGGAACCTGGGATTGAGCAACAGAGGAGGCAGCAGCGGCAGGCGCCGGAGGAATGTCACGCTCAGGTGCTGGCCCCAGCACGCAGCCCTTCTGCATGGGACCCAGCACCCCGGCTGGATCCGGAGCGCAGAGAGGGCTGGGAAGAGCAAGGAAGCCCTGTGCCCCGGGATGGGGTCCCTGCTGCCAGCAGTCACCTGGCCACGCAGGCAGCAGGGCTGGCAGGGGGTCACCCGCGGGGGCAGCAAGGCAGCCCATGGGTGGGAGAAGAAACCCAGCACAGCCACCCTGGGCATGGGAAACCCACAGCAACATGGGGAGCTGCTCCTGGGCACGGGGGAGAGGGAAATCGTGGCAGCTTAGGCTGTGCATGAGCAAAAGCCCATTTCAGGGTCAGAAATGGTTTCCCTCCAAGTGCTGCAATACCTCAAATAAACACTCTCTGCTTCCCCACTTCGCCGGTCCTGCACCCAGAAATGTGCCATCTCCCACTCCCCAAATCACTCTGCCGGGACAGGCAGCCCAGCATCTCCCCAGCACACAGAGGCTGAGGGTCTTCCCGTGGGGACGCAGCGTGGGACCCTCCCCATCCCAGCACAGGCACCAGGAAAAGGCAGAGTGCGGCACCACATGGGCTGGGGAACCATAACAGCTGGTGGCAGATGGTGGGACACCCCGGGCAGCCAGCCCCTGCGGTGGCAGTGGCAAAACCCCACCTGGTCAAAGGCCACTGAGCGGGGGGGGATGGTGCCCAAATGGATCCTCAGGGACAGGTTGCAGGAGCCATGCAGAAGGGAAGGGTCAATGCTCGGGGCTCTCCATGATGCTGGCAGCTGCCTCCAGCTGGCAGCCTCCTGCCTGACCAGCAGCACCCCTGTCTGCTCACGCACCCCGCCAGGGGTCGGTGAATGGCCAAAAGCAGCCTCAGCATCACCAAGGACAAGGGGAATGGGGTCCTGTAAGGCTGAGGTGCACGCAGCCCCCAGGCATTTATTTAGGGGGTGCCCATGATGCAGGAACCAGAGTGCACGGCCCCAGGGGATGGGCAGGACCCCGAGCACGCAGATGGGGTGGCAGGACACTGTCTGACCCCTGCATGATGGAAGAAAACCTTAAAGTGAGGGCAAATCCCGGTTTCAGGCAGCAAATCCCTGCAAATCCTGGTTTCAGGCAGCCCCACCAGCGCAGGGCACTGCAGTGCAGAGACCCCTGCCCCATCCGAGCGGCCATCCCACACCCAGAGATTGCGGGGATGAGGACCAAATGCAATCCTCTCCCGGTGGCAGCACCTGGCCATCTCCCCAGGCAGGGGACCTGGGCTTTGCAGGCAGATGCTCCGGTAATTCCCTCAACCACAGCTCTAATTATATCAGCGCTTTTGCAAGTGGCAGGAGAGATGTGGGCCCCTGCACGTCGCCCAGGCACCAGCGAGAGGGGCAACAGGAAGCGCAAGGCGGCCATACGCGGGATGGGGCGATGCACCCACATCCCCCCCCACACCCGCTCTTTAGAGCTGTGAATGTTGGGGATCGGCAGCTTCAGGGGCCCACAGCGTGGCAGGGAAGCGGCTTTCCCCAGGAAAGGTTCACCAAACTCCTGCCCATCACCTGGGAGAAGGAAGGTGATGCCAAGAGGGATGACATGCGGTGTCATTGCAGGGCATGGACATGGATGCAGCTGCGACCGAAGCTCCTGCTTCCCTCTCCATGCCATGCCACACAGGGGTGGGCACCCTGGGACAGCCTTGCAGGGTCCCCACTCCCCGCCCCACACCCCTGGGTTAGGAAAGCATCTAACGTCAGCATCGCAGCCCTGAGCACCCATCCCCATGGGGCCAAGCACCCAGCCCCACACCCTGCCCCCAGCTCCAGGCTGTGGCCAGAGGGCCCAGAGCCCTCCACATCCCTGCTTGGAGGGCCCCCAGGTCTCTACCCACACCTGGCCTCCTCCTCTGGCCCCCAGCAGCCACAACCCCCTGCCTGCACCAGGAGGGATCGATTCCCTTTGGGGTGATTTATGGCACCAAGCTGGAAACATTGATGGGAATCGCTGATTTTAGCCTTTTTCCCTGTGTGGTCCTTTGCCCCTGTCCCACATGAAGCTCCACACCCCACAACTGGTGATGGCTCACACAGGGAGCCTCCATCCCAGCCCCTCAGCCAAGCAAACGAGAGGGGCAGCCACAAGCTGCTCAGCTCCCGCAGCCCGCCATGGGATGCCCAGCCCCATGGACCCAGCCCCATTGGCCTCAGTCCTGGGGGAACCCTGTCTAGTACCCCAAAGCGCCCCAGCCACGTGACCCCAGCCTGGCCCCATGCAGCCTCGGCCATGTCTCCCACTGGCCCATCTGGCTCCACTCCTCCTGTCTCGATGTCCTTCTTAATGACACAGCATCTTAGGATCCATTAAGAAGCATCGCAGACTGGCTGGCTCCAGGATCGATACACCCCATTCATCAATAATGAAAGAGCATCAGGCTGCCCTTGCTCTCCAGCTGCCTCTGTAAGCCCCTCCATTTCCTCCCACTCCCAATATAGCTGCTCTCCCAGGGCGCTCGCAAGGCACCAAACTGACTTATCCCTCCATCAGCAGAGTGGGGCCGTCCCCAGCCCCGTCCCTGGGGTGCAGTAGGGACCAGCACAGCCCGGGGCACCCAGGTGCCAGGCTGGGGGGGCTCTCCCTGAGCAGGGCACGGCTGTCTCAGTGTGCCGGCGCTGGGCTGCTCCAGGCATGTAACCACAGTCAGCGCTGCCCTTCAGCTGGCCACGCCCACACCGTCACCCACAGCCTCCAAAGTGGTTGCTGGGTCCAGCCTGCTCCTGGGGACACCCTGATCCCGCTAACGCAGAGGGCAGGGAGGCCCCGGTGCCCCTCACACCAATGCATCCCACCAGGGTGAGGGTCTGCCCCGGCTCTCCCCCGGCACAGGGTGACAGGGGGACCCCATGGCCCCCCACCCTGCCCTGGACCCCCCCACTGGCACCGGGGTGGCCCGGGGGTCCCAGGGACTGCCTTGTCCCCTGTGCACCCACCAACTCGGGGCCGCCAGTGCAGGTCCCGCTGCTCCCCCAGCCCCACCGCAACCAAATGCGCCTACCCCTCACTGCGCCCTACATACAGCCCGCTTTACCCACCCCTCCCCATGCCCCACACGGGTCCCACTGCGCCCCTGGCCCCTTGCTGTGCCCCACATGGGTCCCACTGTGCTCACCCCCTGCTGCACCCCACATAGGTCCCACCGTATCCTTGGCCCCTCACTGCACCTCACACGGGTCCCACTGTGCTCACCCCCTGCTGCACCCCACATAGGTCCCACCGTATCCTTGGCCCCTCACTGCACCTCACACGGGTCCCACTGTGCTCACCCCCTGCTGCACCCCACATAGGTCCCACCGTATCCTTGGCCCCTCACTGCACCTCACACAGGTCCCGCTGTGTCCTCAGACCCTCGCTGTGCCCCACAAAGGTCCCACTGTGTCCTTGCCCCTTTGCTGTGCCCCACATGGGTCCCACTGCCCTCCTAGTCTCTTGCTTTGCCCCACACGGGCCTCACTGTGTCCCTGTCCCCTTGTTGTACCCCACACAGGTCCCACTGCCCTCCCAGCCCCTTGCTGTGCCCCACACGGGTCCCACTGCGTCCCTGTCCCCTCGCTGTGCCCCAGACGGGTCCTGCCGCACCCCTGTCCCCTCGCTGCACCCCGCGGAGGATTTTGCTTTCTCACCAACTCGAGCCCCGCGCGGTTCCCCCGCGGGGAGCCCCCTCCGCTCCCCCCCCGGGCGCTCAGCCCTGTCCCGCGCGGGGTCCCTCCACGCCCCCCCTCCCCACGCCGCGCCGCCCCACGCACGGCGCCCGTTGGCCTTGATGAAGTTCACGGCCGTGTCGGGGCCGCCCTCGTCGGGGGAGTAGATGTGGTGGAGCACGGTGAGGTTGCTGCCGTCCTGCAGCTCCTGGTAGACACCCTCGATGGTGAAGTAGTAGGGTCGGTCGTCGGTCTTGCGGTCCACGTAGAGGAGGACGGCGCGGGCGCTCCAGTTGAAGTGGGCGTGGAGGTGGGAGACGAAGGCACCCAGTTTAGGGGCCGAGGGCCCGGTACGCACCGTGGTGCTGTAATGCTCCCGTTTGCGGCTGAAGCCGGCCGCCACCACCCCGCCGGTGATGAGCGGCAGCCGCCAGTGCGAGGCGAAGCGCCCCACAGAAGCGGCGGGGTAGACGCAGCCCGGCCCGAAAAGGACGTCGGGGTCGTGGTAGAGCTTCAGGTCCACGGCGTTGAGCGGTGCCACGTACTCGGAGCAAGAGCCCTCCAGCTCCGAGCTCATGAACTCGACGCGCACCGAGAAGGGCCGCGGCAATAGCGGCGGCTTGCCCCGCTCCAGCGCTTCCAGCGCCAGGCTCAGCGCCGGCCCCACGCGCGGCCAAGCCCGCGCGTAGCTCACGTTGCGCTCCGGCAGTACCACCGCCACCGTCAGGTTGGCGACCTCCCCGTCGGGGGTCGCCTCCCCCGCCCCCCGCCCGCCGCCGGCGGCACCAGCGGCACCAGCAGCACCGGCAGCAGCAGCGGCAGCCGCGGAGCTATGGGCCGCGCTGGCTCCGCCGCTCGCGGCTCCTGCGCCCCGCCGCCTGCGCTCTCCCCCAGGCGGCACCGCCCCGGGCCGGCCAGCGCCCCCTGCCGCCGCTCCCCGCCCGGCCGGACGGCACGGGGACGGGCGGCACCGCGGGGCGGGGGGGGCGGTGTCCCCAGAGAGGGGGGCTGGGGAGGGGGCGCCTCGGGTGTGGCGGTGTCCGGTGGGGGAGGGGTGGGGGGGTGCTCGCGTTCGGGGTGTCCCCAGTGGAGGGGTTGGGGAGGGGCTCTGGAGTCTCCAGTGGGGGGTTTAGGGAAGAGGCACTCCAGGTCTGGCGGCCCCCAGTTGGCGGGGATTGAGGAAGGGTTGCCTGGGTTCTGGGGGTCCCCACCAGGGCTTGGGGAAGGTCTTGGGCACTGGGGTGCAGGGGGGTGATGGGGCCTTGGCAAAGGTGTGTCCTGGGGAGGGCTGTCCCCACTGGGGGGGGGAAGGTTTGAGGAGGCACATGGCTGTGGGGCTGTGGGGCTGTGGGCACATGGCAGCAGCCAGCTGGCAGGGAAGGGGACATTCTGGGTGTGAGTGTCTCCACCAGGGATTTCAGGGAGGTCTTGGGCTGTGGGTGCAGGGGGAGTTGGGCTCTGGGGAGGGGGCGCCTGGGATCTGGGTGTCTCCTAGGGGACCATCCAGTGCCCTGGGTGTGGGTTTCCCCACTGGGGGTGGGGGAGGGTGGGGTTGGGGAGGTCCCTGGGGATTTGGGGTGCAAGGGGATGATGGGGGAGTTGGGCCCAGTGGCTGCACAGGGACACCGCGGGTCTTGCTGGTACCGCTGGCCCTGCAAGGTCCCGCAGGGATCGGATGCGTGAGGGATGCTGCGCTAAGCGGCGGGCAGGGGGTCCCTGTCCCCTCCTGGGATTTGGGGCAGGCCACCAGAGCTGCCCGTGCGGAGCTGTGGGCATGGCACCCCCAGGTGCTCCGGCACAGGTCCCTCTGCAGCTGGGGCTGCCAGGAATCACGGACCCTCTTGCTGTCCCTGCCGGTGCCACTGCAGGTGTCCCTGCCATGAGTGACACGTCCTTTCCACCATCGCAGGGTCGCGGAGCTCAGCTCACCTGAGCCAGGGGGATTGGGTTGCTGGCTATAAATACCCCGGAGCGGTCGTGGCACAGAGCCAGCAGCGGTGCCTGAGCCGAAGGACAGCGCTGACGTAGGATGGTGAAATCCAACCAGCAGCAAATATAGGTGAGAAAGGAGAAGCTGGGAGGGTCTGGAAGAGCTTCCCCATGGGGTGTGGGGCTGGGCATGGCGGGTCGGTGACAGTCCCACTGGGGACCACAGCCTCTGCAAAATAGCCCCTGCTGCCAGGGAGGGTCACGGGGTGCTGATGGTGCCCAGTCCTGTGCCCCCCGCACGCCCCCATGCCAGGCAGCCCAGCCCTGGGGTTTGTGTCCTGAGCCATGGTGGTATCTCTGAGCCTTGGGCTGGGCTCACTCGGTGGCACGGGCCAGGGTGCACCGTGGGGCAAAGTGGCTGGCAGCAGCCCGGGTGGGAAAAGCCTTCTCCCACCTGTCCTCTCCCTGCCTGCAGCGGGCAGGAAGCAGGCAGCCAGTCACTCGTCTGGGAGGTGGTGATGCTCTCACAGGACCTGCTGCAGGCAGAATGCAGCCAGCAGAGGCAACGACCCTGGCAAATTAAAAAAAACAGAGATGTGGGGGAAAAAAGCAGATGGGGGTGGAGGGAGCGTGGGGGCAGCCCGGGGGGACTCGCTGCAGGCAGGATGGGGTGCATGGGGTGCCCCGCGTGGGGGGGCCGTGGGTGCCGGAGCACCCCGTGTTTGCGTGTGCATGCCAGCAGAGGGGGCCCGGTCACCGCCGCCTATACACCGTGCACCTCTACAACCGGGGACACCGGCTACAACCTACCCGGCTGTGCCCACTGCCGCTCGGACACCCAGGCAGCCGGAGGGCACGTGGGGCGTCTGCCCCGGCTCTGCGTCCCTTGTGGCACCAGGGCATCCCCCGACAAGTGCACATGGGGGAGAGGAGCCGGGGTGGGGATGGGTTTTCCCAGGGCTTGGTGCGTGGCCAGTGCCATGCCCCGGGCAGGCAGCCGGGCATATGCTTGCTGTCCCCCAGCCTGCTCCCTGGGGCACGCAGGGCTGGGGCTCGCCATGCCTTAGGGTTTCTGTAACTCCATCTCGCCTTCCCCGTCCCCCAGTCTCACGCTGAGTTTTAGTCTTTCTGCGCTTGGCATCCCATGTCTTGGAGCTGACAAGTTTTCTTTCCACGGGGCTGTGCCCAGCACCCTGGTCCTGGTGGTCTGTGGTGGTCCGTGGTGGTCTTTGGCAGTCCATGGTGGTTTCTGGTGGTCTGTAGTAGTCTGTGATGGTCCACGGAGGTCTATAGTGGACTGTGGTGGTCTGTGGTGGTCCGTGGTGGTCCATGGTGGTCTGTGGCAGTCCATGGTGGTCCACGGTGGTCTGTGGTGGTCCGTGGTGGTCCATGGTAGTCCATGGTGGTCCCTGCACTGCACCAGAGCATGGTGGGCACCAAGGGCACAGCCGTGCCCACCTGTCCCAGGGAGCTCATGCCCATGAGGTTCCCATCTTGTTTTCTGGGTTCTCATCAGGCAAAACCAAGCCCCAGGTCCCCAAAGCTGATGACTGTTTAATTGCTAAAAAAAGTTTTTCCACCTCCTGGAGCGCAGCAACGCGAGCTAGCGGGCTGCAGGGCCCCGCCAAGCACCTTCACCTCTGCACCAAGAGCGGGGCCAGAAACGTGTCAGCCCCGGGAGGTGGCTGTAAAGAGCGCGGCAGGCACCACAAGCAGGTGCCTGTGGCACAGCTGGCTCCTCCGGGACTGGGTGGAGGAGCTGTGCGGGCACTGCTGTGCCAGGGCACATATGGGACTGGGGCATGGGGAGGTCTAGCATGGATAGGCAGCAGCCACATCCTGCTGGGGGCTGTAAATAGAGTTGCAAAGGGGGGGCATGGGAAGAGGGCAGGGATGGAGAAGGTCCCCATCTCCATCCAGGCAGGAGCCAGGGCCCTGCTGGGCTCTCCATCCCCAATGCTGGAGGAGCGCAGCGCCTCCAAAGGCCACCCCATCCCAAATGGGAGAAGAACATCTCCAGAAGGTCAGGGTGGCTTTGGCCAGGCGGGCAAGAGACGGGCACAGGCACACAGGGCGATCTTTGCACATATGCGCTTCCTGTGCTCCTGTTGTCAGGGCAACCTGAAGGGCTCCTTGTTTGGGTTCGGGGTTTGCGTGCCAATAGCGGAAAAAATGGAGCAGAGGCAAATGTTTTAAAGGGAAAAACGTGGGTAATGCAGCAGCTGTGTCATCTCCCTGGTTCAGGGCAAGGTGTTGTCCGAAAAGCGGATTCATGCCCGGCGTGCAAGTAACCAATTCCACACGCTCAGGAGAGATATTGTTTTATTCAGGCCTGGGTGCTCGGTGGACTTGCCACAAATCAAGCACACCTGGTCTAGTCACCTTTCTGTTTATATCCATGCTTCTCATACATATTTTAAGTTTCTCTTTTACATATTCATTACATTTCCGAGAACTCATTATAACATTACATCATCCTAGACACATGCGCACTAAAGCCTTTAGGGTCTCCTTGAGGGTCTCGGGTGGTCTCTGGTGGTCGGCAGGGTAGTGAACTCTTCATGAACTTATTTCCTCTTTACCTTATAGGGTCGCAATTTGTCCCTGAGCCATGCTTGGACCACGTTTGTTTATAGTTTCCAAGGTTACTCTTCACTAGAGCCTAACAATGCTTCCAGGATACACGATTTAGACTAGTTACAATTCTACACACCTGCAAACACAACACCTGCTAGTTACCTAACTTCTAAGCAACAAGTCTTCATTGTTTAGAATTACAGAAGCAAGCAGTATGGAATAGTAGATACTGTGCCTACTGCATCAATTCCCCCCTTTGAGACTTATGATGTTGAGCATCATGAGTCTCACATCATTTATTCATAAGCATTTGGTCTACAAAAAGACATACATTAAATTATACAACAAGTAATTATAACTAAGATGACGATCAGTATTGCAAATAAGAACAATTGTCTAAGCCAATTTAAATTTGGAATTTCTATCTTATTTTGGCAATAGAAATTGGGATTCAGCTTTACTGATCGTCATAATTAATATCAACAGGCTTTATATTTTCTACTCCTAAACCTACAATTTCTTAATTAATTTGGTTTCTTTTCTAACAATAAATATTTTAAATATCACAAATAATTTAACAACATCTCTCTGATAACTCATCAAGTACGCCTTAAAGTTAATTTCAATGGTCCCTTAGGTATAGATGTCCACAATCTAGGATGTTGTTTTTTTTTTTTTATTCTGGTATAATGAATCTAAGAGTCTATTCCTTCTAATTGTACAGCAGTGTTTGTTGTCATTAACACTTGGAAGGGTCTTTTCCACTTTTCTTCAAGGGAGTCATCCTTCCACGTTCACAGGTAGACTTGGTCTCCTGGACTGAATGAATGTACCAAAAATTCAAGGGGTAAATGTGTCCTTAAAAGAACATATTTGTGTAAAGAACTTAATATTTTATTCAAAGACAAGAGATACTCGGTTAACATTTTTTTCTCCTATTACATGCATTTGTTTAAATCTTCCTGTTAGATTGACATCATAAGGTTTACCATACAAAATTTCAAATAAACTTACTTTTTCTCTAACTCTCGGGGTCACCCTAATTCTTAACAAGGCAAATGGTAAAGCTTCAATCTATTTCCACTGAGCTTCTGGATATATTTTAGGAATTTGTTTCTTTAATATTTGGTTCCTCACATTTTTAATAACCTCCGCTACAAAATGTGGGCCTCTATCAGAGGACATTCCTAAAGGGACTCCAAACCTTGGAATTATTTCTTTCAACAAACGTTTCACAACCTCTTTTGCCTTGTTGGTTCAACATGGGAAAGCTTCCGGCCATCCAGAGAAGGTATCTACCAATACCAAGAGATATCGGTATTGGTTACATCGCGGTAACTCTGAAAAATCTATTTGCCAATATTCACCGGGAGTTATGCTTCTCTTTTCCTCTCCAGGAGGGGGTCGGATTTGTATTTTCGGATTGTTCCTAAGACAAATCTCACATTTATTACTCACACTTTTAGCAATCAATAACATTTTAGTTCCTATCGCATATCGTTTTACTGATTCCACCATTGCCTCTGCTCCCATATGTGTTTCAGCATGGGTTTTGCCCATTAATTTCTTCATAATTTCAGGGGTTACTATACATTGTCCATGTGAAGTTATCCACCATCCTTGATCATTCTTCTTACAATGTAATAGCATAGCTAATTTATTTTCTTTCTCATTATAATTTGGGGATTCCACCTGAATTTCTTTTGATGGAATTAAAACATAAATCATAGTATTTAATGCTACACATTTAGCAACCTCATCTGCTTTCTGATTTCCTTGTATTACTTTTGAGTCCCCTTTTTTGATGAGCCTTAGAATGAATCACTGCAACTTCTTTAGGTTTCTGTACTGCTTCCAACAAATTTAAAATCTTTGTTCCATATTTTATAGGGGTACCACTGGCAGACAAAAGTCCTCGCTCCTTCCATATTGCTCCATGAGCATGCACAACTCCAAAGGCATATTTAGAATCTGTATAGATGTTGACTCTTTTACCTTTAGCCAAATTTAAGGCTTTTGTCAGGGCTATAATTTCTGCCTTCTGGGCGGATGTATTTGGAGGTAATGCTTTTATTTCTCGATCTTCAGTTAAAGTTACCACGGCATAGCCAGCCCTCCTTTCTCCTTTTACAACAAAGCTGCTTCCATCAGTAAATAATTCTTCATCCGGAGTTTGGAGAGGGACATCTTTCAGAGCTGGCCTGCTGGCATATACCTGTTCGATAACTTGTAAACAATCATGATTAGGATCACTCTCTTTTTCACTTAGCATTAAAGAGGCAGGATTTTCTTCAGGGCCTTTGGTTGCCTCATACAATGGTTTTGCCATCAAACCATAATTTGGAATCCAAAGGCGACACCATCCAGCCATTCCTAGAAATCCTCTCAACTCTCTTTTGGATTGAGGGGGTGCCATCCTGCAAATGGCTTCTTTTCTATCATTTCCCAATCTTCGCTGTCCTTGGGAAATCTCAAACCCCAAATAAATTACAGTTTGTTTTGCAATTTGTGCTTTCTTCTCTGACACCCTATACCCGGCCATTCCCAAAAAGTTTAGGAGGCTAACAGTCTTTTCTTTGCAGATCTCAATAGTATCTGCTCCCAATAGGATGTCATCAACATACTGAAGGAGGGTGATTTGATCTTCCTTACCGGACCACTGTTCCAGTTCCTTATTCAGAGCTGCTCCAAAGATGGTTGGGCTATTTTTAAACCCTTGTGGCAGCACGGTCCAGCAGAGCTGAGTCCTCCTCCCAGTTGACGGATCTTCCCATTCAAAAGCAAAAATCTTTTGACTGTTTTCTTCCAGAGGTATACAAAAGAAAGCATCTTTCAGATCTATAACTGAGAAATATGCATTTGATTCAATGATAGTTGTTAGCAGCGTATATGGATTAGGGACTACTGGATGAATGTCCACCACTAACTGGTTTATTGTTTTTAGATTTTGAACCAGCCTATATCCTTGGTTATGTGGCTTTTTTTTTTCCACTGGAAGGATAGGAGTATTATAATCAGATTGACATTCTCTTAAAAGTCCATATTTAAGAAAATTATTTATTATTGGTTCCAAACCTTTTCTGGCTTCTGTACTAATAGGATATTGTTTCTTTCTTACCGGTCGAACTCCTGTTTTCAATTCAACTTTTACCAGTTCCACATTTTTCGCTCTTCCTGGTTTTTCTGTTGCCCAAACAAAAGGGTAAACTGCATCTTTAATCTCTTCTGGAATTTCTTCAGATTCATCTGTGTTTGTCTGTAATAAATAAACTTGGGCTTGCCAGGCATTAGCTTCAGGAAAATGAACTTGGATTCTTTCTTTTTTAAAGTTAATTTGTGCTCCCAATTTATTCAATAAATCCCGTCCTAAGAGAGGCATGGTACATTCCAGTATATATTAAAATTCATGCATCAATGTTTTTCCTCCAATTTTACATTTTAAAGGTTTCAAAAAAGGCCTTACCTCCTTCTTTCCCGTGACCCCAACAATAGATACATTAAAATTACTCATTGGTCCTTTACATGTATTTATAACAGAATATTTTGCTCCAGTATCTACTAAAAAATCGACTACTTCATCTCCCAGCTTTACTGGAACCAGGGTCTCAGCTGGGAAAATATAATTTTCTGCCCCCAGTCCCCATCATTCAGAATCTCCTCCCATCATAAGTAAATCAGCCTCAGGTGGTATCTGCTGTGACTGAGTCACGACTGCTTCTTTGTTCTCTGGACACTCACTCTTCCAGTGTCCTTGTTTCTTACATACAGCACATTGATTAAATCCTAATGGGGTATATTGTTTAAACATATCTCTACCTCCTCTACCTTTTCCTCTCAAATATCCTCTACCTCTCAAATATCTTCTATCTTTTCCTCCAGCTGATCCTTGGGCATTTACAAAAGCAGCTGCTAGAATAGCAGCTTTTTGTTTCCTGTCTTTTATTTTTTCTTTTTCCTGATTTTTCTTTTCCTCCTCTTCCCTATTATTATACACCTTATAAGCAATTTCAATTAACTGTGATATAGTCATTCCTGTAATCCCATCCACTTTCTGCAATTTCTTTCGAATATCTGGAGCAGCTTGCCCTACAAACAAAGTAGTAAATATTGCTCTATTCTCATCACTCTCAGGATCTAAGTCTGTCCATTTCCTAGTTGCCTCACATAATCGTTCATAAAAGGCGGATGGGTCCTCTGTTTTTCCTTGAATCATTTGAGTCAATTTCGCCAAATTCTTTGGGCGGGATATTCCATTCTTTACTCCATGCAAAATTAATTGTTGATACTGTTTAATCATCAATTTCCCATCATTACTATTAGGATGCCAATTTGGGTCTTGAGTTGGCATAAAATGAGCAGGACCTTCTCTTGCATTTATTCTCTCATTTTCCATATTTGCTTTTTCTAATACTACCCTCTTTTCTTCAGGAGTAAACAAATTATTCAAAAGAATTTGAATATCTTGCCAATCTGGATTATGATTTTCAATAATTGTTCAAAAAGATCTATACACCTTTTCAGGATTCTCTCTATATGATCCTGCTAACTCCTTCCAATTCATTAAATCAGAAGTTGTAAATGGTACTTTCACAAATACTGGCTCCCCCCTTGGGCCCACTGCCTGGCGAAGGGGTGCTAACAATACAGACCCTTGCTGGGTTCTAGTCCTGCCAGCTATCGGACGAAAAATATTGCTTCCTCTTGCTTAGTGGTACTAACATTTGTGTATCCTCCTCTTCTTCTAGTTTTAAACATCGTTTTCCTATGCTACAAGCAGAACAACAATGCGCTTTTGGTTCCTTATTTTCCATCATCATCATCACCACATTAGAATCTGAATCTAAAAGTTTACATTTTCTCCAAATTTCATGATCATTTCTCAAAGAAAAAAAAACCAAATCTACATAAGGTACCTCATCCTATTTTCCTTGTCTTCTACAAAATAACATTAATTGTGAAATAGTATTATATTGCAAGGTTCCCAATTCTGGCCATTTTTCCTCATCTTCTAATTTATACATTGGCCACCATCTAGTACAATATTCAATTAATTTATCCTTTCTCAAAGGATCACCCCCAAATTTTCCCCAATGTTTAATGATGCATCCTAAGGGGGAACAAGGTGTTACTTTTGATGGTTGAGCTCCCATACCTTTACCTAAAAAGAACGTTCTTAACCACAACTTCATATACTCCAGTCGTCACTGTCAAACGCATATGAATATACCTCTTTACCCGTGGCCACAATTCCTTACCAAATGCATGCACAATTTTATACCCCAGAACAATATCTCATTTACCTTAGTGTTGCACCGTTGAGTCGCTCACCTGCTCTGGTCGGGGAGAATACTCACGGAGTCCCCGATCAAAAGGTCGGTGTGCGCTGGAGTCCAGAGAGCAGGGTCTCCCCACCGAGAGCCGGCAAGTCGATCCGGGCAAGGCTTCACAGCAGTCCCACCTGGGTCGCCAAAAACTGTTGTCTGAAAAGCGGATTCGTGCCCGGCGTGCAAGTAACCAATTCCACACGCTCAGGAGAGATATTGTTTTATTCAGGCCTGGGTGCTCGGTGGACTTGCCACAAATCAAGCACACCTGGTCTAGTCACCTTTCTGTTTATATCCATGCTTCTCATACATATTTTAAGTTTCTCTTTTACATATTCATTACATTTCCGAGAACTCATTATAACATTACATCATCCTAGACACATGCGCACTAAAGCCTTTAGGGTCTCCTTGAGGGTCTCGGGTGGTCTCTGGTGGTCGGCAGGGTAGTGAACTCTTCATGAACTTGTTTCCTCTTTACCTTATAGGGTCGCAATTTGTCCCTGAGCCATGCTTGGACCACGTTTGTTTATAGTTTCCAAGGTTACTCTTCACTAGAGCCTAACAATGCTTCCAGGATACACAATTTAGACTAGTTACAATACTACACACCTGCAAACACAACACCTGCTAGTTACCTAACTTCTAAGCAACAAGTCTTCATTGTTTAGAATTACAGAAGAGAACAGTAGAATTACAGAAGTGAGCAGTATGGAATAGTAGATACTGTACCTACTACATCAAGCGCTCCTACAGACCAGAGACCCCCGTTGGCTGGACCAACGCTGGAACCCGGACCGGTGATCTCTCTTCTTCTCTCATTCTTTTACCAGTGACCTCTCTCTCCCCTTCTTCTTTTATTCTTTTACCTTTTCCTAGTAAGTAACGCAAGGCACGGCAAACAATAAGTATTTCTGCTACCCAATTATTTACCGATGAGCCTAGTTTTGGAATAAAAGTTTTTGTTTACCTACAGACCTCGGGTGTTGTGTATACCCTATTTCCAACCAAGAGAATCAGCGAATCTGAGTCACCTCTCCCTCCTTCTTGGCAGGACGTAACAGAAGGACATGCCAAAAACTGCCCGGTGAGCACCGATGCCAGCGGCGAGGAGGCTGGGATGCGGGCACAGAGAAGACCCAGCCCCGCAGCAACCCTGGAGCCCCGTCTCTCACTCTGGTATTGCAGCAGCAGCAGCTCCTGGGTGCGGGATGTGCCGAGCAGCACCTTATGGCTCCTCCCAGGGCCCCCTGACATCACGTGGGCAAAGAGAGGGGGGACCTTCATCATGTGTGCCCACTTCAGCACAGGCACCAGCGGCAACTGTTCATCCAGCATGTACACGGAGAACTGGGATGGGGAGCACAGCTCAGTGGGGCTCACCCCAACAGCCTGTGTCAGCCCCTCTCAGCTGGGTGATCCCCCTGCCCTGTGGGCGCTGGGAGCCGGTGCTGTGCTGGGGTCGTGTGTCCCCCCCCCGGTTCCTGGCTGTCCCCCTGGGTGTGGCAGGACTCACCTGGGTGGTGACGAGGTGCTGGGAGGGGTGAGCCCTGCCCAGGTACACGGGCAGCACCACACGCTCGCCCTGCTGGCAGCCGGCTTCCTCACCCACCTTGAACAAGTCAAAGTGGCATCTCTCGGGGGCCTGCAGCAGCAAATGGGGGTGCTGTCAGCACCCCAGGCTGGGGGACCCTCTCCCCCACCTGTCACCGGCCCCATGCCCACCCTCTCTTCTGGGCTCACCTGGGTGTCCAGGCACTGCAGGCTGGTGCAGTCAGTGCAGCTCAGCACCCGCAGGTGGGCAGTGAAGTCACTCCAGCACCAGGGCAAATGGTCCCGAAAAAACACGGTCTGGGGGTTGTGGTGGAGCCGCTGCAGCCTGTGGGGAGAAGGCAGCACCGGCACAGGGCAGAGCTGTCCCTCTCGCTTGCCCCACCCCCCCCCAAGACCCAGGGATCTGCATGAGCCCCCTCCTGGCCCCGAGTGCCTGGTCTCACCCTGTCTCGACGCTCCAGAGATAGACGGCTCTGCTCTGGGTGCAGATGGCCAGCTCCCCAGGGAGGTGAGGGTTGTGGGACGGGGGCCATGGCATCACCACGGGGATGGCTGCAGAGGCAGCAGAGCCCCCTCCTCACAAAGCTCCGTTCCCCCAGTGCCTACCTGATGGTGAGGCAGGAGGCAGGCACGCCAGTGCGGATAACCTGCAGCAGGGTGAAGGTGGACCCTGTCCTGCCTGGCACCCTCCAAACACCGCAGTGAGAGTCCAAGCGGACGCCAATGAAATCTGGCAGGGGACAGGAGGCGGCACATGAGAGGGCAGCGTCCTGGGGGCCCCCTGCCAGCTGGGGGCTCTCTGCCCAACCTGGGGCATGGATCCTGGGGCTCGCTCACCTTCCCCATCCGCCCGAGCAGCAGCCATTTACCGGATGCGCCCGTTGAGCTCAAACTGTGCTGGGGAGCCCTGGGCATGGGGCAGCTCCTCCAGTACCACATCCTGGAAATCTGGGGTGCCGGCTAAGGGCGGTGCAACATGATCCCTCCCTCCCTGGGGATGCCCTGTGGGGAAGGATACAGAGGTGGTTCATGGCCTGCCCTCCAGGGTACACCAGGCGGTCCATGTGTGCCCCCACATCTTTTGGGGGCAGCCAGGCCAGCGCGCCCCCCCCCCCCGCAGAGCTGTCATCAAAAGAGCAGGCCGGCCCACTGCAGCAGCAGCTCCTCGTGCACGCAGTCTGCCAGCAGCCCCAGTGGCACCTTGAAGAGCCAGTCGCGGCAGAGGTGGGTGAACCAGTGCAGGTGGGAGGCGAGGTGCTGCTGGGGGGCAGCTGCTGCGGGGGGACAATCAGCATCAGGTAGGGGGAGAGAGCAGGAGCCCCCCCAGCCCTCTCGGGAATGGGGGGCGCTTACCGCCTGGCCTCCAGACGGTCAATTTCCTCCATCAAGGCCGTCATCTGGCTGGTGCTGTCCCGGGCCTGTCTCTGCAGGGAGGAGAGGGGGCAGAGGTTGGGGCTGGCAGCTGCAAGGGGAGGGGTGGGGGATGACATTGTCACCCCTGGATGGACACTGACCCTCAGCTTGGAGTTGCCCAGGTAGAAGTTCTTGTGCAGCAGCTGCCCCAGGGAGCCAAATGCATCATCTGGGTGATCCACAAAGAAGTGGCCCAGCTGTGCAGGAAGGACAGGGAGGGGTTGGGACATGCAGGGATCCCACACCATCCCCCCAGGTCCTTGGCAGGACACAGCACCCCAGGCCCTACCTGCTTGGTGAAGCCCAGGGTGTCTCCGGATCTTGCCTGCCCAGAGCTTCCTGCGCAGAATGCCGCGGTAGAAGATGTCCTGAGGCGCGAGCGAGGTGACCCAGCAGCCTGTGGGGAGAGGGCAGGGGCCGGCTGGTACCACACAAGTACCTGGACACCGCTGCAGCACCGCGGGGCAATGGCTTGCCCATCCCCACTCCCTCCTGTGCGAGCACCGCCGGGGAGAGTTGCTAAAGTTCCCCGTGCCAGAGCGGCAGAGCCGGCAGGGATCCCGAGCCGCAGGGCAGCTCGGAGGGCGGGTGCGGAGATGGAACAGGGCGTCCCCCCCTCCCGCCCCCAGCGGCCCTCACTCGTGTTGGGAGGCAGGAAGGGTACGGCAGCGGCGTCGGCAGGTTCCCAGCTCTCACCCATCCCGCCGGGGCGGGGCACGAACGCCGTCTCGGCCTGCAGGGAGAGGAGGCGGGAGGCGAGAGCGGCCCCTGCCCGCCCCCCGCCGAGCTCGCCCAGCCCCGACCCCCCGGGCTCGGGCAGGGAGGGCTGCGCCGCAGCCTCATCTGGCGGCGGCCGGGCCGGCCTCCAGCACCTGCCCATGTTCGTCGCCCCAGCCGGCGGCCGGAGCGGGGTCCCCCTCCTCCCGGGGCGGGCCAGCGCCGAAGTAGGAGGGGATGAGAGCGGCCGAGAACTCCATGGCCCCTGGGGCGCCGGTACTGGGCTGGGGGCACAGGGGGAGGGGCGAGACGGGACGGGGGCGGTCGCCGGTCGGTGCCTGCGCGAGAACGGCACCGCCACCGGAAGTACCTCTGCGTCGCGCTGCTGGCGCCGCTCACCAATCAGCGCCTGGGCATGGAGCGGGACTAGAGCGGCGCGGCCGGCAGAGCGCCGTGGAGTACTACCGTTCTCCTGGCGTCCGGCGGGAGCGCACACGCCTCTACCGCCGGGACCCGGGGGAGCCGCGGGGACCGGAGCGGGACCGGGAGCGGGGGGCGCCGCTGCGGGGACCCTACCCGACCGGGCCGGGAACGAGGAGCGTCGCAGGAGTGTGACCAAGACCGAGACAGGGAACGGATCGGGGGTGCCACGGGATCGGACCGGGACCGGACCCGTGGGAGCTTGGGGGACCGTGCCGGGACCGTGCCGGATCAGGGAGAGCCACGTGGAGCGGAACGGGCCCAGGGGGAGCCGCAGGGAGTGGCCCACATCGGGACGGAGGGGAGCCGCGCGGATCGCCCCGGGATCGGGGAGATCCGTGGGGACCGGACCGGGACCAGAGGGAGCTGCGGGCACCGGGACGGGACCGGGCGGGGGGGAGCGATGGGGACCGGACTGGTCCGGGACCGGCGCTGGGGGAGCCATCGGGACCGGACCACACTGGGGGGCGGGCAGGCGTGGGTATTGTCCCCCCCCTCCTCGCCCCCAGGCCGGCTAGAGGGGGAACCGCCTCACGGGTCCTGCCGTGGGCACACCTCGTCCTCTGTGGCCGGCCTGGCTCCGGTGCTGCGTGGCCGGAGCCACCCGGCCCGGGCGCTCTGGGTTGGCAGGGAACTGCCGTGGCCGTGACTTGTGACGGAGGGGTCTGCTGTGCCCCGGGAAGCGGGATGGTGCCTAGGGGGCTGCACAGCCACGGGGCATCCCACGTACCTGGGGGATGTGGGGCCATGGGGCAGCTCCTGAAGAGTTGGGGTATGTAGGACTGTTCCAGCCCCCCCCCAGCCCACCCTGCCCTTCCCATATGACCCCATGCCAGCTTGGCCCCGGGGACCCCCCTCCTGCCCTGACTCCGGTGCCTCTTCCTCCCACCCAGGGCGGCTGCAGGCTCCCCATGAGGGTCCCGCCTGGCCTAGCACCCCCATGGGTACCCACACCCACTGGTGTTGCTCACAGGGGACGGGTCTTTATTCCACGGAGCTCCGGTGGGACCCTGGAGCCTTTGGGGAGTATCCTGGGGAGGCCAGACTCCCCTGTCCCCTTCCCAAGGAGAGAGGGACCAGGTTGCTCCTGGAAGGACCACAGGCCCAGGGCAGAGCTGCCCACCCAGGAGGTCTGCGCTGGGGAGGGGACCCCAGCCATGCTTGGAGGGGGGCTGCGCTCTGGGGAGGGGCCGCTGGGCAGTTGGGCTGGACTGCTGGGGGTGGCTGCTCCCTCCTGCAGCTCCTGGCGTGCTCCGTGATGGGCGCACGGGGCGGGAGAGGGGCTGGCGCAGGGCAGAGCACCCCCGGGAGTGGGGCTGTGCCCACGAGTCACCTGCCCGCCTCTGCCATGGCCAAGGAGGATGGTGATGTCAGGGGAGTTTGGAGATGATGTCAGGGGAGTTTTGGGAAGTATGATGAGATTGTTTCCAGTCTGGATGCCCTCATCCCCACAGGCAGTGCCCAGACCCCCTCTCCTGGACACCTCCTCTATAAGATAAATATTCTAATTTATTATAATAAGATGGTAGCCGCTGTTAGAAAACCACCCGACCCCCATTAGACAGCCCCTATAGGTAGCCCTCGCTGCCTCCCATCCTCTCTCCACAGGTCACCCCGTTTGCCCCTGGTGTTGTAGCCCCCTTGTCCCCCTACATCCCAGCCCCACAGCCCCTTTCACCTATGTCCTATGTTCCCCTTGTAGCCTGGCCCCATGGCCACCTGCATCCCAACTCCACGTCCCCGGCCCCAGCTTGTGCCGCTGTCCCCCAGTCCATATCCCTGTCCGCAGCCTGTATCCTTGACCCGAGCCCCAGGTCCCTGTCCCCCAGACCTGTATCCCTGCCCCAGACCATGTCCCTGGCCCCATACTGTATCCTTGTCCCCAACCCCAGATCCCTGGCCCCAGCCCATATCCCTATCCCCAACCTGTATCCCTGGCCCCAGCCCCATATCCCTGTGCCCCAGTGCCTGTCCCCCAGCCCATGTCCCTGTCCCCCAGCCCCGTATCCCTGTCCCCAGCCTGTATCCTTGTCCCCAGGTCCCTGTCCCCCAGCCTGTGTCCCTGTCCCCAACCCCATATCCCTGTGCCCCAGTGCCTGTCCCCCAGCCCGTGTCCCTGTCCCCCAGCCCCATATCCCTGTCCCCAGCCTGTATCCTTGTCCCCAGGTCCCTGTCCCCAACCCCATATCCCTGTGCCCCAGTGCCTGTCCCCCAGCCCGTGTCCCTGTCCCCCAGCCCCGTATCCCTGTCCCCAGCCTGTATCCTTGTCCCCAGGTCCCTGTCCCCCAGCCTGTGTCCCTGTCCCCAACCCCATATCCCTGTGCCCCAGTGCCTGTCCCCCAGCCTGTGTCCCTGTCCCCCAGCCCCGTATCCCTGTCCCCAGCCTGTATCCTTGTCCCCAGGTCCCTGTCCCCAACCCCATATCCCTGTGCCCCAGTGCCTGTCCCCCAGCCCGTGTCCCTGTCCCCCAGCCCCGTATCCCTGTCCCCAGCCTGTATCCTTGTCCCCAGGTCCCTGTCCCCCAGCCTGTGTCCCTGTCCCCAACCCCATATCCCTGTGCCCCAGTGCCTGTCCCCCAGGCCGTGTCCCTGTCCCCCAGCCCCGTATCCCTGTCCCCAGCCTGTATCCTTGTCCCCAGGTCCCTGTCCCCCAGCCTGTGTCCCTGTCCCCAACCCCATATCCCTGTGCCCCAGTGCCTGTCCCCCAGCCTGTGTCCCTGTCCCCCAGCCCCGTATCCCTGTCCCCAGCCTGTATCCTTGTCCCCAGGTCCCTGTCCCCCAGCCTGTGTCCCTGTCCCCAACCCCATATCCCTGTGCCCCAGTGCCTGTCCCCCAGCCTGTATCCCTGTCCCCCAGCCCCATATCCCTGTCCCCAGCCTGTATCCTTGTCCCCAGGTCCCTGTCCCCAACCCCATATCCCTGTGCCCCAGTGCCTGTCCACCAGCCCGTGTCCCTGTCCCCCAGCCCCGTATCCCTGTCCCCAGCCTGTATCCTTGTCCCCAGGTCCCTGTCCCCCAGCCTGTGTCCCTGTCCCCAACCCCATATCCCTGTGCCCCAGTGCCTGTCCCCCAGCCCGTGTCCCTGTCCCCCAGCCCCATATCCCTGTCCCCAGCCTGTATCCTTGTCCCCAGGTCCCTGTCCCCAACCCCATATCCCTGTGCCCCAGTGCCTGTCCCCCAGCCCGTGTCCCTGTCCCCCAGCCCCGTATCCCTGTCCCCAGCCTGTATCCTTGTCCCCAGGTCCCTGTCCCCAACCCCATATCCCTGTGCCCCAGTGCCTGTCCACCAGCCCGTGTCCCTGTCCCCCAGCCCCGTATCCCTGTCCCCAGCCTGTATCCTTGTCCCCAGGTCCCTGTCCCCCAGCCTGTGTCCCTGTCCCCAACCCCATATCCCTGTGCCCCAGTGCCTGTCCCCCAGCCCGTGTCCCTGTCCCCCAGCCCCATATCCCTGTCCCCAGCCTGTATCCTTGTCCCCAGGTCCCTGTCCCCAACCCCATATCCCTGTGCCCCAGTGCCTGTCCCCCAGCCCGTGTCCCTGTCCCCCAGCCCCGTATCCCTGTCCCCAGCCTGTATCCTTGTCCCCAGGTCCCTGTCCCCCAGCCTGTGTCCCTGTCCCCAACCCCATATCCCTGTGCCCCAGTGCCTGTCCCCCAGCCTGTGTCCCTGTCCCCCAGCCCCGTATCCCTGTCCCCAGCCTGTATCCTTGTCCCCAGGTCCCTGTCCCCAACCCCATATCCCTGTGCCCCAGTGCCTGTCCCCCAGCCCGTGTCCCTGTCCCCCAGCCCCGTATCCCTGTCCCCAGCCTGTATCCTTGTCCCCAGGTCCCTGTCCCCCAGCCTGTGTCCCTGTCCCCAACCCCATATCCCTGTGCCCCAGTGCCTGTCCCCCAGGCCGTGTCCCTGTCCCCCAGCCCCGTATCCCTGTCCCCAGCCTGTATCCTTGTCCCCAGGTCCCTGTCCCCCAGCCTGTGTCCCTGTCCCCAACCCCATATCCCTGTGCCCCAGTGCCTGTCCCCCAGCCTGTGTCCCTGTCCCCCAGCCCCGTATCCCTGTCCCCAGCCTGTATCCTTGTCCCCAGGTCCCTGTCCCCCAGCCTGTGTCCCTGTCCCCAACCCCATATCCCTGTGCCCCAGTGCCTGTCCCCCAGCCTGTATCCCTGTCCCCCAGCCCCATATCCCTGTCCCCAGCCTGTATCCTTGTCCCCAGGTCCCTGTCCCCAACCCCATATCCCTGTGCCCCAGTGCCTGTCCACCAGCCCGTGTCCCTGTCCCCCAGCCCCGTATCCCTGTCCCCAGCCTGTATCCTTGTCCCCAGGTCCCTGTCCCCCAGCCTGTGTCCCTGTCCCCAACCCCATATCCCTGTGCCCCAGTGCCTGTCCCCCAGCCCGTGTCCCTGTCCCCCAGCCCCATATCCCTGTCCCCAGCCTGTATCCTTGTCCCCAGGTCCCTGTCCCCAACCCCATATCCCTGTGCCCCAGTGCCTGTCCCCCAGCCCGTGTCCCTGTCCCACAGCCCCGTATCCCTGTCCCCAGCCTGTATCCTTGTCCCCAGGTCCCTGTCCCCAACCCCATATCCCTGTGCCCCAGTGCCTGTCCCCCAGCCCGTGTCCCTGTCCCCCAGCCCCGTATCCCTGTCCCCAGCCTGTATCCTGTCCCCAGGTCCCTGTCCCCCAGCCTGTGTCCCTGTCCCCAACCCCATATCCCTGTGCCCCAGTGCCTGTCCCCCAGCCCGTGTCCCTGTCCCCCAGCCCCATATCCCTGTCCCCAGCCTGTATCCTTGTCCCCAGGTCCCTGTCCCCAACCCCATATCCCTGTGCCCCAGTGCCTGTCCCCCAGGCCGTGTCCCTGTCCCCCAGCCCCGTATCCCTGTCCCCAGCCTGTATCCTTGTCCCCAGGTCCCTGTCCCCAACCCCATATCCCTGTGCCCCAGTGCCTGTCCCCCAGCCCGTGTCCCTGTCCCCCAGCCCCGTATCCCTGTCCCCAGCCTGTATCCTTGTCCCCAGGTCCCTGTCCCCCAGCCTGTGTCCCTGTCCCCAACCCCATATCCCTGTGCCCCAGTGCCTGTCCCCCAGCCTGTGTCCCTGTCCCCCAGCCCCGTATCCCTGTCCCCAGCCTGTATCCTTGTCCCCAGGTCCCTGTCCCCAACCCCATATCCCTGTGCCCCAGTGCCTGTCCCCCAGCCCGTGTCCCT
This sequence comes from Calonectris borealis, assembly GCF_964195595.1. NCBI lineage: Eukaryota > Metazoa > Chordata > Aves > Procellariiformes > Procellariidae > Calonectris > Calonectris borealis. The sequence goes on along the minus strand of NC_134351.1, from coordinate 37,007,442 downwards.
GTCCCCCAGCCCCGTATCCCTGTCCCCAGCCTGTATCCTTGTCCCCAGGTCCCTGTCCCCCAGCCTGTGTCCCTGTCCCCAACCCCATATCCCTGTGCCCCAGTGCCTGTCCCCCAGCCTGTGTCCCTGTCCCCCAGCCCCGTATCCCTGTCCCCAGCCTGTATCCTTGTCCCCAGGTCCCTGTCCCCAACCCCATATCCCTGTGCCCCAGTGCCTGTCCCCCAGCCCGTGTCCCTGTCCCCCAGCCCCGTATCCCTGTCCCCAGCCTGTATCCTTGTCCCCAGGTCCCTGTCCCCCAGCCTGTGTCCCTGTCCCCAACCCCATATCCCTGTGCCCCAGTGCCTGTCCCCCAGGCCGTGTCCCTGTCCCCCAGCCCCGTATCCCTGTCCCCAGCCTGTATCCTTGTCCCCAGGTCCCTGTCCCCCAGCCTGTGTCCCTGTCCCCAACCCCATATCCCTGTGCCCCAGTGCCTGTCCCCCAGCCTGTGTCCCTGTCCCCCAGCCCCGTATCCCTGTCCCCAGCCTGTATCCTTGTCCCCAGGTCCCTGTCCCCCAGCCTGTGTCCCTGTCCCCAACCCCATATCCCTGTGCCCCAGTGCCTGTCCCCCAGCCTGTATCCCTGTCCCCCAGCCCCATATCCCTGTCCCCAGCCTGTATCCTTGTCCCCAGGTCCCTGTCCCCAACCCCATATCCCTGTGCCCCAGTGCCTGTCCACCAGCCCGTGTCCCTGTCCCCCAGCCCCGTATCCCTGTCCCCAGCCTGTATCCTTGTCCCCAGGTCCCTGTCCCCCAGCCTGTGTCCCTGTCCCCAACCCCATATCCCTGTGCCCCAGTGCCTGTCCCCCAGCCCGTGTCCCTGTCCCCCAGCCCCATATCCCTGTCCCCAGCCTGTATCCTTGTCCCCAGGTCCCTGTCCCCAACCCCATATCCCTGTGCCCCAGTGCCTGTCCCCCAGCCCGTGTCCCTGTCCCCCAGCCCCGTATCCCTGTCCCCAGCCTGTATCCTTGTCCCCAGGTCCCTGTCCCCAACCCCATATCCCTGTGCCCCAGTGCCTGTCCCCCAGCCCGTGTCCCTGTCCCCCAGCCCCGTATCCCTGTCCCCAGCCTGTATCCTGTCCCCAGGTCCCTGTCCCCCAGCCTGTGTCCCTGTCCCCAACCCCATATCCCTGTGCCCCAGTGCCTGTCCCCCAGCCCGTGTCCCTGTCCCCCAGCCCCATATCCCTGTCCCCAGCCTGTATCCTTGTCCCCAGGTCCCTGTCCCCAACCCCATATCCCTGTGCCCCAGTGCCTGTCCCCCAGGCCGTGTCCCTGTCCCCCAGCCCCGTATCCCTGTCCCCAGCCTGTATCCTTGTCCCCAGGTCCCTGTCCCCAACCCCATATCCCTGTGCCCCAGTGCCTGTCCCCCAGCCCGTGTCCCTGTCCCCCAGCCCCGTATCCCTGTCCCCAGCCTGTATCCTTGTCCCCAGGTCCCTGTCCCCCAGCCTGTGTCCCTGTCCCCAACCCCATATCCCTGTGCCCCAGTGCCTGTCCCCCAGCCTGTGTCCCTGTCCCCCAGCCCCGTATCCCTGTCCCCAGCCTGTATCCTTGTCCCCAGGTCCCTGTCCCCAACCCCATATCCCTGTGCCCCAGTGCCTGTCCCCCAGCCCGTGTCCCTGTCCCCCAGCCCCGTATCCCTGTCCCCAGCCTGTATCCTTGTCCCCAGGTCCCTGTCCCCCAGCCTGTGTCCCTGTCCCCAACCCCATATCCCTGTGCCCCAGTGCCTGTCCCCCAGCCCGTGTCCCTGTCCCCCAGCCCCGTATCCCTGTCCCCAGCCTGTATCCTTGTCCCCAGGTCCCTGTCCCCCAGCCTGTGTCCCTGTCCCCAACCCCATATCCCTGTGCCCCAGTGCCTGTCCCCCAGCCTGTGTCCCTGTCCCCCAGCCCCGTATCCCTGTCCCCAGCCTGTATCCTTGTCCCCAGGTCCCTGTCCCCCAGCCTGTGTCCCTGTCCCCAACCCCATATCCCTGTGCCCCAGTGCCTGTCCCCCAGCCTGTATCCCTGTCCCCCAGCCCCATATCCCTGTCCCCAGCCTGTATCCTTGTCCCCAGGTCCCTGTCCCCAACCCCATATCCCTGTGCCCCAGTGCCTGTCCACCAGCCCGTGTCCCTGTCCCCCAGCCCCGTATCCCTGTCCCCAGCCTGTATCCTTGTCCCCAGGTCCCTGTCCCCCAGCCTGTGTCCCTGTCCCCAACCCCATATCCCTGTGCCCCAGTGCCTGTCCCCCAGCCCGTGTCCCTGTCCCCCAGCCCCATATCCCTGTCCCCAGCCTGTATCCTTGTCCCCAGGTCCCTGTCCCCAACCCCATATCCCTGTGCCCCAGTGCCTGTCCCCCAGCCCGTGTCCCTGTCCCACAGCCCCGTATCCCTGTCCCCAGCCTGTATCCTTGTCCCCAGGTCCCTGTCCCCAACCCCATATCCCTGTGCCCCAGTGCCTGTCCCCCAGCCCGTGTCCCTGTCCCCCAGCCCCGTATCCCTGTCCCCAGCCTGTATCCTTGTCCCCAGGTCCCTGTCCCCCAGCCTGTGTCCCTGTCCCCAACCCCATATCCCTGTGCCCCAGTGCCTGTCCCCCAGCCCGTGTCCCTGTCCCCCAGCCCCATATCCCTGTCCCCAGCCTGTATCCTTGTCCCCAGGTCCCTGTCCCCAACCCCATATCCCTGTGCCCCAGTGCCTGTCCCCCAGCCCGTGTCCCTGTCCCCCAGCCCCGTATCCCTGTCCCCAGCCTGTATCCTTGTCCCCAGGTCCCTGTCCCCAACCCCATATCCCTGTGCCCCAGTGCCTGTCCCCCAGCCCGTGTCCCTGTCCCCCAGCCCCGTATCCCTGTCCCCAGCCTGTATCCTTGTCCCCAGGTCCCTGTCCCCCAGCCTGTGTCCCTGTCCCCAACCCCATATCCCTGTGCCCCAGTGCCTGTCCCCCAGCCCGTGTCCCTGTCCCCCAGCCCCGTATCCCTGTCCCCAGCCTGTATCCTTGTCCCCAGGTCCCTGTCCCCCAGCCTGTGTCCCTGTCCCCAACCCCATATCCCTGTGCCCCAGTGCCTGACCCCAGCCTCTGTCCCTGTCCCCCAGCCCCATATCCCTGTCCCCAGCCTGTATCCTTGTCCCCAGGTCCCTGTCCCCAACCCCATATCCCTGTGCCCCAGTGCCTGTCCCCCAGCCCCGTGTCCCTGTCCCCCAGCCCCGTATCCCTGTCCCCAGCCTGTATCCTTGTCCCCAGGTCCCTGTCCCCAACCCCATATCCCTGTGCCCCAGTGCCTGTCCCCCAGGCCGTGTCCCTGTCCCCCAGCCCCGTATCCCTGTCCCCAGCCTGTATCCTTGTCCCCAGGTCCCTGTCCCCCAGCCTGTGTCCCTGTCCCCAACCCCATATCCCTGTGCCCCAGTGCCTGTCCGCCAGCCCGTGTCCCTGTCCCCCAGCCCCGTATCCCTGTCCCCAGCCTGTATCCTTGTCCCCAGGTCCCTGTCCCCCAGCCTGTGTCCCTGTCCCCAACCCCATATCCCTGTGCCCCAGTGCCTGTCCGCCAGCCCGTGTCCCTGTCCCCCAGCCCCGTATCCCTGTCCCCAGCCTGTATCCTTGTCCCCAGGTCCCTGTCCCCAACCCCATATCCCTGTGCCCCAGTGCCTGTCCCCCAGCCCGTGTCCCTGTCCCCCAGCCCCGTATCCCTGTCCCCAGCCTGTATCCTTGTCCCCAAGTCCCTGTCCCCCAGCCTGTGTCCCTGTCCCCAACCCCATATCCCTGTGCCCCAGTGCCTGTCCCCCAGCCTGTGTCCCTGTCCCCCAGCCCCGTATCCCTGTCCCCAGCCTGTATCCTTGTCCCCAGGTCCCTGTCCCCCAGCCTGTGTCCCTGTCCCCAACCCCATATCCCTGTGCCCCAGTGCCTGTCCCCCAGCCCGTGTCCCTGTCCCCCAGCCCCATATCCCTGTCCCCAGCCTGTATCCTTGTCCCCAGGTCCCTGTCCCCAACCCCATATCCCTGTGCCCCAGTGCCTGTCCCCCAGCCCGTGTCCCTGTCCCCCAGCCCCGTATCCCTGTCCCCAGCCTGTATCCTTGTCCCCAGGTCCCTGTCCCCCAGCCTGTGTCCCTGTCCCCAACCCCATATCCCTGTGCCCCAGTGCCTGTCCCCCAGCCTGTGTCCCTGTCCCCCAGCACCGTATCCCTGTCCCCAGCCTGTATCCTTGTCCCCAGGTCCCTGTCCCCCAGCCTGTGTCCCTGTCCCCAACCCCATATCCCTGTGCCCCAGTGCCTGTCCCCCAGCCTGTATCCCTGTCCCCCAGCCCCATATCCCTGTCCCCAGCCTGTATCCTTGTCCCCAGGTCCCTGTCCCCAACCCCATATCCCTGTGCCCCAGTGCCTGTCCCCCAGCCCGTGTCCCTGTCCCCCAGCCCCGTATCCCTGTCCCCAGCCTGTATCCTTGTCCCCAGGTCCCTGTCCCCCAGCCTGTGTCCCTGTCCCCAACCCCATATCCCTGTGCCCCAGTGCCTGTCCCCCAGCCCGTGTCCCTGTCCCCCAGCCCCGTATCCCTGGCCCAGCCTGTATCCTTGTCCCCAGGTCCCTGTCCCCCAGCCTGTGTCCCTGTCCCCAACCCCATATCCCTGTGCCCCAGTGCCTGACCCCAGCCTCTGTCCCTGTCCCCCAGCCCCATATCCCTGTCCCCAGCCTGTGTCCTTGTCCCCAGGTCCCTGTCCCCAACCCCATATCCCTGTGCCCCAGTGCCTGTCCCCCAGCCCCGTGTCCCTGTCCCCCAGCCCCGTATCCCTGTCCCCAGCCTGTATCCTTGTCCCCAGGTCCCTGTCCCCCAGCCTGTGTCCCTGTCCCCAACCCCATATCCCTGTGCCCCAGTGCCTGTCCGCCAGCCCGTGTCCCTGTCCCCCAGCCCCGTATCCCTGTCCCCAGCCTGTATCCTTGTCCCCAGGTCCCTGTCCCCCAACCTGTGTCCCTGTCCCCAACCCCATATCCCTGTGCCCCAGTGCCTGTCCCCCAGCCCGTGTCCCTGTCCCCCAGCCCCATATCCCTGTCCCCAGCCTGTATCCTTGTCCCCAGGTCCCTGTCCCCAACCCCATATCCCTGTGCCCCAGTGCCTGTCCCCCAGCCCGTGTCCCTGTCCCCCAGCCCCGTATCCCTGTCCCCAGCCTGTATCCTTGTCCCCAGGTCCCTGTCCCCCAGCCTGTGTCCCTGTCCCCAACCCCATATCCCTGTGCCCCAGTGCCTGTCCCCCAGCCCGTGTCCCTGTCCCCCAGCACCGTATCCCTGTCCCCAGCCTGTATCCTTGTCCCCAGGTCCCTGTCCCCCAGCCTGTGTCCCTGTCCCCAACCCCATATCCCTGTGCCCCAGTGCCTGTCCCCCAGCCTGTATCCCTGTCCCCAACCCCATATCCCTGTGCCCCAGTGCCTGTATCCTTGTCCCCAGGTCCCTGTCCCCAACCCCATATCCCTGTGCCCCAGTGCCTGTCCACCAGCCCGTGTCCCTGTCCCCCAGCCCCGTATCCCTGTCCCCAGCCTGTATCCTTGTCCCCAGGTCCCTGTCCCCCAGCCTGTGTCCCTGTCCCCAACCCCATATCCCTGTGCCCCAGTGCCTGTCCCCCAGCCCGTGTCCCTGTCCCCCAGCCCCATATCCCTGTCCCCAGCCTGTATCCTTGTCCCCAGGTCCCTGTCCCCAACCCCATATCCCTGTGCCCCAGTGCCTGTCCCCCAGGCCGTGTCCCTGTCCCCCAGCCCCGTATCCCTGTCCCCAGCCTGTATCCTTGTCCCCAGGTCCCTGTCCCCAACCCCATATCCCTGTGCCCCAGTGCCTGACCCCAGCCTCTGTCCCTGTCCCCAACCCCATATCCCTGTGCCCCAGTGCCTGTCCCCCAGCCCCGTGTCCCTGTCCCCCAGCCCCGTATCCCTGTCCCCAGCCTGTATCCTGTCCCCAGGTCCCTGTCCCCAACCCCATATCCCTGTGCCCCAGTGCCTGTCCCCCAGCCCGTGTCCCTGTCCCCCAGCCCCGTATCCCTGTCCCCAGCCTGTATCCTTGTCCCCAGGTCCCTGTCCCCCAGCCTGTGTCCCTGTCCCCAACCCCATATCCCTGTGCCCCAGTGCCTGTCCGCCAGCCCGTGTCCCTGTCCCCCAGCCCCGTATCCCTGTCCCCAGCCTGTATCCTTGTCCCCAGGTCCCTGTCCCCCAGCCTGTGTCCCTGTCCCCAACCCCATATCCCTGTGCCCCAGTGCCTGTCCCCCAGCCCGTGTCCCTGTCCCCCAGCCCCGTATCCCTGTCCCCAGCCTGTATCCTTGTCCCCAGGTCCCTGTCCCCCAGCCTGTGTCCCTGTCCCCAACCCCATATCCCTGTGCCCCAGTGCCTGTCCCCCAGCCCGTGTCCCTGTCCCCCAGCCCCATATCCCTGTCCCCAGCCTGTATCCTTGTCCCCAGGTCCCTGTCCCCAACCCCATATCCCTGTGCCCCAGTGCCTGTCCCCCAGCCCGTGTCCCTGTCCCCCAGCCCCGTATCCCTGTCCCCAGCCTGTATCCTTGTCCCCAGGTCCCTGTCCCCCAGCCTGTGTCCCTGTCCCCAACCCCATATCCCTGTGCCCCAGTGCCTGTCCCCCAGCCTGTGTCCCTGTCCCCCAGCACCGTATCCCTGTCCCCAGCCTGTATCCTTGTCCCCAGGTCCCTGTCCCCCAGCCTGTGTCCCTGTCCCCAACCCCATATCCCTGTGCCCCAGTGCCTGTCCCCCAGCCTGTATCCCTGTCCCCCAGCCCCATATCCCTGTCCCCAGCCTGTATCCTTGTCCCCAGGTCCCTGTCCCCAACCCCATATCCCTGTGCCCCAGTGCCTGTCCACCAGCCCGTGTCCCTGTCCCCCAGCCCCGTATCCCTGTCCCCAGCCTGTATCCTTGTCCCCAGGTCCCTGTCCCCCAGCCTGTGTCCCTGTCCCCAACCCCATATCCCTGTGCCCCAGTGCCTGACCCCAGCCTCTGTCCCTGTCCCCCAGCCCCATATCCCTGTCCCCAGCCTGTATCCTTGTCCCCAGGTCCCTGTCCCCAACCCCATATCCCTGTGCCCCAGTGCCTGTCCCCCAGGCCGTGTCCCTGTCCCCCAGCCCCGTATCCCTGTCCCCAGCCTGTATCCTTGTCCCCAGGTCCCTGTCCCCAACCCCATATCCCTGTGCCCCAGTGCCTGTCCGCCAGCCCGTGTCCCTGTCCCCCAGCCCCGTATCCCTGTCCCCAGCCTGTATCCTTGTCCCCAGGTCCCTGTCCCCCAGCCTGTGTCCCTGTCCCCAACCCCATATCCCTGTGCCCCAGTGCCTGTCCGCCAGCCCGTGTCCCTGTCCCCCAGCCCCGTATCCCTGTCCCCAGCCTGTATCCTTGTCCCCAGGTCCCTGTCCCCAACCCCATATCCCTGTGCCCCAGTGCCTGTCCGCCAGCCCGTGTCCCTGTCCCCCAGCCCCGTATCCCTGTCCCCAGCCTGTATCCTTGTCCCCAGGTCCCTGTCCCCCAGCCTGTGTCCCTGTCCCCAACCCCATATCCCTGTGCCCCAGTGCCTGTCCCCCAGCCTGTGTCCCTGTCCCCCAGCCCCATGTCCCTGTCCCCAGCCTGTATCCTTGTCCCCAGGTCCCTGTCCCCAACCCCATATCCCTGTGCCCCAGTGCCTGTCCCCCAGCCCGTTTCCCTGTCCCCCAGCCCCGTATCCCTGTCCCCAGCCTGTATCCTTGTCCCCAGGTCCCTGTCCCCCAGCCTGTGTCCCTGTCCCCAACCCCATATCCCTGTGCCCCAGTGCCTGTCCCCCAGCCTCTGTCCCTGTCCCCCAGCCCCATATCCCTGTCCCCAGCCTGTATCCTTGTCCCCAGGTCCCTGTCCCCAACCCCATATCCCTGTGCCCCAGTGCCTGACCCCAGCCTCTGTCCCTGTCCCCCAGCCCCATATCCCTGTCCCCAGCCTGTATCCTTGTCCCCAGGTCCCTGTCCCCAACCCCATATCCCTGTGCCCCAGTGCCTGTCCCCCAGGCCGTGTCCCTGTCCCCCAGCCCCGTATCCCTGTCCCCAGCCTGTATCCTTGTCCCCAGGTCCCTGTCCCCAACCCCATATCCCTGTGCCCCAGTGCCTGTCCCCCAGCCCGTGTCCCTGTCCCCCAGCCCCGTATCCCTGTCCCCAGCCTGTATCCTTGTCCCCAGGTCCCTGTCCCCCAGCCTGTGTCCCTGTCCCCAACCCCATATCCCTGTGCCCCAGTGCCTGACCCCAGCCTCTGTCCCTGTCCCCCAGCCCCATATCCCTGTCCCCAGCCTGTATCCTTGTCCCCAGGTCCCTGTCCCCAACCCCATATCCCTGTGCCCCAGTGCCTGTCCCCCAGCCCCGTGTCCCTGTCCCCCAGCCCCGTATCCCTGTCCCCAGCCTGTATCCTTGTCCCCAGGTCCCTGTCCCCAACCCCATATCCCTGTGCCCCAGTGCCTGTCCCCCAGCCCGTGTCCCTGTCCCCCAGCCCCGTATCCCTGTCCCCAGCCTGTATCCTTGTCCCCAGGTCCCTGTCCCCCAGCCTGTGTCCCTGTCCCCAACCCCATATCCCTGTGCCCCAGTGCCTGTCCCCCAGCCCGTGTCCCTGTCCCCCAGCCCCGTATCCCTGTCCCCAGCCTGTATCCTTGTCCCCAGGTCCCTGTCCCCCAGCCTGTGTCCCTGTCCCCAACCCCATATCCCTGTGCCCCAGTGCCTGTCCGCCAGCCCGTGTCCCTGTCCCCCAGCCCCGTATCCCTGTCCCCAGCCTGTATCCTTGTCCCCAGGTCCCTGTCCCCAACCCCATATCCCTGTGCCCCAGTGCCTGTCCCCCAGCCCGTGTCCCTGTCCCCCAGCCCCGTATCCCTGTCCCCAGCCTGTATCCTTGTCCCCAGGTCCCTGTCCCCCAGCCTGTGTCCCTGTCCCCAACCCCATATCCCTGTGCCCCAGTGCCTGTCCCCCAGCCTGTGTCCCTGTCCCCCAGCCCCGTATCCCTGTCCCCAGCCTGTATCCTTGTCCCCAGGTCCCTGTCGCCCAGCCTGTGTCCCTGTCCCCAACCCCATATCCCTGTGCCCCAGTGCCTGTCCCCCAGCCTGTGTCCCTGTCCCCCAGCCCCATATCCCTGTCCCCAGCCTGTATCCTTGTCCCCAGGTCCCTGTCCCCAACCCCATATCCCTGTGCCCCAGTGCCTGTCCCCCAGCCCGTTTCCCTGTCCCCCAGCCCCGTATCCCTGTCCCCAGCCTGTATCCTTGTCCCCAGGTCCTTGTCCCCCAGCCTGTGTCCCTGTCCCCAACCCCATATCCCTGTGCCCCAGTGCCTGACCCCAGCCCGTGTCCCTGTCCCCCAGCCCCATATCCCTGTCCCCAGCCTGTATCCTTGTCCCCAGGTCCCTGTCCCCAACCCCATATCCCTGTGCCCCAGTGCCTGTCCCCCAGCCCGTGTCCCTGTCCCCCAGCCCCGTATCCCTGTCCCCAGCCTGTATCCTTGTCCCCAGGTCCCTGTCCCCCAGCCTGTGTCCCTGTCCCCAACCCCATATCCCTGTGCCCCAGTGCCTGTCCCCCAGGCCGTGTCCCTGTCCCCCAGCCCCGTATCCCTGTCCCCAGCCTGTATCCTGTCCCCAGGTCCCTGTCCCCAACCCCATATCCCTGTGCCCCAGTGCCTGTCCCCCAGCCCGTGTCCCTGTCCCCCAGCCCCGTATCCCTGTCCCCAGCCTGTATCCTTGTCCCCAGGTCCCTGTCCCCCAGCCTGTGTCCCTGTCCCCAACCCCATATCCCTGTGCCCCAGTGCCTGACCCCAGCCTGTGTCCCTGTCCCCCAGCCCCATATCCCTGTCCCCAGCCTGTATCCTTGTCCCCAGGTCCCTGTCCCCAACCCCATATCCCTGTGCCCCAGTGCCTGTCCCCCAGCCCGTGTCCCTGTCCCCCAGCCCCGTATCCCTGTCCCCAGCCTGTATCCTTGTCCCCAGGTCCCTGTCCCCCAGCCTGTGTCCCTGTCCCCAACCCCATATCCCTGTGCCCCAGTGCCTGTCCCCCAGCCTGTGTCCCTGTCCCCCAGCCCCGTATCCCTGTCCCCAGCCTGTATCCTTGTCCCCAGGTCCCTGTCCCCCAGCCTGTGTCCCTGTCCCCAACCCCATATCCCTGTGCCCCAGTGCCTGACCCCAGCCTGTGTCCCTGTCCCCCAGCCCCATATCCCTGTCCCCAGCCTGTATCCTTGTCCCCAGGTCCCTGTCCCCAACCCCATATCCCTGTGCCCCAGTGCCTGTCCCCCAGCCCGTGTCCCTGTCCCCCAGCCCCGTATCCCTGTCCCCAGCCTGTATCCTTGTCCCCAGGTCCCTGTCCCCAACCCCATATCCCTGTGCCCCAGTGCCTGTCCCCCAGCCTGTGTCCCTGTCCCCCAGCCCCGTATCCCTGTCCCCAGCCTCTATCCTTGTCCCCAGGTCCCTGTCCCCCAGCCTGTGTCCCTGTCCCCAACCCCATATCCCTGTGCCCCAGTGCCTGTCCCCCAGCCTGTGTCCCTGTCCCCCAGCCCCGTATCACTGTCCCCAGCCTGTATCCTTGTCCCCAGGTCCCTGTCCCCCAGCCTGTGTCCCTGTCCCCAACCCCATATCCCTGTGCCCCAGTGCCTGTCCCCCAGCCTATGTCCCTGTCCCCCAGCCCCGTATCCCTGTCCCCAGCCTGTATCCTTGTCCCCAGGTCCCTGTCCCCCAGCCTGTGTCCCTGTACCCAACCCCATATCCCTGTGCCCCAGTGCCTGACCCCAGCCTGTGTCCCTGTCCCCCAGCCCCATATCCCTGTCCCCAGCCTGTATCCTTGTCCCCAGGTCCCTGTCCCCAACCCCATATCCCTGTGCCCCAGTGCCTGTCCCCCAGCCCGTGTCCCTGTCCCCCAGCCCCGTATCCCTGTCCCCAGCCTGTATCCTTGTCCCCAGGTCCCTGTCCCCCAGCCTGTGTCCCTGTCCCCAACCCCATATCCCTGTGCCCCAGTGCCTGTCCCCCAGGCCGTGTCCCTGTCCCCCAGCCCCGTATCCCTGTCCCCAGCCTGTATCCTTGTCCCCAGTTCCCTGTCCCCAACCCCATATCACTGTGCCCCAGTGCCTGTCCCCCAGCCCGTGTCCCTGTCCCCCAGCCCCGTATCCCTGTCCCCAGCCTGTATCCTTGTCCCCAGGTCCCTGTCCCCCAGCCTGTGTCCCTGTCCCCAACCCCATATCCCTGTGCCCAGTGCCTGTCCCCCCGCCTGTGTCCCTGTCCCCAGCCTGTATCCTTGTCCCCAGGTCCCTGTCCCCAACCCCATATCCCTGTGCCCCAGTGCCTGTCCCCCAGCCTGTGTCCCTGTCCCCCAGCCCCGTATCCCTGTCCCCAGCCTGTATCCTTGTCCCCAGGTCCCTGTCCCCAACCCCATATCCCTGTGCCCCAGTGCCTGTCCCCCAGCCCGTGTCCCTGTCCCCCAGCCCCGTATCCCTGTCCCCAGCCTGTATCCTTGTCCCCAGGTCCCTGTCCCCCAGCCTGTGTCCCTGTCCCCAACCCCATATCCCTGTGCCCCAGTGCCTGTCCCCCAGGCCGTGTCCCTGTCCCCCAGCCCCGTATCCCTGTCCCCAGCCTGTATCCTTGTCCCCAGGTCCCTGTCCCCAACCCCATATCCCTGTGCCCCAGTGCCTGTCCCCCAGCCCGTGTCCCTGTCCCCCAGCCCCGTATCCCTGTCCCCAGCCTGTATCCTTGTCCCCAGGTCCCTGTCCCCCAACCTGTGTCCCTGTCCCCAACCCCATATCCCTGTGCCCCAGTGCCTGTCCCCCAGCCCGTGTCCCTGTCCCCCAGCCCCGTATCCCTGTCCCCAGCCTGTATCCTTGTCCCCAGGTCCCTGTCCCCAACCCCATATCCCTGTGCCCCAGTGCCTGTCCCCCAGCCCGTGTCCCTGTCCCCCAGCCCCGTATCCCTGTCCCCAGCCTGTATCCTTGTCCCCAGGTCCCTGTCCCCCAACCTGTGTCCCTGTCCCCAACCCCATATCCCTGTGCCCCAGTGCCTGTCCCCCAGCCCGTGTCCCTGTCCCCCAGCCCCGTATCCCTGTCCCCAGCCTGTATCCTTGTCCCCAGGTCCCTGTCCCCCAACCTGTGTCCCTGTCCCCAACCCCATATCCCTGTGCCCCAGTGCCTGTCCCCCAGCCCGTGTCCCTGTCCCCCAGCCCCGTATCCCTGTCCCCAGCCTGTATCCTTGTCCCCAGGTCCCTGTCCCCAACCCCATATCCCTGTGCCCCAGTGCCTGTCCCCCAGCCTGTGTCCCTGTCCCCCAGCCCCGTATCCCTGTCCCCAGCCTGTATCCTTGTCCCCAGGTCCCTGTCCCCCAGCCTGTGTCCCTGTCCCCAACCCCATATCCCTGTGCCCCAGTGCCTGTCCCCCAGCCTGTGTCCCTGTCCCCCAGCCCCGTATCCCTGTCCCCAGCCTGTATCCTTGTCCCCAGGTCCCTGTCCCCAACCCCATATCCCTGTGCCCCAGTGCCTGTCCCCCAGCCCGTGTCCCTGTCCCCCAGCCCCGTATCCCTGTCCCCAGCCTGTATCCTTGTCCCCAGGTCCCTGTCCCCCAGCCTGTGTCCCTGTCCCCAACCCCATATCCCTGTGCCCCAGTGCCTGTCTCCCAGCCCGTGTCCCTGTCCCCCAGCCCCGTATCCCTGTCCCCAGCCTGTATCCTTGTCCCCAGGTCCCTGTCCCCAACCCCATATCCCTGTGCCCCAGTGCCTGTCCCCCAGCCCGTGTCCCTGTCCCCCAGCCCCGTATCCCTGTCCCCAGCCTGTATCCTTGTCCCCAGGTCCCTGTCCCCCAGCCTGTGTCCCTGTCCCCAACGCCATATCCCTGTGCCCCAGTGCCTGTCCCCCAGCCCGTGTCCCTGTCCCCAGCCCGTATCCTTGTCCCCAGGTCCCTGTCCCCCAGCCTGTGTCCCTGTCCCCAACGCCATATCCCTGTGCCCCAGTCCCTGTCCCCCAGCCCGTGTCCCTGTCCCCCAGCCCCGTATCCCTGTCCCCAGCCTGTATCCTTGTCCCCAGGTCCGTGTCCCCCAGCCTGTGTCCCTGTCCCCAACCCCATATCCCTGTGCCCCAGTGCCTGTCCCCCAGCCCCGTATCCCTGTCCCCAGCCTGTATCCTTGTCCCCAGGTCCCTGTCCCCCAGCCTGTGTCCCTGTCCCCAACCCCATATCCCTGTGCCCCAGTGCCTGTCCCCCAGCCTGTGTCCCTGTCCCCCAGCCCCGTATCCCTGTCCCCAGCCTGTATCCTTGTCCCCAGGTCCCTGTCGCCCAGCCTGTGTCCCTGTCCCCAACCCCATATCCCTGTGCCCCAGTGCCTGTCCCCCAGCCTGTGTCCCTGTCCCCCAGCCCCATATCCCTGTCCCCAGCCTGTATCCTTGTCCCCAGGTCCCTGTCCCCAACCCCATATCCCTGTGCCCCAGTGCCTGTCCCCCAGCCCGTTTCCCTGTCCCCCAGCCCCGTATCCCTGTCCCCAGCCTGTATCCTTGTCCCCAGGTCCTTGTCCCCCAGCCTGTGTCCCTGTCCCCAACCCCATATCCCTGTGCCCCAGTGCCTGACCCCAGCCCGTGTCCCTGTCCCCCAGCCCCATATCCCTGTCCCCAGCCTGTATCCTTGTCCCCAGGTCCCTGTCCCCAACCCCATATCCCTGTGCCCCAGTGCCTGTCCCCCAGCCCGTGTCCCTGTCCCCCAGCCCCGTATCCCTGTCCCCAGCCTGTATCCTTGTCCCCAGGTCCCTGTCCCCCAGCCTGTGTCCCTGTCCCCAACCCCATATCCCTGTGCCCCAGTGCCTGTCCCCCAGCCCGTGTCCCTGTCCCCCAGCCCCGTATCCCTGTCCCCAGCCTGTATCCTTGTCCCCAGGTCCCTGTCCCCCAGCCTGTGTCCCTGTCCCCAACCCCATATCCCTGTGCCCCAGTGCCTGTCCCCCAGCCCGTGTCCCTGTCCCCCAGCCCCGTATCCCTGTCCCCAGCCTGTATCCTTGTCCCCAGGTCCCTGTCCCCCAGCCTGTGTCCCTGTCCCCAACCCCATATCCCTGTGCCCCAGTGCCTGTCCCCCAGCCCGTGTCCCTGTCCCCCAGCCCCGTATCCCTGTCCCCAGCCTGTATCCTGTCCCCAGGTCCCTGTCCCCAACCCCATATCCCTGTGCCCCAGTGCCTGTCCCCCAGCCCGTGTCCCTGTCCCCCAGCCCCGTATCCCTGTCCCCAGCCTGTATCCTTGTCCCCAGGTCCCTGTCCCCCAGCCTGTGTCCCTGTCCCCAACCCCATATCCCTGTGCCCCAGTGCCTGACCCCAGCCTGTGTCCCTGTCCCCCAGCCCCATATCCCTGTCCCCAGCCTGTATCCTTGTCCCCAGGTCCCTGTCCCCAACCCCATATCCCTGTGCCCCAGTGCCTGTCCCCCAGCCCGTGTCCCTGTCCCCCAGCCCCGTATCCCTGTCCCCAGCCTGTATCCTTGTCCCCAGGTCCCTGTCCCCCAGCCTGTGTCCCTGTCCCCAACCCCATATCCCTGTGCCCCAGTGCCTGTCCCCCAGCCTGTGTCCCTGTCCCCCAGCCCCGTATCCCTGTCCCCAGCCTGTATCCTTGTCCCCAGGTCCCTGTCCCCCAGCCTGTGTCCCTGTCCCCAACCCCATATCCCTGTGCCCCAGTGCCTGACCCCAGCCTGTGTCCCTGTCCCCCAGCCCCATATCCCTGTCCCCAGCCTGTATCCTTGTCCCCAGGTCCCTGTCCCCAACCCCATATCCCTGTGCCCCAGTGCCTGTCCCCCAGCCCGTGTCCCTGTCCCCCAGCCCCGTATCCCTGTCCCCAGCCTGTATCCTTGTCCCCAGGTCCCTGTCCCCAACCCCATATCCCTGTGCCCCAGTGCCTGTCCCCCAGCCTGTGTCCCTGTCCCCCAGCCCCGTATCCCTGTCCCCAGCCTCTATCCTTGTCCCCAGGTCCCTGTCCCCCAGCCTGTGTCCCTGTCCCCAACCCCATATCCCTGTGCCCCAGTGCCTGACCCCAGCCCGTGTCCCTGTCCCCCAGCCCCGTATCCCTGTCCCCAGCCTGTATCCTTGTCCCCAGGTCCCTGTCCCCCAGCCTGTGTCCCTGTCCCCAACCCCATATCCCTGTGCCCCAGTGCCTGTCCCCCAGCCTGTGTCCCTGTCCCCCAGCCCCGTATCCCTGTCCCCAGCCTGTATCCTTGTCCCCAGGTCCCTGTCGCCCAGCCTGTGTCCCTGTCCCCAACCCCATATCCCTGTGCCCCAGTGCCTGTCCCCCAGCCTGTGTCCCTGTCCCCCAGCCCCATATCCCTGTCCCCAGCCTGTATCCTTGTCCCCAGGTCCCTGTCCCCAACCCCATATCCCTGTGCCCCAGTGCCTGTCCCCCAGCCCGTTTCCCTGTCCCCCAGCCCCGTATCCCTGTCCCCAGCCTGTATCCTTGTCCCCAGGTCCTTGTCCCCCAGCCCGTGTCCCTGTCCCCCAGCCCCGTATCCCTGTCCCCAGCCTGTATCCTTGTCCCCAGGTCCCTGTCCCCCAGCCTGTGTCCCTGTCCCCAACCCCATATCCCTGTGCCCCAGTGCCTGTCCCCCAGCCCGTGTCCCTGTCCCCCAGCCCCGTATCCCTGTCCCCAGCCTGTATCCTTGTCCCCAGGTCCCTGTCCCCCAGCCTGTGTCCCTGTCCCCAACCCCATATCCCTGTGCCCCAGTGCCTGTCCCCCAGCCCGTGTCCCTGTCCCCCAGCCCCGTATCCCTGTCCCCAGCCTGTATCCTTGTCCCCAGGTCCCTGTCCCCCAGCCTGTGTCCCTGTCCCCAACCCCATATCCCTGTGCCCCAGTGCCTGTCCCCCAGCCCGTGTCCCTGTCCCCCAGCCCCGTATCCCTGTCCCCAGCCTGTATCCTGTCCCCAGGTCCCTGTCCCCAACCCCATATCCCTGTGCCCCAGTGCCTGTCCCCCAGCCCGTGTCCCTGTCCCCCAGCCCCGTATCCCTGTCCCCAGCCTGTATCCTTGTCCCCAGGTCCCTGTCCCCCAGCCTGTGTCCCTGTCCCCAACCCCATATCCCTGTGCCCCAGTGCCTGACCCCAGCCTGTGTCCCTGTCCCCCAGCCCCATATCCCTGTCCCCAGCCTGTATCCTTGTCCCCAGGTCCCTGTCCCCAACCCCATATCCCTGTGCCCCAGTGCCTGTCCCCCAGCCCGTGTCCCTGTCCCCCAGCCCCGTATCCCTGTCCCCAGCCTGTATCCTTGTCCCCAGGTCCCTGTCCCCCAGCCTGTGTCCCTGTCCCCAACCCCATATCCCTGTGCCCCAGTGCCTGTCCCCCAGCCTGTGTCCCTGTCCCCCAGCCCCGTATCCCTGTCCCCAGCCTGTATCCTTGTCCCCAGGTCCCTGTCCCCCAGCCTGTGTCCCTGTCCCCAACCCCATATCCCTGTGCCCCAGTGCCTGACCCCAGCCTGTGTCCCTGTCCCCCAGCCCCATATCCCTGTCCCCAGCCTGTATCCTTGTCCCCAGGTCCCTGTCCCCAACCCCATATCCCTGTGCCCCAGTGCCTGTCCCCCAGCCCGTGTCCCTGTCCCCCAGCCCCGTATCCCTGTCCCCAGCCTGTATCCTTGTCCCCAGGTCCCTGTCCCCAACCCCATATCCCTGTGCCCCAGTGCCTGTCCCCCAGCCTGTGTCCCTGTCCCCCAGCCCCGTATCCCTGTCCCCAGCCTCTATCCTTGTCCCCAGGTCCCTGTCCCCCAGCCTGTGTCCCTGTCCCCAACCCCATATCCCTGTGCCCCAGTGCCTGTCCCCCAGCCTGTGTCCCTGTCCCCCAGCCCCGTATCACTGTCCCCAGCCTGTATCCTTGTCCCCAGGTCCCTGTCCCCCAGCCTGTGTCCCTGTCCCCAACCCCATATCCCTGTGCCCCAGTGCCTGTCCCCCAGCCTATGTCCCTGTCCCCCAGCCCCGTATCCCTGTCCCCAGCCTGTATCCTTGTCCCCAGGTCCCTGTCCCCCAGCCTGTGTCCCTGTACCCAACCCCATATCCCTGTGCCCCAGTGCCTGACCCCAGCCTGTGTCCCTGTCCCCCAGCCCCATATCCCTGTCCCCAGCCTGTATCCTTGTCCCCAGGTCCCTGTCCCCAACCCCATATCCCTGTGCCCCAGTGCCTGTCCCCCAGCCCGTGTCCCTGTCCCCCAGCCCCGTATCCCTGTCCCCAGCCTGTATCCTTGTCCCCAGGTCCCTGTCCCCCAGCCTGTGTCCCTGTCCCCAACCCCATATCCCTGTGCCCCAGTGCCTGTCCCCCAGGCCGTGTCCCTGTCCCCCAGCCCCGTATCCCTGTCCCCAGCCTGTATCCTTGTCCCCAGTTCCCTGTCCCCAACCCCATATCACTGTGCCCCAGTGCCTGTCCCCCAGCCCGTGTCCCTGTCCCCCAGCCCCGTATCCCTGTCCCCAGCCTGTATCCTTGTCCCCAGGTCCCTGTCCCCCAGCCTGTGTCCCTGTCCCCAACCCCATATCCCTGTGCCCAGTGCCTGTCCCCCCGCCTGTGTCCCTGTCCCCAGCCTGTATCCTTGTCCCCAGGTCCCTGTCCCCAACCCCATATCCCTGTGCCCCAGTGCCTGTCCCCCAGCCTGTGTCCCTGTCCCCCAGCCCCGTATCCCTGTCCCCAGCCTGTATCCTTGTCCCCAGGTCCCTGTCCCCAACCCCATATCCCTGTGCCCCAGTGCCTGTCCCCCAGCCCGTGTCCCTGTCCCCCAGCCCCGTATCCCTGTCCCCAGCCTGTATCCTTGTCCCCAGGTCCCTGTCCCCCAGCCTGTGTCCCTGTCCCCAACCCCATATCCCTGTGCCCCAGTGCCTGTCCCCCAGGCCGTGTCCCTGTCCCCCAGCCCCGTATCCCTGTCCCCAGCCTGTATCCTTGTCCCCAGGTCCCTGTCCCCAACCCCATATCCCTGTGCCCCAGTGCCTGTCCCCCAGCCCGTGTCCCTGTCCCCCAGCCCCGTATCCCTGTCCCCAGCCTGTATCCTTGTCCCCAGGTCCCTGTCCCCCAGCCTGTGTCCCTGTCCCCAACCCCATATCCCTGTGCCCCAGTGCCTGTCCCCCAGCCCGTGTCCCTGTCCCCCAGCCCCGTATCCCTGTCCCCAGCCTGTATCCTTGTCCCCAGGTCCCTGTCCCCCAGCCTGTGTCCCTGTCCCCAACCCCATATCCCTGTGCCCCAGTGCCTGTCCCCCAGCCCCGTATCCCTGTCCCCAGCCTGTATCCTTGTCCCCAGGTCCCTGTCCCCAACCCCATATCCCTGTGCCCCAGTGCCTGTCCCCCAGCCTGTGTCCCTGTCCCCCAGCCCCGTATCCCTGTCCCCAGCCTGTATCCTTGTCCCCAGGTCCCTGTCCCCTAGCCTGTGTCCCTGTCCCCAACCCCATATCCCTGTGCCCCAGTGCCTGTCCCCCAGCCCGTGTCCCTGTCCCCCAGCCCCATATCCCTGTCCCCAGCCTGTATCCTTGTCCCCAGGTCCCTGTCCCCCAGCCTGTGTCCCTGTCCCCAACCCCATATCCCTGTGCCCCAGTGCCTGTCCCCCAGCCCGTGTCCCTGTCCCCCAGCCCCGTATCCCTGTCCCCAGCCTGTATCCTTGTCCCCAGGTCCCTGTCCCCCAACCTGTGTCCCTGTCCCCAACCCCATATCCCTGTGCCCCAGTGCCTGTCCCCCAGCCCGTGTCCCTGTCCCCCAGCCCCGTATCCCTGTCCCCAGCCTGTATCCTTGTCCCCAGGTCCCTGTCCCCAACCCCATATCCCTGTGCCCCAGTGCCTGTCCCCCAGCCCGTGTCCCTGTCCCCCAGCCCCGTATCCCTGTCCCCAGCCTGTATCCTTGTCCCCAGGTCCCTGTCCCCCAACCTGTGTCCCTGTCCCCAACCCCATATCCCTGTGCCCCAGTGCCTGTCCCCCAGCCCGTGTCCCTGTCCCCCAGCCCCGTATCCCTGTCCCCAGCCTGTATCCTTGTCCCCAGGTCCCTGTCCCCCAACCTGTGTCCCTGTCCCCAACCCCATATCCCTGTGCCCCAGTGCCTGTCCCCCAGCCCGTGTCCCTGTCCCCCAGCCCCGTATCCCTGTCCCCAGCCTGTATCCTTGTCCCCAGGTCCCTGTCCCCAACCCCATATCCCTGTGCCCCAGTGCCTGTCCCCCAGCCTGTGTCCCTGTCCCCCAGCCCCGTATCCCTGTCCCCAGCCTGTATCCTTGTCCCCAGGTCCCTGTCCCCCAGCCTGTGTCCCTGTCCCCAACCCCATATCCCTGTGCCCCAGTGCCTGTCCCCCAGCCTGTGTCCCTGTCCCCCAGCCCCGTATCCCTGTCCCCAGCCTGTATCCTTGTCCCCAGGTCCCTGTCCCCAACCCCATATCCCTGTGCCCCAGTGCCTGTCCCCCAGCCCGTGTCCCTGTCCCCCAGCCCCGTATCCCTGTCCCCAGCCTGTATCCTTGTCCCCAGGTCCCTGTCCCCCAGCCTGTGTCCCTGTCCCCAACCCCATATCCCTGTGCCCCAGTGCCTGTCTCCCAGCCCGTGTCCCTGTCCCCCAGCCCCGTATCCCTGTCCCCAGCCTGTATCCTTGTCCCCAGGTCCCTGTCCCCAACCCCATATCCCTGTGCCCCAGTGCCTGTCCCCCAGCCCGTGTCCCTGTCCCCCAGCCCCGTATCCCTGTCCCCAGCCTGTATCCTTGTCCCCAGGTCCCTGTCCCCCAGCCTGTGTCCCTGTCCCCAACGCCATATCCCTGTGCCCCAGTGCCTGTCCCCCAGCCCGTGTCCCTGTCCCCAGCCCGTATCCTTGTCCCCAGGTCCCTGTCCCCCAGCCTGTGTCCCTGTCCCCAACGCCATATCCCTGTGCCCCAGTCCCTGTCCCCCAGCCCGTGTCCCTGTCCCCCAGCCCCGTATCCCTGTCCCCAGCCTGTATCCTTGTCCCCAGGTCCGTGTCCCCCAGCCTGTGTCCCTGTCCCCAACCCCATATCCCTGTGCCCCAGTGCCTGTCCCCCAGCCCCGTATCCCTGTCCCCAGCCTGTATCCTTGTCCCCAGGTCCCTGTCCCCAACCCCATATCCCTGTGCCCCAGTGCCTGTCCCCCAGCCTGTGTCCCTGTCCCCCAGCCCCGTATCCCTGTCCCCAGCCTGTATCCTTGTCCCCAGGTCCCTGTCCCCCAGCCTGTGTCCCTGTCCCCAACCCCATATCCCTGTGCCCCAGTGCCTGTCCCCCAGCCCGTGTCCCTGTCCCCCAGCCCCGTATCCCTGTCCCCAGCCTCTATCCTTGTCCCCAGGTCCCTGTCCCCCAGCCCGTGTCCCTGTCCCCCAGCCCCGTATCCCTGTCCCCAGCCTGTATCCTTGTCCCCAGGTCCCTGTCCCCCAACCTGTGTCCCTGTCCCCAACCCCATATCCCTGTGCCCCAGTGCCTGTCCCCCAGCCCGTGTCCCTGTCCCCCAGCCCCGTATCCCTGTCCCCAGCCTGTATCCTTGTCCCCAGGTCCCTGTCCCCAACCCCATATCCCTGTGCCCCAGTGCCTGTCCCCCAGCCCGTGTCCCTGTCCCCCAGCCCCGTATCCCTGTCCCCAGCCTGTATCCTTGTCCCCAGGTCCCTGTCCCCCAACCTGTGTCCCTGTCCCCAACCCCATATCCCTGTGCCCCAGTGCCTGTCCCCCAGCCCGTGTCCCTGTCCCCCAGCCCCGTATCCCTGTCCCCAGCCTGTATCCTTGTCCCCAGGTCCCTGTCCCCCAACCTGTGTCCCTGTCCCCAACCCCATATCCCTGTGCCCCAGTGCCTGTCCCCCAGCCCGTGTCCCTGTCCCCCAGCCCCGTATCCCTGTCCCCAGCCTGTATCCTTGTCCCCAGGTCCCTGTCCCCAACCCCATATCCCTGTGCCCCAGTGCCTGTCCCCCAGCCCGTGTCCCTGTCCCCCAGCCCCGTATCCCTGTCCCCAGCCTGTATCCTTGTCCCCAGGTCCCTGTCCCCCAGCCTGTGTCCCTGTCCCCAACCCCATATCCCTGTGCCCCAGTGCCTGTCCCCCAGCCTGTGTCCCTGTCCCCCAGCCCCGTATCCCTGTCCCCAGCCTGTATCCTTGTCCCCAGGTCCCTGTCCCCAACCCCATATCCCTGTGCCCCAGTGCCTGTCCCCCAGCCCGTGTCCCTGTCCCCCAGCCCCGTATCCCTGTCCCCAGCCTGTATCCTTGTCCCCAGGTCCCTGTCCCCCAGCCTGTGTCCCTGTCCCCAACCCCATATCCCTGTGCCCCAGTGCCTGTCTCCCAGCCCGTGTCCCTGTCCCCCAGCCCCGTATCCCTGTCCCCAGCCTGTATCCTTGTCCCCAGGTCCCTGTCCCCAACCCCATATCCCTGTGCCCCAGTGCCTGTCCCCCAGCCCGTGTCCCTGTCCCCCAGCCCCGTATCCCTGTCCCCAGCCTGTATCCTTGTCCCCAGGTCCCTGTCCCCCAGCCTGTGTCCCTGTCCCCAACGCCATATCCCTGTGCCCCAGTGCCTGTCCCCCAGCCCGTGTCCCTGTCCCCAGCCCGTATCCTTGTCCCCAGGTCCCTGTCCCCCAGCCTGTGTCCCTGTCCCCAACGCCATATCCCTGTGCCCCAGTCCCTGTCCCCCAGCCCGTGTCCCTGTCCCCCAGCCCCGTATCCCTGTCCCCAGCCTGTATCCTTGTCCCCAGGTCCGTGTCCCCCAGCCTGTGTCCCTGTCCCCAACCCCATATCCCTGTGCCCCAGTGCCTGTCCCCCAGCCCCGTATCCCTGTCCCCAGCCTGTATCCTTGTCCCCAGGTCCCTGTCCCCAACCCCATATCCCTGTGCCCCAGTGCCTGTCCCCCAGCCTGTGTCCCTGTCCCCCAGCCCCGTATCCCTGTCCCCAGCCTGTATCCTTGTCCCCAGGTCCCTGTCCCCCAGCCTGTGTCCCTGTCCCCAACCCCATATCCCTGTGCCCCAGTGCCTGTCCCCCAGCCCGTGTCCCTGTCCCCCAGCCCCGTATCCCTGTCCCCAGCCTCTATCCTTGTCCCCAGGTCCCTGTCCCCCAGCCTGTGTCCCTGTCCCCAACCCCATATCCCTGTGCCCCAGTGCCTGACCCCAGCCTGTGTCCCTGTCCCCCAGCCCCATATCCCTGTCCCCAGCCTGTATCCTTGTCCCCAGGTCCCTGTCCCCCAGCCTGTGTCCCTGTCCCCAACCCCATATCCCTGTGCCCCAGTGCCTGTCCCCCAGCCCGTGTCCCTGTCCCCCAGCCCCGTATCCCTGTCCCCAGCCTGTATCCTTGTCCCCAGGTCCCTGTCCCCTAGCCTGTGTCCCTGTCCCCAACCCCATATCCCTGTGCTCCAGTGCCTGTCCCCCAGCCCGTGTCCCTGTCCCCCAGCCCCATATCCCTGTCCCCAGCCTGTATCCTTGTCCCCAGGTCCCTGTCCCCCAGCCTGTGTCCCTGTCCCCAACCCCATATCCCTGTGCCCCAGTGCCTGTCCCCCAGCCCGTGTCCCTGTCCCCCAGCCCCGTATCCCTGTCCCCAGCCTGTATCCTTGTCCCCAGGTCCCTGTCCCCCAACCTGTGTCTCTGTCCCCAACCCCATATCCCTGTGCCCCAGTGCCTGTCCCCCAGCCCGTGTCCCTGTCCCCCAGCCCCGTATCCCTGTCCCCAGCCTGTATCCTTGTCCCCAGGTCCCTGTCCCCCAGCCTGTGTCCCTGTCCCCAACCCCATATCCCTGTGCCCCAGTGCCTGTCCCCCAGCCCGTGTCCCTGTCCCCCAGCCCCGTATCCCTGTCCCCAGCCTGTATCCTTGTCCCCAGGTCCCTGTCCCCAACCCCATATCCCTGTGCCCCAGTGCCTGTCCCCCAGCCCGTGTCCCTGTCCCCCAGCCCCGTATCCCTGTCCCCAGCCTGTATCCTTGTCCCCAGGTCCCTGTCCCCCAGCCTGTGTCCCTGTCCCCAACCCCATATCCCTGTGCCCCAGTGCCTGTCCCCCAGCCCATGTCCCTGTCCCCCAGCCCCGTATCCCTGTCCCCAGCCTGTATCCTTGTCCCCAGGTCCCTGTCCCCCAGCCTGTTTCCCTGTCCCCAACCCCATATCCCTGTGCCCCAGTGCCTGTCCCCCAGCCCGTGTCCCTGTCCCCCAGCCCCGTATCCCTGTCCCCAGCCTGTATCCTTGTCCCCAGGTCCCTGTCCCCAACCCCATATCCCTGTGCCCCAGTGCCTGTCCCCCAGCCCGTGTCCCTGTCCCCCAGCCCCGTATCCCTGTCCCCAGCCTGTATCCTTGTCCCCAGGTCCCTGTCCCCCAGCCTGTGTCCCTGTCCCCAACGCCATATCCCTGTGCCCCAGTGCCTGTCCCCCAGCCCGTGTCCCTGTCCCCCAGCCCCGTATCCCTGTCCCCAGCCTGTATCCTTGTCCCCAGGTCCGTGTCCCCCAGCCTGTGTCCCTGTCCCCAACCCCATATCCCTGTGCCCCAGTGCCTGTCCCCCAGCCCCGTATCCCTGTCCCCAGCCTGTATCCTTGTCCCCAGGTCCCTGTCCCCAACCCCATATCCCTGTGCCCCAGTGCCTGTCCCCCAGCCCGTGTCCCTGTCCCCCAGCCCCGTATCCCTGTCCCCAGCCTGTATCCTTGTCCCCAGGTCCCTGTCCCCCAACCTGTGTCTCTGTCCCCAACCCCATATCCCTGTGCCCCAGTGCCTGTCCCCCAGCCCGTGTCCCTGTCCCCCAGCCCCGTATCCCTGTCCCCAGCCTGTATCCTTGTCCCCAGGTCCCTGTCCCCCAGCCTGTGTCCCTGTCCCCAACCCCATATCCCTGTGCCCCAGTGCCTGTCCCCCAGCCCGTGTCCCTGTCTCCCAGCCCCGTATCCCTGTCCCCAGCCTGTATCCTTGTCCCCAGGTCCCTGTCCCCAACCCCATATCCCTGTGCCCCAGTGCCTGTCCCCCAGCCCGTGTCCCTGTCCCCCAGCCCCGTATCCCTGTCCCCAGCCTGTATCCTTGTCCCCAGGTCCCTGTCCCCCAGCCTGTGTCCCTGTCCCCAACCCCATATCCCTGTGCCCCAGTGCCTGTCCCCCAGCCCATGTCCCTGTCCCCCAGCCCCGTATCCCTGTCCCCAGCCTGTATCCTTGTCCCCAGGTCCCTGTCCCCCAGCCTGTTTCCCTGTCCCCAACCCCATATCCCTGTGCCCCAGTGCCTGTCCCCCAGCCCGTGTCCCTGTCCCCCAGCCCCGTATCCCTGTCCCCAGCCTGTATCCTTGTCCCCAGGTCCCTGTCCCCAACCCCATATCCCTGTGCCCCAGTGCCTGTCCCCCAGCCCGTGTCCCTGTCCCCCAGCCCCGTATCCCTGTCCCCAGCCTGTATCCTTGTCCCCAGGTCCCTGTCCCCCAGCCTGTGTCCCTGTCCCCAACGCCATATCCCTGTGCCCCAGTGCCTGTCCCCCAGCCCGTGTCCCTGTCCCCCAGCCCCGTATCCCTGTCCCCAGCCTGTATCCTTGTCCCCAGGTCCGTGTCCCCCAGCCTGTGTCCCTGTCCCCAACCCCATATCCCTGTGCCCCAGTGCCTGTCCCCCAGCCCCGTATCCCTGTCCCCAGCCTGTATCCTTGTCCCCAGGTCCCTGTCCCCAACCCCATATCCCTGTGCCCCAGTGCCTGTCCCCCAGCCTGTGTCGCTGTCCCCCAGCCCCGTATCCCTGTCCCCAGCCTGTATCCTTGTCCCCAGGTCCCTGTCCCCAACCCCATATCCCTGTGCCCCAGTGCCTGTCCCCCAGCCTGTGTCCCTGTCCCCCAGCCCCGTATCCCTGTCCCCAGCCTGTATCCTTGTCCCCAGGTCCCTGTCCCCCAGCCTGTGTCCCTGTCCCCAACCCCATATCCCTGTGCCCCAGTGCCTGTCCCCCAGCCCGTGTCCCTGTCCCCCAGCCCCGTATCCCTGTCCCCAGCCTGTATCCTTGTCCCCAGGTCCCTGTCCCCCAGCCTGTGTCCCTGTCCCCAACCCCATATCCCTGTGCCCCAGTGCCTGTCCCCCAGGCCGTGTCCCTGTCCCCCAGCCCCGTATCCCTGTCCCCAGCCTGTATCCTTGTCCCCAGGTCCCTGTCCCCTAGCCTGTGTCCCTGTCCCCAACCCCATATCCCTGTGCCCCAGTGCCTGTCCCCCAGCCCGTGTCCCTGTCCCCCAGCCCGATATCCCTGTCCCCAGCCTGTATCCTTGTCCCCAGGTCCCTGTCCCCCAGCCTGTGTCCCTGTCCCCAACCCCATATCCCTGTGCCCCAGTGCCTGTCCCCCAGGCCGTGTCCCTGTCCCCCAGCCCCGTATCCCTGTCCCCAGCCTCTATCCTTGTCCCCAGGTCCCTGTCCCCAACCCCATATCCCTGTGCCCCAGTGCCTGTCCCCCAGCCCGTGTCCCTGTCCCCCAGCCCCGTATCCCTGTCCCCAGCCTGTATCCTTGTCCCCAGGTCCCTGTCCCCCAGCCTGTGTCCCTGTCCCCAACCCCATATCCCTGTGCCCCAGTGCCTGTCCCCCAGCCCGTGTCCCTGTCCCCCAGCCCCGTATCCCTGTCCCCAGCCTGTATCCTTGTCCCCAGGTCCCTGTCCCCCAGCCTGTGTCCCTGTCCCCAACCCCATATCCCTGTGCCCCAGTGCCTGTCCCCCAGGCCGTGTCCCTGTCCCCCAGCCCCGTATCCCTGTCCCCAGCCTGTATCCTTGTCCCCAGGTCCCTGTCCCCAACCCCATATCCCTGTGCCCCAGTGCCTGTCCCCCAGCCCGTGTCCCTGTCCCCCAGCCCCGTATCCCTGTCCCCAGCCTGTATCCTTGTCCCCAGGTCCCTGTCCCCCAGCCTGTGTCCCTGTCCCCAACCCCATATCCCTGTGCCCCAGTGCCTGTCCCCCAGCCCGTGTCCCTGTCCCCCAGCCCCGTATCCCTGTCCCCAGCCTGTATCCTTGTCCCCAGGTCCCTGTCCCCCAGCCTGTGTCCCTGTCCCCAACCCCATATCCCTGTGCCCCAGTGCCTGTCCCCCAGCCTGTGTCCCTGTCCCCCAGCCCCGTATCCCTGTCCCCAGCCTGTATCCTTGTCCCCAGGTCCCTGTCCCCCAGCCTGTGTCCCTGTCCCCAACCCCATATCCCTGTGCCCCAGTGCCTGTCCCCCAGCCCGTGTCCCTGTCCCCCAGCCCCGTATCCCTGTCCCCAGCCTGTATCCTTGTCCCCAGGTCCCTGTCCCCAACCCCAGCCTGTGTCCCTGTCCCCAACCCCATATCCCTGTGCCCCAGTGCCTGACCCCAGCCCGTGTCCCTGTCCCCCAGCCCCGTATCCCTGTCCCCAGCCTGTATCCTTGTCCCCAGGTCCCTGTCCCCAACCCCATAATCCCTGTGCCCCAGTGCCTGTCCCCCAGCCCGTGTCCCTGTCCCCCAGCCCCGTATCCCTGTCCCCAGCCTGTATCCTTGTCCCCAGGTCCCTGTCCCCAACCCCATATCCCTGTGCCCCAGTGCCTGTCCCCCAGCCCGTGTCCCTGTCCCCCAGCCCCGTATCCCTGTCCCCAGCCTGTATCCTTGTCCCCAGGTCCCTGTCCCCCAGCCTGTGTCCCTGTCCCCAACCCCATATCCCTGTGCCCCAGTGCCTGTCCCCCAGCCCGTGTCCCTGTCCCCCAGCCCCGTATCCCTGTCCCCAGCCTGTATCCTTGTCCCCAGGTCCCTGTCCCCAACCCCATATCTCTGTGCCCCAGTGCCTGTCCCCCAGCCCGTGTCCCTGTCCCCCAGCCCCGTATCCCTGTCCCCAGCCTGTATCCTTGTCCCCAGGTCCCTGTCCCCCAGGCTGTGTCTCTGTCCCCAACCCCATATCCCTGTGCCCCAGTGCCTGTCCCCCAGCCTGTGTCCCTGTCCCCCAGCCCCGTATCCCTGTCCCCAGCCTGTATCCTTGTCCCCAGGTCCCTGTCCCCCAGCCTGTGTCCCTGTCCCCAACCCCATATCCCTGTGCCCCAGTGCCTGTCCCCCAGCCTGTGTCCCTGTCCCCCAGCCCCGTACCCCTGCCCCCAGCCTGTATCCTTGTCCCAGGTCCCTGTCCCCAACCCCATATCCCTGAGCCCCAGTGCCTGTCCCCCAGCCTGTGTCCCTGTCCCCCAGCCCCGTATCCCTGTCCCCAGCCTGTATCCTTGTCCCCAGGTCCCTGTCCCCCAGCCTGTGTCCCTGTCCCCAACCCCATATCCCTGTGCCCCAGTGCCTGTCCCCCAGCCCCGTATCCCTGTCCCCAGCCTGTATCCTTGTCCCCAGGTCCCTGTCCCCAACCCCATATCCCTGTGCCCCAGTGCCTGTCCCCCAGCCCGTGTCCCTGTCCCCCAGCCCCGTATCCCTGTCCCCAGCCTGTATCCTTGTCCCCAGGTCCCTGTCCCCCAGCCTGTGTCCCTGTCCCCAACCCCATATCCCTGTGCCCCAGTGCCTGTCCCCCAGCCTGTGTCCCTGTCCCCCAGCCCCGTATCCCTGTCCCCAGCCTGTATCCTTGTCCCCAGGTCCCTGTCCCCCAGCCTGTGTCCCTGTCCCCAACCCCATATCCCTGTGCCCCAGTGCCTGTCCCCCAGCCCGTGTCCCTGTCCCCCAGCCCCGTATCCCTGTCCCCAGCCTGTATCCTTGTCCCCAGGTCCCTGTCCCCCAGCCTGTGTCCCTGTCCCCAACCCCATATCCCTGTGCCCCAGTGCCTGACCCCAGCCTGTGTCCCTGTCCCCCAGCCCCGTATCCCTGTCCCCAGCCTGTATCCTTGTCCCCAGGTCCCTGTCCCCAACCCCATAATCCCTGTGCCCCAGTGCCTGTCCCCCAGCCCGTGTCCCTGTCCCCCAGCCCCGTATCCCTGTCCCCAGCCTGTATCCTTGTCCCCAGGTCCCTGTCCCCAGCCTGTATCCTTGTCCCCAGGTCCCTGTCCCCCAGCCTGTGTCCCTGTCCCCAACCCCATATCCCTGTGCCCCAGTGCCTGTCCCCCAGCCTGTGTCCCTGTCCCCCAGCCCCGTATCCCTGTCCCCAGCCTGTATCCTTGTCCCCAGGTCCCTGTCCCCAACCCCATATCTCTGTGCCCCAGTGCCTGTCCCCCAGCCCGTGTCCCTGTCCCCCAGCCCCGTATCCCTGTCCCCAGCCTGTATCCTTGTCCCCAGGTCCCTGTCCCCCAGGCTGTGTCTCTGTCCCCAACCCCATATCCCTGTGCCCCAGTGCCTGTCCCCCAGCCTGTGTCCCTGTCCCCCAGCCCCGTATCCCTGTCCCCAGCCTGTATCCTTGTCCCCAGGTCCCTGTCCCCCAGCCTGTGTCCCTGTCCCCAACCCCATATCCCTGTGCCCCAGTGCCTGTCCCCCAGCCTGTGTCCCTGTCCCCCAGCCCCGTATCCCTGTCCCCAGCCTGTATCCTTGTCCCAGGTCCCTGTCCCCAACCCCATATCCCTGTGCCCCAGTGCCTGTCCCCCCGCCTGTGTCCCTGTCCCCCAGCCCCGTATCCCTGTCCCCAGCCTGTATCCTTGTCC
This sequence comes from Calonectris borealis, assembly GCF_964195595.1. Classification (NCBI taxonomy): domain Eukaryota; kingdom Metazoa; phylum Chordata; class Aves; order Procellariiformes; family Procellariidae; genus Calonectris; species Calonectris borealis. The sequence goes on along the minus strand of NC_134351.1, from coordinate 36,979,097 downwards.
CCAGGTCCCTGTCCCCCAGCCTGTGTCCCTGTCCCCAACCCCATATCCCTGTGCCCCAGTGCCTGTCCCCCAGCCCCGTATCCCTGTCCCCAGCCTGTATCCTTGTCCCCAGGTCCCTGTCCCCAACCCCATATCCCTGTGCCCCAGTGCCTGTCCCCCAGCCCGTGTCCCTGTCCCCCAGCCCCGTATCCCTGTCCCCAGCCTGTATCCTTGTCCCCAGGTCCCTGTCCCCCAGCCTGTGTCCCTGTCCCCAACCCCATATCCCTGTGCCCCAGTGCCTGTCCCCCAGCCCGTGTCCCTGTCCCCCAGCCCCGTATCCCTGTCCCCAGCCTGTATCCTTGTCCCCAGGTCCCTGTCCCCAACCCCATATCCCTGTGCCCCAGTGCCTGTCCCCCAGCCCGTGTCCCTGTCCCCCAGCCCCGTATCCCTGTCCCCAGCCTGTATCCTTGTCCCCAGGTCCCTGTCCCCCAGCCTGTTTCCCTGTCCCCAACCCCATATCCCTGTGCCCCAGTGCCTGACCCCAGCCCGTGTCCCTGTCCCCCAGCCCCGTATCCCTTTCCCCAGCCTGTATCCTTGTCCCCAGGTCCCTGTCCCCCAGCCTGTGTCCCTGTCCCCAACCCCATATCCCTGTGCCCCAGTGCCTGTCCCCCAGCCCGTGTCCCTGTCCCCCAGCCCTGTATCCCTGTCCCCAGCCTGTATCCTTGTCCCCAGGTCCCTGTCCCCCAGCCTGTGTCCCTGTCCCCAACCCCATATCCCTGTGCCCCAGTGCCTGTCCCCCAGCCTGTGTCCCTGTCCCCCAGCCCCGTATCCCTGCCCCAGACTATGTCCCTGTCCCCAGTCCGTGTCTCTGTCCCCAGCCCATATCCTAGTCCCCAGCCCGTATCCCTGTCCACCAGCCTGTCCCCAGCCCCATGTCTTGTCTTGTCCCCCAGCCTATATCCCTGTCCCCAGCCTCAGGTCCCTGTCCCCCAGCCCGTATCCCCGTCCCTGCCCGTGTGCCTGTCCCCCGGTGCCCCGAGCAGCGGCGGGGCCACCCCGGGAAGAACGGGGCGGTGCGGGGGGGCGGTGCGCTGCCGCTAGGGAGTGACGCGAGTCGGGGCCAATGGTCGCGCGGGGGCGGCCCCGGGGGCGGGGTGAGTGACGTCATGGGCGGTGGCGCGCGGCGGGGCTGCTGGCGGTGCGCGCCCCACGGCAGCCGGCGCGGCGGCATGGGCCGGCGGGGCGGCGGCCAGCGGCGGCTGCTCGCCCTCCTCCTCCGCCTCCCCCTGCTGCTCATGCCGCTCCTCCTCCTGCCGCCGCCCGCCGGTGAGTGCCGCGGGGCCGGGGGCGCGGGGGGGTGTGCGTGCAACGGGTGTAGGGCACACATGCGACGGGGCACAGGGCCGAGTATGGGATGGGGTGCAGGAGTGCACATGAACGGAGCACGGGGTGCATGATCAGTGGGGCAGAGGGTGCATGTGCAATGGGGCACAGGGATGCACATTAACGGGGCACAGGAGTGCTTGTGCAATGGGAATGAGGTACACATGCAATGGGGTGCAGAGTGCATGTGCTGTGGGGCATGGGGTGCTTGTGTAGTGGGGCACAGGGATATGCTTTCGATGGGTATGAGGTACACGAGCAATGGGATGTGGGGTGTGCACGCAATGGGTCAGGGGGTGGGTGAGAATGGAGCACAGGGGTGTGTGTGCAGTGGGGCGCAGTGTCTGCCTGCTATGGGATGCAGGATGCACATGCAATGGGACATGGTGAGTCTGTGCAACAAGGGATGGGGTGTGCATGCAGTGGGGTTTGGGGTACATGTGCAACAAGGCACAGAGGTGTGCCCAGTTGGGTGTGGGGTGTGTGTGCAATGGGGCAGGAGGTGCATGTGCGATGGGGCAGACGCGTGTGCAATGGGGTGTTTGCATAATGGGGCATGGAGATGCATGTGCAGAGGGTAACAGATGCCTATGCAATGGGGCGCAAGGATGTGCGTGCAGTGGGGCATGACGATAAGCATGCTGTGGGGCATGGGGTACCCATGCATTGGGGCATGGAGATAAATGTGCAGTGGGGCACAGAGGTGTGTGTGCCAGGAGGACACAGGCAGTGCACATGCAGTGGAACACCCGGGGGGGGCAGGTGCATGGGCAGTGGGTCCGGGAGGCTGCAGATGCAGCGGGTCCCCAGGGCAGAGGGCTGTGCGCATGCAGTGGGGCAGCGGGGATGGACAGCCTGCAGGGAGGGGGATGTGTGCGCAGCGAGGCATCGGGATGTGCGGGGGGGACACCGGCGGGACTATGTGAGACGATGAGTGTGCTATGGGGCACGGGAGCTGGCTTGGAGACGGGGCTGCGGGGGGGTACACGAGGGTGTGGAGGGGGCATCCCCTGGGGAGGGGGGGCAGCTGGCCGGGGGCTGCCCGTGCCGCGGGGCCGGGCTGCAGGGCGGGGGCCCCTATGGGGCAGCGGTGGGGCGGCCGCGGGAGCTGTCCGCGGTGCTGTCCACCGGCCGCGACCTGGGGCTGTGGTCCCGGAGCGGGGGGGTCCCGCGGCTCCGGTTGCTGGCCTGGGGCAGAGTGGCACTTGCTTTCCCCCCTCTATGAATAGGAAATCCCGCTCCGTCCTCCAGCACCTTCCCCTGTGCTCTGGCCACACCGCCACGGGGCTTCAGTCTGACCCTCTCCCTGCAGCTGGCTCCCCCTGCCTTGCCTCGGGCAAGTGGGCATGGGGAACCGCGCTGGGACCGGGAGGCTCCAAGTGCTTTCCCCCATGCCATCTCCTGGAGTTGCATTCAACATCCTCTCCTCCCTGGGGTCCCCTGCCAGGTCACTGTCCCCACGTGGGGAGGGGAGCTGTGGAGTGGCTTGGTGGTTCATAGTGTGGAAATTGGGATCGGGTGCTCTTGCACTGAGACAGGTATTTCATGCCTGGCTTGTGTTGGCTGGCAGCAAAGGGGAGGGGGAGCTGCCTTTGTTCCAGGCAAGAGAGCAGATGCATGTCAGTGTACAGCTGGCTGGGGCTGCACACACGCAGCACAAACACACGTGCGCACAAGCACATGCATGCACTCCCATCCAGGTGCACACTGTGCAAAGCAGCCCTTCTTCTCAGCTATCCCACTCCCCACTGGATGAGTCCTCCTGGGCACAGCCCTGTTTCCAGCCCATCCTCTGCTGGCATCCCCCTTGCCAGCAGCTTGTAGGGAGGTGCATCTCATCCTTGGTGCATCTCTAGGGAATAATGGATGGGTCTCCCAGGCTGGCACTGGGGAAGTGTGGCAATGGTAGGGTGAAGTTACAGCTGCTGTCTGGAGACCAGGTCTCCCTTGTCTCCACTGTGCCAAGGAAGTGGCTGCCTCTCTGCTGCCGGGGCTCCTGGAAATCCCTGGAAATCAAACTGTCAGACAGTTGGGCAGGGAGATGTGGCCCCAGTGAGCACTGTGGGCTTGCAGGAAGTGTCTTGCAGACATGGGGCTGTGCACAGCCACGCGTACCCATGCATGTGGGTGGGCATGCCTCCACTTTGCCATACATGCAGACAGCACCCACATACGTGCACACATATGTGCACCATTTCTCCTCCACAAACCACGGGAGAGCTGGGAGGCTGTGCAGGAAGTGCACTGCTTGCTCCTCCTTCTCGTGGCTCTAGGGTGGGACTCTGCGGTTTATGATGGGCTCTGTGCTGAGCCTCCTTGGCAGGCAGAGAAGGGGGGAATCTGTGTGTCCCTGTGGGAGCTGACCTGTTGGGGCAGAGCTGGAGCCATGGGGAATGGCCCTTTATTACAGGTAAAATGTGGGGAGCAGATCCTCACTGAAGAAGATGATGAGTTGAAAGAGGTGGGCTGCACCTGGGCAGAGCCTGAGCAGCCAGGGCCAAGGGCTCCTCAGGTTCCAGAGGATGAGTGCCCACAGTTCCAGGAACTGGGCTTGAGGCAATGTTGAACCGGGCACGATGATGCAGACTGTGCCAGGGCTGGGAGACGCAGCTGGGACAGCTGACGTCAGCCCTGGGGACACACTGAAATGGCACAGTCCCAGCCCCTCCTGCCTCCGGGCTGCTGGTTTTGGGGCATGTTCAGATCCTGGGTGGGCTTGGTCTGGCAGGGGTGCTGCACCCCCCCAGCCCCCCACCCTGCTGAGAGCCCCTTGGGTCTCCTCTGCAGATGGGCTCTTCGTGACCAACTACTTCACCCGCACACCACGCAAGCTCAGCCCCTTCCGCTCCTTTGCCAGCATTGAGCTCTTCCACTTCCACATCCCCGAGGACACAGTCATCGCTGTCTGGAACCTCATCACCTTCAAGGAGCAGGGTGGCACCTTCGGGGACCAATGCCCAGACCGTAGCATCACCGTGTGAGTAAGCAGCCTGCCCTGTCTGTTTCCTTCCTTCCTGCCTGCCTCTGCCTGCCCCTGCTGCCCCCTGCCTGGACTTGCCTTGGAGCCTGCCTGCTCTTGTCTGCTTCTTGCTTGCACATGCACTTGTGCATGTATGTACATGCATGCACACATGCAGAGGGGCACTCATGCATACACATGCACATAGGCATGTAGATGTGGTGCTTAGGGACATGGTTTAGTGGTGGACTTGGCAGTGCTAAGTTAACGGTTGGACTTGATGATCTTAGAGGTCTTTTCCAACCTAAACGATTCTATGATTCTATGATTCTGTGATATATGCACATACATTCACACACACACACACATGCGCACACACTCACCCCCCATGATTCATCTTCCCAGGACCATTGCAGGCTCCACTCTTTTGTGCATCTCATACATGAACAGTTTTGCTTGAACACCCACCCAGGGAAGCTCACAATCTCCAGCAAGGTCCCAGCTTACAGACGGCTTCCCCATCATGTCTTTGAACTTCCTAATAGCATGGAGGACAGACCTCCACGTGTAGGGCAGGCTGGCCCTGCCACGATGCCCAGCCTGTGCCCTGCTAATTGCTGTCTCTCCTGCAGGTATTTCCGCTCAGGGGCTCCCTCCGTCATTAACCCGCTGCACACGCACTTCCCCAGGGACACGGCTGTCCCTGGCTCCTTCGCACTGACCCTCACCTGGACCCTGCCCAACCGCACCACGGGGGTGTTCAATGTCACCAGCCCACTGCCCGGGGACTGGTTCCTGGCTGCCCACTTGCCCAAAGATGAGGGCAAGATCTCTGTCAAGGTGAAGGGCTTGGGGGGACGGTGGAGTGGCAGGGCTTGCTGCAGGGCTCTGCTGGCAATGCCTGGGGCAGGTGTCCCAAGTGGGGCACATGGGGGGCAGGAGGACTACCACATCTCTTGGTGGGGGTCCTGGGCACATCTGGATGGAGGACACCTGGGCAGACTGCATCCCAACCCTTTGCCGCGGTGCGGGGTCCGCAGCTGGGGGATGGTGGCTCTGTGCGGCCGGTCCCCCCCGCCCCGTGTTGACTGTCCTGCTGGTGCAGGGGCTCTACGAGGAGTGCCAGTATCTCTTCCAGCCACAGCTCATTGTGCAGCGCCTGGTGAACATTGCCGTGCTGTACCCCGGTTACGTCACCGAGCAGAGCATGGCCCCCCACAACCGCTCCTGCCTCTACAAGTGAGTGCGAGAGGGTCTCTTAAGGAGGAGGCATCCCTAGGGTGGGGAGCTTAGGGTGCCCCATCCCTCTGGCTTGCCTCCCCAGCCCTGTTGGTCCATGCTGAGGGGCAGGTCCTGACACCACTGTCCCGCAGGGTGTTTGTGCCCAGCTACACGTCGCGCGTGCTGGTGGAGGTGCTGCGGTGCCATGGGGCCGAGGGCTGCCCACTCTGGCTGCGTGTGCGGGCCAAGGCTCCCCCCTTGCACAACTCCACGGCGCTGGACTGCCGGGAGCACACTCCCTGCCAGCTGGCACTGGACCTGCCCTTCTGGCAGCACTGGTACTACGTGCTGGTGGAGAAACACCCTAGGGTGCCGGGCACCGTCTCCTTCCAGGTCACCGTGCAGCTCACAGGTGAGGGTGCATGGGGAGGTCTGGGTGGGGGGCATGGTCTTGACTCTGCTTGGGTGACTGGTGGGGGGGCAAAGGATGCCTGCAGGATCTGGCCCCAGCTGGGTGCGGGGTGATACCCAGCTCTGCTGGGATGGGGACACTGGGAGGCATTGGGGCTGGGTTGCAGATGCAGGTGAGTGGTGGGCAAGAAGGGGAGGTGGGAGCTAAGAGGGGGCTGGAGGGGCTGTGTGGTGCCCAGGCTGACAGCTCTGCCCTCCAGACTGCTCCCGACCCAGCCTGGCCCGTCCACCCTTCCTGCCCTCCAGTGCCTCCATGAACATGACCCACTCCTTCGGCTCCGTGGGTGGGCTGGCACTGGGGGACAGCCCTCTGCCCGCCAGCCCCAACGGCACAAAGCACCCAGTCCCCATCCCCACTGCCTCGCCCACCAGCAAGCGGTGCTGGCCAGTCCACCCCACACTGCGCAATGAGCTGGACACCTTCTCCGTCCACTTCTACATCTTCTTTGGGCCCAACGTGTCAGTGCCACCTGACCACCCCGCTGTCTTCGTCATCAGCCTCCTACCGGTGCTGGACAGTGGTGGGGTGCTCAACCTGGAGCTGCGGCTCAATGTGGTGAGGTGGCCACACTGCGCCCCAGACGGGGCAGGGCAGCCTGGGGGGGGGCGGGCTGGGAGATGGGTGATGTTGGGGCTGCAGCAAGGCAAGGGACAGGATTTGGGGTGCTCTTGGGTCATGGGCCATGGTTTGGGAGCTCTTGGGTGATAGAGCACAGATTAGGGTGCTCTAAGGGCAGGATGATGGCCTGGATTTGGGGTGTTCTTAGGTGATGGGCAGTGGGTTAAGACACTGCTAGGTGGTGTGCCGCGAGCTGGGTGCTGTCAGAGCAGGGGACATCCCTGGCACTGGTTTAGGGCTATCTCCTCCTCTGCCATCAGAGCTCCCTGTGTGGTGAGAACGCGACAGTGTTCGGGTGTCTGAACCATGAAGTCCCGCTGATGTCCAGTGACAACGCATCAGTCACCTGCAAGACAGGTAGGCTGGGCTGTGCATGTCCATCCTGCCGTGGCCATGGGGGTCACACCCCCCCACGTGTCCAGTGAGAGGCTGAGTGGGAGAAGGCAGAGACCATGGGGGCATCTGGCCCTGGAGCCTGGCACAGGGCGCCCTATCCCAGCTCTGCCCAGGGGAAGGGGCTGCCCCCTGCCCTGCTCACCCGGAGCTTTCCCTGCCTGCAGAGTCCCTGGCAGGCTTCCTGCTCTCTGTCAATGCCACAGCCAGCCTCAGCCGCCTGCGGATTCCCTACCCCCAGACGGGCAGCTGGTACCTGAGCCTGCGCTCACTCTGTGCCACGGAGCACGGGTAAGAGCCCCAGCATGTCCCCTCCCTGCGTGCCCAGAGGGGACATCCCCGCCATGGCCTGCATCCATGTGTGCTGTGGGTCCGTGGGTGTACCTGGTCCTCGCCCAGCATGTCACCGCTCATGTGGCTTTGTGGGCTGTGTGTCACTGTGTGAGTGCCTGCATGGGCATGGATGGCTCTAGCTTGCACCTGCCTGACCATCTGTGGGTCCCCACGGCTCTTCCCTCTGTCTCTTGGTTAGGAAGCGCCTGTCAGCTTGCAAACGCCGTGCATCTGTTGGTGCCTGCCTGTCTCTGCGGCAGTGCCCATCTGTACCTGTGCCTGGGAGGGGACCGGGCTGTCACTGTGAGGACAAGGCTTGGCTGTGTGTATGAGGGGGCAGCCCTGGTCAGGCTGCTGTGCCCCTGCTCCACTCAGCATCTCCAGGGACCGGTTCCGTGTCTGCAACTCTGCTCCTGGCCTGTGTGCCTGCCCAAGAGTCCTGCGGAGGAGAGGGGTTGTTGTGTGCGTGTGTCTGTACATGTGAGAGTCCATGTGGGGCTCTGTGCCGTGCAGATGGTGCTCTGTGTGTGTTCAGTGCATGCATGCAGACAGCACTGGGTGTTTGGTGCATGCATGCGGATGGTGCTGCATGCACATTTGGTGCATGCATGCAGACAGCACCGCATGCGTGTTTGGGTTTGTGCAAGCAGACAGGGCTGTGCGTGTTCTTTGTGTGTGTGTGCAGATTTGGCTGCATGAACACACGCAGGAACAGCAGACACACGTGTAGACGTGCCCTGTGCATGTGTGCAGATGGTGCTGTGTACATGTTTGTGCATGTTGGGGTGCCTGCGTGTGCACAGGCAGCACTCTGTGCATGCTGTCCAGATGTGGGCCTGTCTGTGCTCCTGCATGCTGGAGGCTGCTGAGGTGCTGGGTGTGCCCAGAACTGTGTGCATGGGAGGCGCAGGGCAGCGGGGGTGGTGTGCCTGCTCTGACTCCTCCGCTGTGTTTCTAGTTCATGCTGAGTTGCCAGTTGCGGTTGGTCCTTCCATGACACGGTCACACGCAGGCATTGCAAAGCACGGTGTTTGCACAGCAAAATCCAGACGAAATAGGAGCCAGCTGAGTGCATTGCTAAAGGCAAAGTGGGTCTAAGCGTGGCCATGTTCCTCCTGCTCACCCAGCCTGGCACAGACAATTGCAGCGCAAAGATCCTTGGGGACCAGCTCTGAGCTGCCACGTGTAGCACCAAAGCAGCTCATTTCCGCGCTTGCTGAGTCCCTGGGTCTCCCATCATCAGCAATGTCTGGATGTGGTGGGTGCTTCTGGTGGAGGTAGGAGCTGCTCGAGGGGCGCAGGGCGAGGGCTGACCTCCTTCTCCTGCGCTGCAGGTTCGAGCCTTGCACCAACGTGACGGCCGAGGTGTACCTGCGTGCCTACCTCTCGCCCTGCATCAATGACTGTGGCATCTACGGCCAGTGCAAGCTGCTGCGCACCAACAACTACCTGTATGCCGCCTGCGAGTGCAAAGCTGGTGAGAGCTTCCCCAGGCACCCATGGTGCCCACTGCACCTGGGGACCCCCCCGGCATCCTCCCCTCCTCCCTGGGGGTTGTGCACCCCATTAGTCCTCCTGCGCCAGCTTTCCGCAGGGTGCTGGAAAGGGGCTTCCCTGCTCCCTCCCCAGCCACTGTAGGTGCTGCAGGGGTAATGGCAGTTCTCCCTGGCCACAGGCTGGAATGGCTGGGGCTGCACGGACAACGCTGAGGCTTTCTCCTACGGCTTCCAGCTCCTCTCCACGCTGCTGCTGTGCCTCAGCAATGTCATGTTCGTGCCTCCTGTGGCCATCGCCGTCCGCAGCCACTACCTCCTGGAAGCCGCCATCTACATCTTCACCATGTTCTTCTCCACTGTGAGTGCAGGGTTGGGGGCAACTGGGGGGCAGGCGATGGACCGGGGCTGTGTGAGGTGGCTCTCACACCCTTTCCCCCCCGCCCCAGTTTTACCACGCCTGTGACCAGCCTGGCATTGTGGTGTTCTGCATCATGGAGTATGATGTGCTGCAGTTCTGCGACTTCCTGGGCTCCCTCATGTCCGTCTGGGTCACCGTCATCGCCATGGCTCGGCTCCAGCCCGTGGTCAAGCAGGCGAGTGGGGGGAGGGAGCATGCAGGGTGGCCAGAAAAGGGACCCATCCTGACATGTGCCCCACTGCCCCATAGGTGCTGTACCTGCTGGGGGCCATGCTGCTCTCCATGGCTCTGCAGATGGACCGCCACGGGCTCTGGAACCTGCTGGGGCCCAGCCTCTTCGCCTTAGGGATCATGGCCATTGCCTGGGTAAGGAGATGCTGTCCCCACCCATTCCCTTATGTCCCCATCCCGGCCGCACTCCGTGTCCTGCCCAGCCATCCAGTCCCACTCCCCTGCCAGCATCTTCCCTCCGCTGCCTTCACCCTTCCCATGAACCGCCTTCCCTGGCTCGTGGGGGACACGGCACCACAGCGGAGGGGCCATGCCCATCCCCGCAAGGGCTGCCTCTTCCAGCCCCCACTTTCCCTACCGCAGATGGCTCGCACCATCCGGCGCCGCCACTGCTACCCGCCGACCTGGAAGCGCTGGGCTTTCTACCTGTGCCCGGGAGCGCTGATTGCAGTGGCTGCCATGCTGCTCTACACCTTTGTGGAGACGGAGGAGAACTACTTCTACATCCACAGCATCTGGCACCTGCTCATCGCCGGCAGCATCGGCTTCCTGCTGCCACCCCGTGCCAAGCCCAGCAGGCGCCTGGGGCCTCTGCCCCGGCGCAAGGGCTGCGGGTACCAGCTCTGCATCAATGAACAGGAGGAGCTGGGGCTCATTGACCCAGCCATGGCCTCCATCAACAGCATTTGTACCAGCTGATGCCATCGGCGGCCCGGACTCCTCTGTCATGGACAGCAGCCCTGCGGGGCCCGGCACCCTCTCTCTTTGCTGGCCACCCATCCCAGGAGAGCCAGGACTCCTCTGGGCGGGTGCACAGCCGCCCGTGCCGCCCTGTTCTTGCAATTACAGCCTGGTTGAACTTGTCTCCAGGAGTTGCTGCGGCTCAGTTCAGTGCAGAGCTGGGGGGGGCTCGAGGCTGAGCTGGGGCCACACTCTCTTTGCAGGGCCATGGAGGTGCCCAGGGGACATGGCTGGGTGCAGAGGAGGGAATGGCAACAGACTCCTGCTCTTGCTCAGGGTCCTGTGGCAAGAGCTCCTGCTCTGCGGTGGGCTGCTCTGGGGCTGACGCAGCTCCGGCATGGAGCAAGGTGGCTGGCAAGAGGTGGGGGGCCAGGGGCTCCAGCCTTTTGGCTCACTGCAGGGCAGGCTGCAAAGCTGGGAGGACTTCACCGTGGTACTGAGCTCTTGTGGGATGGCTGTAATGCCTGACCCATAGGAAGCCATGCTGTGCCAGGGCAGCCGGGGTCCCTCCCAAGCTGGCAGGACCGTGGGGAGCCCATAGCCCTGGGGGAAGCTGCCAGTGGGGAGTGGTCCCGGTGCTGCCTGCTGTGGCGATGCACGGGGCTGAGAGTGCACTGTCTGCAAGGGCCACATCCCCAGCAGCTCACAGCCCCATTCATGTCACCCCACTGCCTGGATCAGCCCCCCTCGGTGCCCCACACGTGGGTGCGCCCACCCAGGAGCAGTGGAGTGGCAACCCTGTGTCCCTGTCGGTGCCACCAGCCATGAGCAGCTGCCCTGTCTCTGCAGGGCACTAAGCATCACTGGGAGGGGGCATTGCAAGGCCTGTACCCCCCCATCTGGTTGGGGCAACCCTGTCTCAGACCCTGTTCCTCATCCCCCCCGATGGTCAGACCCATGGGCTCAGCACCCACCTGAGCTGGTGATGACTGCGGTGTGGTGGCAAACACCCGAGCTGTGCATGTGGCTCAAGGACGGGGCATTTCCACCCTGCCCCTGCAGCTCGAAGGGGGCAAGATGGACCAGAGAGGAGAGGGGAAACCCCACTGCCCCTTCTCACCCCTGCGGGGGACTGCTCCAACCCCGCAGGCTCTTCCCAACCCCGCAGGGTTCTTCGGGGGTGAGTCCCCAGGCAAAGCTCTGCATCCCAGTGGTCACATCCTGACTCAGCAGAGCCACCCGCCAGAAGCCCCCCTCCCCGTACGACAGGGACAGAGCCCAAGCGCAGGGAGATTTACTGGATGCCTAACAGGATTAGCAACTGTGGGTGGGCAGCTCTGTAATAGGATTGCAATCTAATTAAACCTGCTGCTTGGGAGCTGGGACCCAGCAGGCCGGAGCGGGGTGGGCTCGGGGGGCTGTGGGGGTGGCTGGAGGGGACGGCGGGGATGGGACAGGCAGGAGCAGAAGGAGGGGTGAGCTGGCGAGGGCCATGGCGGTGGCGGCATGTTCAGGGCTTTGCTGTCCGCATCTCTGGGCTGTGCTGGGGGCAATGGCCGCAGGGAGCCAGCCTGGCGTGGAGGCATGCTGGGCAGCCCGGGAAGCTGGGCAGGAGCCCCGGTCACTGTGCAAGGGGGCTGGGGGACCTGCACCCACCGCCCTCCTCCCCCTGAGAGCTCACCCTCCAGCCCTTTCTCTGCCATGCCAAATGCCCTGTCTGGTCCAGGGGGCTGATTAAGGATTAATTTTTTTAATTAAAAACGTTTCTCACTTCACCAAGTCCAATCGCATCCCCCCAGCAGTAGCAGCCCCCAGAGAACGAGGAGCTCAGCTTTCACATCAGCAACACGCTGGAGCATGGTGCGTGCTGAGCACAGGGCTTGTGCCGCCCTGGTGTGCGCGCCAGCCCGACAGGTGGCCCTGCACACAAGCACCCCGATTTTGTGGAGTGGTCAGCACTCCTCACAGCATCCTTACCCTTCCCGCATCCCCTGGCTCACTGCTGCAGGGCTGAAGCACAAACCCACAGCTTGCCGAGTTTGTGTAGAACCTGCAATAACAGAGCCTAGCGAGCACGTGGCAGGATGCACATTCCCCTTGCAAGCAGCTGCGCAGCCCCTGGCCTGCCCCACGGCAGACACCACAGGGTGGCACATGCAGGTCCTGACCCCCGGGGTGTCCTGACAGAAGTGGGCAGGAGGTTTAGCCGGCAGAGCAGCCTGGGGAAGCCTGGAGGAGCCACGCACCGGCTCTGCTGGGCTCCGCTTCTCCAGGCTGCCGGGGCGGCTCAGCACTCCCTCTTGTTTTAATGAAACCCACGACTGCATTTTTCATCTCAAGGACAGGCCAAGCGGCTGAGCACACTGCCGGGGAGGGAGCCTGGCCAAGCAGCGCTGGAGGGGATCCAGGCACTCTGTGCCAGCCCAGCTCATCCCCCAGGGCTCACAGGCTGCCTGCTGGGAGCTGGGAATCCCCCTCCCCGCTTCCCCCCTCCCCCAGCCCCAGCAGGGCAGAAGCCAGTCCCTCTGCCCAGGAGGCTGGCACAGCCTTGGGGGTGTGGCGAATAAGGACACGGACTCCGTCTGAGAGGGCACGAAGACAAAAAAAAAACTTTATTATACAGCACAAGCACCTTTTTATACCTCACTTTATGCCACGTATACACTTCAAAGAATTCCCCAGTACATCCCCCAAGCAAAGGTCATCTCGACACTCTTCCGCTAATTTCCTTATCTTTGTCACGCCCTCAGAACCATGAACTGCCACCTCTTATCTCCCTTTTTCCCACGGCTTCTTTCGCTTCCCATCTTCCCATGGCTTCTTGTTTACCAACGCTATGATACTGCTTGTACTCTCAGACATTGATTCCTCCACATCTCCCCCTTTTTCTTTTACAACAAACACTAAGCTAACTGGCTTTTCTATTATTCGTTTCACACATTGCAATAACATAGTACACACACAAGAATACATACAAATACAATCTAACGTATAATTCCCAGTTCAATCAAACTCATTACCCATTTTGCCAAGCCCCAATAATTCTATCTCTTGTGGCTCTACGCTCAGGGCGGATGGTACACCAAACATCCGTCCCAATTGTCAGTCACATTGCGGCCACCACTACAAAGTGTTGCATGCAGCTCTGTGAGACCTAGGGTCCAATTGTTCCATGGGAGTCCCACTAAGCAGGTGGAAAAAGGATCTCCAGGTGACAAGAGCAAAAGGCAAATGGTCTCCTGGCCTGTCTGATTCGCAAGGGCAATCCAGATGTTCTCTTTGGGCTGCGGTGGGGCCCAAAACACACTTACGCCTGTGGCAACAGCGAAAAAGACGGCTTGACAAACCGCGCTGGTACCCATCTTGGTCCTCGATCTGTGGAGACACAAGCGTACCCTTGACCCCAGGTTATCAATGAAAACGGGCCTTCCCACTCATGAGATTCCAGGTTTCTCACCTTTACCCACGCCTTGTCCCTTATGATTGCCTCATGACCTTCAACAGAATCAAAATGTCTGCAAATCGGGGGTCCACCTTCCTCAGCCCACCGATTGAGAAAATTAAGAACATAAACGGCTTTTGCCAATCTTTCCTGTGGGGTCAAATCCCCTACTCCCCCTTTTTGTTTTGTTAACATGTCTTTGAGCGAACGGTGCGCACGCTCAACAATGGCTTGCCCTGTGGGACTGTGTGGAATTCCCGTGATATGAGTGATTCCCCACGTTTGCAGGAAGGTCCGTGTGGCTTGGGCAACGTACCCGGGGCCGTTATCTGTTTTTATTTTGCTCGGTACTCCGAGAATGGAAAAAGCAAGAAGAAAATGTTTTCGGACATCCCGGGACTTTTCCCCAGTGTGGGCTGTGGCTGCAATTGCTCCCGAAAATGTATCCACTGAGACGTGGACACATTTGAGTCGACCAAAGTCGGGAAGATGTGTAACATCAGTCTGCCAAAGTTCGAGTGCCTGCAAGCCACGAGGGTTGACTCCCCCCGGCTGTGGAGGGCCCGCACACTGGCACTCAGGGCATGCAGTGACATTTGGCGTGCTTGCGTAAGTGGTAAATGAAACATTCCAGCCAAGGCCTTAGCGTTCTGATGATAAAAGTTATGTGAACGCCTCGCTTGCTCAAATTTCCCCGGGACAACAACAGCCCCTGCAAGCGAATCAGCCAATCGGTTTCCCTCAACCAGGGGCCCCGGCAATGCAGTATGAGATCTGATATGTAACATAAAAAAAGAGTGGATCCTTCGATGAATGTGTTCTCTGAGGGTTTTAAACAGAGCAAAAAGCTGGGCATTATTTACATCTTTCAAATAAGCAAACTCCATGCGGGACACTACCCCTGCAACATATGCAGAATCAGTCACGATGTTGACGGGGCATTGCCATTTTTCAAACACTCGTACCACTGCCGCCAACTCCACGATTTGTGGTGAACCGTCTTGTTTCCGGATATCAGATTGCCATTGATCGTGGTCATCTTTCCAGACAAGGACAGACTTACCCGTGCGCCCGGACCCATCTGTGAAGACCGTTAGAGCGTCCAAAGGGGTCACGCTACATTTCGGCAATTGCTGCAGTGGTAGCGGGGACTGCAGCCATTTATGACTGGGAGGGTGAATAGAAATCGCTCCTGTAAAACCTTCCATAGCCATTTGAAAAGGTACAGACATTTGCATCAACCAAGTTAACATAGGCATCACGACAGGAATGTAAATGGTATGCGGCTCTTTTCCGCACAGCGCTATCAACCGTTGCCTCCCTCTCGTGACCAGGGATGCAAACATTTCTGCTCCAGTGGTGATGGTTTTTCCAAATTGATGGGGAAGAAACACCCATTCTATGACCAACAACTGTTCGCCGCTGGGTGTTGGCTTCCACTGAAACAACAAACCATATGGTTGGAAGTCAGTGTTCACTATTGCTAACTGAAAAGGAAGCTCTGGATCACAGCGCTGTGCTTGCCGAGCCGATATCATTGTAGCAATCCGCTGCAACGCTTGCTGAGCCTCGGGGGTTAACGTTCGTTGAGACCCCAACGCCGGATCACCTTTTAGCAAATTAAACAGAGGTCTCAACAGCTCGTTGTTGATTCCCAACAGAGGCCTTACCCAATTGATGGTTCCCAATAATTTCTGCAAATCAGTCAGGGTGTGGACCTGACTACTGATCTTGAGTCCTTGCGGTATCACAGTTTGCTCAGTAATGCGCCACCCTAGATATTTCCAGGGAGCGGTCTGCTGCACCTTTTCTGGGGCAGCTATCAAGCCGTTATGCTGGAGGCTCGTTATGACAACCTCCATGGCCCCTCATATCATGGCCTCAGGGGGTTGCTACAAGGATATCATCCATATAATGATAAATTACGACTTCAGGCAATTGGGCGCGGGCTGGACTAAGGGCCCGAGCCACGAACCATTGACATATGGTGGGACTATTTTTCATGCCTTGCGGGAGCACCGTCCAATGGTACCCTTGACTCGGCTGGGCTACATTGGTCGCGGGTACAGTAAAAGCAAACCGCGGCGCGTCATCTGGGTGTAGCGGAATGGTAAAAAAACAGTCCTTAAGGTCTATTATAGTGATGTGCCAGTTCATAGGTATCATGGTTGGTGAAGGGAGACCTGGCTGTAGAGCTCCCATGTCCTCTATAGCCTCATTTATACGTCTTAGATCGTGAAGGAGCCTCCGCTTTCCTGATTTCTTCTGGATGACAAAAACTGGTGAGTTCCATGGGCTCGTGGATGGCACAATGTGCCCAGTGCGCAGCTGCTCAGCAACTAGGTCCTGCAAGTGATGCAGCTTGTCCGTGGGGAGGGGCCACTGATCCACCCATATAGGCTTTTCACAGGACCATTGCAACTTCAGGGTGTGCTGCCGATCAGTAGCCCCTAGGATAAATTTGTCCCCAGCATGATTCCCCATTGTGACAAACAATCTCGTCCCCACAGCGTGAGAGGGGCCGGAAGAACGAACGGTCGGACATTGGCCCGCCAACCCTCCGGTCCCTCGATTTGAATTAATTGAACATTCTGCAGTGGTGCTGTTTGCCCTCCGATACCTGTAAGGGCAATCGGGACCTGTTTCGTCGGCCATTGAGCTGGCCAGTGTGACTGCGCAATGACTGTCACGTCAGCTCCGGTATCAATAAGGCCGCTGATGCGCACAGACTGCTGAGGGCCACCGCCTGACAGGCAGCAAGACAGTCGCGGTCGCCCCGCAGCGACAGGCTGCGCCCACCACAGTTGTGGCGTGCCGGTGGAACCAAAACCTTCACTCCCCCGTTCCTGAGGCTCCGCCGCAGGAGGGGCAGCTCGAAAGTAGACGAGCTGTGCTATTCGTGCTCCTGCCGGCACGTAACAGGGCGGAGTAGGCGTCCACAACATGATTTTAATTTCTCCCATATAGTCTGCATCGATAACCCCCGGGAGAACGAACAAGCCCTGTAACGTGGCGGATGAACGTCCCAGTAAGAGTGCGCTGTAACCGCCGCCTAGCGGCCCCCACACTCCGGTGGGCACCGCTTGAACAGCCGTAGAAGTCGGGTTCACTGGGTGGGAGGGGGCCAAGTCCACGCTGGCACTTCCCCATGTCCGGGCGGATAATTCGGAGGCACGGATGCCAGCGGGGGGCTGGGGGCAGTTTCCATCATCGCATGGGGGGCTGCTTGTGTCATCGCGCGGCCCCTCCCCGCACTCCTGCAACCGTTTCCCTGGATAGGCTGACCGTCTTTATCATACCGCGACCGGCACTGATTCGCAACGTGCCGGCCCTTCCTACATTTTGGACACGTTCCCAGTTGTGAGTCAGCCAGTTCCCGCCTCCGCCTGCCTGTCTGCGGGCACTGTCTCTTAAAGTGACCAGGACGGCCACAGGTGAAGCACGTCTGTTGGCTGCACTTAAAGTTTGCAAAAGCAGTAGCCATCGCCACAGCCTGGTGCTCCGTGGTCCCCACACGGTTGCATTCCTCTATCATTTCAACTACTGTAGGGTTTTTTAATGGACGGAGCACCTTCTGGCAATCCGCGTTAGCGTTTTCAATTGCCAATTTTTGTAATAATATTTTCCGCGCTTCCTCATTCTCTACTTGTTTGTCCAAAGCATCTTTTAATGTCTCGATAAATTTCATATACGGTTCCTGCGGTCCCTGCCTAATATTAGTAAACGGGCGTTGGGGCTTCCCTACATCAGGGACCTTCATAAATGCTAGGTAGGCAAGATTCTTTGAATCATTTAGGGCTTCCATCGGAGTTGTGCCTGGGCATGGGCAGTGGCATATCGACCCTCTCCTACCAATGCGTCAACTCCCAAGAATCTCACTGGATCTGCCGTGGGACGCTCTAAATATTCCAGGGCTTTTGCCTCACAGAGTCGCCGCCACTCCCCATTCCAGAGCATAAACTGAGCAGAGGAGAGCAACAATTGCGCCAGCGTTTTACAATCATGTGGACATAACGTATAACTCCTCATGACCGACCCTAGCATGTTCGCAGAGTAGGGGGCATTAAGGCCAAATTCAATCACTCCCCTTCTCAACTCCTTCACTACTTGGAAACTCAGAGCCTCCCACCGGGGCCTTTGATGAGCTTCATAAATCACCGGGAACGCCCGGACCTCACGGAGCTTAACCGCGAGGTCAGAGTCCCCTTCTTTCTCTGCCTCCCTTTGAATCCCCTTCCACACATCATGCAGATGCGGGGGATATAAATCCGGCTCTTTCTCTGGGTCGACCGGTCCCGGATCAAACGGATTGGGATCATCACTGCCGCTACCCTGCTCCCCGCAGGCAGCCACCGCTCCAGCCTCAGTGGCCGGGGGCGCAGAAGGCTCTTTGGCCACAGATGCACTCCCTCCTGAGTTTTCACCTCTCAGCTTGTCTTTAGCACTGACATGCTTTTTTAGGGTCTCATTCAGAGTCCTCCAAGGCGCTAGCAGTCCTGCAGCCACCGAGTCCGAACGAGTGGCAGCATCCCAAAGCTGGGTGCCTGCTTCATTCCAAATTTTTGGATCATAAATGTTAGTAGAATCGACTCCCTTAACGGTGGTTGTCACCCACTTCAGGAGTCGTCTCAAGTCCCCATTATCCATGGTTACTTGATATTTTTTCAGGATCAATTCCATGGTCCTGCAAACAGTTTTTTCCTCCTTTGTCATGTTTAAACCCATGACTACCACCCCCATGACTACTGCCCCCCACTGCTCACCTCTGTTCTGCAGAGACGATTACACGACGTCACTATCCTGTTTCCTTTCAACAGCTTTTATCCCGTTTCCTTTCAACGTCTTTGCAGTTAAGTGGGGGCTCGCCACCGGATCGGCAATTGCCGACTTTATGGCCCTTCAGACAGAATGTCCCCGTCCCTGTTCGGGCGCCATTTGTGGCGAATAAGGACACGGACTCCGTCTGAGAGGGCACGAAGACGAAGATGAAAAAAAACTTGATTATACAGCACAAGCGCCTTTTTATACCTCACATTATGCCACGTATACACTTCAAAGAATTCCCTAGTACATCCCCTAAGCAAAGGTCATCTCGACACTCTTCCGCTAATTTCCTTATCTTTGTCACACTCTCAGAACCATGAACTGCTGTGGAGGGATTTTTATTAAATAACGGTCATCCTATGAACATTCCAAGCACTGAGGATTTGTTAGCAATAGTATAAGGCTGCTAAAGAGCAATTGTAGTTTTAGAGTCTCTGAAGTGATAGTAGAATAGGGAAAAACAGGCTGAGGAATGTAAATATCAGTAGATTATGTAACGGAATGCAGGCGCAGGAAGTGTTCGCGTGGACACCTGCTTTTGACCAATCTGTGTATGTTAAGATTCGTGTGCTTGCTGACTGTAAACCAATAGAGGATTCGTAGGTGCGCGTGTTAGTGTGGCTAGCTTATAAAAGTAGCACAATATCTTGAAATAAAGGAGAATGACCATACCCACATTGGGACTCCTCTTTACTCCGGGAACGCACTCCCACTCCGACCCACGGTCTCTCCGACATCTGGTAGCAGAGGATGCGGAAACATGCTGGGCTCGTAACCCAGAGGTCTGGTAGCAGAGACTACAATTCTTCGAGACTGCGGTAAGTGCAGTGAGAGAAGGGGAGTGGGAAACCAGCGACTGGGAGTTGTACTATTCTATTGCTCAAACAGATAGAATAGATATCGGTGCAGAGTGGCCAACTGCCTCCCAGAGGGTGCACTGCTATTATGGAGAATGAGGCAGCAGCTACGTTGCTTGCAGGACTACTCTCTAAGAGAGGGATCGAGACAACGGTGAAACAGCTTATCAAGCTAATTAAGTTAGGACAACGTTTGGGACATTTTAAAGACACTCACACGTCGTTTTCTGTGCTTGAATGGCGGGAGCTGGGAGAACTAATGTGGCAGAAGCTTACTGGAGGTGATAAGAAATTGGAGAAGGACATTAAGTCTGTGTCAGACTTGTGGGGAGACGTACTAGACACTTTAAAAGCTATGAAAGCTGAACGGGAGGTGGCGTGTGCGGCTGTTCAGATGCTGGCTCCGGACCCCATGCCGGAACAGTCTAAGAGCATGGAATCCAAGGCGGGACCGATCGCGCGATTTTTTGGGCTGCCTGCTGTGAAGGGTATGACGGGGTCCACCTGTAAGACTGTTGCCGAATTGCGCGATAGAGTTGAGCAGGACTCTGAGGTTAAAACGCCCAATGTCGTAATGTCGTCTTCGCTAGAAAAGCCGGAAGTTGCCGGGGCTGTAGCACAGCAGCAGTGTGAGGCAAAAGCGGAAGAGCAACCGCTGGGCATGAAGGGGGAGGAGTGGCCAGCTCCACCCACCCCCCCGATTCCAGGCGGGGAAACGTGCCGCCCTCCTCCTACTGCCCCTCCTCTCCACCCGCCCTTGCCACGCTTCAATGATTCCTCCGGTGCTGCCACACCGCCATCTAGCGGAAAAGAGAAAAATTCAACAGACAGTATTAATCAGCTGTTAAAAGAGGTTGTGCAACAACTAAAGGACTTAACTACACAGACTCAGCAAAAAAGAGAACCTTGGTCAACCGCCGGTTCGAGAGACAACTTGCCACCCTGTTTCTCCGGGCCTACTGCAGCTACCCATCCCGGCCGATGGAGTGGAGTTGTTCGGGATGCTATTTTGGATGGACAGTGGGGGGTTGCATCCAACATTGGCCCCATGGCTTTTCCGGTGGTACAGGACAACGGTCAAGGAAAATGGGAACCGCATGATTGGAAGATTCTACAACAAGCCAAAAATACTATATCGCAGTATGGTGTTAAATCGGAAGCCTCACGACAGATCGTTATTTAGATTTTTTCTGCTGATTTGATGTGTCCCCATGATTGTCAAAGTCTGATGAGGCTTCTGTTGACACCTACGCAGTTTTTGTTATGGGGATCGTCATGGTCTCAGAGGGCAGTGAATGCTGCTGCCCAACATCAACAACAAGGGGATCCATTATTTGGGATCACAGCTGAGAAGCTCATTGGGGGGGGATGTTATGCGGATATAAATGTCCAACTGACTTTTCCTGTCAATATGTTACAGTTATCTTCTAAGCTTGCTTTAGATGCGTTTCTTTCCTTACCAGGATCGGCAGCCCCTTCTTTCAGCTCGGTGACGCAAGGGGCAACTGAGAAGTATAGCAACTTTATTGATAGGCTTTGGGATGCAGTAATGAACCATCCGGATTTGGGAGAGGACAATAAAAAACAAAAGTTTAGAATTTTGGCTTTTGATAACGCCAACAAAACTACTAGGGCCATTCTAGCCAGTCTGCCCAAAGGGGCAGGAGTGGAAGAAATGCTTTCTCGGGTGGAAAGAGCAGGAGTTCAACAACAAAATGAGTCGATGGCAGCTGTGCTGCAAAGTGCTGTCAAAGAAGTAGTACAACCATTGGCAGCTGTTGTTAGGCAAAAACACTCTCCAGGAATAGTTCAGCCCTTTAAAGGCATCTGCTATCGTTGCGGGGAACAGGGGCATAGCAGGCGAAATTGTCGTGCTCCTGTATGGTGTGATAGGTGTCAAAAAAATACCCATGCTACTAAGGCCTGTTCGGGAAACTTCAAATCGAGTGCAGGGAGAGGCCGCGTGCAGACACAAATGCCCCCTCAAAACAACAGCAGCAATCAGGGTTTTTACAAAAACACTCGGCTGCCACCAAAGGAAGTTTGGGAGTCGACCCGGAAACAACAATAGATTTCACTTTAACCAATACAGAAGTATGCAAAATCCCTAGCAATGCAGTAGGGCCTTTAGTAGCTGATAGTAATAGGATAGGTGGAATCCTTTTAGGTCGATCTTCTGCAGGAATAAAAGGATTGATTGTAATTCCTGGAGTCATTGATGCAGACTATACCGGTCAAATTCATATTATGGCCTATACAATTAGTCCTCCTCTCTTCATCCCAAAAGGCAGTCGGATAGCCCAGATATTAGCTTTTAAAAATCCTTTAAGTCAATCAAACCAAGATTGGGAAGAACGTGGGTGTAAAGGATTTGGTTCTACTGGGCCTGCTGTATGTTTCACTACAAAATTAGACCATCGCCCACTCGAAACTGTGACTTTGAGTCAGGAGAACCTTTCAATAAGAATAAATGCAATGTTGGACACTGGGGCCGACATAACTATTATAAATCGAGCAAATTGGCCATTGCAGTGGGAAATAGAAACCCCAAAGGCATTAATTGCAGGAGTGGGAGGGAACTCGGCCCCATATATAAGTAGTAAACCGGTTCAAGTGAGTTTCCCAGAAGGCCAGAGGGCAACACTGAAGGTCCATGTTTTGTCGCTCCCTGGAAATTTGGAGGCATTAATCGGACGTGATGTTCTCAGTCAGATCGGGGCAATGCTGACTACAAAGCATTTTTAGTCATGGGCACTGGGGAGCAATCGCCCAACCCACCGTTAACATGGATCTCCAATGACCCTGTTTGGGTTGACCAGTGGCCCGTGACTAAAGAGCGATTGCAAATAACTAAACAACTGGTATCCGAACAACTTATAGAGGGACATATCAAACCATCTGTCAGTCCATGGAATACTCCTATTTTTGTCATCCCTAAGAAAAGTGGGAAGTGGCGTTTACTACATGATTTGAGGAAAATAAATGATCAAATGTTGCCTATGGGAGCCTTACAACCTGGAATGCCATCACCTAATATGTTACCCGAAAATTGGCACATACTTATAGTTGATTTAAAGGACTGCTTTTTCACAATCCCATTGCACCCTCAGGACACTCAGAGATTTGCCTTTTCCATACCCTCGATAAATAAAGCAGCACCAGCAGAGCGGTATGAGTGGGTGGTACTTCCACAAGGGATGAAAAACTCTCCTACATTGTGCCAATTATATGTCGCCTGGGCGCTGCAACCGATAAGAGAAAAATGGCCTGACACTATCATCTATCATTATATGGATGATATTTTGTGTTGTCAACAAGTTCCTTTTGAAGTGCATCATATACAACAATTAACAACCATGCTAGCAGACAAGGGACTTGTAATTGCACCAGAAAAGATCCAAAGGTCTCCACCTTGGAAATACCTAGGGTGGATCATTGCACAGGCAAAAATTCGTCCTCAAAAAATAGCATTAAAAACTCCACTTAAAACATTGGCTGATGTGCAAACGGTCTTAGGCGACATCCAATGGGTTCGCAATTGCGCTGGCATTACCAATGCAGACATTAAACCATTAATTGAATTACTGCGTGGCACTCAGCCTGCAGCTGAAATTCATATGACGGACAAACATCACGTAGCCTTACAGCACATTATAAACAAACTTACTATAGCCTGGACCGCAAGAAGAATCCTTGAACTGCCACTTTCTTTGCTTATCTGTAACACCGAAGAATCACCTTTTGCCGTTATATGTCAATGGCAAAACAAGAAGGGGGAGATGAAGGGACAACAGGGAATGAACTCCGTGACTGCCATTGACAACAAGAGTAATGATAACTTGCGAAATTCCTCCCTTTTTCAAATTTTGGAATGGGTTTTCTTACGGGTACAACCACGTTTCAGTATACAAGCTCGTCCTGAAGCCGTAGGGGAATTAATCCAAAAAGGAAGAACGCAAGACGCGCTGATTAGGGAAACAAATAATCCTCAGCTAGGGAAACTATTTATTCAATTAAGATCGACCATCTCCCAGCGAGCGGCTCCGTGTTGCGTCATTCATATCTGTAGCCATCAATGGGAGTTGGGTTTAGGACAAGGCAATCAGATAGTGGACAATCTTGTCAGTCCAGCGTGTCATGTACCACCTGTAGATAAATTTTTACAAGCTAGGCAGGGTCATGAAATATTTCATCAAAACTCAAAGGGTTTAAGAAGGCAATATGGGTTATCAGAAAACGAAGCTCGCTCTATCATACAGGCCTGTCCCAAGTGTGGAAATCATGGACCTGGAATAGGGCTGGGCGTTAATCCAAAAGGTCTCAAGGCTTTAGAGCTCTGGCAGACTGACGTCACTCACATTGCTGAATTTGGGCAGCTCAAATATGTGCATGTCACCATAGATACCTTTTCTAAAGTAATACGGGCCACGGCTTTATCGGGTGAGAAGGCTCATCATGTGTGTAAGCACCTCCTTGCTTGCTTCGCGGTGTTGGGTGTGCCAGAACAACTGAAAACAGACAATGGCCCTGCTTACACCAGTCAGAAGTTGAGAACCTTTCTGATGAGATGGGGGGTCAAGCATATTACTGGCATCCCACACTCACCGACGGGGCAGAGCCTTGTAGAACGCACGCATCAGGTATTGAAGGACTATCTAACAAAGCAAAAGGAGGAAGAAAAGGACCCGCAGATGAGACTGCATAAAGTCCTATTTACTCTAAATTATTTGTGTCTGATGGGAGACAGAGAAGAGCCATCGATTATAATACATCACCAAAACCTTAAGTTTAACTCTCATACAACGCTTCCAAAACTAAAAGTAATGTATCGAGACCCAATCACTGGCATGTGGCTGGGCCCAGTTTCGGTAATATTTAATGGGAGGGGATACATGTGTGTTTCCACAGATAAGGGACCAATATGGGTGCCTAGCCGAGCGGTGAAGCCTGCACTCTCACAAGAAGGGGTTACCTGGGCAAACAAAACAGATCAATCTGCGTTTTGTTTTGTCTCTTGCTACGGCAACTGAGCCTTTCAGAACCTGTTTGGTGTGCCTGGTTTCTGGGTAGAAGAGTTTATGTGTTGCATGAACGTATCCGATCATGGTGAGTCTACACATAAACAATTACAATGGTTAAAAAACCATGTAAGCATGATACCACAAAATCATGGCATTTTAGATGAATGGCTCATGAATATTTTTAGAGAGTTGCTGCAATGGCTGATAGCTCTGATAAAAGAAGGCTTGCGTATATTGATTATCATCTTAATATTGTGTGTATGCTTTTGTATTGCTTTTAGTTGTATAAAAAAGGCTGTATCGAAAGTAGTAAATCAGGCTTGGATTGTTCAAAAACAAAAAGGGGGAATTTGTGGAGGGATTTTTATTAAATAACGGTCATCCTATGAACATTCCAAGCACTGAGGATTTGTTAGCAATAGTATAAGGCTGCTAAAGAGCAATTGTAGTTTTAGAGTCTCTGAAGTGATAGTAGAATGGGAAAAACAGGCTGAGGAATGTAAATATCAGTAGATTATGTAACAGAATGCAGGCGCAGGAAGCGTTCGCGTGGACACCTGCTTTTGACCAATCTGTGTATGTTAAGATTCGTGTGCTTGCTGACTGTAAACCAATAGAGGATTCGTAGGTGCGCGTGTTAGTGTGGCTAGCTTATAAAAGTAGCACAATATCTTGAAATAAAGGAGAATGACCATACCCACATTGGGACTCCTCATTACTCCGGGAACGCGCTCCTATTCCGACCCCGGGTCACTCCAAGAAACTGCCACCTCTTATCTCCCTTTTTCCCACTGCTTCTTTCGCTTCCCATCTTCCCATGGCTTCTTGTTTACCAACGCTATGATACTGCTTGTACTCTCAGACATTGATTCCTCCACATGGGGGGCATCATGGTGGGGTGCAAGTGCAGGACAGGCAGGGCCCTCTTGCAGGACTGAAAAGTTTTTGCTCAGTGCTCCTGGTACCAAGCGTGGTGAAGCCACTCTCTCCTGTGGGACACCCAGCACAGGGTGTGCGGCACTGTCTCTCTCACCAAGCCTCACTGGGAACATGCTGGGACACCCCATGGGAGACCCCGGGTCCCCTCAGCTACCTCCCCTTCATTGCAGGGTCAGGAGCACCGGCCTGTCCATCCCTATGGGGCTGGGTGAGCTTTGCCAGTGTGTTCCCCATGGTCTCCAGCCTCGGCCCTGTGGGGATGCGCTTGGAGCAAAGGCTGGACTCTGCCTTTCCCCCACTCCGGAGAATTGGGGTCCCTGCGATTCCTACCCCCCTCCCAAAGCAAACAGCCTTTCTGATGCTCCATCCCTGCCTCTGCCAGGCACAGCAACTCCATAACCATGGCAACAGTGTCCCTATAACAATCAGGTATATCTGACATCCCCATGGCAACCAACTCCCCGAACAGCTGGTGAAGAGCTTCTGAAGAGCTTCGCTTCCTCGATGCTGGGGAGGGATGGGGGGATTTGAGCCCCACCAGGGCGGGTGGCTGCAGGGACGTGGGGACAGACACAGCCAGGAAGGTGCCTGGGGCAGCACACACCTTCTTGGCCTCTGTCCTGCCAGGGAGGCTGCAGGGGACACAGGCAATGCAGGAGAGGGAGGTGTCCCCGGGGACAGCATCGCCACGGTTCAGCCTCCTGTGTCCCAGCCCCATCCTGCCTTCTGGGCTGTCAGTGCCATTGGGCTGGCATTCCCTGCTCTGACACATGCTCCCTGGAAATGGGTATACCAAAGGCTGGGACCATGCCCCCCGCCCCAACCTCCTCCCACCCCTAACTCCCACTGCAGGGATGCTCTGCCTGCTGCCCGCAGCCTGCCCTCCCTGTGGGGCTGCTGGGCCCTGCCGCTGCTGCCTGCCCATGTCTGCCGGGCCAGGCTCACCAGACAGTGGCCCTGACGTAGTCTGTCATTGCAGATGGCAATTGCATGCTATGCAACTTTAATGTGTTAGGCCTGAATTATTGAGCCCTGCAGTGGGCTGTGTGCGCGCAGGCAGGACCCATCATCCCTCCTCCTCACCCTGCCCACGCAAGCCCAAACGGGCAGCAGCAGGCGGGGGCTGGCGAGAGGTCCCAGCCTCTGGGGTCTCTCCGGATGCAGGAGAGTACCATGCCCCTTGCTAGCCCTGGGGGCTGCGAGGTGTGGGTGGCAGCATGGCTGTCAGTGCCACTAGCTCAGTTGCCTGGGGGTTGGTGGTCCCTGTGCGATGAGACCCCAAGGATGGCATTATCTCTGCAGGGTGCAGGGACAGGTGTATAGGGAGGGATGCACCATCCTGCTCTGTCCCTGCCTTGGCATTTGCTCCTGTCCTGGTTCCAGCTGGGACAGGGTTAACTTTCTTCCCAGTAGCTTGGGGGGGTGTGCTGTGTTTTGGGTTCGGTGTGAAAGGAGCGTTGATGGCCCATTGATGCTTTGGCTGTTGCTGGGTGATGCTTGCACCGGGAGGGGGGAGCACAGCCGGGGTGGTGGACCCAGCTGGCCAATGGGGTATTCTATACCCTGTGACATCATGCTCAGTATAAAAACCAGGTGTGTGGGGGGGCTCACCCCCTGTTCGTGACACGCGGTCGGCGGTCGGTGAGTGGTTGTGTTGTGCATTGCCTGTTTTGTGTATTCTGTTATTGTTGTTGTTCTCATTGTTATTATTACTGTTCTACTTAGTTTTATTTCAATTATTAAACTGTTTTTATCTCAACCCGGAAGCTTTCCTACTTGTGCCCTCCCGATTCTCTCCCCCATCCCACCGGGAGGGGGGTGATCGAGCGGCTGCGTGGCGTTTATTTTTGCTGGCTGGGGTTAAACCACGACAGTCCTTTTTGGCGCCCAACGTGGGGCACGAAGGGTTGAGATAACGACAGATTATTTAGAGCATATTAAGCAATTTATATCTGGTAACATATTAATTTGTTCTGCACCATGCTCTTGTTTTTACTGTACCTGTTAAAAATTGGAGTTGGGTTTTGTAGTCTGTTGTGCTCTGCCGTGATTAACGATGTTTTGCCTGGGAGATTTGTTACTAAAACGCTGGCATTGGGGGTTATTTGGTATTTGGGATTCATAATGAAGCCGTTTCTGCATTTCGGGTACCACCTCATGGAGACCATTAGCAATTATACCTTTTCCTCCGAGAGATTTTTTATGGAGGAAATAGAGAATGGCACCCTCGCTACCTTCATCTCCTTTGTTAAAATAACTTGCCAGTACCTTGAACATCCCTGGGAAGTTAAGATACATCTATTGGTACTCCTTGGGAATATTGTTGCGGTTTTATCCAAGGTTAGTAAGCAATTTAAGAACGTCATCCAGAGATCTGCCCCAAGGCTGGATAGTTATGAGTGGCAGGGCGAGTGGGATAGCATGGGCAAATGCCTAGGGCGATGGGCACCCCCAGTGTTCTGGAACTTTACCCCTGAACAAGTGCAGAACCCTGAAAAATTAGTAGAATATTTGGAAGAAGTATGCTGTCACCCTGGCCATTCCAGGGAGACGCAAATTACTACAATGTGCTGGGGCCTGGCCCACGCCTACGGAGCCCTATTTAACACCATTCAGAACCCCCAAGGGGAAGGAAAGTCTCTGCAGCTGATGACAAAGCAACAGGCCCTGTGGCTACTCCACCCCCCACGGCAAGCACAGCGGCTCCCTCACCCCCCAGGGCAGGCACGGCAGCTACTCCGCCCCCTGCGACAGAGAACCAACCCATGCCGGTATCAGTCGCCCCTATACAAAAAAGAAAATGCACAAGAAAATCAGCTCGTCTAGTAAGGGATGAAGATGAACCAGGGCCATCACGAGAACAGGAGGAGGAGGAGGCAGAACCCATAAATGAGATGGTGACCACCCGATCCCTATCTCTGGCTGAGCTGCAAGATATGTGAAAAGACTTCAGCCCTTGTCCAGGCGAGCACATTGTCACCTGGCTGCTCCGATGCTGGGATAACGGGGCCAGTAGCCTGGAATTAGAGGGTAGGGAAGCCAAGCAGCTGGGATCCCTTTCTAGGGAAGGGGGCATTGACAAAGCAATTGGACAAGGGGCACAAGTCCTCAGCCTCTGGAGGCGACTCCTGTCAGGTGTGAAGGAAAGGTATCCCTTCAAGGAAGATGTTATGTGCCACCCAGGCAAGTGGACCACCATGGAGAGAGGTATCCAGTACCTGAGAGAATTAGCAGTGCTGGAAGTGATTTATGATGACCTGAACAACGAGCAGTTATCCAAAGACCCAGATGAAGTCAAATGCACCCGACCCATGTGGCGGAAGTTTGTACGGAGCGCACCAGCGTCACATGCAAACTCATTGGCAATAATGACCTGGAGAGATGGAGAGGAACAAACAGTGGATGAACTGGCTGGCCAACTCCAGCAATATGAAGAAAGTCTCTCTTCCTCCCTACGAGCCTGTGTCTCTGCTGTGGAGAAACTGTCTCAGGAGGTCCAGCAACTCAAAGAGGATATGTCCTGCTCCCCACCTGCACGGGCCAGCGTCTCAGCCATTAGGAGCAAGCGTCCCTCTGCTCAAGAGAGGAGACATCGTGGGTACACACCCTGGGGCACCCTGTGGTTTTACCTGCGTGACCATGGAGAGGACATGAGGAAGTGGGATGGAAAACCTACCTCAGTCCTACAGGCACGGGTACATGAGTTGCAAGGGAAAACAACCACAAAAGGGGGTTCTTCCAGGAAAACTGCTGCTCCAGTCTCCAGTGAGTTCCCCAGACAGAGTAGAAGGGCTGATTCCACTTCCGACCTTAACAAAGGGACTTCTGACTCATACTTACAAGAAGTGGATAGCGAATATGATGACCAGGACTAGAGGGGCCCTGCCTCCAGCCAGGTGGAGGAAAGGGACAACCGGGTTTACTGGACTGTGTGGATTCGATGGCCTGGCACATCAGATCCACAAGAATATAAGGCTCTCGTAGACACCGGTGCGCAGTGTACCCTGATGCCATCAGGCTATAAAGGGGCAGAACGCATTTGTATTTCTGGAGTGACAGGGGGATCCCAAGAGTTAACTGTGTTGGAGGCGGAAGTAAGTCTAACCGGGAATGAGTGGCAGAAGCACCCCATTGTGACTGGCCCAGAAGCTCCGTGCATCCTTGGCATAGACTACCTCAGGAGAGGGTATTTCAAGGACCCAAAAGGGTACCGGTGGGCTTTTGGTATAGCTGCCCTGGAGACGGAGGAAATTAAACAGCTATCCACCTTGCCCGGTCTCTCAGAGGACCCTTCTGTTGTGGGGTTGTTGAAGGTCCAAGAACAACAGGTAGCAATTGATACCACAACAGTGCACCGGCGGCAATACCGCACCAACCGAGACTCCCTGATCCCCATCCATGAGCTGATTCGTCGACTGGAGAGCCAAGGAGTGATCAGCAAGACTCGCTCACCCTTCAACAGTCCCATATGGCCAGTGCGAAAGTCCAATGGAGAGTGGAGACTAACAGTAGACTACCGTGGCCTGAACGAAGTGACGCCACCACTGAGTGCTGCCGTGCCGGACATGCTGGAACTTCAATACGAACTGGAGTCAAAGGCAGCCAAGTGGTATGCCACAATGGATATCGCTAATGCATTCTTCTCTATCCCTTTGGCAGCAGAGTGCAGGCCACAGTTTGCTTTCACTTGGAGGGGCGTCCAGTACACCTGGAACCGACTGCCCCAGGGGTGGAAACACAGCCCTACCATTTGCCATGGACTGATCCAGACTGCACTGGAACAGGGTGAGGCTCCAGAACACCTGCAATACATTGATGACATCATCGTGTGGGGCGACACAGCAGAAGAAGTTTTCAAGAAAGGGGAGAGAATAGTCCAAATCCTTCTGAAGGCTGGCTTTGCAATAAAACGAAGTAAGATCAAGGGACCTGCACAGGAGATCCAGTTTTTAGGAATAAAATGGCAAGATGGACGTCGTCAGATCCCAACAGATGTGATCAATAAAATAACAGCCATGTCTCCACCAACTAACAAAAAGGAAACGCAAGCTTTCTTAGGCGTTGTGGGCTTTTGGAGAATGCATATTCCAAATTACAGTCAGATTGTAAGCCCTCTCTATCACGTGACCAGGAAGAAGAACGACTTCAGATGGGGCCCTGAGCAACGACAAGCATTTGAGCAAATTAAACAGGAGATAGTTTGCGATGAGCGAGGGAAGGCAGGCAGTCGACTCAATGTGAGTGATAAGGCCAGCTTCAACTTTATTGTAAAACCCTACACATATTTATACACTAAGTTCTACCTTATGCATACTTGTCTCACAATCATTGGCTTAGCTCTAAAAATTACATTATCATATTCCTCCTACTTTCGGTTACTGCTACGTGGTCCGGGTTCCATCCTGTTTTTCTTATACTGTACTTTCTCAAAGTTGCTTATCTGCACAGAGCAAGGTCAGCATGACTTTCTTTTCTCCCTTCTCAGCATGACTCAGAATTTTCCCACCGCGGCCTAGTCTGGCTAACTTTCTCCAACAATTCCCCCTTTTTCTTTTTGGACCACCAATACATTGTGGTTCATTTTTACAACATTATTTAAAATACAGTGATATGCTATTTTTACTATAACTATAATTGTTAATAAAATACCAAGCCAGCGCTTGCGTAGTGCCTATGTTAGGCACTAGGGAAGCAAATACATTGGCTGTGGTTGACCATAATTCTATATTGTCGTTACAATCTGCTTGCAATTGATGTATAGACCTTTTGTGTCGATTTGTCGCTACTGTAGTTATATTGAGCCAACTTTGTCGGCTAACTGTGAGCAGAGTTAATTTACCTACATAACAAGGCCCTCCAAAGGCGTTCTTTGGAATGCCAGGCCA
Organism: Calonectris borealis; assembly: GCF_964195595.1. NCBI lineage: Eukaryota > Metazoa > Chordata > Aves > Procellariiformes > Procellariidae > Calonectris > Calonectris borealis. The sequence goes on along the minus strand of NC_134351.1, from coordinate 36,947,945 downwards.
TGCTCGATCCCCACAGATCAAAAAATATCCAGGGGGAAGAGCTTTGGCCGTATCATTGTTCCACAAAGAGTTACTGGTTCCCTTCATACTCCGTCCATAGGCACCGAGTGTTTTGGAAGCGTTATAATTCCCACTATATTGGCCTATTTCGAATCCTTTCGTAAAAGGTGAAACAACAGTCCAACCGGTGGTATTAACAAAAGGGTTGTTATCATCAGTGCGGCTGCTTATGCCGATCAATGACTGAAAGGTCTGGGCCTGTGCGGCAAAGCGGCTAAAACTGTCAAACACAAAACATGTCTGAGTAGTAACATTATCAGTTGCATTTCCAGTTTTTTCTGACCCCAAAAGGTCAATTTCTTGGGGGTCCCAAGGGAGAGTGTGATTTAGGGCTCTTATTAGTTGTACCGAGCAATTTGCTACAGTAACATTTATACAATTAACTGTTACAGCCGTCCAATTATCAACATCTCTGGCAATAATTTCAGGAAAGCCTATCAGACATGTTTTAAAGGGCTCAGTTGCCGTAGCTGAACTCAGGCAAAAGTCTGTCGTCCCAGTTTTATTCGCCCACGCCACCCATAAGTTCGCACAGCTGGGCAACGGCATCGCTGGGACCAGTACGGGCAGAGCTACATTGATCATCATCAGCAACAGCAGCTTTGGTCCAGCGGCTTGGAATCCACTTCGGCCCTGTGGGAGTAAGTACACACATATAACCTCTACCCATATACTTCACTTCTGCTGGACCTTTCCACAGTCCGGTTGCTGGATCTCTATACATAACGAAAACTGGCTTGTCATCCTTATTTTCTTTAGGATAACCATGCACCCATGCTGGTGGCTCTTTCTGATCTGCAAAAATACATAAATGATTTAGCACAAAAAGAGTCTTAACAAGTCTTTCTTGTACATCTGAGATTTCCCTAAATTTTTGCAAATATTGTTTCAGCGTTTGATGCGCCCTTTCAATGATAGCTTGTCCCGTGGGTGAGTGCGGAATACCAGCAGTATGTCGCACTCCCCATGTTTGGAAAAAACGTTTCACTTTGGCGCTTGTGTATGCAGGGCCATTGTCAGTTTTTATCGTTTGTGGCACTCCCATAACTGCAAAACAACTAGTCAAATGTCGCATTACGTGGAGTGCTCGTTCTCCTGTTTGTGCCGTGGCCCATATAAATTTGCTATAGGTGTCAATTGTAACATGTATATATTTCAGTCTGCCAAAGTCAGCAACGTGAGTCACATCCACTTGCCACAATTCTCTGGCCTCGAGTCCCCTGGGATTCACGCCGATTCCGAGACCAGGCCCATGGTGGCTACACGTAGGACAGGCCCGCACAATCCCCTGTAAAATGTCCATAAAATATCCATAAATGTACACAAAATGTGCACTGCATTCATTTAGTCCATGATTTTGGGCTCCATCTGTTATGGTGGTCACTCAGGTCAGCAGAGGTGGTGCGTTGCGTGGAGTTACTGGGCACCAAAGTTGGCTCAGGTCGGGCCACTGCTGCACTTGCGCTGCTTCTTGTAAAGTTTGTCCTCCGTTGGCTCAGGTGGTTCCTGCTGCTTGGGCATGGGCTTATCCACAGTCACAGACGCCTCGGGGTGTCCTGTCCCGCATGGACTCAGCCACAGGTCACAGTCCCTTTGATTCGAGTTCACGCTGCAGTTCCAGCCTGTCCAACACAGCAGCACAGAAGCAGCAGCGATGCCCTGGCCATCTGCCGGCCCAGGCGCATCCCCATTGCTGTTATCAGAATGTTCCCAGGCACAGCACAGTAAGACGATCAGCAGTGCAGCAGTACAGCAAGCAGCGAGAGCAAAAAAGCAGCCACTAACGAGCACAAGACTCTAATACACATTAAGGCAAGCAAGCCCCATGGCAAGCACAAGAGCCTGCGAATTAATAGCTAAACAGCAGTAACAGCTATAAATTCAATCCAGCACATTCCAATCAAACCTGTCGTTATCTTGAATTGTAGTCTTTGGTTGCATTCCGGTAAATATCCATTCTAATACTCTCACAGTCTCCCCCTTTTTCTTTTTGCACTGCGTGAGTGCACCAATAAAATGTGTGGGGCCGTGCAAAACGGTTAAGTCCACAGGTAAGTCAGGGTCAATACGATCCACTGCTCGGTCAACGATGTGGGTACTGAGTTTTTGAATCACAATCGATAAGTCCTGGTAATATAAAAAGTCCTTGGAGACCACTGGATGATCGCCCCAACAACAACGCTCCATGAGATTGTCCATTGATAACTATGGGCCCTTTAATTCCTGTAGCAATTTTTCACGGCCGGTCGTCAATTAGCGTGACATCTACTGCTGTTGCCAGATCCAGTCCGAGGTTCCCCCTGGTTGCTGGTCGAAGTTGGGTTGCTGGTCGAAGCTGGGCAATGGCGTCTGGTATCTCTGCACTGTCGTTTGGTTGGGGGCTGCCGTTGGCCTGAAGGTGACCGGAGCCGCGATTGGTGTCGGCGCGCTGCGGCTCTTGGCGCTCGGTTTCCCGTTTCCCGAACGCCGGCAGACCGTAGTATTATGATTATTCATTTGACAGTTCTGGCAGCTCCCGACATTGTCGACGCAGATGTCCTGGGTAGCCACATCGGAAGCACTTATACTCTCGTCGGCCAGTCGTCTTACTTTGGTGGGCATCCGGAGGCTTCAGTGGGGCAAGAGCTGCAAACGCCTGTCCCTGCGCCTTGACTAATTTTTCCCCTAGTTCTCTGATTGTTTCAACTAACATGGCTTGAGCCTACAGGAACTCTACTCATTCGCTCTAACATGACTTCTATGGTGGCGTCTAAGGGTAAGGTGACAAGGATGTCCTTCGTATAAGTATTACAATTCTCTAATACACACTGTCTCAGCAAAGGTCCTTTCATAAAATCTGCCATATCTGCGCGGTCAATAGCATCTGTGACTCTATCTACAAAAGATGCAAAAGGCTCCTCTCTTCCTTGTTTAATTGACATATATGAGGGAGGAGCTGGTGTAGTTTTAACTTTCTGCAAGGCTTCTCGTGCTAATTTCATAGATTCTAACAACACGTCTGGGCCAGTTTGCATCTGCATTTCTACAGAGGCAAAAGGACCTATACCCATTAGTTGTTCTACAGTTACTCCAGCTAAATGATCATTTGGGGCTCGGGGCAAGTGCGCAGATATTTCACAAAGTCTTTGCCAGTGAGCTTGCCAAAGTAGTTGTTGTGATTGCTTCAAAATAAGCCTCATTATGTTCTTAATATCTTCTGGACATAGCATTCCGCTACCCCAGATATAGTTTAGCATTTGCCTTGCAGGCTCACTATGCACTCCCGACTCATTAACTGTGTTTCGCAATTGAGTTAACATTTTCCAATCTAGGGCCTGATGCACCCCAGTCATAGCCCCCGCGTTATCTACCTGGTAGATTACCGGGAAGGCTTGAAGGCTAATTTGATCTAATAAATCAAAATCTTTTTGTTCAACAGCTTCTCATGCTATTTTGTCCCAACTAACCCGCACTAAACGCGGCTGTTGATGAGCTTGGGACGGGGGGGGTGGGGGGGGTGGGGGGCGGGGCCTTTAGAAGACTTTCAGCTTGAGCAGTCTCCTGTCCGCTACCGTCTACCCTCTCATTTTCACTTGGACCCTCCCCCTCCCTTTCCCCCGGCGGTGCGGAGGGACAAGCCCTTTCTGTCGGCGGATCAGGAGGGGGACGAGAGGGTCGGCGAACGACGGGAACAGGAATTCCTGAAGGCGGAGGTGAAAAGTAGTCACCCCCTGCTGTGAGACGTCCAGCGGCAGGATCGGACTGCTCAAGCAGATCGGAGGCGGCTGTAGCTATTCGCCTTTCAGTTTTATATCTTTTTATGCAATTAATAACATCTCTCCAAGATTTCATTAATTTTTTTGCTGATTTATCATCATCGATTACTAGATCCCACAAACAATCTCCATAAGAATGCCACTCGTCTACTTCAAACATACTTTCAGGGTCTTTAAAAAACCCTTTCGCTTTCCCTAACACAATTAACCCAGCCAGGTCTTTTAATTGGCTTAATCCCCGCTCTTCTAAAAAGCATTTTAAAATATCGAAAGCTACCTCTACTTCCATTGGGCGCTTCTCTTGACCCTCTTAATTATCCGGTCGTTTGCAGCCTTTTCCCACGGGTAGCCTTCTATCGGACGGCGAACCCCTTTTAATCGTCCTGGGTTCAAGCACGGATCAGGCACGCCGCGACAGCGTCTACTGATCTTCTGCTCCCTGGTCGCTGCTACCAGTGCTTCTCCGATCTCGCTGTCCGGTGAAAAACAGGGATGGGGGGTCCCTGTTCGGGCGCCACTTGCGACGAGCGAGGGAAGGCAGGCAGTCGACTCAATGTGAGTGATAAGGCCAGCTTCAACTTTATTGTAAAACCCTACACATATTTATACACTAAGTTCTACCTTATGCATACTTGTCTCACAATCATTGGCTTAGCTCTAAAAATTACATTATCATATTCCTCCTACTTTCGGTTACTGCTACGTGGTCCGGGTTCCATCCTGTTTTTCTTATACTGTACTTTCTCAAAGTTGCTTATCTGCACAGAGCAAGGTCAGCATGACTTTCTTTTCTCCCTTCTCAGCATGACTCAGAATTTTCCCACCGCGGCCTAGTCTGGCTAACTTTCTCCAACAATAGTTCATGCAGTAGCCCTTGGGCCAGTCCGGGCAGGACAAGATGTGAAGAATGTGCTCTACACCGCAGCCGGGGAGAATGGTCCTACCTGGAGCCTCTGGCAGAAAGCACCAGGGGAGACTCGAGGTCGACCCTTAGGGTTCTGGAGTCGGGGATACAGAGGATCCGAGGCCCGCTACACTCCAACTGAGAAGGAGATATTGGCAGCATATGAAGGGGTTCAAGCTGCTTCGGAAGTGGTTGGCACTGAACCACAGCTCCTCCTGGCACCCCAACTGCCGGTGCTGGGCTGGATGTTCAAAGGGAGCGTCCCCTCTACACATCATGCAACTGATGTGTCCTAGTTTCGGCAGGGATAGGGTTAAATTTCTTCCTAGTGCTGTGTTTTGGATTTAGTATGAGGAGAATGTTGATAACACACTGATGTTTTCAGTTGTTGCTAAGTGCCCTCCTAGTCCAAGGACAGCTCCCATGCCTACTGACTGAGCTAGGTACACAAGATGGGAGGGAACATAATCAGGACAGCCAGCCCAGCTGGCCAATGGGGTATTCCATACCATGTGACGTCATGCTCAGTATATGAATGGTAGGCGTGATCCAGGAAGTGCCGATCGCTACTTGGTTATCGGTCAGCGCGGGTGGTGAGCAATTGCATTGTGCATCACTCATTTTGTATATTCTATCATTATTTATTATCATTATTCTCCCTTTTCTGTTCTATTAAACTGTCTTTATCTCAACCCACGAGTTTTTCTCACTCTTACCCTTCCGATTCTCTCCCCGTCCCACTGGGGGTGGCGGGGGGAGTGAGTGAGCGGCTGCGTGGTATTTGGCTGCCTGCCAGGTTAAACCACGACATGATGCTACGTGGAGTAAGTGGGTCGCGCTGATCACACAACGGGCCCGAATAGGAAACCCCAGTCGCCCAGGAATCTTGGAGGTGATCACGAACTGGCCAGAAGGCAAAGATTTTGGAATATCCACAGAGGAGGAGGTGACGCGTGCTGAAGAGGCCCCACCATATAACAAACTACCAGAAAACGAGAAGCAATATGCCCTGTTCACGGATGGGTCCTGTCGCCTTGTGGGAAAACATCGGAGATGGAAGGCTGCGGTATGGAGTCCTATACGCCAAGTTGCAGAAACTGCTGAAGGAGAAGGTGAATCGAGTCAGTTTGCAGAGGTGAAAGCCATCCAGCTGGCCTTGGACATTGCTGAACGAGAAAAATGGCCAGTACTTTATCTCTATACTGACTCATGGATGGTGGCAAATGCCCTGTGGGGGTGGTTGCAGCAGTGGAAGCAGAACAACTGGCAGCGCAGAGGTAAACCCATCTGGGCTGCCGCATTGTGGCAAGATATTGCTGCCCTGGTAGAGAACCTGACTGTAAAAGTACGTCATGTAGATGCTCACGTACCCAAGAGTCGGGCCACTGAAGAGCACCAAAACAACCAGCAGGTGGATCAGGCTGCCAAGATAGAAGTAGCTCAGGTAGATCTGGACTGGCAACATAAGGGTGAATTATTTATAGCTCGGTGGGCCCATGATACTTCAGGCCACCAAGGGAGAGATGCAACATATAGATGGGCTCGTGATCGAGGGGTGGACTTAACCATGGACGCTATTGCACAGGTTATCCACGAATGTGAAACATGCGCTGCAATCAAGCAAGCCAAGCGAGTAAAGCCTCTTTGGTATGAAGGACGATGGTTGAAGTATAAATATGGGGAGGCCTGGCAGATTGATTATATCACACTCCCACAAACCCGACAGGGCAAGCGCTATGTGCTCACCATGGTGGAAGCAACCACAGGATGGCTGGAAACATATCCTGTGCCCCATGCCACCGCCCGGAACACCATCCTGGGCCTTGAAAAGCAAGTCCTATGGCGACATGGCACCCCAGAAAAAATTGAGTCAGACAACGGGACTCACTTCCGAAACGCCCTCATAGACACCTGGGCCAAAGAGCATGGCATTGAGTGGGTCTATCACATCCCCTACCATGCACCAGCCTCCGGAAAAATTGAACGATACAACGGGCTGCTAAAGACAACACTGAGGGCAATGGGCGGTGGGACATTCAAGCATTGGGACACACATTTAGCAAAGGCCACCTGGTTAGTCAACACTAGGGGATCTTTCAATCGAGCTGGCCCTGCCCAATCCAAACCCTTACGTGCTGTAGAGGGGGATAAAGTCCCTGTCGTGCACATGAGAAATATGCTGGGGAAGACAGTCTGGGTTGCTCCTGCTTCTGGCAAGGGAAAACCCATCTGTGGGATTGCTTTTGCTCAGGGACCTGGGTGCACTTGGTGGGTGATGAGAAAGGATGGGGAAGTCCCGTGTGTACCTCAGGGGGATTTAATTTTGGGTGAAAATAGCCAATGAACTGAATTGTACGATGTTAGCTATTACATAGTACTGTATGTCTTCACTTCTATGGTTACCCTATGCCATATTAACAGTATTACAGTAAGAATCACCCAGATTAATGTAGGATGAACTCCGATGAAACTGAGCAAGGTGCAACAAGGATAGAACCGGACGAGCGCCCAGAACTGGCCTCCGCATGCAACAGTCCAACACCACCCACCATCTCTCCTGCCCTGCAAGACTGTTATGACAGGTGGAACCCGAAGTCATGGACTAAATGAACTCAACGGACGTTTTAGAGGGATGGCCCATGGACTAAGGGAATGATATCCCTGTGTGTGTATATATCAAAAGGCAGGGAAAAGGAGCGGTGACTAATTGGAATGTATGGGAAAATGTGAGACCTGGGCATGATGTAGATGGTATAGAATAAGGGGTGGATATTGTCCTGGTTCCAGCTGGGACAGGGTTAACTTTCTTCCCAGTAGTTTGGGGGGTGTGCTGTGTTTTGGGTTCGGTGTGAAAGGAGCATTGATGGCCCATTGATGCTTTGGCTGTTGCTGGGTGATGCTTGCACCGGGAGGGGGGAGCACAGCCGGGGTGGTGGACCCAGCTGGCCAATGGGGTATTCTATACCATGTGACATCATGCTCAGTATAAAAACCAGGTGTGTGGGGGGGCTCGCCCCCGTTCGTGACACGCGGTCGGCGGTCGGTGAGTGGTTGTGTTGTGCATTGCCTGTTTTGTGTATTCTGTTATTGTTGTTGTTCTCATTGTTATTATTACTGTTCTACTTAGTTTTATTTCAATTATTAAACTGTTTTTATCTCAACCCGGGAGCTTTCCTACTTGTGCCCTCCCGATTCTCTCCCCCATCCCACCGGGAGGGGGGTGATCGAGCGGCTGCGTGGTGTTTATTTTTGCTGCTGATGATCCCCCACTGCTGCCCCGGGAGGTCCTCGCACCCCTCCTGCTCGCTCTGCTGCTGGGCCCCAGCGAGACGAGGCCTTTACACCACAGTCAACGTAAATCCTGCCGTGGGTGCAGCCGGAGCTTGCTCCCTGGCCAGACACGGCTGTCACCGTGCCGCTCTGGGGATGATGAAAGGCTGGGAGAATGGCCCAGCTGCTCTCTTCTTTTGCAATTTGCCTGGTGCACCCTGCAGCCACTTGATTTTCTCATCAGAGTAGCAAGCCTTGACCACCTTCCCCGCGCAGACCCATCTATCACTCACGGTTGGCACTGCCGCACAGACCACAGGCACTGGAGCTGCCTGCCCTGCTCTGTCCCTGGCCATCCCTCAGCCCCGCAGACAGCAGCCTGGCTGCAGCCAGCCTGGGTGGAGCAGCTCTGAGCAGGCAAAGGGACCTGGTTTCTCCTGGTGTAATCCACAAAGACCCTGCTTGCTCACCCTTCCTTCTCCCCCATCCCCTAGCCCTGTGTCTCACCCTCCTGCTGACATCCCCAGCCCTCGTCCCATGTTAGGGACCCCTCACAGCTTCAGCCCCAGTGTGGAGGGTGCTGGGCGAGGGCCAGGTGGGAGCCAGGCACCCACAGGCAGGAGATACAGCTACAGACGGAGCAAGCCCAGCCCCAGTGTGTGCTCCTGCATTGCTCCTGCCATGGGGCATCTCTCTAGGTCCCTCCACCGGGGCAGCACCACGCTGCAAGTACCTGTCCCGTGCATCTGAGACAGAGCTGAGCATGACAGAGCCAGCCCAGAGCAGGGACAAGGGGATGGACCCGGGGCATCAGGAACCAGCATTGCCCCAGCGGCACCCTGTGCCACAGCACCTGGAAGTGTGAGAAAGCAGCAGGGTGGTAGGGGATGCCCAATTTTGCATGAGGGTATGGGTGCATGGGCCATGGAGATGAGGGACAAATGGCTTAGCTGTACCTGCAGGGACTGGAGCATCGCAGGGGTGCTGTGTCAACGGACAAACAGCAGCTGCCATGGTCGCATGCGGGAGGGGGGGGGACACACTGTAGCACGGGAGACTAGGCAAATGTGGCAGTGATGCAAAGCACCATGATTTTTAGCCGCTGGTAACTGAATTTATTGGAGAGGCTGGTGGGGGAACCTGCAGGGGGGGCCAGACTCGGGACTTTTTCCCTGGCAATTTAGATGAGGGATGTTGAAGAGCTGCTCTGCCAAGCGGAAAAGCCACTTGAGTTGTGTTTAAGTTCATCAAGGGAACTGCATAGAAATCAGGGAGCTTGCTAAAAGAAATTAATAGAGCAGCCAGGAGGGCAGAGCGCCTGCAGACAGCACAAGAATTGCTCAGAGCAGCATGCTGGAGACTTCCAGTAAATGAATGCATCCTTTAACAAGATTTGCAGGGCCAGCACGGCCGAGGAGCAGGCAAACAGATAGGAAAGGGAATTCCTCAAGGAGAGGAGCTGTGTCAAACTGCAGAGCACGGGAAAGAGGATGAAGTTACATGGAAAACCAGAGCAAAACAACCCCCAAAAAGGCTTTGAGGAAGATCTTGGCAATGCCAACTTTGAGGTGTTGCTGTAGCAATGAGACTTTGGGAGTGTCCAGGGGTGCACCAAAGCACTGCGACCTGGACCTATCTCCTTCGGATGAGTCTTGGGGTAGGACCTGTGTGTCCTACAAGCCTTTGCCTTTTGTGTTAGGACAAGGAAGTCAAGCGTTTCTAGCCCTGGAGCAGACATCCAGTGCCTGTATATCAACACAGAGGGATGCCAGGCTGAAGGAGCAGCCTCGGCGCATCACGGCCAGTGAGCAGGGGAAGGATGTCCCGCAGGCTGCGATTGCAAGAACAAAGTCTACAAGTACAAAGTGCAGCTGCACTCACTGTCAAGTGGTAGGAAATTAAGGCAGCTACTCTCATGAGAAATCAGCCTCGCACCAACAGAAATCAAACTGTTACACCAAATGCAATCCTGGATAAATTTATCTTAAGAAGCAAGCCTGCAGAGGAAGATAAAACCATGTTAGCGGAGGCTGAGAACATTTTCCATGGGATGCAAAGCCACCGTTCCCTTTATGGCTTGCAGATTAAAGTTTTCTCATAAAAACCATTTCCCCCACTCATATACCGCCACTAACATTTCCCTTGAGAGAACCAAGTGCTAAGCAATATGTTATGTATGAACAGTGATCTCAATGGAAGCCGTATTAAAGAAATCACATTGAATCTTCCTGTTGGAGTGTGAGTGGTGCCTACACCGAGGGGAATATTACAGTTTATTCTTACTTTATATAAAGATGCTTCACCACCTCCAGGGATAAAACCCAGGGCTCCACATTTCTAGGAGTATTTTGGCTAAAACTAAATGGACTCAGAGCAAGTGCAATCTGGAAGCAAGGTCAGGCTCTGGAAGTGAGGTGAGGCTCTGGAAGTGAGGTGAGGCTCTGGAAGTGAGGTGAGGCTTTGCAGGAAGATTACAGAGCTGTGGTTCATATATGCAGGGAGAAGACACGAAAGGCCAAAACTCAGTTAGAGTTGAAAGTGGCCAGTGTTGTGTCAGATAACAGGAAGGGCTTTTTTAAGTATGTTAATAGCAAGAGGAGGTCTAAAGAAAACATAGGACTGATACTTGTTGAAGATGGTCACCTGACTAATAGGGATGAAGAAAAAGCGGAGGCATTCAATGCATTTTTTGCCTCAGTCTTTAATAATACTGATAGACCGGTCCTACCCGGACTTGCTGCCTGGTCCCCTGAGTCGGAGGACCACTAGTGTGGGAACAGTGCCTTTCCATTTGTGGACACTGAAATTGTAAGGGACCAGCTGTATCAGCTGAATGTTCACAAGTCCATGGGGCCTGATGGGATTCATCCCAGAGTACTGAAGGAGCTAGCGGATGTTACGGCAGGACCCCTCTCGATCATCTACCAAAGGTCTTAGGAGTCTGGGGAGGTCCCCGCTGACTGGAAGCTAGCCAACGTTATTCCAATTTACAAGAAGGGTGTGAGGGAAGACCCAGGGAACTACAGACCTGTTAGTCTAACCTCAGTTCCTGGAAAAATTGTGGAGAAGGTCATAGTGGGTGCTATTGAAAGGCATTTGAAGAACAATGCAATCATCAGGCACAGTCAACATGGGTTCACAAAGGGAAAGTCCTGTCTAACTCATTTGATATCCTTCTGTGATAGGGTCACCCGCCTAGTGGATGAAGGGAAGGCGGTGGATGTAGTTTTTCTGGATTTTAGTAAGGCTTTTGATACTGTCCCTCACAGCATCCTTCTGGACAAGTTGTCCAACTGTGGGATGAGCAGGTTCACGGTGTGCTGGGTGAAGAACTGGATGAAGGGCAGGGCTCAAAGGGTTGTAGTGAATGGGGCTACATCTGGCTGGCGACCGGTCACCAGCGGTGTTCCTTAGGGTTCAATTCTAGGGCCAGTCCTGTTCAATATATTTATCAACGATCTGGATGCAGGAGTTGAATGCACCATAAGCAAGTTTGCTGATGACACTAAACGGGGAGGTGCTGTTGAATCTCTTGAGGGATGAGAGGCCTTGCAGAGGGATCTAGATAGATCGGAGCATTGGGCAATCATTAATGGGATGAAATTTAACAAGTCGAAATGCCAGATTCTGCACCTAGGACGGAGTAATGCCGGGCACAAGTATAAATTGGGAGAGGAGTGGCTGGAGAGCAGCCCTGCAGAAAGGGATCTGGGGGTGCTGGTTGACAGCAGGCTCAATATGAGGCAGCAGTGTGCCCTGGCAGCCAAGAGGGCAAACCGCATCCTGGGGTGCATCAAACACAGTATAACCAGCCGGTCAAAAGAGGTGATTATCCCGCTGTGTTCAGCGTTGGTGCGGCCTCACCTTGAGTACTGTGTGCAGTTCTGGGCCCCACAATTTAAGAAGGATGTGAAGGTCCTTGAATGCATCCAGAGGAGGGCAACACAGCTGGTGAGAGGGCTGGAAGGCATGTCCTATGAGGAGCGGCTAAGGACTTTGGGCTTGTCTAGTTTGGAGAAAAGGAGGCTGAGGGGCGACCTCATTGCTCTCTACAGCTTCCTGAGGAGGGGAAGTGGAGAGGGAGGTGCTGATCTCTTCTCCCTGGTATCCAGTGACAGGACGCATGGGAATGGCTCAAAGCTGCATCAGGGGAGGTTTAGATTGGACATTAGGAAGCATTTCTTTACCGAGAGGGTGGTCAGACACTGGAACAGGCTTCCCAGAGAGGTGGTCGATGCCCCAAGCCTGTCAGTGTTTAAGAGGCATTTGGACAATGCCCTAAATAACATGCTTTAACTTTTGGTCAGCCCTGAAGTGGTCAGGCAGTTGGACTAGATGATCGTTGTAGGTCCCTTCCAACTGAAATAGTCTATTCTATTCTATGCTATGCTATGCTATTCAGGTGGCCAGCTGAAACCGCCCGGTGACGGTGCAGGTCACCTGCTGCATCCCAGGGCTGGGGGCTCACCAGAAAGGGACTGGGGTCCAGCCCTGCCCCACTGCCCCTCTTGCACTCCCCTGTGCCCAAGCTGGGGGGGCAGGGGGCACCCCAAGCTGTGCTGCGTCCAGTGCTTTTGGGGTGGGGCAGGGGGTGCAGTGCGTGTGCCGTAGTGTGCTCCTGGCAGGACACCCCCATGCCTGGCCAGCAGCCCACTCCAGGCACCCCTGCACCGGAGGAGGGGGGAAGCAGCACCCGGGGGAGGCTTACCCCTTTTGCACTGAGGGGGCGACCCCCTGTTCTGGGAGGGCAATCCCCGCCCCGGGGGGTGGCGATGTCCCAGCCCTGGGGCAGGCTGGATCGCGCCGGGGGCTGAACCCCCGCAGGAGTCCCGGGGGCTACCCCGGGCCTCCCCGCCCTGGGGGCCCCGCCCCGCCGGGGGATCCCCTTCTCGTGACGTCACAGCGGAGCCCCCCTGCCCTCACCCTGCCCCTCCCCGCTGCATGATTGGACGCGCTGCGTTTGCTCCGCCGCAGCCTCTGCGATTGGATAGAGTGCCCCTCAGCCACGCCCCTGACGGTGAGTCGGGCCTCGACCTGACCCCGCCCCTGCCTCTCCTCCCTGATCTCCTATTGGTTGCCGAGCTGTCACTCTAGCCCGGCCCGCAATCCCAGCGCACCCGCTGCATCCTCACTGCCCCCACTGCCGCCCCACTGTACCCCCACTGCAACCCCACCGCCACCCTACTGCACCCCAACACGCTCGCACTGCGACCTCACTGCACCCCACTGCACCCTTACTGCACCCCACGCACCCCGTTGCACTCTCAGTCTAACCCCACCAGTTCCCGGTACTGCACACCGTTGTCTCCCACTGCACCTCCAATGCCACCCCCATGCACCCCCAATCTGCAAACTGCAGAGCACCCCACTGCAGGCCCTATCCCAGGGCACCCCTCACTGCACTTCACCTCCAGCCAGGGACCTGCCCCCTCTCCATGCGAGGGAACAGCCTGCCCCACAGCCCTAGCACCCCCAGGGCTCGGGGAATGGATGCCATGGTGCCCCAGGGCTGGAGGGAGGAGGCTGCAGCCTCTGGTGGGGAGCATGGCAGGATGATGGGGAGCACAGCAGGGCAGTGGGGAGCTCTGTGGGATGATGGGGATCATAGTGGGAAGCTCGGTGGGATGACGGGGAGCACAGCAGGGTGGTGGGGAGCATGGGCAACCACAGCCCAAAGGTGCCCTCCCATTGCAACCTCACTGGTTGCAAGCAGCAGGGCTCAGGAAGAGGGATCCCACATTTCTCCCACCTTCGCCCACCCTGACCAGCTCCCAGGGGAAAGCCAGGGCAGAGCTATTTGCAGGCAGCGGCACTGCTGCTGCAAGGCTCGGGGCCAGAGCCACTGGCTGGCAGCCAGCCACTTTCTGCTCCCTGCTCGGGAGCACAGAGGAGGATTTGTGTGTGGCCGTGGGAGCAGCGTCCCCGTTGGGACTGGCCCGGCTCCCAGCAGCCCCCGGCTCCCTACCTGCCGCGTCATGGGGCTAGTGTGCCTCCGAGCTACGGCCCTTCTCTCTGACCCAGTGTGTGCAGCTGGCATGGAATGAGGGATGGTACCGCGAGAGGTAATGGGCTTTCCCAGCACCACTTGCCCACATTTCTCCCCTGCCAGATGCCAGCTGGGCTGCGGTGTTGCCACACGCCAGGGCCATAGCCCCTGCTGTCCCCGGCCACCTCACTGGTGGCCCCGTTGGCCTTGCTCCCGGCCCCTCTCCATGGCCCTCCATGGGGTGCTCAGGAAGGGCAGGAGTTCAGGGACATCTTGCTGGGGAGCTACAGGGACACGTACTGCAACCTCACCCTGAAGGTCATGCACAGCTTGAAGTGAGTGTCCGAGCAGTGCTGGCCCCATTACAACCCGAAGATGGATGACAACTGCTTCAACATGGACTGGACCACCTGCCCATCTTCCTGGCCAGGCTCGACCCAGCGTGGACTGGCCTCTACATGGGGTCCCTCTTCTACCAGGAGGAGCAGCAGGTCATCTGCCAGCCCTCCAGCAAGTGGCATGTGGCACAGCAGGACTATCACCCCAATGTCTACCTGCCCTATGCCAGCAGCATCAGCTATGTCCTCTCCCTGGATGCAGCCGGGAAGATCCTGGAAGTGGCTTGGCATGTCCACCCCATCCCCGTGGAGGACACCTACATGGGCATCCTGGCAGAGGTGACAGGGGTCTGGGCGAGAGCCAGCACCCGCTTTGCCAAGCACAACGTGCCGTGGCATGTCTGCAGCTACCGCTACCTGATGGTGAGCCACATCCTGAGCCTGCAGGAGCAGGAGGGGGCTCACCGCAGCATGCTGCAAGCCCCCAGCTTGCCTGCTGGAAGTGACCCGCCAAGGAGCTGGTGACCGAGGGACCACGGCCACAGCACACGCTGCCTTCCCAGCCCCGGTGTTGCCCAGCATCGCCCACCCTGGCCCCTTCCCTTGCAGAAGGATGCAGCTTGTGTCCCGGCCGGGCTCCCTGCCCTCCCCAGCCCCAGTGGCAGCCCTGCTCCCCTCTGCAGTCCAGCAGCATGTCCTCCAGGCCAGGGTCCTGCTGGCCCCAGGTCCAGCTAGAAGCTGTCGGGGAGCGGGCAGGGGCAGAGAAAGTACATCTGCCCCACAGTCTGCAGCCCAGGAGTTTCTCGGAGGCTGTAAATAGCCGAGTTCCCCTTCTGCTCATCTCGAAAGTGAGAAGGGGAATGTCCCCTGGAGAGGGGGAAAGAATCGGTCAATTGTCGCCGCTGGTACAAAAGCTATTTTTAATTTTATTAAAATGCGTCTCTTCTATAAACTTGCAAAATATCCAGGGCCTCTGCTATAAAGATTTGTGCCGCGGGTGTACAGCGAAGCCGTTGCCCCTGGGGCCAGAGATGGCGGCACTCACGGGGGGGTGCAGCCAGCGGCAGGGGACACCCAAGGCTCCTCTTTCTGATCTGGGGAGGTGTGGGGAGTGCCAGGGGAGCAGGGCACCCCAGGCCCGCCCTCGAAAAGGGGCACATGGGGAACGTAGTGGCCGAGGTGGATCTGCGGCCAGAGCAGGAGCTGTTGCAGGGTCTCGCCCACCTGCACCAGGCTGTGGGAGAGGAGGTGGAGGTGGGAGATGGTGTCACTGGCCAGGCTCTCCAGCAGCGCCTGCTGCTGCCGCGATGTCTGCAGGATCTGCACCAGCAGCTGCTGGACACTCTGGAGCAAGCCCGCCACGCCGGAGCCTGCAGCAAGAGAGGGGTCAGCGGCAGCAACCCCTCACCACAGCCCCAAGAGCCCTGCATGCAGTGCGGCTGTTGGGACACTGCAGGGAGGACCCACCGTGCGGGCTTGCGTCTGACGCCTCTTCACCTGCTGCCGGCTGCTCAATTACAGCAGCTGTCCCAGGGGAGCCCGGGGCTGCGGCAGCCACTGGCAGCACTCGGTTTCCTCTTCCCATCCCCAGGGATGTCTCGCCAGGGAAACCTGCCATGATGGTTTGGCATGGAGGGAGCAACCAGGGTGCTGGAGCCACCCAAGCCCCGTGCTCAGCCTGATCCCGCCGCAGAACCCCGGGTGGGCACTGCCTGCGGGAGCCCCTGCCCTCCGTTCCCATGGGCAGGACAGGACAGAGCTGCTCCCAGAGCAGGGGGACTTGCTCGAAGCCGCAGACCCTTACCAGCCTTTCGCTCAGCTCTTCCCTGCTTCAGGGCAGTGTGATAGCCTGGAAGGAGAGCAGACCCAGCCCGTGAGCTGCGGCTGCCTTCTGCCCCGGGGCGCACAAGCATGGCCACCTGGGCACAGTACTCACCCAGGAGGGGAAGGGGAGGGAAGCAGCGACTGGCGTCTGCAACAAGAACCGTATCAGACCCTGCTCGTGGGGCCGAGGGGGTTTACCAGGCCGAGTAGGGCAAGGAAAGCCTTACGTGGCATGGCAGGGGGAGTGGGCAGCACTCCAGCGATGTGGTCCCCACCGGCTGCTGGGAGAGAGCAGAGAGGAGAGATGCGCTGTCTGACGGGACCTGCTGGGGGATCGCCACCAGCCTGGGGTCTGCCTGGCTTGCCCCAGCCAGCCCCACAGCCCAACATGCCCTAGCCACAGCTCCACAGCGCCCTGCAGGGCTCCAAAGCGTTTCACGAGCTAGATACAAAAGCAGGAGTCACTCACCCACCACTGCAATGCAGCCACCCCTGGGCTGGAAGGCAGCAGCACACAGCAACGCTACACAACAGATTAGGACTGGAAGTGAAGGGGAATTCCACATCCACTTGAAACTGCAGGGGGAATTTAGGGAGACAGAAGGCAATTACCCAGTGCGGATGCTGGCTGGGGCACCCACGCAAATCAGACCCAGGGACGTATCCTGCATCACCTCAGTGCCAAACCCCTGGGAGTGCACACAGCGAGGGGGGCGCAGGATCCGCCCCTGGGTGCGCTGCAGGGCAGGGGAGCTGCAGGCACCTCTGGCCCTCACACCCAGTCCTAACTCATCCAAAGCTTTATGGTGTTACTGGGGAAGAGGGGAGCCAGGACCTGCCGAAAGAAGGGGAGTCACATGCCCTGCAGTGCCGCACAGCCGCGAGAGCCTCCTGGGTTGGATCGGGGCCACCGTCCCTTAGAGACCTTGAGCCCCACGACCTGCCCCAGGGCAGCCAGCAGCCTTGTCATGCCCTGAGGCTGGGTCAGAGCCGGGGACCCCCTCCTGCCCCATCTCAGCCGTCCTCATCCCCTCACGCTCTGGGGCTGGTTTGGAGCCAAAGCTCCCAACTCCCCCATCTGCGAGCATCCCTGCTGAGGGACCACAATGCGATGGGTCCCTCCTGGGAAGAAAACACCCCTGACCCTCTGAGCCCCCCATTCCCATCATGCTGGCGTGAGCTTGGGCTGGAGCCGTGGCTGTGCAGCCCAGTGCAGCGGGGCAGACCAGTACTTACGGCTCTCTGGCTTGTTCTTCGCACACTGCATCAGTGGGGACAGCAGCATGCCCAGGGCGTCCCCGCCAACATTGTGCTCTGCAGAGGGAGGGTGAGGGGGTGCATAAAAGAGCTTCAGTAACCAGGAGACGAGGGGTCCCAGCCACCCCATAGCGGGGACAAGCCCCACTCCAGCTGCCTGAGCCCACGGGTACCTGGCGACTCTGGCAAGGATGGAGAATGGGCAGTGAGGGCTGACCTGTGCTTCCTGGAGGGCAGCTTCACCAGGTCTAGAGGAAGAGAAAGAGATCATCAAGGGACCCCAGGTGGCCGTGCAGCACCAGCGCTCCCCCAGCATCCCACATCTAGCCGCCCCATGACCCGCCAAGCCCACCCGCCCATCCCTGGCACCCACCTGGCACCCTCCGCTCGCCGAAGACGGGCCGCCCGGCTGCCTTCCAGATGCTCTTCATGGCTCGGTAGTGCGGGGGCAGGCGGGGCGAGTGGCGGCCAGCCCTCCGGCGCGTCTCCCGCTCCGAGTGGAAAGCCTGCTTGAGCGCCTTCCACTTGGAGCGGCACTGGGCCACGCTGCGCCCGTAGCCGGCTGCCGCCAGCCCCCGGGAGATCTCCTGCCACAGCGCCTCGTTGGGTCGTGACGTGGAGGCCATGAGCAGGGCGGCCTCCCCCGAGCCCCCCACCAGCGCCAGGAGGCTGCTGACCTCCGCCTGCGTCCAGACTCGCCCGCGGGGCATGCTGCCGGGGGCGAGGGTGGTTGCCGGGGGAAAGCTTGGCTCCGGGCCGGCGGTGAGGCTGGGATGGGCAGGGCTCAGCCCCGGGTCTCGGCCGTGCGCTCCCGAGGGCGCACGACGAGTCTGCCGCGCCGCGCCGCGCCGCGCCGCGCCGGGAGCTGCACCGGGGGCCGCGGGGATCCGCACCGGGAACCGCCGGCGGCCGCACCAGGAGCCGCACCACGCGCCCCTGCGCTGCACCGGGCGCCGCGCCGGGAGCTGCCGGGAGCCGCCGGGAGCCGCACCGAGCATGTGCAGCCCCGGGAGGAGCCGCTGGGAAACGTAGTCCTGGCCGCGCCATCCCCCCATCACCCGCCAGCCCGGCGGAGGGGGTCGTTGCCTGCCCGCAGGCATCCCGCCCCTGCCCTGCCTGCCCTGCCCGTCTGTAGGGCTGAAAGTGCGCGGTGCGGCAGGGAGCCCGGGGCAGGACCACCCCTGGGGGGCTGGGGGACTCTGCCCCCCACCCCCGAGGGCATGGCAGGGATGCCCATCACGGCAGCCCTCAGGGCTCGGGGAGGGGAAGGAGCACCCCAGCCGCCGACTTTCCAGGGCTGAGATGCAGCTGCAGCCCCATGCAAAAAAGGCAGCAGAAACCACATCTGAGCAAACCCCGTGGCCTTGATGCTTCTGAGAGCGCGGAGCCTGGGGACGCGGACAGGGCCCCGTGTCCTGCTCCCCAAGGATGCCCAGGTCCCCTGCACAGTCCCCAGGGCAGATCTGCTGAGCATCGAGGGGTTGGGGCAGGGGAAGCAGCCTCCACAAGGCTGCCCAGCCCAGCCCTGGCCCCACGTCTGAGCTAGCAGCTGTCCCCACCACTCACTGCCCCGGAGCCGGGGGTGTGGGGTTCCCTCGTGCCGGGAACGCATGGGTGCCGACCTCGCTGGGGCTCCCCCTTGCCCCGGGCACTGGCAGTGCCGCAACCCCCCAGGGTTGTGGCCCAGGTGGTGCCTCTGAGGACCCTGCCAGGAAGCGACACGTTCCATTTCACGTCACACCCGGCTGCCAAAGGGGGCTGGGAGGGGGTTGCCGCTTCCCCCGTGGGGCACAGAACAAGAGACCGAGGGAGGGATGGAAGAGGGGGTCATGTATGCTGATCTGCACTTGCCCCCCACATCAGGTAATGGCATGCTGCTCCCTGCCCCTGGCACCCCAGCTCTCCTGGCAGGTCCCCTGCCCTCCTGCAGCCCCTTGCCCTCTGCAGGGCCGTTCCCCCAGCCCTGCTCATCCCGCTCCCTCCTTTCAGGTATTGTCTCCCAAATAGCTCCTCTCCAGCCCTGTTGCAGACTGCCTGCTCTCGGGGCAGGGAGCAGGAGGGGCTCAAGGGCAGAGGATGCCCACTGCACCCTAGCTGTGTGGCACAGCACACACAGGCACCTCCTGCTCTGCTCTCCCCTCCCCCCATGCAAAGCACTGTCTGCAGGGAGACAACTTCTAGGAGGGTCAAGGTGCTGCAAATGGGCTCTCCCTCAGTTTTCCTGGGCTCCCCTGCTGCCTCCTGAGACCCTGCCTGGGGCTCACAGACCTTTCCTGGCTGGGGGCTCCCCACCGCTCCCACCAAGCCCCCAGGACCCAGGTTAACTCCCTCTCTCAGCTCCTCAGCAGCCGGTGCGGCTGCCCTGGTGCTGGGCAGCCCTCAGCCTGGCTCTCCTCTCCCTGCTGCTGCTGGTGGCACAAATCATCCTCGTCGGCTTGAGCTTCCACTGTGAGTACCCACTTGCGCCCAGACCTCTCCGGCTGAGGGCTTGAGGTCGGCACTGTGGGGTCCATGTGCCGGAGGGGCACTGAGCCCCAGGGCTGCTGGAGGGTGCAGCTGCCCTGGCCCCGCTGCAGCAGGCAGCAGAGCTGCAGCCTGCCTACGAAGCTGGGCCCTCCTGCTTGGGGCTGAGGGCATTGTGGGTTTCTGGGCTCTGGGGCAAGCAGGAAAATTGGTAAGGCAAGACCTCACCTGCCTGGCTGGGAGAGGAAGGCGGGGAGACAGCGTGGGCTCAGGGACAGCACTGGGGCATCCTGCTTCATCACATGGCAACAAAATGAAGACAGGAGGGAGAGCGGTGACACTGAAACCAAAAGGCAGAAGCACTTTCCCCGAAAGCCTGTCATGTGATGGGCTCCTAAGCACAGCAAAAGCCACAAAGGACCTTGGCAGGCTTGGCTGGCAGGTCACCTAAAGGGGGGGCTGCCCTCAGCCGCAGCCGCGGGGCTGTCCCGTGGGAGAGGGCACTGGATGCTGCTGGGAGCAAGAGCCCAGGGTTGGCGGGGACACTCCTGTGCTCATCTTCTGTAGATTTAGGACAACAGGCGAGCTGCACCCATGGTCCCTGGAGCATGGAGGAAAGCCCCAGCTATGGGCGACAGACACTGCGAGGTAGGAGAGCCCGGCAGGCTCCTGGGCGAGGTTTGGAGAGGGCCTGGCTGCTCCTTTCAAGAGGCAGGATCTGTCCCTACTCCAGAACGTGTGTGTCCTCCGCAAGTCTTCCTCCACCCTTGCTGCCTGTCCCCTGGCTCACGGCATGGAGAGCTGCCCCAGCGCTGCTGAACAGGCTGCACTGCTGGGACCCCTTTGGAAGAGATGACCCCAGCGTGGCTCAGTGTTGCCTGGGCACGCCACCAACACCAGGCTCACGGCTGTCACGAGCATCTGCATGCCAAACGGCATCGGGCGCTCTCTTTCAACCAGCCTCTGGTGAAGCTGAAATCCTGGCTGCGTTCTCAGCACTTTTTGCAAATTATGTTTGTATCACACCCCCAAACCTGGAGCTCCCCTCCCTGACCCACCTGCCCGTTGCCAGCACCTTCGTGTAACCAACCCATCTCCCCTGGGGCTCCCGCTGGGGAGCTGGGGCTGGGATGTGGGAGCTGGGCTCCAGAGTAAGGGCAAATGGAGGGTCCTCTCCATGGGGCAGCTGCAGGAGCACGCTGGGTTGGTTGGCACCCTGGCTGCCCCTTGTCACCCTGCTTCCCTCTGGGCTGGGGGCTGGTGGCAGCTCCTGCTGGCTGCCCCGTCCTGGCTGCTCCCCCAGGCTGCGTTTCTGGTGTGCAGGGTGATGCCAGTTCTGCCCGGACAGCTGGCTCTGGGATGCAGGGCAGTGCTACTACTTCTCCTCTGCCAAAAAGAGCTGTGAGCAGAGCAGAGAGGACTGCTGCTCCAGAGAGGCACAGCTGGTCACCGTCTGAGCCAACGCCACCCTGGTGAGTGCGCCCAGCCTGGCCGGTCCAACCCCCCACGGGCATTAGGCTGTGTTGGTGACCACCTCAAGGTCCCTCAGCAGTCACCCAGCCATCACCAGCATCGTCTCAGCTCCCTGGCTCTGGCCCACGTGCCCGAAGCCCAGCCAAGCCTCCAGGCAGGGAGCCGGCAATGCTGTGCCCGAACTGCGCAGCCCCCATTGCTAATCACGTGGCTGGGGCTGGGTGTCCCCCTGGGGAGCTCATGCGGGTCCTCTCCTGTGCTAGGCTTTCCTGGTGCGCATGGCCAACATGGAGGTCTTCCATGTGAGGCTGAAGCGGGATGGCTCCAGGTCTGACTGGAAGTGGCTGGATGGCACTGCACTTGAAGGGGTGAGGCTGTCAGCTTGTCCCCAGCCAGGGCTGCTGAGGGTCCAACACCAGGGCTCGGGGAGGTGATGGGGGGGACAGGCAGCCCACTGGAGGGCAGGGACGTGCTCCACATCTTGGCCACCTCTCAATTCCCCAGGGCTGCACTGGGGCATTTTAGGGAAGGGAAGATTGCAGGGGCCTGACCCCAGTGCCCCCACCCTGCTTGGGTGAGGGGTTGGGGGGGTCCCCCAAAAGCAGGTTCCCAGCATGGGGCTGTGCTTGGTGCAACTGGTGCTGAGCCCTGCCAGGAGGGGCCTAGGGGTGCTGCGTGCATGATGGGGCTGGGGGCTGCATGCCAAGCAGGCAGGGGTGGTGGTGGGGGGGAATCAGAGCATGTGTCCTAATGGGGAGGAGGGTGGCAGGGGACAGTGCTCCATGAGGAGGGCGAGCTTTGCCCCCACAGCATCTCTGTGCAGCCTCTGGTCCCTGGCTGGAGGAGTTGCTGATGGGCCAGCCCATCCCGCCCATCCCATCTCAGCCCACTCTCTCCCTGCAGGCTCTTCCCAATCCAGTGCTCCACCAGCTCCTTCCTGGCCTGTGGCAGGGTGTCAGGCTCGGGGCTGTCCGGCAGCCTCTGCAGGGAAGCCCACGACTGGGTCTGCGAGAAGAGCGCAGCAGCCCTGCAGTGGCTCCGGTCTTCACTCCCTGCTTTCCTCTGGGGAAATACCACCTACACCTGTGTGGGGCCTTGGTAACCATGGGGACCTCCAGCCCGGCTGTCCCACCACCCTGTGCTCCCCCTGCAGCCTTGCTCAACCCAAGCGCATGGGCATCCCTGGGCACCTCCGCCTCCTCACCCAGAGCTCTTCACCCCCCCCAGATCTCTGCACTTTGCCAATAAACTCTGGCACTCAGACACTGTGGCTGGCTTTGGGGAATGAGGGTGGTGGGATGGATGATGTGCCTCCTCCAGCTCACTGACTCGGCCACCTGGGTCGTGCCAGCAGCACGCAGCTCCCGCATGGACATCTCTGGGTGTCCCTCCTGGCACATGCGGAGGACCAAGCCCCTCTCTCCTGGCAGGGGGTGGGATGGGGAAGGTGTGGCGTGGCGGGGCACGGCCCCACTGTGGCCACTACGCACAGGCTCCAGGGGCTCCTCACAGCCTGGAGAGGCGGATGCAGAGCATGCTGCCCGGGATGGAGCTCGTTCCCCCCAAAGTAAGAGCGACCTCAGAAATAAAACCACTTTTTGCAAATAACACGACGACTACTGCTTGTCTGCATATGAAGAAGTGGCTCGACCCCACACGGTCTTGGCCACAGCCTGCCACCTGACCGCGGTGGAGCAGGGCAGGACTGAGTCCCCGAAACTGCTGCCGCCTGGGGCAGCACCCGCCCGCGTGGTCTACGCCGACCTGGGTTTGCCATGGTTCCACCGCTCACCGCCCGAGCAGGGGGACACGGGACTGACCCTGCTCAGGGGGTAGTGTGGGCATGGCTGGGTCAGGCAGGGCAGGGCAAGGCAGGGAGGTGTCCATGCTGGATGGGAAAGGATGGGAGAGACACGGCAGGGAAGTGTGTGGTCAGGAGCTGGGCAGGACCTGGCAGGGGAGAGCAGGGCAAGGCAGGACAGGGTGTAGGAGCAGACAGAGCAGGGCAGGGACAGGGAGAGTACAGCAATACGAGGCTGGGCAAGGCCTGGAAGGGAAAGGAAAGGAGCAGAAAGGGAGAAGAAGGTGGAGAAGATGGGTGATGGGAGGCAAGGGAGGCACCCATGACATGCGAGGGATACAGGACAGCGTGGGGCAGATGGGGCAGAGGGACCTAGCCCCAAGCAACATGTGTGGGCATCCCTCTATTCACCCGCTTATTCACCCGCGGCACTCACCCCAGCCCAGCTGCCACCCTGTGCTGCCCAGCCACAGCCACCCCCAGCCCTGACAGTGCCCACCCCCCCAACTCACAGCAAGCCCCCAGGGCCACGGTGGCCACCAGCAGCAGCAGGCAGGTTGCCAGCAGCCCCACAGGGATGCACCACCGCCAGGACCAGCACCCTGCAAGACACAACCGACCACGGGCATCACCTGCTGCCACCTCCAACTGGAAACCAGGAAACCTCCTGTCTGCAGGCAGCAGAATGGCAGTATGATGGCACAGGTGGCACGGTGTGGGCGCTTCCTCTCTTCAAGGTCGGGAGTGGGAGCACCCTGAAACACCACCCACTACCCGTGCCAGGACCTCCCCGGGTCCCCTGGGCTCCAGCCAGGCACTCACCTGGGCTGGGCTGGGCCCCGTCCCCATCCTGCCCCACTGGCACCGGCTGCACATTCTCGTAGGGGCTCTCTGCCTCGCCCATGCCGAGGGCTGTTGGAAGAAGGCAGGGGAGAGTGTCTGAGTCCATGGGGATGGGCATGGCGGGGGCATCAGGGGCGTTCCCGTGGGCTCTCACCTGCCTCCAGCGCCTGGCTGGCCGTGCTCCGGCCCCCCATCACCTTGGCAAACCTCAGGTCAGCATAAACCACGCTCTGGGCCATGTGGGCAAGCGCTGGGCAAGCCCTAAGCCCTGCTGGCTCCTGCCCTGCTGGCTCCCACCCTGCCTTTGGGATGCCTTTTGGGGATGCAAAGGAGAAGCGCGGCCGGCATCTGCAGAAGCAGAAGCAGAAGTTTGCTCTGAGCTGTAGCAGATGGGACCAGCAAGGCACGGCTGCAGGGACCAGCACCCTCTCATTGGTCCCAGCACCTCCAGTCCATCCCCTCCCACGCCCCGAAAGTGCTCATGGTCCCCCCGGGCACACGGCAGGGCCAGGGCAGCGCAGCCTGAGGTCAGGGCACTGGCAGAGCAAGGATGGACCCAAATCCCTGGGCCAGGGGAGAGCTGGAGGAGAGCAGGGCCAGCCTGGACACAGGAGCACATTGCCCTGGGGCCAGACCCGTGGAGGGCTGAAGGTCTCTGCGGATGCAGATTTCCCCTCCCAGCCTCTGGGAATGGGAATTTCCCCATGATGTAGTTTGTGCCGCTGCCTCTCGTCCTCTTCCTGGTCCCCTCCTAGAAGACCCTGGCTCCGGCATTGCTCCAAACTCCCACCAGAGAGTTGCAGAGAGCAATGACACGCACTTTGCCTTCCCTTCCCCAGGCCACAACCCCAGCGCTCACAGCATCTCCTCCTCGGTCCCGACCTCCAGCCCCTCAGCATCTCAGAGGCCTCTACTGAACCACATCCAGAGAAAGGCACGTTTCAGAGAGGGGCACTGAGCTGGGGACCAGCTGGACACAGCTGGACACAGCCAGTTCCTGGGACAGGACTGGAGGTGTGCAGGGGTGCTGGTGGAGCACAGCATTGAAAGACCACTCTCCATCATCTCTACAAGAGCAGAAGTACTTCATGACTGGAGAAAGGCAAAAATCATGGCCAACTTCAAAGAGGGCAAGAAGGAGGTTTGGAAAGCTAAAGGTTGAGCAGCTTCCACCCAATCCCCAGGAAAGAGATGGGGCATGACCTGGGCACGTGGTGGTCCAGGCCCAGGGAGGACATGGTGGTGGCTGGGGGGAGCCAGGCAGGATTTACCAAGGGCAAGTGGCACCTGCCCGACCTGCCTGCCTGCTGCCATGGGAGCACTGGGCTGGGGATGAGGGGAGAGCAATGGGGGCCATTTATTATGACCCTTTGAGGTCTGGGACATGGTTCCCCACGGTCTCCTCGCTGGCAGAGTGGGGAGACGTGGCCAGGAGAAGGGGAGAAGAGCAAGAGCTCAAGCTGCAATGTGGAAACTCCTTTTAGGCATTAGGGCAAACATTTCTGCACAACAACGATGCTCAAACCCCAGAGCAGAGCATGGAGAGGGGGGACCTCCATCCTGGATGGGGCCAGCCCCAGAGCGACCTGTTCCCACGTCGAAGTCAGCCCCTCTCTCCCCTGTCCCAGGGATTTGGGTCGGTTCTCGGTACGCTGAGCCCTGCAGCTCTGCCACGGCCCAGCCCAGCGCCCCAACCCCGAGCTGCACCGCCCCGCCGCGGTCCCAGGGGACCCTGAGTGGTTTCTGGGCGTGGAAAGGGACAGGATGGCAGCGCTGGGGCCAATGGCAGGGCGCCGGTCCCCACGGCTGTGCTTTCCTGCTCCCATCTTCCGCACCTCACAGCAAACTTCTGCTTCTGCAGAATCCAGCCTCACTTCTCCTCTGCAGCCCCGAAAGAGGGGGCGACCGCGGCACAGCAGGAGCCATCCGGGCGCCCGGGGCAGCCCGGGGCATGGCCTAGAGCGTGGTCTACGCCGACCTGAGGTTTGCCATGGCTCCGCCGCCCACCGCCCCCGCCTGCCCCACGGCCCCTACGAGAACGTGCAGCTGGGGCCGGTGCCCGTGGCAACCAGCCCAGGTGAGAGCCCGGCTGCGGCCGCCACCATGGGGAGGATGGGTTGGGGGGGCACCGGGCAGCGGCAGCAGGGATGCAGGGTGATGCCCGTGGCCGCTCATCTCTTGCAGGGCGCTGGCCCCGGCGGCGGCGCATCCTCGCGGGGCTGCTGGCAGCCAGCCTGCTGCTGCTGCTGCTGGTGGCCACCGCGGCCCTGGGGGCTTGCTGTGAGTCGGGGTGGGGGCCACGGGGCGGGGGGCAGCTGGGGAGGGGGGCACCGGGAGCGGGTTTGGGGCTGGGTGAGGGCCGGGCTGCTGGGGGGCGGTTGGAGCCAGAGGGTGCTTCTTGCTTGGCCGCCCTGAGCTGCCCTCCATCTGCCTGCACTGCCTCCCACTGCCTCCCACTGCCTTCCCACGGCCTCCCACTGCCTTCTCAATGCCTCCCACTGCCTTCTCAATGCCTCCCACTGCCTTCCCATTGCCTTCTCATTGCCTTCCTATTGCCTTCCCCTTGCCTCCCATCGCCTTCCCTTTCCCTTCCCATCGCCTTCCCTTTCCCATCCCATTGCCTCCCATTGCCTTCTCACTGCCTCCCCATTTCCTCCCCATTTCCTCCCCATTGCCTCCCATTGCCTCCCATTGCCTTCTCACTGCCTCCCCATTGCCTCCCATTGCCTTTCCATTGCCTTCCCATTACCTCCCGCTGCCTCCCATTGCCTCCCCTCCCCTTGACACTGTTGGGGCTTCCTTACCCATCCCACTGGCACCCCCGGGACTGTCTCTGCCCACAGCCAGACATTCCTCTCCCACTCCCCCTTGCAAGGGCCATGGCCACCCAGCCCCCCGAGCAGGAGCAGTCCCGTGTCCCCTGCCTGGACTGTCCCATCCCCATGCCCCAGCTCACCCAGACTGTCCCCAGACTGGCAGGTCACCCGCAGCCTGTGGGATGCCTCCCGCGAGCACGCGGCCGAGTGGGGCCGCCTCTCGCAGGAGGTGAGCGCGCAGGAGCAGAGCCTGGAGCAGACGCGGCTGGAGCTGGCGTGGGCCAGAGCGGAGCTGCAGCGAGCACGGCGGGAGGGCAACAGCAGCCGGCTGGAGCTGGGGAGCCGGGACGCTGAGCTGGGGCGTGCCAGGCGGGAGCTGGCTGTGCTGGAGAAGGAGATGCAGGAGGCGCGGGGGAAGCTCAGGGCCAGCGAGAGCACAGTGAGCAGCCTGTGCGCCTGCGTGAATACAGGTAGGGCCGTGGCAGGGTGGGGAGACGGGCAGTGATGCTGCTGGGGAGATGCGGGGGCCAATCCCGGCCAGGCTGAGCCCCCTGAGCATCTGCAGGCAGGCAAGTGCCTGAGCTGTGCCCCTGCCCCCAGATTGCTGCCCCTCGGGCTGGGTGCTGTACAGGGGCAAGTGCCTCTTCATCTCGGTGGAGAAGACGACCTGGTGGGAGAGCCAGAAGTACTGCAAAGAGAAATCCGCTCAGCTGCTGTGGGAAGAGGTGTCCATGGTGGGGATGCTGTCGCTGCCCCGCTGAGATCTGAGATGTGCCCTCTCTCCTAGGTACGACCGTTCTGCAGACTGCGGGCTATCAGCTAATGGGAAAATAGAGAGTTCAAAATGCGGGAGAAAGTACCAGTGGAGCTGCGAGCAGCCCCCAAAGCTGAGTAGCACACCCAAGACCCTCCTTCCTCTCCTGGTCAAGGAGTGACTGTGCTGCCACCCTGCTCCGTCGCAGGACTCGGGGACAGGAGCTGGGGGTGCACCCCGAGACCCTCTCCCCTGTGCACGCATTGCCTCAACCGCATTGCAAAGCGCTGGGAAAGGGTGTCTGTATTTTAAAGCAAGGCTCATGGAAAACAGACCTTATTCCCCTCTCTCGCACTCACGCATACACTTATACCACCTTGCACCAGCCCTCCGGACCTGGGCGCGTGTTCCCGTGTGCCCCGGCCAGCACAGCTTGCAGTGACCCAGGACTCCGGTGCGGAGCCCAGCTCCCGCCTGCCATGCTCCCCTGAGGCTGTCGGTGGTGCGCTGGTGCGGAATGTGCTGTTTGCATCTTTTTGGAGCTGGGGGATGACGGTGCCATTGGTGTCTCTGACCTGTCCTCTTCGGGGAGTCCTGTGGATTTACTGCCTGTCCCTTGCCTGTTCCCTCAGCATCGACAGCTCTTGTCCTGCCCTTTCTCCTGCCTCCATCACCTGCCCAGGGCTTCGGGCTGGGCCTTGCCGGGTGTCCTGGTTTCAGCTGGGATAGAGTTAAATTTCTTCCTAGTGCTGTGTTTTGGATTTAGTATGAGAAGAATGTTGATAACACACTGATGTTTTCAGTTGTTGCTAAGTACCCTGCTACTCAAGGACTTTTCAGCTTCCCATGCTCTGCCAAGTGCACAAGAGGCTGGGAGGGAGCATAGCCAGGACAGCTGGCCCAGCTGGCCAACGGGGTATTCCATACCATGTGACATCATGCTCAGAATATGAATGGGAGGTGTGGTCCAGGAAGTAGCAATCGCTACTTGGTTATCGGTCAGCGGGTGGTGAGCAATTGCATTGTGCATCGCTCACTTTGTATATTCTATTATTAGTAGTGTTATTATTATTATTATCCCTTCTTTTTCTGTTCTATTAAGCTGTCTTTATCTCAATCCACGAATTTTACTGGTTTGTTTTTTTTTCTCGATTCTCTCCCCCATCCCACTGTGGGGGGTCGGGGAGTGAGCGAGCGGCTGTGTGGTGTTTGGCTGCCTGCCGGGTTAAACCACAACAGTCCTTTTTGGTGCCCAACAAGGGGCTCAAAGGGTTGAGATAATGATAGATCTGACCAAAGCGTGTTAAGGCAAAATTTGTTATAAGCATTCATTATATTGGATTAATAGTCGCTGGTCACAATGTTGATGTATTGGCTGTCAAAGTTGTGGGGCTGGCTCTCAGTGTTGGGTTATGTAATACCTTGCTTGCAGTATATGTTCCCTGTTGTGCTGTTTATCACTGCTCGGAACTGGGTCAAGGTTATCATTTTGCTGCACTGTGTAACACTGTTTTATGATATGACAAAATCATTGGTCGTGAGTCTAACCGGGTATTTGTACTCAGCATTGCCGTCACCTCTGTACCTCGGGAGCCAGCTCTTGGAAACTATTAATAATTACACTCTTTACCTTTTTTCCTTGGAGAACCAATTTATGGGGGAGACGGGGGGGGGACACTTTTCCCCACTCCACTCCTCAAAAGGTCACTCCTCCCTCCATCACCTGCCCTCAGCCGCAGCCTGTCCTAGGGTTGAGCCTTGTTCTTCTTGTCAGAGAAGAGCCTTGATCCTGGGAAGAAGATGGAGCACGACCTCCTGGGCATGCGATGGTCCAGGGAGGACATGGTTGTGGCTGGGGGGAGCCAGGCAGTATTTACCAAGGGCAAGTGGCGCCTGCCTGCCTGCTGCCATGGGAACACTGGGCTGGGGATGAGGGGAGAGCAATGGGGGCCTTTTATTATGACCCTTCGAGGTCTGGGACATGGTTCCCCATGGTCTCCTCCCTGGCAGAGTGGGGAGACACGTCCAGGAGAAGGGGAGAAGAAGGTGGGTGGAAACCTGGATGGTGGGAGGGCTGCAGGGGGGTGTCAGCAGTGCCCTGTCCAGCTGGCAACATCCCTGCAGGGTCAATCCTGGGACCGATGCTCCTTGAAGCCTTCACCGGTGCCCTGGATGATGGGATGCGGATGGCCTCAGCCAGCTGGGGGGCAATACCAAACTGGGCAGTGGTGGGTATATTGGAGGGCAGGACTGATGTTCAGAGGGGCCTGGAGAAACCAGCTGATGGGAGCCTGCTGATGTTGGATGGGGGAAAGAGTGAGTCCTTGTATCAGGTTTGCATGGCAAAGTTTTGGTAGCGGGGGGGCTGCAGGGGTGGCTTCTGTGAGAAGATGCCAGAAGCTTCCCCCATGTCTGACAGAGCCAGTTCCAGCCGGCTCCAAGACGGACCCGCTGCCGGCCAAAGCTGAGCCAATCAGCAATGGTGGTAGCGCCTCTGTGATAACATATTTAAGAAGGGGGAAAAACTGCTGCGCAACAGCAGCTGGGAGAGAGGAGTGAGAATATGTGAGAGAAACAACTCTGCAGACACCAAGGTCAGTGAAGAAGGAGGGGAGGAGGTGCTCCAGGTGCCGGAGCAGAGATTTCCCTGCAGCTCGTGGTGAAGATCATGGTGAAGCAGGTTGTCCCCCTGCAGCCCATGGAGGTCCACAGTGGAGCAGATATCCACCTGCAGCCCATGGAGGACCCCACACTGGAGCAGGTGGATGCGCCTGAAGGAGGCTGTGACCCCGTGGAGAGGAGCCCATGCTGGAGCAGGTTTGCTGGCAGGACTTGTGACCCCGTGGGGGACCCACGCTGGAGCAGTCTGTTCCTGAAGGACTGCACCCCGTGGAAGGGACCCACGCTGGAGCAGTTCGTGAAGAACTGCAGCCCGTGGGAAGGACTCATGTTGGAGAAGTTCATGGAGGACTGTCTCCCATGGGAGGGACCCCACGCTGGAGCAGGGGAAGAGTGTGAGGAGTCCTCCCCCTGAGGAGGAAGGAGTGGCAGAAACAACATGTCATGAACTGACCGCAACCCCCATTCCCCGTCCCCCTGCGCCGCTCAGGGGGGAGGAGGTAGAGAAAATTGGGAGTAAAGTTGAGCCCGGGAAGAAGGGAGGGGTGGGGGGAAGGTGTTTTAAGATTTGTTCTTATTTCTCATTATCCTACTCTGATTTGACTGGTAATAAATTAAATTAATTTCCCTGAGTCGAGTCTGTTTTGCCTGTGACGGTAATTGCTGAGTGATCTCCCTGTCCTTCTCTCGACCTGACAGCCCGCAGTCTGCAGAACGGTCGTACCTAGGAGAGAGGGCACATCTCAGATCTCAGCGGGGCAGCGACAGCATCCCCACCATGGACACCTCTTCCCACAGCAGCTGAGCGGATTTCTCTTTGCAGTACTTCTGGCTCTCCCACCAGGTCGTCTTCTCCACCGAGATGAAGAGGCACTTGCCCCTGTACAGCACCCAGCCCGAGGGGCAGCAATCTGGGGGCAGGGGCAACTCAGCAGAAGAAGTTTTTGAGAAAGGGGAGAGAATAGTCCAAATCCTTCTGAAGGCCGGTTTGGCCATAAAACAAAGTAAGGTCAAGGGACCTGCACAGGAGATCCAGTTCTTAGGAATAAAATGGCAAGATGGACGTCGTCAGATCCCAATGAATGTGACCATCAAAATAACAGTCATGTCCCCACCAACTAGCAAAAAGGAAACAGAAGCTTTCTTAGGCGTGGTGGGCTTTTGGAGAATGCATATTCCAGATTACAGCCTGATTGTAAGCCCCCTCTATCAAGTGACCAGGAAGAAGAACGATTTCAAATGGGGCCCTGGGCAACAACAAGCATTTGAACAAATTAAACAGGAGATAGTTCATGCAGTAGCCCTTGGGCCAGTCCGGGCAGGACAAGATGTAAAGAATGTGCTCTACACCGCAGCCGGGGAGAATGGTCCTACCTGGAGCCTCTGGCAGAAAGCACCAGGGGAGACTCGAGGTCGACCCTTAGGGTTCTGGAGTCGGGGATACAGAGGATCCGAGGCCCGCTACACTCCAACTGAGAAGGAGATATTGGCAGCGTATGAAGGGGTTCAAGCTGCTTCGGAAGTGGTTGGTACTGAAGCACAGCTCCTCCTGGCACCCCGACTGCCGGTGCTGGGCTGGATGTTCAAAGGGAGGGTCCCCTCTACACATCATGCAACCGATGCTACGTGGAGTAAGTGGGTCGCACTGATCACACAACGGGCCCGAATAGGAAACCCCAGTCGCCCAGGAATCTTGGAGGTGATCACGAACTGGCCAGAAGGCAAAGATTTCGGAATATCCCCAGAGGAGGAGGTGACGCGTGCTGAAGAGGCCCCACTGTATAAAAAACTACCAGAAAATGAGAAGCGATATGCCCTGTTCACTGATGGGTCCTGTCGTCTTGTGGGAAAGCATCAGAGATGGAAAGCTGCTGTATGGAGTCCTATACGCCAAGTTGCAGAAACTGCTGAAGGAGAAGGTGAGTCGAGCCAGTTTGCAGAGGTGAAAGCCATCCAGCTGGCCTTGGACATTGCTGAACGAGAAAAATGGCCAGTACTTTATCTCTATACTGACTCATGGATGGTGGCAAATGCCCTGTGGGGGTGGTTGCAGCAGTGGAAGCAGAACAACTGGCAGCGCAGAGGTAAACCCATCTGGGCTGCCGCGTTGTGGCAAGATATTGCTGCCCGAGTAGAGAACCTGGTTGTAAAAGTACGTCACGTAGATGCTCACGTACCCAAGAGTCGGGCCACTGAAGAACACCAAAACAACCAGCAGGTGGACCAGGCTGCTAAGATTGAAGTGGCTCAGGTGGATCTGGACTGGCAACAGAAGGGTGAATTATTTATAGCTTGGTTGGGCCTATGACACTTCAGGCCATCAAGGAAGAGATGCAACATCCACCGCTCGTGATCGAGGGGTGGACTTGACCATGGACGCTACTGCACAGGTTATCCATTAATGTGAAACATGCGCTGCCATCAAGCAAGCCAAGCGAGTAAAGCCTCTCTGGTATGGAGGACGATGGCTGAAATATAAATATGGGGAGGCCTAGCAGGTTGATTATATCACACTCCCACAAACCTGCCAAGGCAAGCGCTATGTGCTCACCATGGTGGAAGCAACCACTGGGTGGCTGGAAACATATCCCGTGCCCCACGCCACTGCCCGGAACACCATCCTGGGCCTTGAAAAGCAAGTCTTATGGCGACATGGCACCCCAGAAAGAATTGAGTCAGACAACGGGACTCATTTCCGAAACACCCTCATAGACACCTGGGCCAAAGAGCACGGCATTGAGTGGGTCTGTCACATCCCCTACCATGCACCAGCCTCCGGGAAAATCGAACGATACAATGGACTGCTAAAGACAACACTGAGGGCAATGGGTGGTGGGACATTCAAGCATTGGGACACACATTTAGCAAAAGCCACCTGGTTAGTCAACACCAGGGGATCTGTCACTCGAGCTGGCCCTGCCCAATCAAAACTTCCGTGTACTGTAGATGGAGATAAAGTCCCTGTCGTGCACATGAGAAATATGCTGGGGAAGACAGTCTGGGTTACTCCTGCCTCTGGCAAGGGAAAACCCATCCATGGGATTGCTTTTGCTCAAGGACCTGGGTGCACTTGGTGGGTAATGCGAAAGGATGGAGAAGTCTGGTGTGTACCCCAAGGGGATTTGATTTTGGGTGAAAATAGCCAATGAACTGAATTGTATGATGTTTATTGCTATATAATATTGTATATCATGACTTCTATGGTTGCTATATGTCATATCAACGGTATTGCAGTAAGAATCACCCAAATTAATGAAGAATGAACTCTGATGAAACCGAGCAAAGTGCAACGATGATAGAACCGGACGAGCACAGTGATAATGGAACCAGAACTGGCTTCAGGATGCAACAATCCAGCACCACACACCATCTCTCCTGCCCTGAAAGACTGTTATGACAGATGGAGCCCAAAGTCTTGGCCTAAATGAACTCAACGGACATTTTAGAGGGATGGCCCATAGACTAAGGGAATGATATCTCTGTGTGTGTATATATCACCCACCACAGTCCTGCAGCTGGGAAGGAGAAACGCCATGCGTCAGGATGGGCGAGCTAGCTGTGGTGGGTTGACCCTGGCTAGCAATGGAAGCAGACATGCTGAACGGGCCTGGGGGACCTGCGAACCAGAGGCTGGACAGGAGTCAACAGTGTGTGTCGTTATGGTGACAGAGCCCAATGACACTGTGGGCCGTGGTGGCTGGAGCTCAGAGCTCCAGGGGAAGGGAGCCTGCTCCTCTGCGGTCACTGGGGAGACCACGTCTGGGCTCCCCAGGAGAAGCCAGACACAGCAAGTCCTTGTTTCACACGATAGCTGAGATTGTAGGAGACCTCCTGTAATCCTGTTCCAGCCTCCCGGCCTCACCATGCCGTGGGCTGCCTCCACCGGCCTCCTTCCACACCTCCTCTCTCAAGAGCTGCCCAAGTTCAGCTCAGCAAAGTGGTTCCCACCTCCCTCATCACCCCCCTGGCAGCTCAGGGCTTGCCAGTCCCACCATGGTCTTAGGGATCTTTCCCCCGTGGTTGCAGGGCTCTACCCTTTCCCCCGTGTTCCCAAGCTTCCCCAGTGCTCCCCCATCTCTCCCACTGTCTTAAGGCTCCTCACTGTACCCCCATTTCCTCGCATGGCTTCAGGACTCCCTCATTTGTCTCCCATGATCTTGGGGATGTTTGCTGCACCCTCAAATCCCCCATGGCCTCAGGGCTCCCTTATTCACCCCCCCATGGTCTCAGGGCTCTTCATTGCACCCCTTTTTCCCCCATGGTCTCAGGGTTCCCTCATTCACCCCCCCACGGTCTCAGGGATCCTCATCGCACCCCCATTTCCTCCACAGTCTCAGGGCTTCCTTATTTGCTCCCCATGGTCTCAGGGCTCCCCAGCACTTCCCCATCTCCCCATGGTCTTAGGGCTTCCCAGCAGTTTCTCATGCTGATGGCACCACTGCCTGTACCTTCCTGGGTGTTGTGGTTTAACCAGGCAGGCAGCCAAACACCACACAGCCACTCGCTCACTCCCCGACCCCCCACAGTGGGACGGGGGAGAGAATCAAAACCAAAACAAAACAAAACTCGTGGACTGAGATAAAGACAGCTTAACAGAACAGAAAAAGAAGGGATAATAATAATAATAACACTACTAATAATAGAATATACAAAGTGAGCGATGCACAATGCAATTGCTCACCACCCGCTGACCGATAACCAAGTAGCGATTGCTACTTCCTGGACCACACCTCCCATTCATATACTGAGCATGATGTCACATGGTATGGAATACCCCGTTGGCCAGCTGGGCCAGCTGTCCCGGCTATGCTCCCTCCCAGCCTCTTGTGCACTTGGCAGAGCATGGGAAGCTGAAAAGTCCTTGAGTAGCAGGGTACTTAGCAACAACTGAAAACATCAGTGTGTTATCAACATTCTTCTCATACTAAATCCAAAACACAGCATTAGGAAGAAATTTAACTCTATCCCAGCCAAAACCAGGACAGTATCCACCCCTTATTCTATACCATCTACGTCATGCCCAGGTCTCACATTTTCCAATACATTCCAGTTAAGCACCACCACCTTTCTTGCCTTTTGATATATACACACACAGAGATATCATTCCCTTAGTCTATGGGCCATCCCTCTAAAATGTCCGTTGAGTTCATTTAGGCCAAGACTTTGGGCTCCATCTGTCATAACAGTCTTTCAGGGCAGGAGAGATGGTGTGTGGTGCTGGATTGTTGCATCCTGAAGCCAGTTCTGGTTCCATTATCACTGTGCTCGTCCGGTTCTATCATCGTTGCACTTTGCTCGGTTTCATCAGAGTTCATTCTTCATTAATTTGGGTGATTCTTACTGCAATACCGTTGATATGACATATAGCAACCATAGAAGTCATGATATACAATATTATATAGCAATAAACATCATACAATTCAGTTCATTGGCTATTTTCACCCAAAATCAAATCCCCTTGGGGTACACACCAGACTTCTCCATCCTTTCGCATTACCCACCAAGTGCACCCAGGTCCTTGAGCAAAAGCAATCCCATGGATGGGTTTTCCCTTGCCAGAGGCAGGAGTAACCCAGACTGTCTTCCCCAGCATATTTCTCATGTGCACGACAGGGACTTTATCTCCATCTACAGTACACGGAAGTTTTGATTGGGCAGGGCCAGCTCGAGTGACAGATCCCCTGGTGTTGACTAACCAGGTGGCTTTTGCTAAATGTGTGTCCCAATGCTTGAATGTCCCACCACCCATTGCCCTCAGTGTTGTCTTTAGCAGTCCATTGTATCGTTCGATTTTCCCGGAGGCTGGTGCATGGTAGGGGATGTGACAGACCCACTCAATGCCGTGCTCTTTGGCCCAGGTGTCTATGAGGGTGTTTCGGAAATGAGTCCCGTTGTCTGACTCAATTCTTTCTGGGGTGCCATGTCGCCATAAGACTTGCTTTTCAAGGCCCAGGATGGTGTTCCGGGCAGTGGCGTGGGGCACGGGATATGTTTCCAGCCACCCAGTGGTTGCTTCCACCATGGTGAGCACATAGCGCTTGCCTTGGCAGGTTTGTGGGAGTGTGATATAATCAACCTGCTAGGCCTCCCCATATTTATATTTCAGCCATCGTCCTCCATACCAGAGAGGCTTTACTCGCTTGGCTTGCTTGATGGCAGCGCATGTTTCACATTAATGGATAACCTGTGCAGTAGCGTCCATGGTCAAGTCCACCCCTCGATCACGAGCGGTGGATGTTGCATCTCTTCCTTGATGGCCTGAAGTGTCATAGGCCCAACCAAGCTATAAATAATTCACCCTTCTGTTGCCAGTCCAGATCCACCTGAGCCACTTCAATCTTAGCAGCCTGGTCCACCTGCTGGTTGTTTTGGTGTTCTTCAGTGGCCCGACTCTTGGGTACGTGAGCATCTACGTGACGTACTTTTACAACCAGGTTCTCTACTCGGGCAGCAATATCTTGCCACAACGCGGCAGCCCAGATGGGTTTACCTCTGCGCTGCCAGTTGTTCTGCTTCCACTGCTGCAACCACCCCCACAGGGCATTTGCCACCATCCA